>NW_027478476.1:0-657486 GCF_051014685.1 Ptiloglossa arizonensis
GCCATATCTCGCGAACGGATTGACCAATCCGCAAAATTTCTGTTGCATCTGAAAGTAGAAACTCGCCCGATTACAACGGTATGCGTACTTTTCCCCTAGGCCGTTCTAGTTAATCGTTTCGAGCATCAGAACTGCGAAAATTTTGAGTTTCTCAAGCGTTTCTTACTTCCAAACTGCCATATCTCGCGAACGGATTGACCAATCCGCAAAATTTCTGATGCATCTGAAAGTAGAAACTCGCCCGATTACAACGGTATGCGTACTTTTCCCCTAGGCCGTTGTAGTTATTCGCTTCGAGCATGAGAACTGCGAAAATTTTGGGTTTCTCAAGCGTTGCTTACCTCCAAACTGCCATATCTCGCGATCGGATTGACCAATTCGCAAAATTTCTGTTGCATCTGAAAGTAGATACTCGCCCGATTACAACTGTATGCGTACTTTTCCCCTAGGCCGTTCTGGTTACTCGTTTCGAGCATCAGAACTGTGATAATTTTGAGTTTCTCAACCGTTTCTTACCTCCAAACTGCCACATCTCGCGAACGGATTGACCAATCCGCAAAATTTCTGTTGCATCTGAAAGTAGAAAGTCGCCCGATTACAACGGTATGCGTACTTTTCCCCTAGGCCGTTCTAGTTAATCGTTTCGAGCATCAGAACTGCGAAAATTTTGAGTTTCTCAAGCGTTTCTTACTTCCAAACTGCCATATCTCGCGAACGGATTGACCAATCCGCAAAATTTCTGATGCATCTGAAAGTAGAAACTCGCCCGATTACAACGGTATGCGTACTTTTCCCCTAGGCCGCTCTAGTTATTCGTTTCGAGCATCAGAACTGCGAAAATTTTGTGTTCCTCAAGTGTTTCATACTTCCAAACTGCCATATCTCGCGAACGGATTGACCAAACCGCAAAATTTCTGATGCATCTGAAAGTAGAAACTCGCCCGATTACAACGGTATGCGTACTTTTCCCCTAGGCCGTTCTAGTTATTCGTTTCGAGCATCAGAACTGCGAAAATTTTGAGTTTCTCAAGCGTTTCTTACCTCCAAACTGCCATATCTCGCGAACGGATTGACTAATCCGCAAAATTTCTGTTGCATCTGAAAGTAGAAGCTCACCCGATTACAACGGTATGCGTACTTTTCCCCTAGGCCGTTCTAGTTATTCGTTTCGAGCATCAGAACTGCGAAAATTTTGAGTTTCTCAAGCGTTTCTTACCTCCAAACTGCCATATCTCGCGAACGGATTGACCAATCCGCAAAATTTCTGTTGCATCTGAAAGTAGAAACTCGCCCGATTACAACGGTATGCGTACTTTTCCCCTAGGCCGTTGTAGTTATTCGCTTCGAGCATGAGAACTGCGAAAATTTTGGGTTTCTCAAGCGTTGCTTACCTCCAAACTGCCATATCTCGCGAACGGATTGACCAATCCGCAAAATTTCTGTTGCATCTGAAAGTAGAAACTCGCCCGATTACAACGGTATGCGTACTTTTCCCCTAGGCCGTTCTAGTTAATCGTTTCGAGCATCAGAACTGCGAAAATTTTGAGTTTCTCAAGCGTTTCTTACTTCCAAACTGCCATATCTCGCGAACGGATTGACCAATCCGCAAAATTTCTGATGCATCTGAAAGTAGAAACTCGCCCGATTACAACTGTATGCGTACTTTTCCCCTAGGCCGTTCTAGTTAATCGTTTCGAGCATCAGAACTGCGAAAATTTTGAGTTTCTCAAGCGTTTCTTACTTCCAAACTGCCATATCTCGCGAACGGATTGACCAATCCGCAAAATTTCTGATGCATCTGAAAGTAGAAACTCGCCCGATTACAACGGTATGCGTACTTTTCCCCTAGGCAGTTGTAGTTATTCGCTTCGAGCATGAGAACTGCGAAAATTTTGGGTTTCTCAAGCGTTGCTTACCTCCAAACTGCCATATCTCGCGATCGGATTGACCAATTCGCAAAATTTCTGTTGCATCTGAAAGTAGAAACTCGCCCGATTACAACTGTATGCGTACTTTTCCCCTAGGCCGTTCTGGTTACTCGTTTCGAGCATCAGAACTGTGATAATTTTGAGTTTCTCAACCGTTTCTTACCTCCAAACTGCCACATCTCGCGAACGGATTGACCAATCCGCAAAATTTCTGTTGCATCTGAAAGTAGAAAGTCGCCCGATTACAACGGTATGCGTACTTTTCCCCTAGGCCGTTCTAGTTAATCGTTTCGAGCATCAGAACTGCGAAAATTTTGAGTTTCTCAAGCGTTTCTTACTTCCAAACTGCCATATCTCGCGAACGGATTGACCAATCCGCAAAATTTCTGATGCATCTGAAAGTAGAAACTCGCCCGATTACAACGGTATGCGTACTTTTCCCCTAGGCCGCTCTAGTTATTCGTTTCGAGCATCAGAACTGCGAAAATTTTGTGTTTCTCAAGTGTTTCATACATCCAAACTGCCATATCTCGCGAACGGATTGACCAATCCGCAAAATTTCTGTTGCATCTGAAAGTAGAAACTCGCCCGATTACAACGGTATGCGTACTTTTCCCCTAGGCCGTTGTAGTTATTCGCTTCGAGCATGAGAACTGCGAAAATTTTGGGTTTCTCAAGCGTTGCTTACCTCCAAACTGCCATATCTCGCGAACGGATTGACCAATCCGCAAAATTTCTGTTGCATCTGAAAGTAGAAACTCGCCCGATTACAACGGTATGCGTACTTTTCCCCTAGGCCGTTCTAGTTAATCGTTTCGAGCATCAGAACTGCGAAAATTTTGAGTTTCTCAAGCGTTTCTTACTTCCAAACTGCCATATCTCGCGAACGGATTGACCAATCCGCAAAATTTCTGATGCATCTGAAAGTAGAAACTCGCCCGATTACAACGGTATGCGTACTTTTCCTCTAGACCGTTCTAGTTATGCTTGTCCAGCATCAGAACTGCGAAAATTTTGAGTTTCTCAAGCGTTTCTTACCTCCAAACTGCCATATCTCGCGAACGGATTGACTAATCCGCAAAATTTCTGTTGCATCTGAAAGTAGAAACTCGCCCGATTACAAAGGTATGCGTACTTTTCCCCTAGGCCGTTCTATTTATTCGTTTCGAGCATCAGAACTGCGAAAATTTTGAGCTTCTCAAGCGTTTCTTACATCCAAACTGCCATATCTCGCGAACGGATTGACCAATCCGCAAAATTTTTATTGCATCTGAAAGTAGAAAGTCGTCCGATTACAACGGTATGCGTACTTTTCCCCTAGACCGTTCTAGTTATGCTTGTCGAGCATCAGAACTGCGAAAATTTTGAGTTTCTCAAGCGTTTCTTACCTCCAAACTGCCATATCTCGCGAACGGATTGACTAATCCGCAAAATTTCTGTTGCATCTGAAAGTAGAAACTCGCCCGATTACAAAGGTATGCGTACTTTTCCCCTAGGCCGTTCTATTTATTCGTTTCGAGCATCAGAACTGCGAAAATTTTGAGTTTCTCAAGCGTTTCTTACCTCCAAACTGCCATATCTCGCGAACGGATTGACTAATCCGCAAAATTTCTGTTGCATCTGAAAGTAGAAACTCGCCCGATTACAACGGTATGCGTACTTTTCCCCTAGGCCGTTCTAGTTATTCGTTTCGAGCATCAGAACTGCGAAAATTTTGAGTTTCTCAAGCGTTTCTTACCTCCAAACTGCCATATCTCGCGAACGGATTGACCAATCCGCAAAATTTCTGTTGCATCTGAAAGTAGAAACTCGCCCGATTACAACGGTATGCGTACTTTTCCCCTAGGCCGTTCTAGTTATTCGTTTCGAGCATCAGAACTGCGAAAATTTTGAGTTTCTCAAGCGTTTCTTACCTCGAAACTGCCATATCTCGCGAACGGATTGACTAATCCGCAAAATTTCTGTTGCATCTGAAAGTAGAAACTCACCCGATTACAACGGTATGCGTACTTTTCCCCTAGGCCGTTCTAGTTATTCGTTTCGAGCATCAGAACTGCGAAAATGTTGAGTTTCTCAAGCGTTTCTTACCTACAAACTGCCATATCTCGCGAACGGATTGACCAATCCGCAAAATTTCTGTTGCATCTGAAAGTAGAAACTCGCCCGATTACAACGGTATGCGTACTTTTCCCCTAGGCCGTTCTAGTTATTCGTTTCGAGCATCAGAACTGCGAAAATTTCGAGTTTCTCAAGCGTTTCTTACCTCCAAACTGCCATATCTCGCGAACGGAATGACTAATCCGCAAAATTTCTGTTGCATCTGAAAGTAGAAACTCGCCCGATTACAACGGTATGCGTACTTTTCCCCTAGGCCGTTCTAGTTATTAGTTTCGAGCATGAGAACTGCGAAAATTTTGGGTTTCTCAAGCGTTGCTTACCTCCAAACTGCCATATCTCGCGAACGGATTGACCAATCCGCAAAATTTCTGTTGCATCTGAAAGTAGAAACTCGCCCGATTACAACGGTATGCGTACTTTTCCCCTAGGCCGTTCTAGTTAATCGTTTCGAGCATCAGAACTGCGAAAATTTTGAGTTTCTCAAGCGTTTCTTACTTCCAAACTGCCATATCTCGCGAACGGATTGACCAATCCGCAAAATTTCTGATGCATCTGAAAGTAGAAACTCGCCCGATTACAACGGTATGCGTACTTTTCCCCTAGGCCGCTCTAGTTATTCATTTCGAGCATCAGAACTGCGAAAATTTTGTGTTTCTCAAGTGTTTCATACTTCCAAACTGCCATATCTCGCGAACGGATTGACCAAACCGCAAAATTTCTGTTGCATCTGAAAGTAGAAACTCGCCCGATTACAACGGTATGCGTACTTTTCCCCTAGGCCGTTCTGGTTATTCGTTTCGAGCATCAGAACTGTGAAAATTTTGAGTTTCTCAACCGTTTCTTACCTCCAAACTGCCATATCTCGCGAACGGATTGACTAATCCGCAAAATTTCTGTTGCATCTGAAAGTAGAAAGTCGCCCGATTACAACGGTATGCGTACTTTTCCCCTAGACCGTTCTAGTTATGCTTGTCGAGCATCAGAACTGCGAAAATTTTGAGTTTCTCAAGCGTTTCTTACCTCCAAACTGCCATATCTCGCGAACGGATTGACTAATCCGCAAAATTTCTGTTGCATCTGAAAGTAGAAACTCGCCCGATTACAACGGTATGCGTACTTTTCCCCTAGGCCGTTCTAGTTATTCGTTTCGAGCATCAGAACTGCGAAAATGTTGAGTTTCTCAAGCGTTTCTTACCTACAAACTGCCATATCTCGCGAACGGATTGACCAATCCGCAAAATTTCTGTTGCATCTGAAAGTAGAAACTCGCCCGATTACAACGGTATGCGTACTTTTCCCCTAGGCCGTTCTAGTTATTCGTTTCGAGCATCAGAACTGCGAAAATTTCGAGTTTCTCAAGCGTTTCTTACCTCCAAACTGCCATATCTCGCGAACGGAATGACTAATCCGCAAAATTTCTGTTGCATCTGAAAGTAGAAACTCGCCCGATTACAACGGTATGCGTACTTTTCCCCTAGGCCGTTCTAGTTATTAGTTTCGAGCATGAGAACTGCGAAAATTTTGGGTTTCTCAAGCGTTGCTTACCTCCAAACTGCCATATCTCGCGAACGGATTGACCAATCCGCAAAATTTCTGTTGCATCTGAAAGTAGAAACTCGCCCGATTACAACGGTATGCGTACTTTTCCCCTAGGCCGTTCTAGTTAATCGTTTCGAGCATCAGAACTGCGAAAATTTTGAGTTTCTCAAGCGTTTCTTACCTACAAACTGCCATACCTCGCGAACGGATTGACCAATCCGCAAAATTTCTGATGCATCTGAAAGTAGAAACTCGCCCGATTACAACGGTATGCGTACTTTTCCCCTAGGCCGCTCTAGTTATTCGTTTCGAGCATCAGAACTGCGAAAATTTTGTGTTTCTCAAGTGTTTCATACTTCCAAACTGCCATATCTCGCGAACGGATTGACCAATCCGCAAAATTTCTGTTGCATCTGACAGTACAAACTCGCCCGATTACAACGGTATTCCTACTTTTCCCCTAGGCCGTTCTAGTTATTCGTTTCGAGCATCAGAACTGCGAAAATTTTGAGTTTCTCAAGCGTTTCTTACCTCCAAACTGCCATACCTCGCGAACGGATTGACCAATCCGCAAAATTTTTATTGCATCTGAAAGTAGAAAGTCGCCCGATTACAACGGTATGCGTACTTTTCCCCTAGACCGTTCTAGTTATGCTTGTCGAGCATCAGAACTGCGAAAATTTTGAGTTACTCAAGCGTTTCTTACCTCCAAACTGCCATATCTCGCGAACGGATTGACTAATCCGCAAAATTTCTGTTGCATCTGAAAGTAGAAACTCGCCCGATTACAACGGTATGCGTACTTTTCCCCTAGGCCGTTCTAGTTATTCGTTTCGAGCATCAGAACTGCGAAAATTTTGAGTTTCTCAAGCGTTTCTTACCTCCAAACTGCCATATCTCGCGAACGGATTGACCAATCCGCAAAATTTCTGTTGCATCTGAAAGTAGAAACTCGCCCGATTACAACGGTATGCGTACTTTTCCCCTAGGCCGTTGTAGTTATTCGCTTCGAGCATGAGAACTGCGAAAATTTTGAGTTTCTCAAGCGTTTCTTACCTCCAAACTGCCACATCTCGCGAACGGATTGACTAATCCACAAAATTTCTGTTGCATCTGAAAGTAGAAACTCGCCCGATTACAACGGTATGCGTAATTTTCCCCTAGGCCGTTCTAGTTATTCGTTTCGAGCATCAGAACTGCGAAAATTTTGAGTTTCTCAAGCGTTTCTTACCTCCAAACTGCCATATCTCGCGAACGGATTGACCAATCCGCAAAATTTTTATTGCGTCTGAAAGTAGAAAGTCGCCCGATTACAACGGTATGCGTACTTTTCCCCTAGACCGTTCTAGTTATGCTTGTCGAGCATCAGAACTGCGAAAATTTTGAGTTACTCAAGCGTTTCTTACCTCCAAACTGCCATATCTCGCGAACGGATTGACTAATCCGCAAAATTTCTGTTGCATCTGAAAGTAGAAACTCGCCCGATTACAACGGTATGCGTACTTTTCCCCTAGGCCGTTCTAGTTATTCGTTTCTAGCATCAGAACTGCGAAAATTTTGAGTTTCTCAAGCGTTTCTTGCCTCCAAACTGCCATATCTCGCGAACGGATTGACCAATCCGCAAAATTTCTGTTGCATCTGAAAGTAGAAACTCGCCCGATTACAACGGTATGCGTACTTTTCCCCTAGTCCGTGATAGTTATTTGTTTCGAGCATCAGAACTGCGAAAATTTTGAGTTTCTCAAGCGTTTCTTACCTCCAAACTGCCATATCTCGCGAACGGATTGACTAATCCGCAAAATTTCTGTTGCATCTGAAAGTAGAAACTCACCCGATTACAACGGTATGCGTACTTTTCCCCTAGGCCGTTCTAGTTATTCGTTTCGAGCATCAGAACTGCGAAAATTTTGAGTTTCTCAAGCGTTTCTTACCTCCAAACTGCCATATCTCGCGAACGGATTGACCAATCCGCAAAATTTCTGTTGCATCTGAAAGTAGAAACTCGCCCGATTACAACGGTATGCGTACTTTTCCCCTAGGCCGTTCTAGTTATTCGTTTCGAGCATCAGAACTGCGAAAATTTTGAGTTTCTCAAGCGTTTCTTACCTCGAAACTGCCATATCTCGCGAACGGATTGACTAATCCGCAAAATTTCTGTTGCATCTGAAAGTAGAAACTCACCCGATTACAACGGTATGCGTACTTTTCCCCTAGGCCGTTCTAGTTATTCGTTTCGAGCATCAGAACTGCGAAAATGTTGAGTTTCTCAAGCGTTTCTTACCTACAAACTGCCATATCTCGCGAACGGATTGACCAATCCGCAAAATTTCTGTTGCATCTGAAAGTAGAAACTCGCCCGATTACAACGGTATGCGTACTTTTCCCCTAGGCCGTTCTAGTTATTCGTTTCGAGCATCAGAACTGCGAAAATTTCGAGTTTCTCAAGCGTTTCTTACCTCCAAACTGCCATATCTCGCGAACGGAATGACTAATCCGCAAAATTTCTGTTGCATCTGAAAGTAGAAACTCGCCCGATTACAACGGTATGCGTACTTTTCCCCTAGGCCGTTCTAGTTATTAGTTTCGAGCATGAGAACTGCGAAAATTTTGGGTTTCTCAAGCGTTGCTTACCTCCAAACTGCCATATCTCGCGAACGGATTGACCAATCCGCAAAATTTCTGTTGCATCTGAAAGTAGAAACTCGCCCGATTACAACGGTATGCGTACTTTTCCCCTAGGCCGTTCTAGTTAATCGTTTCGAGCATCAGAACTGCGAAAATTTTGAGTTTCTCAAGCGTTTCTTACTTCCAAACTGCCATATCTCGCGAACGGATTGACCAATCCGCAAAATTTCTGATGCATCTGAAAGTAGAAACTCGCCCGATTACAACGGTATGCGTACTTTTCCCCTAGGCCGCTCTAGTTATTCGTTTCGAGCATCAGAACTGCGAAAATTTTGTGTTTCTCAAGTGTTTCATACTTCCAAACTGCCATATCTCGCGAACGGATTGACCAAACCGCAAAATTTCTGTTGCATCTGAAAGTAGAAACTCGCCCGATTACAACGGTATGCGTACTTTTCCCCTAGGCCGTTCTGGTTATTCGTTTCGAGCATCAGAACTGTGAAAATTTTGAGTTTCTCAACCGTTTCTTACCTCCAAACTGCCATATCTCGCGAACGGATTGACTAATCCGCAAAATTTCTGTTGCATCTGAAAGTAGAAAGTCGCCCGATTACAACGGTATGCGTACTTTTCCCCTAGACCGTTCTAGTTATGCTTGTCGAGCATCAGAACTGCGAAAATTTTGAGTTTCTCAAGCGTTTCTTACCTCCAAACTGCCATATCTCGCGAACGGATTGACTAATCCGCAAAATTTCTGTTGCATCTGAAAGTAGAAACTCGCCCGATTACAACGGTATGCGTACTTTTCCCCTAGGCCGTTCTAGTTATTCGTTTCGAGCATCAGAACTGCGAAAATGTTGAGTTTCTCAAGCGTTTCTTACCTACAAACTGCCATATCTCGCGAACGGATTGACCAATCCGCAAAATTTCTGTTGCATCTGAAAGTAGAAACTCGCCCGATTACAACGGTATGCGTACTTTTCCCCTAGGCCGTTCTAGTTATTCGTTTCGAGCATCAGAACTGCGAAAATTTCGAGTTTCTCAAGCGTTTCTTACCTCCAAACTGCCATATCTCGCGAACGGAATGACTAATCCGCAAAATTTCTGTTGCATCTGAAAGTAGAAACTCGCCCGATTACAACGGTATGCGTACTTTTCCCCTAGGCCGTTCTAGTTATTAGTTTCGAGCATGAGAACTGCGAAAATTTTGGGTTTCTCAAGCGTTGCTTACCTCCAAACTGCCATATCTCGCGAACGGATTGACCAATCCGCAAAATTTCTGTTGCATCTGAAAGTAGAAACTCGCCCGATTACAACGGTATGCGTACTTTTCCCCTAGGCCGTTCTAGTTAATCGTTTCGAGCATCAGAACTGCGAAAATTTTGAGTTTCTCAAGCGTTTCTTACCTACAAACTGCCATACCTCGCGAACGGATTGACCAATCCGCAAAATTTCTGATGCATCTGAAAGTAGAAACTCGCCCGATTACAACGGTATGCGTACTTTTCCCCTAGGCCGCTCTAGTTATTCGTTTCGAGCATCAGAACTGCGAAAATTTTGTGTTTCTCAAGTGTTTCATACTTCCAAACTGCCATATCTCGCGAACGGATTGACCAATCCGCAAAATTTCTGTTGCATCTGACAGTACAAACTCGCCCGATTACAACGGTATTCCTACTTTTCCCCTAGGCCGTTCTAGTTATTCGTTTCGAGCATCAGAACTGCGAAAATTTTGAGTTTCTCAAGCGTTTCTTACCTCCAAACTGCCATACCTCGCGAACGGATTGACCAATCCGCAAAATTTTTATTGCATCTGAAAGTAGAAAGTCGCCCGATTACAACGGTATGCGTACTTTTCCCCTAGACCGTTCTAGTTATGCTTGTCGAGCATCAGAACTGCGAAAATTTTGAGTTACTCAAGCGTTTCTTACCTCCAAACTGCCATATCTCGCGAACGGATTGACTAATCCGCAAAATTTCTGTTGCATCTGAAAGTAGAAACTCGCCCGATTACAACGGTATGCGTACTTTTCCCCTAGGCCGTTCTAGTTATTCGTTTCGAGCATCAGAACTGCGAAAATTTTGAGTTTCTCAAGCGTTTCTTACCTCCAAACTGCCATATCTCGCGAACGGATTGACCAATCCGCAAAATTTCTGTTGCATCTGAAAGTAGAAACTCGCCCGATTACAACGGTATGCGTACTTTTCCCCTAGGCCGTTGTAGTTATTCGCTTCGAGCATGAGAACTGCGAAAATTTTGAGTTTCTCAAGCGTTTCTTACCTCCAAACTGCCACATCTCGCGAACGGATTGACTAATCCACAAAATTTCTGTTGCATCTGAAAGTAGAAACTCGCCCGATTACAACGGTATGCGTAATTTTCCCCTAGGCCGTTCTAGTTATTCGTTTCGAGCATCAGAACTGCGAAAATTTTGAGTTTCTCAAGCGTTTCTTACCTCCAAACTGCCATATCTCGCGAACGGATTGACCAATCCGCAAAATTTTTATTGCGTCTGAAAGTAGAAAGTCGCCCGATTACAACGGTATGCGTACTTTTCCCCTAGACCGTTCTAGTTATGCTTGTCGAGCATCAGAACTGCGAAAATTTTGAGTTACTCAAGCGTTTCTTACCTCCAAACTGCCATATCTCGCGAACGGATTGACTAATCCGCAAAATTTCTGTTGCATCTGAAAGTAGAAACTCGCCCGATTACAACGGTATGCGTACTTTTCCCCTAGGCCGTTCTAGTTATTCGTTTCTAGCATCAGAACTGCGAAAATTTTGAGTTTCTCAAGCGTTTCTTGCCTCCAAACTGCCATATCTCGCGAACGGATTGACCAATCCGCAAAATTTCTGTTGCATCTGAAAGTAGAAACTCGCCCGATTACAACGGTATGCGTACTTTTCCCCTAGTCCGTGATAGTTATTTGTTTCGAGCATCAGAACTGCGAAAATTTTGAGTTTCTCAAGCGTTTCTTACCTCCAAACTGCCATATCTCGCGAACGGATTGACTAATCCGCAAAATTTCTGTTGCATCTGAAAGTAGAAACTCACCCGATTACAACGGTATGCGTACTTTTCCCCTAGGCCGTTCTAGTTATTCGTTTCGAGCATCAGAACTGCGAAAATTTTGAGTTTCTCAAGCGTTTCTTACCTCCAAACTGCCATATCTCGCGAACGGATTGACCAATCCGCAAAATTTCTGTTGCATCTGAAAGTAGAAACTCGCCCGATTACAACGGTATGCGTACTTTTCCCCTAGGCCGTTCTAGTTAATCGTTTCGAGCATCAGAACTGCAAAAATTTTAGGTTTCTCAAGCGTTTCTTACTTCCAAACTGCCATATCTCGCGAACGGATTGACCAATCCGCAAAATTTCTGATGCATCTGAAAGTAGAAACTCGCCCGATTACAACGGTATGCGTACTTTTCCCCTAGGCCGCTCTAGTTATTCGTTTCGAGCATCAGAACTGCGAAAATTTTGTGTTTCTCAAGTGTTTCATACTTCCAAACTGCCATATCTCGCGAACGGATTGACCAAACCGCAAAACTTCTGTTGCATCTGAAAGTAGAAACTCGCCCGATTACAACGGTATGCGTACTTTTCCTCTAGGCCGTTCTGGTTATTCGTTTCGAGCATCAGAACTGTGAAAATTTTGAGTTTCTCAACCGTTTCTTACCTCCAAACTGCCATATCTCGCGAACGGATTGACTAATCCGCAAAATTTCTGTTGCATCTGAAAGTAGAAAGTCGCCCGATTACAACGGTATGCGTACTTTTCCCCTAGACCGTTCTAGTTATGCTTGTCGAGCATCAGAACTGCGAAAATTTTGAGTTTCTCAACCGTTTCTTACCTCCAAACTGCCATATCTCGCGAACGGATTGACTAATCCGCAAAATTTCTGTTGCATCTGAAAGTAGAAACTCACCCGATTACAACGGTATGCGTACTTTTCCCCTAGGCCGTTCTAGTTATTCGTTTCGAGCATCAGAACTGCGAAAATTTTGAGTTTCTCAAGCGTTTCTTACCTCCAAACTGCCATATCTCGCGAACGGATTGACCAATCCGCAAAATTTCTGTTGCATCTGAAAGTAGAAACTCGCCCGATTACAACGGTATGCGTACTTTTCCCCTAGGCCGTTCTAGTTAATCGTTTCGAGCATCAGAACTGCAAAAATTTTAGGTTTCTCAAGCGTTTCTTACTTCCAAACTGCCATATCTCGCGAACGGATTGACCAATCCGCAAAATTTCTGATGCATCTGAAAGTAGAAACTCGCCCGATTACAACGGTATGCGTACTTTTACCCTAGGCCGCTCTAGTTATTCGTTTCGAGCATCAGAACTGCGAAAATTTTGTGTTTCTCAAGTGTTTCATACTTCCAAACTGCCATATCTCGCGAACGGATTGACCAAACCGCAAAATTTCTGTTGCATCTGAAAGTAGAAACTCGCCCGATTACAACGGTATGCGTACTTTTCCTCTAGGCCGTTCTGGTTATTCGTTTCGAGCATCAGAACTGTGAAAATTTTGAGTTTCTCAACCGTTTCTTACCTCCAAACTGCCATATCTCGCGAACGGATTGACTAATCCGCAAAATTTCTGTTGCATCTGAAAGTAGAAAGTCGCCCGATTACAACGGTATGCGTACTTTTCCCCTAGACCGTTCTAGTTATGCTTGTCGAGCATCAGAACTGCGAAAATTTTGAGTTTCTCAACCGTTTCTTACCTCCAAACTGCCATATCTCGCGAACGGATTGACTAATCCGCAAAATTTCTGTTGCATCTGAAAGTAGAAACTCGCCCGATTACAACGGTATGCGTACTTTTCCCCTAGGCCGTTCTAGTTATTCGTTTCGAGCATCAGAACTGCGAAAATTTTGAGTTTCTCAAGCGTTTCTTAGCTCCAAACTGCCATATCTCGCGAACGGATTGACCAATCCGCAAAATTTTTATTGCATCTGAAAGTAGAAAGTCGCCCGATTACAACGATATGCGTACTTTTCCCCTAGACCGTTCTAGTTATGCTTGTCGAGCATCAGAACTGCGAAAATTTTGAGTTTCTCAAGCGTTTCTTACCTCCAAACTGCCATATCTCGCGAACGGATTGACTAATCCGCAAAATTTCTGTTGCATGTGAGAGTACAAACTCGCCCGATTACAACGGTATGCCTACTTTTCCCCTAGGCCGTTCTAGTTATTCGTTTCAAGCATCAGAACTGCGAAAATGTTGAGTTTCTCAAGCGTTTCTTACCTACAAACAGCCATATCTCGCGAACGGATTGACCAATCCGCAAAATTTCTGTTGCATCTGAAAGTAGAAACTCGCCCGATTACTACGGTATGCGTACTTTTCCCCTAGGCCGTTCTAGTTATTCGTTTCGAGCATGAGAACTGCGAAAATTTTGAGTTTCTCAAGCGTTTCTTACTTCCAAACTGCCATATCTCGCGAACGGATTGACCAATCCGCAAAATTTCTGTTGCATCTGAAAGTAGAAACTCGCCCGATTACAACGGTATGCGTACTTTTCCCCTAGGCCGTTCTAGTTAATCGTTTCGAGCATCAGAACTGCAAAAATTTTGAGTTTCTCAAGCGTTTCTTACTTCCAAACTGCCATATCTCGCGAACGGATTGACCAATCCGCAAAATTTCTGATGCATCTGAAAGTAGAAACTCGCCCGATTACAACGGTATGCGTACTTTTCCCCTAGGCCGCTCTAGTTATTCGTTTCGAGCATCAGAACTGCGAAAATTTTGTGTTTCTCAAGTGTTTCATACTTCCAAACTGCCATATCTCGCGAACGGATTGACCAAACCGCAAAATTTCTGTTGCATCTGAAAGTAGAAACTCGCCCGATTACAACGGTATGCGTACTTTTCCCCTAGGCCGTTCTGGTTATTCGTTTCGAGCATCAGAACTGTGCAAATTTTGAGTTTCTCAACCGTTTCTTACCTCCAAACTGCCATATCTCGCGAACGGATTGACCAATCCGCAAAATTTCTGTTCCATCTGAAAGTAGAAAGTCGCCCGATTACAACGGTATGCGTACTTTTCCCCTAGAACGTTCTAGTTATGCTTGTCGAGCATCAGAACTGCGAAAATTTTGAGTTTCTCAAGCGTTTCTTACCTCCAAACTGCCATATCTCGCGAACGGATTGACCAATCCGCAAAATTTCTGATGCATCTGAAAGTAGAAACTCACCCGATTACAACGGTATGCGTACTTTTCCCCTAGGCCATTGTAGTTATTCGCTTCGAGCATGAGAACTGCGAAAATTTTGAGTTTCTCAAGCGATTCTTACCTCCAAACTGCCACATCACGCGAACGGATTGACTAATCCGCAAAATTTCTGTTGCATCTGAAAGTAGAAACGCGCCCGATTACAACGGTATGCGTACTTTTCCCCTAGGCCGTTCTACTTATTCGTTTGGAGCATCAGAACTGCGAAAATTTTGAGTTTCTCAAGCGTTTCTTACCTCCAAACTGCCATATCTCGCGAACGGATTGACCAATCCGCAAAATTTTTATTGCATCTGAAAGTAGAAAGTCGCCCGATTACAACGGTATGCGTACTTTTCCCCTAGACCGTTCTAGTTATGCTTGTCGAGCATCAGAACTGCGAAAATTTTGAGTTTCTCAACCGTTTCTTACCTCCAAACTGCCATATCTCGCGAACGGATTGACTAATCCGCAAAATTTCTGTTGCATCTGAAAGTAGAAACTCGCCCGATTACAACGGTATGCGTACTTTTCCCCTAGGCCGTTCTAGTTATTCGTTTCGAGCATCAGAACTGCGAAAATTTTGAGTTTCTCAAGTGTTTCATACTTCCAAACTGCCATATCTCGCGAACGGATTGACCAATCCGCAAAATTTCTGATGCATCTGAAAGTAGAAACTCGCCCGATTACAACGGTATGCGTACTTTTCCCCTAGGCCGCTCTAGTTATTCGTTTCGAGCATCAGAACTGCGAAAATTTTGTGTTTCTCAAGTGTTTCATACTTCCAAACTGCCATATCTCGCGAACGGATTGACCAAACCGCAAAATTTCTGTTGCATCTGAAAGTAGAAAGTCGCCCGATTACAACGGTATGCGTACTTTTCCTCTAGGCCGTTCTGGTTATTCGTTTCGAGCATCAGAACTGTGAAAATTTTGAGTTTCTCAACCGTTTCTTACCTCCAAACTGCCATATCTCGCGAACGGATTGACTAATCCGCAAAATTTCTGTTGCATCTGAAAGTAGAAAGTCGCCCGATTACAACGGTATGCGTACTTTTCCCCTAGACCGTTCTAGTTATGCTTGTCGAGCATCAGAACTGCGAAAATTTTGAGTTTCTCAACCGTTTCTTACCTCCAAACTGCCATATCTCGCGAACGGATTGACTAATCCGCAAAATTTCTGTTGCATCTGAAAGTAGAAACTCGCCCGATTACAACGGTATGCGTACTTTTCCCCTAGGCCGTTCTAGTTATTCGTTTCGAGCATCAGAACTGCGAAAATTTTGAGTTTCTCAAGCGTTTCTTAGCTCCAAACTGCCATATCTCGCGAACGGATTGACCAATCCGCAAAATTTTTATTGCATCTGAAAGTAGAAAGTCGCCCGATTACAACGATATGCGTACTTTTCCCCTAGACCGTTCTAGTTATGCTTGTCGAGCATCAGAACTGCGAAAATTTTGAGTTTCTCAAGCGTTTCTTACCTCCAAACTGCCATATCTCGCGAACGGATTGACTAATCCGCAAAATTTCTGTTGCATGTGAGAGTACAAACTCGCCCGATTACAACGGTATGCCTACTTTTCCCCTAGGCCGTTCTAGTTATTCGTTTCAAGCATCAGAACTGCGAAAATGTTGAGTTTCTCAAGCGTTTCTTACCTACAAACTGCCATATCTCGCGAACGGATTGACCAATCCGCAAAATTTCTGTTGCATCTGAAAGTAGAAACTCGCCCGATTACTACGGTATGCGTACTTTTCCCCTAGGCCGTTCTAGTTATTCGTTTCGAGCATGAGAACTGCGAAAATTTTGAGTTTCTCAAGCGTTTCTTACTTCCAAACTGCCATATCTCGCGAACGGATTGACCAATCCGCAAAATTTCTGTTGCATCTGAAAGTAGAAACTCGCCCGATTACAACGGTATGCGTACTTTTCCCCTAGGCCGTTCTAGTTAATCGTTTCGAGCATCAGAACTGCAAAAATTTTGAGTTTCTCAAGCGTTTCTTACTTCCAAACTGCCATATCTCGCGAACGGATTGACCAATCCGCAAAATTTCTGATGCATCTGAAAGTAGAAACTCGCCCGATTACAACGGTATGCGTACTTTTCCCCTAGGCCGTTCTGGTTATTCGTTTCGAGCATCAGAACTGTGCAAATTTTGAGTTTCTCAACCGTTTCTTACCTCCAAACTGCCATATCTCGCGAACGGATTGACCAATCCGCAAAATTTCTGTTCCATCTGAAAGTAGAAAGTCGCCCGATTACAACGGTATGCGTACTTTTCCCCTAGAACGTTCTAGTTATGCTTGTCGAGCATCAGAACTGCGAAAATTTTGAGTTTCTCAAGCGTTTCTTACCTCCAAACTGCCATATCTCGCGAACGGATTGACCAATCCGCAAAATTTCTGTTGCATCTGAAAGTAGAAACTCGCCCGATTACAACGCTATGCCTACTTTTCCCCTAGGCCGTTCTAGTTATTCGTTTCGAGCATCAGAACTGCGAAAATGTTGAGTTTCTCAAGCGTTTCTTACATACAAACTGCCACATCTCGCGAACGGATTGACTAATCCGCAAAATTTCTGATGCATCTGAAAGTAGAAACTCACCCGATTACAACGGTATGCGTACTTTTCCCCTAGGCCATTGTAGTTATTCGCTTCGAGCATGAGAACTGCGAAAATTTTGAGTTTCTCAAGCGATTCTTACCTCCAAACTGCCACATCTCGCGAACGGATTGACTAATCCGCAAAATTTCTGTTGCATCTGAAAGTAGAAACGCGCCCGATTACAACGGTATGCGTACTTTTCCCCTAGGCCGTTCTACTTATTCGTTTCGAGCATCAGAACTGCGAAAATTTTGAGTTTCTCAAGCGTTTCTTACCTCCAAACTGCCATATCTCGCGAACGGATTGACCAATCCGCAAAATTTTTATTGCATCTGAAAGTAGAAAGTCGCCCGATTACAACGGTATGCGTACTTTTCCCCTAGACCGTTCTAGTTATGCTTGTCGAGCATCAGAACTGCGAAAATTTTGAGTTACTCAAGCGTTTCTTACCTCCAAACTGCCATATCTCGCGAACGGATTGACTAATCCGCAAAATTTCTGTTGCATCTGAAAGTAGAAACTCGCCCGATTACAACGGTATGCGTACTTTTCCCCTAGGCCGTTCTAGTTATTCGTTTCGAGCATCAGAACTGCGAAAATTTTGAGTTTCTCAAGCGTTTCTTACCTCCAAACTGCCATATCTCGCGAACGGATTGACCAATCCGCAAAATTTCTGTTGCATCTGAAAGTAGAAACTCGCCCGATTACAACGGTATGCGTACTTTTCCCCTAGGCCGTTGTAGTTATTCGCTTCGAGCATGAGAACTGCGAAAATTTTGAGTTTCTCAAGCGTTTCTTACATCCAAACTGCCACATCTCGCGAACGGATTGACTAATCCGCAAAATTTCTGTTGCATCTGAAAGTAGAAACTCGCCCGATTACAACGGTATGCGTACTTTTCCCCTAGGCCGTTCTAGTTATTCGTTTCGAGCATCAGAACTGCGAAAATTTTGAGTTTCTCAAGCGTTTCTTACCTCCAAACTGCCATATCTCGCGAACGGATTGACCAATCCGCAAAATTTTTATTGCATCTGAAAGTAGAAAGTCGCCCGATTACAACGGTATGCGTACTTTTCCCCTAGACCGTTCTAGTTATGCTTGTCGAGCATCAGAACTGCGAAAATTTTGAGTTACTCAAGCGTTTCTTACCTCCAAACTGCCATATCTCGCGAACGGATTGACTAATCCGCAAAATTTCTGTTGCATCTGAAAGTAGAAACTCGCCCGATTACAACGGTATGCGTACTTTTCCCCTAGGCCGTTCTAGTTATTCGTTTCGAGCATCAGAACTGCGAAAATTTTGAGTTTCTCAAGCGTTTCTTGCCTCCAAACTGCCATATCTCGCGAACGGATTGACCAATCCGCAAAATTTCTGTTGCATCTGAAAGTAGAAACTCGCCCGATTACAACGGTATGCGTACTTTTCCCCTAGTCCGTTCTAGTTATTCGTTTCGAGCATCAGAACTGCGAAAATTTTGAGTTTCTCAAGCGTTTCTTACCTCCAAACTGCCATATCTCGCGAACGGATTGACTAATCCGCAAAATTTCTGTTGCATCTGAAAGTAGAAACTCACCCGATTACAACGGTATGCGTACTTTTCCCCTAGGCCGTTCTAGTTATTCGTTTCGAGCATCAGAACTGCGAAAATTTTGAGTTTCTCAAGCGTTTCTTACCTCCAAACTGCCATATCTCGCGAACGGATTGACCAATCCGCAAAATTTCTGTTGCATCTGAAAGTAGAAACTCGCCCGATTACAACGGTATGCGTACTTTTCCCCTAGGCCGTTCTAGTTAATCGTTTCGAGCATCAGAACTGCAAAAATTTTAGGTTTCTCAAGCGTTTCTTACTTCCAAACTGCCATATCTCGCGAACGGATTGACCAATCCGCAAAATTTCTGATGCATCTGAAAGTAGAAACTCGCCCGATTACAACGGTATGCGTACTTTTCCCCTAGGCCGCTCTAGTTATTCGTTTCGAGCATCAGAACTGCGAAAATTTTGTGTTTCTCAAGTGTTTCATACTTCCAAACTGCCATATCTCGCGAACGGATTGACCAAACCGCAAAATTTCTGTTGCATCTGAAAGTAGAAACTCGCCCGATTACAACGGTATGCGTACTTTTCCTCTAGGCCGTTCTGGTTATTCGTTTCGAGCATCAGAACTGTGAAAATTTTGAGTTTCTCAACCGTTTCTTACCTCCAAACTGCCATATCTCGCGAACGGATTGACTAATCCGCAAAATTTCTGTTGCATCTGAAAGTAGAAAGTCGCCCGATTACAACGGTATGCGTACTTTTCCCCTAGACCGTTCTAGTTATGCTTGTCGAGCATCAGAACTGCGAAAATTTTGAGTTTCTCAACCGTTTCTTACCTCCAAACTGCCATATCTCGCGAACGGATTGACTAATCCGCAAAATTTCTGTTGCATCTGAAAGTAGAAACTCGCCCGATTACAACGGTATGCGTACTTTTCCCCTAGGCCGTTCTAGTTATTCGTTTCGAGCATCAGAACTGCGAAAATTTTGAGTTTCTCAAGCGTTTCTTAGCTCCAAACTGCCATATCTCGCGAACGGATTGACCAATCCGCAAAATTTTTATTGCATCTGAAAGTAGAAAGTCGCCCGATTACAACGGTATGCGTACTTTTCCACTAGACCGTTCTAGTTATGCTTGTCGAGCATCAGAACTGCGAAAATTTTGAGTTTCTCAAGCGTTTCTTACCTCCAAACTGCCATATCTCGCGAACGGATTGACTAATCCGCAAAATTTCTGTTGCATGTGAGAGTACAAACTCGCCCGATTACAACGGTATGCCTACTTTTCCCCTAGGCCGTTCTAGTTATTCGTTTCGAGCATCAGAACTGCGAAAATGTTGAGTTTCTCAAGCGTTTCTTACATACAAACTGCCATATCTCGCGAACGGATTGACCAATCCGCAAAATTTCTGTTGCATCTGAAAGTAGAAACTCGCCCGATTACAACGGCATGCGTACTTTTCCCCTAGACCGTTCTAGTTATGCTTGTCGAGCATCAGAACTGCGAAAATTTTGAGTTTCTCAAGCGTTTCTTACTTCCAAACTGCCATATCTCGCGAACGGATTGACCAATCCGCAAAATTTCTGATGCATCTGAAAGTAGAAACTCACCCGATTACAACGGTATGCGTACTTTTCCCCTAGGCCATTGTAGTTATTCGCTTCGAGCATGAGAACTGCGAAAATTTTGAGTTTCTCAAGCGATTCTTACCTCCAAACTGCCACATCTCGCGAACGGATTGACTAATCCGCAAAATTTCTGTTGCATCTGAAAGTAGAAACGCGCCCGATTACAACGGTATGCGTACTTTTCCCCTAGGCCGTTCTACTTATTCGTTTCGAGCATCAGAACTGCGAAAATTTTGAGTTTCTCAAGCGTTTCTTACCTCCAAACTGCCATATCTCGCGAACGGATTGACCAATCCGCAAAATTTTTATTGCATCTGAAAGTAGAAAGTCGCCCGATTACAACGGTATGCGTACTTTTCCCCTAGACCGTTCTAGTTATGCTTGTCGAGCATCAGAACTGCGAAAATTTTGAGTTACTCAAGCGTTTCTTACCTCCAAACTGCCATATCTCGCGAACGGATTGACTAATCCGCAAAATTTCTGTTGCATCTGAAAGTAGAAACTCGCCCGATTACAACGGTATGCGTACTATTCCCCTAGGCCGTTCTAGTTATTCGTTTCGAGCATCAGAACTGCGAAAATTTTGAGTTTCTCAAGCGTTTCTTACCTCCAAACTGCCATATCTCGCGAACGGATTGACCAATCCGCAAAATTTCTGTTGCATCTGAAAGTAGAAACTCGCCCGATTACAACGGTATGCGTACTTTTCCCCTAGGCCGTTGTAGTTATTCGCTTCGAGCATGAGAACTGCGAAAATTTTGAGTTTCTCAAGCGTTTCTTACCTCCAAACTGCCACATCTCGCGAACGGATTGACTAATCCGCAAAATTTCTGTTGCATCTGAAAGTAGAAACTCGCCCGATTACAACGGTATGCGTACTTTTCCCCTAGGCCGTTCTAGTTATTCGTTTCGAGCATCAGAACTGCGAAAATTTTGAGTTTCTCAAGCGTTTCTTACCTCCAAACTGCCATATCTCGCGAACGGATTGACCAATCCGCAAAATTTTTATTGCATCTGAAAGTAGAAAGTCGCCCGATTACAACGGTATGCGTACTTTTCCCCTAGACCGTTCTAGTTATGCTTGTCGAGCATCAGAACTGCGAAAATTTTGAGTTACTCAAGCGTTTCTTACCTCCAAACTGCCATATCTCGCGAACGGATTGACTAATCCGCAAAATTTCTGTTGCATCTGAAAGTAGAAACTCGCCCGATTACAACGGTATGCGTACTTTTCCCCTAGGCCGTTCTAGTTATTCGTTTCGAGCATCAGAACTGCGAAAATTTTGAGTTTCTCAAGCGTTTCTTGCCTCCAAACTGCCATATCTCGCGAACGGATTGACCAATCCGCAAAATTTCTGTTGCATCTGAAAGTAGAAACTCGCCCGATTACAACGGTGTGCGTACTTTTCCCCTAGTCCGTTCTAGTTATTCGTTTCGAGCATCAGAACTGCGAAAATTTTGAGTTTCTCAAGCGTTTCTTACCTCCAAACTGCCATATCTCGCGAACGGATTGACTAATCCGCAAAATTTCTGTTGCATCTGAAAGTAGAAACTCACCCGATTACAACGGTATGCGTACTTTTCCCCTAGGCCGTTCTAGTTATTCGTTTCGAGCATCAGAACTGCGAAAATTTTGAGTTTCTCAAGCGTTTCTTACCTCCAAACTGCCATATCTCGCGAACGGATTGACCAATCCGCAAAATTTCTGTTGCATCTGAAAGTAGAAACTCGCCCGATTACAACGGTATGCGTACTTTTCCCCTAGGCCGTTCTAGTTAATCGTTTCGAGCATCAGAACTGCAAAAATTTTAGGTTTCTCAAGCGTTTCTTACTTCCAAACTGCCATATCTCGCGAACGGATTGACCAATCCGCAAAATTTCTGATGCATCTGAAAGTAGAAACTCGCCCGATTACAACGGTATGCGTACTTTTCCCCTAGGCCGCTCTAGTTATTCGTTTCGAGCATCAGAACTGCGAAAATTTTGTGTTTCTCAAGTGTTTCATACTTCCAAACTGCCATATCTCGCGAACGGATTGACCAAACCGCAAAATTTCTGTTGCATCTGAAAGTAGAAACTCGCCCGATTACAACGGTATGCGTACTTTTCCTCTAGGCCGTTCTGGTTATTCGTTTCGAGCATCAGAACTGTGAAAATTTTGAGTTTCTCAACCGTTTCTTACCTCCAAACTGCCATATCTCGCGAACGGATTGACTAATCCGCAAAATTTCTGTTGCATCTGAAAGTAGAAAGTCGCCCGATTACAACGGTATGCGTACTTTTCCCCTAGACCGTTCTAGTTATGCTTGTCGAGCATCAGAACTGCGAAAATTTTGAGTTTCTCAACCGTTTCTTACCTCCAAACTGCCATATCTCGCGAACGGATTGACTAATCCGCAAAATTTCTGTTGCATCTGAAAGTAGAAACTCGCCCGATTACAACGGTATGCGTACTTTTCCCCTAGGCCGTTCTAGTTATTCGTTTCGAGCATCAGAACTGCGAAAATTTTGAGTTTCTCAAGCGTTTCTTAGCTCCAAACTGCCATATCTCGCGAACGGATTGACCAATCCGCAAAATTTTTATTGCATCTGAAAGTAGAAAGTCGCCCGATTACAACGGTATGCGTACTTTTCCACTAGACCGTTCTAGTTATGCTTGTCGAGCATCAGAACTGCGAAAATTTTGAGTTTCTCAAGCGTTTCTTACCTCCAAACTGCCATATCTCGCGAACGGATTGACTAATCCGCAAAATTTCTGTTGCATGTGAGAGTACAAACTCGCCCGATTACAACGGTATGCCTACTTTTCCCCTAGGCCGTTCTAGTTATTCGTTTCGAGCATCAGAACTGCGAAAATGTTGAGTTTCTCAAGCGTTTCTTACCTACAAACTGCCATATCTCGCGAACGGATTGACCAATCCGCAAAATTTCTGTTGCATCTGAAAGTAGAAACTCGCCCGATTACTACGGTATGCGTACTTTTCCCCTAGGCCGTTCTAGTTATTCGTTTCGAGCATGAGAACTGCGAAAATTTTGAGTTTCTCAAGCGTTTCTTACTTCCAAACTGCCATATCTCGCGAACGGATCGACCAATCCGCAAAATTTCTGTTGCATCTGAAAGTAGAAACTCGCCCGATTACAACGGTATGCGTACTTTTCCCCTAGGCCGTTCTAGTTAATCGTTTCGAGCATCAGAACTGCAAAAATTTTGAGTTTCTCAAGCGTTTCTTACTTCCAAACTGCCATATCTCGCGAACGGATTGACCAATCCGCAAAATTTCTGATGCATCTGAAAGTAGAAACTCGCCCGATTACAACGGTATGCGTACTTTTCCCCTAGAACGTTCTAGTTATGCTTGTCGAGCATCAGAACTGCGAAAATTTTGAGTTTCTCAAGCGTTTCTTACCTCCAAACTGCCATATCTCGCGAACGGATTGACCAATCCGCAAAATTTCTGTTGCATCTGAAAGTAGAAACTCGCCCGATTACAACGCTATGCCTACTTTTCCCCTAGGCCGTTCTAGTTATTCGTTTCGAGCATCAGAACTGCGAAAATGTTGAGTTTCTCAAGCGTTTCTTACCTACAAACTGCCATATCTCGCGAACGGATTGACCAATCCGCAAAATTTCTGTTGCATCTGAAAGTAGAAACTCGCCCGATTACAACGGTATGCGTACTTTTCCCCTAGACCGTTCTAGTTATGCTTGTCGAGCATCAGAACTGCGAAAATTTTGAGTTTCTCAAGCGTTTCTTACCTCAAAACTGCCATACCTCGCGAACGGATTGACCAATCCGCAAAATTTCTGTTGCATCTGAAAGTAGAAACTCGCCCGATTACAACGGTATGCGTACTTTTCCCGTAGACCGTTGTAGTTATTCGTTTCGAGCATCAGAACTGCGAAAATTTTGAGTTTCTCAAGCGTTTCTTACTTCCAAACTGCCATATCTCGCGAACGGATTGACCAATCCGCAAAATTTCTGTTGCATCTGAAAGTAGAAACTCGCCCGATTACAACGGTATGCGTACTTTTCCCCTAGGCCGTTCTAGTTATTCGTTTCGAGCATCAGAACTGCGAAAATGTTGAGTTTCTCAAGCGTTTCTTACATACAAACTGCCATATCTCGCGAACGGATTGACCAATCCGCAAAATTTCTTTTCCATCTGAAAGTAGAAAGTCGCCCGATTACAACGGTATGCGTACTTTTCCCCTAGAACGTTCTAGTTATGCTTGTCGAGCATCAGAACTGCGAAAATTTTGAGTTTCTCAAGCGTTTCTTACCTCCAAACTGCCATATCTCGCGAACGGATTGTCCAATCCGCAAAATTTCTGTTGCATCTGAAAGTAGAAACTCGCCCGATTACAACGCTATGCCTACTTTTCCCCTAGGCCGTTCTAGTTATTCGTTTCGAGCATCAGAACTGCGAAAATGTTGAGTTTCTCAAGCGTTTCTTACATACAAACTGCCATATCTCGCGAACGGATTGACCAATCCGCAAAATTTCTGTTGCATCTGAAAGTAGAAATTCGCCCGATTACAACGGTATGCGTACTTTTCCCCTAGACCGTTCTAGTTAGGCTTGTCGAGCATCAGAACTGCGAAAATTTTGAGTTTCTCAAGCGTTTCTTACCTCCAAACTGCCATATCTCGCGAACGGATTGACCAATCCGCAAAATTTCTGTTGCATCTGAAAGTAGAAACTCGCCCGATTACAACGGTATGCGTACTTTTCCCGTAGACCGTTGTAGTTATTCGTTTCGAGCATCAGAACTGCGAAAATTTTGAGTTTCTCAAGCGTTTCTTACTTCCAAACTGCCATATCTCGCGAACGGATTGACCAATCCGCAAAATTTCTGTTGCATCTGAAAGTAGAAACTCGCCCGATTACAACGGTATGCGTACTTTTCCCCTAGGCCGTTCTAGTTAATCGTTTCGAGCATCAGAACTGCAAAAATTTTGAGTTTCTCAAGCGTTTCTTACTTCCAAACTGCCATATCTCGCGAACGGATTGACCAAACCGCAAAATTTCTGTTGCATCTGAAAGTAGAAACTCGCCCGATTACAACGGTATGCGTACTTTTCCCCTAGGCCGTTCTGGTTATTCGTTTCGAGCATCAGAACTGTGAAAATTTTGATTTTCTCAACCGTTTCTTACCTCCAAACTGCCATATCTCGCGAACGGATTGACCAATCCGCAAAATTTCTTTTCCATCTGAAAGTAGAAAGTCGCCCGATTACAACGGTATGCGTACTTTTCCCCTAGAACGTTCTAGTTATGCTTGTCGAGCATCAGAACTGCGAAAATTTTGAGTTTCTCAAGCGTTTCTTACCTCCAAACTGCCATATCTCGCGAACAGATTGTCCAATCCGCAAAATTTCTGTTGCATCTGAAAGTAGAAACTCGCCCGATTACAACGCTATGCCTACTTTTCCCCTAGGCCGTTCTAGTTATTCGTTTCGAGCATCAGAACTGCGAAAATGTTGAGTTTCTCAAGCGTTTCTTACATACAAACTGCCATATCTCGCGAACGGATTGACCAATCCGCAAAATTTCTGTTGCATCTGAAAGTAGAAATTCGCCCGATTACAACGGTGTGCGTACTTTTCCCCTAGACCGTTCTAGTTATGCTTGTCGAGCATCAGAACTGCGAAAATTTTGAGTTTCTCAAGCGTTTCTTACCTCCAAACTGCCATATCTCGCGAACGGATTGACCAATCCGCAAAATTTCTGTTGCATCTGAAAGTAGAAACTCGCCCGATTACAACGGTATGCGTACTTTTCCCCTAGGCCGTTCTAGTTATTCGTTTCGAGCATCAGAACTGCGAAAATTTTGAGTTTCTCAAGCGTTTCTTACTTCCAAACTGCCATATCTCGCGAACGGATTGACCAATCCGCAAAATTTCTGATGCATCTGAAAGTAGAAACTCGCCCGATTACAACAGTATGCGTACTTTTCCCCTAGGCCGCTCTAGTTATTCGTTTCGAGCATCAGAACTGCGAAAATTTTGTGTTTCTCAAGTGATTCATACTTCCAAACTGCCATATCTCGCGAACGGATTGACCAAACCGCAAAACTTCTGTTGCATCTGAAAGTAGAAACTCGCGCGATTACAACGGTATGCGTACTTTTCCCCTAGGCCGTTCTGGTTATTCGTTTCGAGCATCAGAACTGTGAAAATTTTGATTTTCTCAACCGTTTCTTACCTCCAAACTGCCATATCTCGCGAACGGATTGACCAATCCGCAAAATTTCTTTTCCATCTGAAAGTAGAAAGTCGCCCGATTACAACGGTATGCGTACTTTTCCCCTAGGCCGTTCTGGTTATTCGTTTCGAGCATCAGAACTGTGAAAATTTTGATTTTCTCAACCGTTTCTTACCTCCAAACTGCCATATCTCGCGAACGGATTGACCAATCCGCAAAATTTCTTTTCCATCTGAAAGTAGAAAGTCGCCCGATTACAACGGTATGCGTACTTTTCCCCTAGAACGTTCTAGTTATGCTTGTCGAGCATCAGAACTGCGAAAATTTTGAGTTTCTCAAGCGTTTCTTACCTCCAAACTGCCATATCTCGCGAACGGATTGTCCAATCCGCAAAATTTCTGTTGCATCTGAAAGTAGAAACTCGCCCGATTACAACGCTATGCCTACTTTTCCCCTAGGCCGTTCTAGTTATTCGTTTCGAGCATCAGAACTGCGAAAATGTTGAGTTTCTCAAGCGTTTCTTACATACAAACTGCCATATCTCGCGAACGGATTGACCAATCCGCAAAATTTCTGTTGCATCTGAAAGTAGAAATTCGCCCGATTACAACGGTATGCGTACTTTTCCCCTAGACCGTTCTAGTTATGCTTGTCGAGCATCAGAACTGCGAAAATTTTGAGTTTCTCAAGCGTTTCTTACCTCCAAACTGCCATATCTCGCGAACGGATTGACCAATCCGCAAAATTTCTGTTGCATCTGAAAGTAGAAACTCGCCCGATTACAACGGTATGCGTACTTTTCCCCTAGGCCGTTCTAGTTATTCGTTTCGAGCATCAGAACTGCGAAAATTTTGAGTTTCTCAAGCGTTTCTTACTTCCAAACTGCCATATCTCGCGAACGGATTGACCAATCCGCAAAATTTCTGTTGCATCTGAAAGTAGAAACTCGCCCGATTACAACGGTATGCGTACTTTTCCCCTAGGCCGTTCTAGTTAATCGTTTCGAGCATCAGAACTGCAAAAATTTTGAGTTTCTCAAGCGTTTCTTACTTCCAAACTGCCATATCTCGCGAACGGATTGACCAAACCGCAAAATTTCTGTTGCATCTGAAAGTAGAAACTCGCCCGATTACAACGGTATGCGTACTTTTCCCCTAGGCCGTTCTGGTTATTCGTTTCGAGCATCAGAACTGTGAAAATTTTGATTTTCTCAACCGTTTCTTACCTCCAAACTGCCATATCTCGCGAACGGATTGACCAATCCGCAAAATTTCTTTTCCATCTGAAAGTAGAAAGTCGCCCGATTACAACGGTATGCGTACTTTTCCCCTAGAACGTTCTAGTTTTGCTTGTCGAGCATCAGAACTGCGAAAATTTTGAGTTTCTCAAGCGTTTCTTACCTCCAAACTGCCATATCTCGCGAACGGATTGTCCAATCCGCAAAATTTCTGTTGCATCTGAAAGTAGAAACTCGCCCGATTACAACGCTATGCCTACTTTTCCCCTAGGCCGTTCTAGTTATTCGTTTCGAGCATCAGAACTGCGAAAATGTTGAGTTTCTCAAGCGTTTCTTACATACAAACTGCCATATCTCGCGAACGGATTGACCAATCCGCAAAATTTCTGTTGCATCTGAAAGTAGAAATTCGCCCGATTACAACGGTATGCGTACTTTTCCCCTAGACCGTTCTAGTTATGCTTGTCGAGCATCAGAACTGCGAAAATTTTGAGTTTCTCAAGCGTTTCTTACCTCCAAATTGCCATATCTCGCGAACGGATTGACCAATCCGCAAAATTTCTGTTGCATCTGAAAGTAGAAACTCGCCCGATTACAACGGTATGCGTACTTTTCCCCTAGGCCGTTCTAGTTATTCGTTTCGAGCATCAGAACTGCGAAAATTTTGAGTTTCTCAAGCGTTTCTTACTTCCAAACTGCCATATCTCGCGAACGGATTGACCAATCCGCAAAATTTCTGTTGCATCTGAAAGTAGAAACTCGCCCGATTACAACGGTATGCGTACTTTTCCCCTAGGCCGTTCTAGTTAATCGTTTCGAGCATCAGAACTGCAAAAATTTTGAGTTTCTCAAGCGTTTCTTACTTCCAAACTGCCATATCTCGCGAACGGATTGACCAAACCGCAAAATTTCTGTTGCATCTGAAAGTAGAAACTCGCCCGATTACAACGGTATGCGTACTTTTCCCCTAGGCCGTTCTGGTTATTCGTTTCGAGCATCAGAACTGTGAAAATTTTGATTTTCTCAACCGTTTCTTACCTCCAAACTGCCATATCTCGCGAACGGATTGACCAATCCGCAAAATTTCTTTTCCATCTGAAAGTAGAAAGTCGCCCGATTACAACGGTATGCGTACTTTTCCCCTAGAACGTTCTAGTTATGCTTGTCGAGCATCAGAACTGCGAAAATTTTGAGTTTCTCAAGCGTTTCATACCTCCAAACTGCCATATCTCGCGAACGGATTGTCCAATCCGCAAAATTTCTGTTGCATCTGAAAGTAGAAACTCGCCCGATTACAACGCTATGCCTACTTTTCCCCTAGGCCGTTCTAGTTATTCGTTTCGAGCATCAGAACTGCGAAAATGTTGAGTTTCTCAAGCGTTTCTTACATACAAACTGCCATATCTCGCGAACGGATTGACCAATCCGCAAAATTTCTGTTGCATCTGAAAGTAGAAATTCGCCCGATTACAACGGTATGCGTACTTTTCCCCTAGACCGTTCTAGTTATGCTTGTCGAGCATCAGAACTGCGAAAATTTTGAGTTTCTCAAGCGTTTCTTACCTCCAAACTGCCATATCTCGCGAACGGATTGACCAATCCGCAAAATTTCTGTTGCATCTGAAAGCAGAAACTCGCCCGATTACAACGGTATGCGTACTTTTCCCCTAGGCCGTTCTAGTTATTCGTTTCGAGCATCAGAACTGCGAAAATTTTGAGTTTCTCAAGCGTTTCTTACTTCCAAACTGCCATATCTCGCGAACGGATTGACCAATCCGCAAAATTTCTGTTACATCTGAAAGTAGAAACTCGCCCGATTACAACGGTATGCGTACTTTTCCCCTAGGCCGTTCTAGTTAATCGTTTCGAGCATCAGAACTGCGAAAATTTTGAGTTTCTCAAGCGTTTCTTACTTCCAAACTGCCATATCTCGCGAACGGATTGACCAATCCGCAAAATTTCTGATGCATCTGAAAGTAGAAACTCGCCCGATTACAACAGTATGCGTACTTTTCCCCTAGGCCGCTCTAGTTATTCGTTTCGAGCATCAGAACTGCGAAAATTTTGTGTTTCTCAAGTGTTTCATACTTCCAAACTGCCATATCTCGCGAACGGATTGACCAAACCGCAAAACTTCTGTTGCATCTGAAAGTAGAAACTCGCGCGATTACAACGGTATGCGTACTTTTCCCCTAGGCCGTTCTGGTTATTCGTTTCGAGCATCAGAACTGTGAAAATTTTGAGTTTCTCAACCGTTTCTTACCTCCAAACTGCCATATCTCGCGAACGGATTGACCAATCCGCAAAATTTCTGTTCCATCTGAAAGTAGAAAGTCGCCCGATTACAACGGTATGCGTACTTTTCCCCTAGAACGTTCTAGTTATGCTTGTCGAGCATCAGAACTGCGAAAATTTTGAGTTTCTCAAGCGTTTCTTACCTCCAAACTGCCATATCTCGCGAACGGATTGACCAATCCGCAAAATTTCTGTTCCATCTGAAAGTAGAAAGTCGCCCGATTACAACGGTATGCGTACTTTTCCCCTAGAACGTTCTAGTTATGCTTGTCGAGCATCAGAACTGCGAAAATTTTGAGTTTCTCAAGCGTTTCTTACCTCCAAACTGCCATATCTCGCGAACGGATTGTCCAATCCGCAAAATTTCTGTTGCATCTGAAAGTAGAAACTCGCCCGATTACAACGCTATGCCTACTTTTCCCCTAGGCCGTTCTAGTTATTCGTTTCGAGCATCAGAACTGCGAAAATGTTGAGTTTCTCAAGCGTTTCTTACATACAAACTGCCATATCTCGCGAACGGATTGACCAATCCGCAAAATTTCTGTTGCATCTGAAAGTAGAAATTCGCCCGATTACAACGGTATGCGTACTTTTCCCCTAGACCGTTCTAGTTATGCTTGTCGAGCATCAGAACTGCGAAAATTTTGAGTTTCTCAAGCGTTTCTTACCTCCAAACTGCCATATCTCGCGAACGGATTGACCAATCCGCAAAATTTCTGTTGCATCTGAAAGTAGAAACTCGCCCGATTACAACGGTATGCGTACTTTTCCCCTAGGCCGTTCTAGTTATTCGTTTCGAGCATCAGAACTGCGAAAATTTTGAGTTTCTCAAGCGTTTCTTACTTCCAAACTGCCATATCTCGCGAACGGATTGACCAATCCGCAAAATTTCTGATGCATCTGAAAGTAGAAACTCGCCCGATTACAACAGTATGCGTACTTTTCCCCTAGGCCGCTCTAGTTATTCGTTTCGAGCATCAGAACTGCGAAAATTTTGTGTTTCTCAAATGTTTCATACTTCCAAACTGCCATATCTCGCGAACTGATTGACCAAACCGCAAAACTTCTGTTGCATCTGAAAGTAGAAACTCGCGCGATTACAACGGTATGCGTACTTTTCCCCTAGGCCGTTCTGGTTATTCGTTTCGAGCATCAGAACTGTGAAAATTTTGATTTTCTCAACCGTTTCTTACCTCCAAACTGCCATATCTCGCGAACGGATTGACCAATCCGCAAAATTTCTTTTCCATCTGAAAGTAGAAAGTCGCCCGATTACAACGGTATGCGTACTTTTCCCCTAGGCCGTTCTGGTTATTCGTTTCGAGCATCAGAACTGCGAAAATTTTGAGTTTCTCAAGCGTTTCTTACCTCCAAACTGCCATATCTCGCGAACGGATTGACCAATCCGCAAAATTTCTGTTGCATCTGAAAGTAGAAACTCGCCCGATTACAACGGTATGCGTACTTTTCCCCTAGGCCGTTCTAGTTATTCGTTTCGAGCATCAGAACTGCGAAAATTTTGGGTTTCTCAAGCGTTTCTTACTTCCAAACTGCCATATCTCGCGAACGGATTGAGCAATCCGCAAAATTTCTGATGCATCTGAAAGTAGAAACTCGCCCGATTACAACAGTATGCGTACTTTTCCCCTAGGCCGCTCTAGTTATTCGTTTCGAGCATCAGAACTGCGAAAATTTTGTGTTTCTCAAGTGTTTCATACTTCCAAACTGCCATATCTCGCGAACGGATTGACCAAACCGCAAAACTTCTGTTGCATCTGAAAGTAGAAACTCGCGCGATTACAACGGTATGCGTACTTTTCCCCTAGGCCGTTCTGGTTATTCGTTTCGAGCATCAGAACTGTGAAAATTTTGATTTTCTCAACCGTTTCTTACCTCCAAACTGCCATATCTCGCGAACGGATTGACCAATCCGCAAAATTTCTTTTCCATCTGAAAGTAGAAAGTCGCCCGATTACAACGGTATGCGTACTTTTCCCCTAGGCCGTTCTGGTTATTCGTTTCGAGCATCAGAACTGTGAAAATTTTGATTTTCTCAACCGTTTCTTACCTCCAAACTGCCATATCTCGCGAACGGATTGACCAATCCGCAAAATTTCTTTTCCATCTGAAAGTAGAAAGTCGCCCGATTACAACGGTATGCGTACTTTTCCCCTAGAACGTTCTAGTTATGCTTGTCGAGCATCAGAACTGCGAAAATTTTGAGTTTCTCAAGCGTTTCTTACCTCCAAACTGCCATATCTCGCGAACGGATTGTCCAATCCGCAAAATTTCTGTTGCATCTGAAAGTAGAAACTCGCCCGATTACAACGCTATGCCTACTTTTCCCCTAGGCCGTTCTAGTTATTCGTTTCGAGCATCAGAACTGCGAAAATGTTGAGTTTCTCAAGCGTTTCTTACATACAAACTGCCATATCTCGCGAACGGATTGACCAATCCGCAAAATTTCTGTTGCATCTGAAAGTAGAAATTCGCCCGATTACAACGGTATGCGTACTTTTCCCCTAGACCGTTCTAGTTATGCTTGTCGAGCATCAGAACTGCGAAAATTTTGAGTTTCTCAAGCGTTTCTTACCTCCAAACTGCCATATCTCGCGAACGGATTGACCAATCCGCAAAATTTCTGTTGCATCTGAAAGTAGAAACTCGCCCGATTACAACGGTATGCGTACTTTTCCCCTAGGCCGTTCTAGTTAATCGTTTCGAGCATCAGAACTGCAAAAATTTTGAGTTTCTCAAGCGTTTCTTACTTCCAAACTGCCATATCTCGCGAACGGATTGACCAAACCGCAAAATTTCTGTTGCATCTGAAAGTAGAAACTCGCCCGATTACAACGGTATGCGTACTTTTCCCCTAGGCCGTTCTGGTTATTCGTTTCGAGCATCAGAACTGTGAAAATTTTGATTTTCTCAACCGTTTCTTACCTCCAAACTGCCATATCTCGCGAACGGATTGACCAATCCGCAAAATTTCTTTTCCATCTGAAAGTAGAAAGTCGCCCGATTACAACGGTATGCGTACTTTTCCCCTAGAACGTTCTAGTTATGCTTGTCGAGCATCAGAACTGCGAAAATTTTGAGTTTCTCAAGCGTTTCTTACCTCCAAACTGCCATATCTCGCGAACGGATTGTCCAATCCGCAAAATTTCTGTTGCATCTGAAAGTAGAAACTCGCCCGATTACAACGCTATGGCTACTTTTCCCCTAGGCCGTTCTAGTTATTCGTTTCGAGCATCAGAACTGCGAAAATGTTGAGTTTCTCAAGCGTTTCTTACATACAAACTGCCATATCTCGCGAACGGATTGACCAATCCGCAAAATTTCTGTTGCATCTGAAAGTAGAAATTCGCCCGATTACAACGGTATGCGTACTTTTCCCCTAGACCGTTCTAGTTATGCTTGTCGAGCATCAGAACTGCGAAAATTTTGAGTTTCTCAAGCGTTTCTTACCTCCAAACTGCCATATCTCGCGAACGGATTGACCAATCCGCAAAATTTCTGTTGCATCTGAAAGTAGAAACTCGCCCGATTACAACGGTATGCGTACTTTTCCCCTAGGCCGTTCTAGTTATTCGTTTCGAGCATCAGAACTGCGAAAATTTTGAGTTTCTCAAGCGTTTCTTACTTCCAAACTGCCATATCTCGCGAACGGATTGACCAATCCGCAAAATTTCTGTTACATCTGAAAGTAGAAACTCGCCCGATTACAACGGTATGCGTACTTTTCCCCTAGGCCGTTCTAGTTAATCGTTTCGAGCATCAGAACTGCGAAAATTTTGAGTTTCTCAAGCGTTTCTTACTTCCAAACTGCCATATCTCGCGAACGGATTGACCAATCCGCAAAATTTCTGATGCATCTGAAAGTAGAAACTCGCCCGATTACAACAGTATGCGTACTTTTCCCCTAGGCCGCTCTAGTTATTCGTTTCGAGCATCAGAACTGCGAAAATTTTGTGTTTCTCAAGTGTTTCATAGTTCCAAACTGCCATATCTCGCGAACGGATTGACCAAACCGCAAAACTTCTGTTGCATCTGAAAGTAGAAACTCGCGCGATTACAACGGTATGCGTACTTTTCCCCTAGGCCGTTCTGGTTATTCGTTTCGAGCATCAGAACTGTGAAAATTTTGAGTTTCTCAACCGTTTCTTACCTCCAAACTGCCATATCTCGCGAACGGATTGACCAATCCGCAAAATTTCTGTTCCATCTGAAAGTAGAAAGTCGCCCGATTACAACGGTATGCGTACTTTTCCCCTAGAACGTTCTAGTTATGCTTGTCGAGCATCAGAACTGCGAAAATTTTGAGTTTCTCAAGCGTTTCTTACCTCCAAACTGCCATATCTCGCGAACGGATTGACCAATCCGCAAAATTTCTGTTCCATCTGAAAGTAGAAAGTCGCCCGATTACAACGGTATGCGTACTTTTCCCCTAGAACGTTCTAGTTATGCTTGTCGAGCATCAGAACTGCGAAAATTTTGAGTTTCTCAAGCGTTTCTTACCTCCAAACTGCCATATCTCGCGAACGGATTGTCCAATCCGCAAAATTTCTGTTGCATCTGAAAGTAGAAACTCGCCCGATTACAACGCTATGCCTACTTTTCCCCTAGGCCGTTCTAGTTATTCGTTTCGAGCATCAGAACTGCGAAAATGTTGAGTTTCTCAAGCGTTTCTTACTTCCAAACTGCCATATCTCGCGAACGGATTGACCAATCCGCAAAATTTCTGATGCATCTGAAAGTAGAAACTCGCCCGATTACAACAGTATGCGTACTTTTCCCCTAGGCCGCTCTAGTTATTCGTTTCGAGCATCAGAACTGCGAAAATTTTGTGTTTCTCAAGTGTTTCATACTTCCAAACTGCCATATCTCGCGAACGGATTGACCAAACCGCAAAACTTCTGTTGCATCTGAAAGTAGAAACTCGCGCGATTACAACGGTATGCGTACTTTTCCCCTAGGCCGTTCTGGTTATTCGTTTCGAGCATCAGAACTGTGAAAATTTTGAGTTTCTCAACCGTTTCTTACCTCCAAACTGCCATATCTCGCGAACGGATTGACCAATCCGCAAAATTTCTGTTCCATCTGAAAGTAGAAAGTCGCCCGATTACAACGGTATGCGTACTTTTCCCCTAGAACGTTCTAGTTATGCTTGTCGAGCATCAGAACTGCGAAAATTTTGAGTTTCTCAAGCGTTTCTTACCTCCAAACTGCCATATCTCGCGAACGGATTGACCAATCCGCAAAATTTCTGTTCCATCTGAAAGTAGAAAGTCGCCCGATTACAACGGTATGCGTACTTTTCCCCTAGAACGTTCTAGTTATGCTTGTCGAGCATCAGAACTGCGAAAATTTTGAGTTTCTCAAGCGTTTCTTACCTCCAAACTGCCATATCTCGCGAACGGATTGTCCAATCCGCAAAATTTCTGTTGCATCTGAAAGTAGAAACTCGCCCGATTACAACGCTATGCCTACTTTTCCCCTAGGCCGTTCTAGTTATTCGTTTCGAGCATCAGAACTGCGAAAATGTTGAGTTTCTCAAGCGTTTCTTACATACAAACTGCCATATCTCGCGAACGGATTGACCAATCCGCAAAATTTCTGTTGCATCTGAAAGTAGAAATTCGCCCGATTACAACGGTATGCGTACTTTTCCCCTAGACCGTTCTAGTTATGCTTGTCGAGCATCAGAACTGCGAAAATTTTGAGTTTCTCAAGCGTTTCTTACCTCCAAACTGCCATATCTCGCGAACGGATTGACCAATCCGCAAAATTTCTGTTGCATCTGAAAGTAGAAACTCGCCCGATTACAACGGTATGCGTACTTTTCCCCTAGGCCGTTCTAGTTATTCGTTTCGAGCATCAGAACTGCGAAAATTTTGAGTTTCTCAAGCGTTTCTTACTTCCAAACTGCCATATCTCGCGAACGGATTGACCAATCCGCAAAATTTCTGTTACATCTGAAAGTAGAAACTCGCCCGATTACAACGGTATGCGTACTTTTCCCCTAGGCCGTTCTAGTTAATCGTTTCGAGCATCAGAACTGCGAAAATTTTGAGTTTCTCAAGCGTTTCTTACTTCCAAACTGCCATATCTCGCGAACGGATTGACCAATCCGCAAAATTTCTGATGCATCTGAAAGTAGAAACTCGCCCGATTACAACAGTATGCGTACTTTTCCCCTAGGCCGCTCTAGTTATTCGTTTCGAGCATCAGAACTGCGAAAATTTTGTGTTTCTCAAGTGTTTCATACTTCCAAACTGCCATATCTCGCGAACGGATTGACCAAACCGCAAAACTTCTGTTGCATCTGAAAGTAGAAACTCGCGCGATTACAACGGTATGCGTACTTTTCCCCTAGGCCGTTCTGGTTATTCGTTTCGAGCATCAGAACTGTGAAAATTTTGAGTTTCTCAACCGTTTCTTACCTCCAAACTGCCATATCTCGCGAACGGATTGACCAATCCGCAAAATTTCTGTTCCATCTGAAAGTAGAAAGTCGCCCGATTACAACGGTATGCGTACTTTTCCCCTAGAACGTTCTAGTTATGCTTGTCGAGCATCAGAACTGCGAAAATTTTGAGTTTCTCAAGCGTTTCTTACCTCCAAACTGCCATATCTCGCGAACGGATTGACCAATCCGCAAAATTTCTGTTCCATCTGAAAGTAGAAAGTCGCCCGATTACAACGGTATGCGTACTTTTCCCCTAGAACGTTCTAGTTATGCTTGTCGAGCATCAGAACTGCGAAAATTTTGAGTTTCTCAATTGTTTCTTACCTACAAAATGCCATATCTCGCGAACGGATTGACCAATCCGCAAAATTTCTGTTGCATCTGAAAGTAGAAACTCGCCCGATTACAACGGTATGCGTACTTTTCCCGTAGGCCGTTTTAGTTATTCGTTTCGAGCATGAGAACTGCGAAAATTTTGGGTTTCTCAAGCGTTGCTTACCTCGAAACTGCCATATCTCGCGAACGGATTGACCAATCCGCAAAATTTCTGTTGCATCTGAAAGTAGAAACTCGCCCGTATACAACGGTATGCGTACGTTTCCCCTAGGCCGTTCTAGTTATTCGTTTCGAGCATCAGAACTGCGAAAATTTTGAGTTTCTCAAGCGTTTCTTACTTCCAAACTGCCATATCTCGCGAACGGATTGACCAATCCGCAAAATTTCTGTTGCATCTGAAAGTAGAAACTCGCCCGATTACAACGGTATGCGTACTTTTCCCCTAGGCCGTTCTAGTTAATCGTTTCGAGCATCAGAACTGCGAAAATTTTGAGTCTCTCAAGCGTTTCTTATTTCCAAACTGCCATATCTCGCGAACGGATTGACCAATCCGCAAAATTTCTGATGCATCTGAAAGTAGAAACTCGCCCGATTACAACGGTATGCGTACTTTTCCCCTAGGCCGCTCTAGTTATTCGTTTCGAGCATCAGAACTCCGAAAATTTTGTGTTTCTCAAGTGTTTCATACTTCCAAACTGCCATATCTCGCGAACGGATTGACCAATCCGCAAAATTTCTGTTGCATCTGAAAGTAGAAACTCGCCCGATTACAACGGTATGCGTACTTTTCCCCTAGGCCGTTTTGGTTATTCGTTTCGAGCATCAGAACTGTGAAAATTTTGAGTTTCTCAACCGTTTCTTACCTCCAAACTGCCATATCTCGCGAACGGATTGACCAATCCGCAAAATTTCTGTTGCATCTGAAAGTAGAAAGTCGCCCGATTACAACGGTATGCCTACTTTTCCCCTAGAACGTTCTAGTTATGCTTGTCGAGCATCAGAACTGCGAAAATTTTGAGTTTCTCAAGCGTTTCTTACCTCCAAACTGCCATATCTCGCGAACGGATTGACCAATCCGCAAAATTTCTGTTGCATCTGAAAGTAGAAACTCGCCCGATTACAACGGTATGCGTACTTTTCCCCTAGACCGTTCTAGTTATGCTTGTCGAGCATCAGAACTGCGAAAATTTTGAGTTTCACAAGCGTTTCTTACCTCCAAACTGCCATATCTCGCGAACGGATTGACCAATCCGCGAAATTTCTGTTGCATCTGAAAGTAGAAACTCGCCCGATTACAACGGTATGCGTACTTTTCCCGTAGGCCGTTGTAGTTATTCGTTTCGAGCATCAGAACTGCGAAAATTTTGAGTTTCTCAAGCGTTTCTTACCTCCAAACTGCCATATCTCGCGAACGGATTGACTAATCCGCAAAATTTCTGTTGCATCTGAAAGTAGAAACTCGCCCGATTACAAAGGTATGCGTACTTTTCCCCTAGGCCGTTCTAGTTATTCGTTTCGAGCATCAGAACTGCGAAAATTTTGAATTTCTCAAGCGTTTCTTACCTCCAAACTGCCATATCTCGCGAACGGATTGACCAATCCGCAAAATTTCTGTTGCATCTGAAAGTAGAAACTCGCCCGATTACAACGGTATGCGTACTTTTCCCCTAGTCCGTTCTAGTTATTCGTTTCGAGCATCAGAACTGCGAAAATTTTGAGTTTCTCAAGCGTTTCTTACCTCCAAACTGCCATATCTCGCGAACGGATTGACCAATCCGCAAAATTTCTGTTCCATCTGAAAGTAGAAAGTCGCCCGATTACAACGGTATGCGTACTTTTCCCCTAGAACGTTCTAGTTATGCTTGTCGAGCATCAGAACTGCGAAAATTTTGAGTTTCTCAAGCGTTTCTTACCTCCAAACTGCCATATCTCGCGAACGGATTGCCAATCCGCAAAATTTCTGTTGCATCTGAAAGTAGAAACTCGCCCGATTACAACGGTATGCGTACTTTTCCCCTAGGCCGTTCTATTATTCGTTTCGAGCATCAGAACTGCGAAAATGTTGAGTTTCTCAAGCGTTTCTTACCTACAAACTGCCATATCTCGCGAACGGATTGACCAATCCGCAAAATTTCTGTTGCATCTGAAAGTAGAAATTCGCCCGATTACAACGGTATGCGTACTTCTCCCCTAGACCGTTCTAGTTATGCTTGTCGAGCATCAGAACTGCGAAAATTTTGAGTTTCTCAAGCGTTTCTTACCTCCAAACTGCCATATCTCGCGAACGGATTGACCAATCCGCAAAATTTCTGTTGCATCTGAAAGTAGAAACTGGCCCGATTACAACGGTATGCGTACTTTTCCCCTAGACCGTTCTAGTTATGCTTGTCGAGCATCAGAACTGCGAAAATTTTGAGTTTCTCAAGCGTTTCTTACCTCCAAACTGCCATATCTCGCGAACGGATTGACCAATCCGCAAAATTTCTGTTGCATCTGAAAGTAGAAACTCGCCCGATTACAACGGTATGCGTACTTTTCCCGTAGGCCGTTGTAGTTATTCGTTTCGAGCATGAGAACTGCGAAAATTTTGGGTTTCTCAAGCGTTGCTTACCTCCAAACTGCCATATCTCGCGAACGGATTGACCAATCCGCAAAATTTCTGTTGCATCTGAAAGTAGAAACTCGCCCGATTACAACGGTATGCGTACTTTTCCCCTGGGCCGTTCTGGTTATTCGTTTCGAGTATCAGAACTGTGATAATTTTGAGTTTCTCAAGCGTTTCTTACCTCCAAACTGCCATATCTCGCGAACGGATTGACTAATCCGCAAAATTTCTGTTGCATCTGAAAGTAGAAACTCGCCCGATTACAACGGTATGCGTACTTTTCCCCTAGGCCGTTCTAGTTATTCGTTTCGAGCATCAGAACTGCGAAAATTTTGAGTTTCTCAAGCGTTACTTACCTCCAAACTGCCATATCTCGCGAACGGATTGACCAATCCGCAAAATTTCTGTTGCATCTGAAAGTAGAAACTCGCCCGATTACAACGGTATGCGTACTTTTCCCCTAGTCCGTTCTAGTTATTCGTTTCGAGCATCAGAACTGCGAAAATTTTGAGTTTCTCAAGCGTTTCTTACCTCCAAACTGCCATATCTCGCGAACGGATTGACCAATCCGAAAAATTTCTGATGCATCTGAAAGTAGAAAGTCGCCCGATTACAACGGTATGCGTACTTTTCCCCTAGAACGTTCTAGTTATTCGTTTCGAGCATCAAAACTGCGAAAATTTTGAGTTTTTCAAGCGTTTCTTACTTCCAAATTGCCATACCTCGCGAACGGATTGAGCAATCCGCAAAATTTCTGTTGCATCTGAAGGTAGAAACTCGCCCGTTTACAACGGTATGCGTACTTTTCCCCTAGGCCGTTCTAGTTATTCGTTTCGAGCATCAGAACTGCGAAAATTTTGAGATTCTCAAGCGTTTCTTACTTCCAAACCGCCATATCTCGCGAACGGATTGACCAATCCGCAAAATTTCTGTTGCATCTGAAAGTAGAAACTCGCCCGATTACAACGGTATGCGTACTTTTCCCCTAGTCCGTTCTAGTTATTCGTTTCGAGCATCAGAACTGCGAAAATTTTGAGTTTCTCAAGCGTTTCTTACCTCCAAACTGACATATCTCGCGAACGGATTGACCAATCCGCAAAATTTCTGTTCCATCTGAAAGTAGAAAGTCGCCCGATTACAACGGTATGCGTACTTTTCCCCTAGAACGTTCTAGTTATGCTTGTCGAGCATCAGAACTGCGAAAATTTTGAGTTTCTCAATTGTTTCATACTTCCAAACTGCCATATCTCGCGAACGGATTGACCAATCCGCAAAATTTCTGATGCATCTGAAAGTAGAAACTCGCCCGATTACAACGGTATGCGTACTTTTCCCCTAGGCCGCTCTAGTTATTCGTTTCGAGCATCAGAACTCCGAAAATTTTGTGTTTCTCAAGTGTTTCATACTTCCAAACTGCCATATCTCGCGAACGGATTGACCAATCCGCAAAATTTCTGTTGCATCTGAAAGTAGAAACTCGCCCGATTACAACGGTATGCGTACTTTTCCCCTAGGCCGTTCTGGTTATTCGTTTCGAGCATCAGAACTGTGAAAATTTTGAGTTTCTCAACCGTTTCTTACCTCCAAACTGCCATATCTCGCGAACGGATTGACCAATCCGCAAAATTTCTGTTGCATCTGAAAGTAGAAAGTCGCCCGATTACATCGGTATGCCTACTTTTCCCCTAGAACGTTCTAGTTATGCTTGTCGAGCATCAGAACTGCGAAAATTTTGAGTTTCTCAAGCGTTTCTTACCTCCAAACTGCCATATCTCGCGAACGGATTGACCAATCCGCAAAATTTCTGTTGCATCTGAAAGTAGAAACTCGCCCGATTACAACGGTATGCGTACTTTTCCCCTAGACCGTTCTAGTTATGCTTGTCGAGCATCAGAACTGCGAAAATTTTGAGTTTCACAAGCGTTTCTTACCTCCAAACTGCCATATCTCGCGAACGGATTGACCAATCCGCGAAATTTCTATTGCATCTGAAAGTAGAAACTCGCCCGATTACAACGGTATGCGTACTTTTCCCGTAGGCCGTTGTAGTTATTCGTTTCGAGCATCAGAACTGCGAAAATTTTGAGTTTCTCAAGCGTTTCTTACCTCCAAACTGCCATATCTCGCGAACGGATTGACCAATCCGCAAAATTTCTGTCGCATCTGAAAGTAGAAACTCGCCCGATTACAACGGTATGCGTACTTTTCCCCTAGACCGTTCTAGTTATGCTTGTCGAGCATCAGAACTGCGAAAATTTTGAGTTTCTCAAGCGTTTCTTACCTCCAAACTGCCATATCTCGCGAACGGATTGACCAATCCGCAAAATTTCTGATGCATCTGAAAGCAGAAACTCGCCCGATTACAACGGTATGCGTACTTTTCCCCTAGGCCGCTCTAGTTATTCGTTTCGAGCATCAGAACTGCGAAAATTTTGAGTTTCTCAAGCGTTTCTTACCTCCAAACTGCCATATCTCGCGAACGGATTGACTAATCCGCAAAATTTCTGTTGCATCTGAAAGTAGAAACTCGCCCGATTACAAAGGTATGCGTACTTTTCCCCTAGGCCGTTCTAGTTATTCGTTTCGAGCATCAGAACTGCGAAAATTTTGAATTTCTCAAGCGTTTCTTACCTCCAAACTGCCATATCTCGCGAACGGATTGACCAATCCGCAAAATTTCTGTTGCATCTGAAAGTAGAAACTCGCCCGATTACAACGGTATGCGTACTTTTCCCCTAGTCCGTTCTAGTTATTCGTTTCGAGCATCAGAACTGCGAAAATTTTGAGTTTCTCAAGCGTTTCTTACCTCCAAACTGCCATATCTCGCGAACGGATTGACCAATCCGCAAAATTTCTGTTCCATCTGAAAGTAGAAAGTCGCCCGATTACAACGGTATGCGTACTTTTCCCCTAGAACGTTCTAGTTATGCTTGTCGAGCATCAGAACTGCGAAAATTTTGAGTTTCTCAAGCGTTTCTTACCTCCAAACTGCCATATCTCGCGAACGGATTGCCAATCCGCAAAATTTCTGTTGCATCTGAAAGTAGAAACTCGCCCGATTACAACGGTATGCGTACTTTTCCCCTAGTCCGTTCTAGTTATTCGTTTCGAGCATCAGAACTGCGAAAATTTTGAGTTTCTCAAGCGTTTCTTACCTCCAAACTGCCATATCTCGCGAACGGATTGACCAATCCGCAAAATTTCTGTTCCATCTGAAAGTAGAAAGTCGCCCGATTACAACGGTATGCGTACTTTTCCCCTAGAACGTTCTAGTTATGCTTGTCGAGCATCAGAACTGCGAAAATTTTGAGTTTCTCAAGCGTTTCTTACCTCCAAACTGCCATATCTCGCGAACGGATTGCCAATCCGCAAAATTTCTGTTGCATCTGAAAGTAGAAACTCGCCCGATTACAACGGTATGCGTACTTTTCCCCTAGGCCGTTCTATTATTCGTTTCGAGCATCAGAACTGCGAAAATGTTGAGTTTCTCAAGCGTTTCTTACCTACAAACTGCCATATCTCGCGAACGGATTGACCAATCCGCAAAATTTCTGTTGCATCTGAAAGTAGAAATTCGCCCGATTACAACGGTATGCGTACTTCTCCCCTAGACCGTTCTAGTTATGCTTGTCGAGCATCAGAACTGCGAAAATTTTGAGTTTCTCAAGCGTTTCTTACCTCCAAACTGCCATATCTCGCGAACGGATTGACCAATCCGCAAAATTTCTGTTGCATCTGAAAGTAGAAACTGGCCCGATTACAACGGTATGCGTACTTTTCCCCTAGACCGTTCTAGTTATGCTTGTCGAGCATCAGAACTGCGAAAATTTTGAGTTTCTCAAGCGTTTCTTACCTCCAAACTGCCATATCTCGCGAACGGATTGACCAATCCGCAAAATTTCTGTTGCATCTGAAAGTAGAAACTCGCCCGATTACAACGGTATGCGTACTTTTCCCGTAGGCCGTTGTAGTTATTCGTTTCGAGCATGAGAACTGCGAAAATTTTGGGTTTCTCAAGCGTTGCTTACCTCCAAACTGCCATATCTCGCGAACGGATTGACCAATCCGCAAAATTTCTGTTGCATCTGAAAGTAGAAACTCGCCCGATTACAACGGTATGCGTACTTTTCCCCTGGGCCGTTCTGGTTATTCGTTTCGAGTATCAGAACTGTGATAATTTTGAGTTTCTCAAGCGTTTCTTACCTCCAAACTGCCATATCTCTCGAACGGATTGACTAATCCGTAAAATTTCTGTTGCATCTGAAAGTAGAAACTCGCCCGATTACAACGGTATGCGTACTTTTCCCCTAGGCCGTTCTAGTTATTCGTTTCGAGCATCAGAACTGCGAAAATTTTGAGTTTCTCAAGCGTTACTTACCTCCAAACTGCCATATCTCGCGAACGGATTGACCAATCCGCAAAATTTCTGTTGCATCTGAAAGTAGAAACTCGCCCGATTACAACGGTATGCGTACTTTTCCCCTAGTCCGTTCTAGTTATTCGTTTCGAGCATCAGAACTGCGAAAATTTTGAGTTTCTCAAGCGTTTCTTACCTCCAAACTGCCATATCTCGCGAACGGATTGACCAATCCGAAAAATTTCTGATGCATCTGAAAGTAGAAAGTCGCCCGATTACAACGGTATGCGTACTTTTCCCCTAGAACGTTCTAGTTATTCGTTTCGAGCATCAAAACTGCGAAAATTTTGAGTTTTTCAAGCGTTTCTTACTTCCAAATTGCCATACCTCGCGAACGGATTGAGCAATCCGCAAAATTTCTGTTGCATCTGAAGGTAGAAACTCGCCCGTTTACAACGGTATGCGTACTTTTCCCCTAGGCCGTTCTAGTTATTCGTTTCGAGCATCAGAACTGCGAAAATTTTGAGATTCTCAAGCGTTTCTTACTTCCAAACCGCCATATCTCGCGAACGGATTGACCAATCCGCAAAATTTCTGTTGCATCTGAAAGTAGAAACTCGCCCGATTACAACGGTATGCGTACTTTTCCCCTAGTCCGTTCTAGTTATTCGTTTCGAGCATCAGAACTGCGAAAATTTTGAGTTTCTCAAGCGTTTCTTACTTCCAAACTGCCATATCTCGCGAACGGATTGACTAATCCGCAAAATTTCTGTTGCATCTGAAAGAAGAAACTCACCCGATTACAACCGTATGCGTACTTTTCCCCTAGGCCGTTCTAGTTATTCTTTTCGAGCATCAGAACTGCGAAAATTTGGAGTTTCTCAAGCGTTTCTTACCTCCAAACTGACATATCTCGCGAACGGATTGACCAATCCGCAAAATTTCTGTTCCATCTGAAAGTAGAAAGTCGCCCGATTACAACGGTATGCGTACTTTTCCCCTAGAACGTTCTAGTTATTCGTTTCGAGCATCAAAACTGCGAAAATTTTGAGTTTTTCAAGCGTTTCTTACTTCCAAATTGCCATACCTCGCGAACGGATTGAGCAATCCGCAAAATTTCTGTTGCATCTGAAGGTAGAAACTCGCCCGTTTACAACGGTATGCGTACTTTTCCCCTAGGCCGTTCTAGTTATTCGTTTCGAGCATCAGAACTGCGAAAATTTTGAGATTCTCAAGCGTTTCTTACTTCCAAACCGCCATATCTCGCGAACGGATTGACCAATCCGCAAAATTTCTGTTGCATCTGAAAGTAGAAACTCGCCCGATTACAACGGTATGCGTACTTTTCCCCTAGTCCGTTCTAGTTATTCGTTTCGAGCATCAGAACTGCGAAAATTTTGAGTTTCTCAAGCGTTTCTTACTTCCAAACTGCCATATCTCGCGAACGGATTGACTAATCCGCAAAATTTCTGTTGCATCTGAAAGAAGAAACTCACCCGATTACAACCGTATGCGTACTTTTCCCCTAGGCCGTTCTAGTTATTCTTTTCGAGCATCAGAACTGCGAAAATTTGGAGTTTCTCAAGCGTTTCTTACCTCCAAACTGACATATCTCGCGAACGGATTGACCAATCCGCAAAATTTCTGTTCCATCTGAAAGTAGAAAGTCGCCCGATTACAACGGTATGCGTACTTTTCCCCTAGAACGTTCTAGTTATGCTTGTCGAGCATCAGAACTGCGAAAATTTTGAGTTTCTCAATTGTTTCATACTTCCAAACTGCCATATCTCGCGAACGGATTGACCAATCCGCAAAATTTCTGATGCATCTGAAAGTAGAAACTCGCCCGATTACAACGGTATGCGTACTTTTCCCCTAGGCCGCTCTAGTTATTCGTTTCGAGCATCAGAACTCCGAAAATTTTGTGTTTCTCAAGTGTTTCATACTTCCAAACTGCCATATCTCGCGAACGGATTGACCAATCCGCAAAATTTCTGTTGCATCTGAAAGTAGAAACTCGCCCGATTACAACGGTATGCGTACTTTTCCCCTAGGCCGTTCTGGTTATTCGTTTCGAGCATCAGAACTGTGAAAATTTTGAGTTTCTCAACCGTTTCTTACCTCCAAACTGCCATATCTCGCGAACGGATTGACCAATCCGCAAAATTTCTGTTGCATCTGAAAGTAGAAAGTCGCCCGATTACAACGGTATGCCTACTTTTCCCCTAGAACGTTCTAGTTATGCTTGTCGAGCATCAGAACTGCGAAAATTTTGAGTTTCTCAAGCGTTTCTTACCTCCAAACTGCCATATCTCGCGAACGGATTGACCAATCCGCAAAATTTCTGTTGCATCTGAAAGTAGAAACTCGCCCGATTACAACGGTATGCGTACTTTTCCCCTAGACCGTTCTAGTTATGCTTGTCGAGCATCAGAACTGCGAAAATTTTGAGTTTCACAAGCGTTTCTTACCTCCAAACTGCCATATCTCGCGAACGGATTGACCAATCCGCGAAATTTCTGTTGCATCTGAAAGTAGAAACTCGCCCGATTACAACGGTATGCGTACTTTTCCCGTAGGCCGTTGTAGTTATTCGTTTCGAGCATCAGAACTGCGAAAATTTTGAGTTTCTCAAGCGTTTCTTACCTCCAAACTGCCATATCTCGCGAACGGATTGACCAATCCGCAAAATTTCTGTCGCATCTGAAAGTAGAAACTCGCCCGATTACAACGGTATGCGTACTTTTCCCCTAGACCGTTCTAGTTATGCTTGTCGAGCATCAGAACTGCGAAAATTTTGAGTTTCTCAAGCGTTTCTTACCTCCAAACTGCCATATCTCGCGAACGGATTGACCAATCCGCAAAATTTCTGATGCATCTGAAAGCAGAAACTCGCCCGATTACAACGGTATGCGTACTTTTCCCCTAGGCCGCTCTAGTTATTCGTTTCGAGCATCAGAACTGCGAAAATTTTGAGTTTCTCAAGCGTTTCTTACCTCCAAACTGCCATATCTCGCGAACGGATTGACCAATCCGCAAAATTTCTGTTGCATCTGAAAGTAGAAACTCGCCCGATTACAACGGTATGCGTACTTTTCCCCTAGTCCGTTCTAGTTATTCGTTTCGAGCATCAGAACTGCGAAAATTTTGAGTTTCTCAAGCGTTTCTTACCTCCAAACTGCCATATCTCGCGAACGGATTGACCAATCCGCAAAATTTCTGTTCCATCTGAAAGTAGAAAGTCGCCCGATTACAACGGTATGCGTACTTTTCCCCTAGAACGTTCTAGTTATGCTTGTCGAGCATCAGAACTGCGAAAATTTTGAGTTTCTCAAGCGTTTCTTACCTCCAAACTGCCATATCTCGCGAACGGATTGCCAATCCGCAAAATTTCTGTTGCATCTGAAAGTAGAAACTCGCCCGATTACAACGGTATGCGTACTTTTCCCCTAGGCCGTTCTAGTTATTCGTTTCGAGCATCAGAACTGCGAAAATTTTGAGATTCTCAAGCGTTTCTTACTTCCAAACCGCCATATCTCGCGAACGGATTGACCAATCCGCAAAATTTCTGTTGCATCTGAAAGTAGAAACTCGCCCGATTACAACGGTATGCGTACTTTTCCCCTAGTCCGCTCTAGTTATTCGTTTCGAGCATCAGAACTGCGAAAATTTTGAGTTTCTCAAGCGTTTCTTACTTCCAAACTGCCATATCTCGCGAACGGATTGACTAATCCGCAAAATTTCTGTTGCATCTGAAAGAAGAAACTCACCCGATTACAACCGTATGCGTACTTTTCCCCTAGGCCGTTCTAGTTATTCTTTTCGAGCATCAGAACTGCGAAAATTTGGAGTTTCTCAAGCGTTTCTTACCTCCAAACTGACATATCTCGCGAACGGATTGACCAATCCGCAAAATTTCTGTTCCATCTGAAAGTAGAAAGTCGCCCGATTACAACGGTATGCGTACTTTTCCCCTAGAACGTTCTAGTTATGCTTGTCGAGCATCAGAACTGCGAAAATTTTGAGTTTCTCAATTGTTTCATACTTCCAAACTGCCATATCTCGCGAACGGATTGACCAATCCGCAAAGTTTCTGATGCATCTGAAAGTAGAAACTCGCCCGATTACAACGGTATGCGTACTTTTCCCCTAGGCCGCTCTAGTTATTCGTTTCGAGCATCAGAACTCCGAAAATTTTGTGTTTCTCAAGTGTTTCATACTTCCAAACTGCCATATCTCGCGAACGGATTGACCAATCCGCAAAATTTCTGTTGCATCTGAAAGTAGAAACTCGCCCGATTACAACGGTATGCGTACTTTTCCCCTAGGCCGTTCTGGTTATTCGTTTCGAGCATCAGAACTGTGAAAATTTTGAGTTTCTCAACCGTTTCTTACCTCCAAACTGCCATATCTCGCGAACGGATTGACCAATCCGCAAAATTTCTGTTGCATCTGAAAGTAGAAAGTCGCCCGATTACAACGGTATGCCTACTTTTCCCCTAGAACGTTCTAGTTATGCTTGTCGAGCATCAGAACTGCGAAAATTTTGAGTTTCTCAAGCGTTTCTTACCTCCAAACTGCCATATCTCGCGAACGGATTGACCAATCCGCAAAATTTCTGTTGCATCTGAAAGTAGAAACTCGCCCGATTACAACGGTATGCGTACTTTTCCCCTAGACCGTTCTAGTTATGCTTGTCGAGCATCAGAACTGCGAAAATTTTGAGTTTCACAAGCGTTTCTTACCTCCAAACTGCCATATCTCGCGAACGGATTGACCAATCCGCGAAATTTCTGTTGCATCTGAAAGTAGAAACTCGCCCGATTACAACGGTATGCGTACTTTTCCCGTAGGCCGTTGTAGTTATTCGTTTCGAGCATCAGAACTGCGAAAATTTTGAGTTTCTCAAGCGTTTCTTACCTCCAAACTGCCATATCTCGCGAACGGATTGACCAATCCGCAAAATTTCTGTTGCATCTGAAAGTAGAAACTCGCCCGATTACAACGGTATGCGTACTTTTCCCCTAGACCGTTCTAGTTATGCTTGTCGAGCATCAGAACTGCGAAAATTTTGAGTTTCTCAAGCGTTTCTTACCTCCAAACTGCCATATCTCGCGAACGGATTGACCAATCCGCAAAATTTCTGATGCATCTGAAAGCAGAAACTCGCCCGATTACAACGGTATGCGTACTTTTCCCCTAGGCCGCTCTAGTTATTCGTTTCGAGCATCAGAACTGCGAAAATTTTGAGTTTCTCAAGCGTTTCTTACCTCCAAACTGCCATATCTCGCGAACGGATTGACTAATCCGCAACATTTCTGTTGCATCTGAAAGTAGAAACTCGCCCGATTACAAAGGTATGCGTACTTTTCCCCTAGGCCGTTCTAGTTATTCGTTGCGAGCATCAGAACTGCGAAAATTTTGAATTTCTCAAGCGTTTCTTACCTCCAAACTGCCATATCTCGCGAACGGATTGACCAATCCGCAAAATTTCTGTTGCATCTGAAAGTAGAAACTCGCCCGATTACAACGGTATGCGTACTTTTCCCCTAGTCCGTTCTAGTTATTCGTTTCGAGCATCAGAACTGCGAAAATTTTGAGTTTCTCAAGCGTTTCTTACCTCCAAACTGCCATATCTCGCGAACGGATTGACCAATCCGCAAAATTTCTGTTCCATCTGAAAGTAGAAAGTCGCCCGATTACAACGGTATGCGTACTTTTCCCCTAGAACGTTCTAGTTATGCTTGTCGAGCATCAGAACTGCGAAAATTTTGAGTTTCTCAAGCGTTTCTTACCTCCAAACTGCCATATCTCGCGAACGGATTGCCAATCCGCAAAATTTCTGTTGCATCTGAAAGTAGAAACTCGCCCGATTACAACGGTATGCGTACTTTTCCCCTAGGCCGTTCTATTATTCGTTTCGAGCATCAGAACTGCGAAAATGTTGAGTTTCTCAAGCGTTTCTTACCTACAAACTGCCATATCTCGCGAACGGATTGACCAATCCGCAAAATTTCTGTTGCATCTGAAAGTAGAAATTCGCCCGATTACAACGGTATGCGTTCTTCTCCCCTAGACCGTTCTAGTTATGCTTGTCGAGCATCAGAACTGCGAAAATTTTGAGTTTCTCAAGCGTTTCTTACCTCCAAACTGCCATATCTCGCGAACGGATTGACCAATCCGCAAAATTTCTGTTGCATCTGAAAGTAGAAACTGGCCCGATTACAACGGTATGCGTAGTTTTCCCCTAGACCGTTCTAGTTATGCTTGTCGAGCATCAGAACTGCGAAAATTTTGAGTTTCTCAAGCGTTTCTTACCTCCAAACTGCCATATCTCGCGAACGGATTGACCAATCCGCAAAATTTCTGTTGCATCTGAAAGTAGAAACTCGCCCGATTACAACGGTATGCGTACTTTTCCCGTAGGCCGTTGTAGTTATTCGTTTCGTGCATGAGAACTGCGAAAATTTTGGGTTTCTCAAGCGTTGCTTACCTCCAAACTGCCATATCTCGCGAACGGATTGACCAATCCGCAAAATTTCTGTTGCATCTGAAAGTAGAAACTCGCCCGATTACAACGGTATGCGTACTTTTCCCCTGGGCCGTTCTGGTTATTCGTTTCGAGTATCAGAACTGTGATAATTTTGAGTTTCTCGACCGTTTCTTACCTCCAAACTGCCATATCTCGCGAACGGATTGACCAATCCGCAAAATGTCTGTTGCATCTGAAAGTAGAAAGTCGCCCGATTACAACGGTATGCGCACTTTTCCCCTAGACCGTTCTAGTTATGCTTGTCGAGCATCAGAACTGCGAAAATTTTGGGTTTCTCAAGCGTTTCTTACTTCCAAACTGCCATATCTCGCGAACGGATTGACTAATCCGCAAAATTTCTGTTGCATCTGAAAGTAGAAACTCGCCCGATTACAACGGTATGCGTACTTTTCCCCTAGGCCGTTCTAGTTATTCGTTTCGAGCATCAGAACTGCGAAAATTTTGAGTTTCTCAAGCGTTACTTACCTCCAAACTGCCATATCTCGCGAACGGATTGACCAATCCGCAAAATTTCTGTTGCATCTGAAAGTAGAAACTCGCCCGATTACAACGGTATGCGTACTTTTCCCCTAGGCCGTTCTAGTTATTCGTTTCGAGCATCAGAACTGCGAAAATTTTGAGTTTCTCAATCGTTTCTTACCTCCAAACCGCCATATCTCGCGAACGGATTGACCAATCCGCAAAATTTCTGTTGCATCTGAAAGTAGAAACTCGCCCGATTACAACGGTATGCGTACTTTTCCCCTAGTCCGTTCTAGTTATTCGTTTCGAGCATCAGAACTGCGAAAATTTTGAGTTTCTCAAGCGTTTCTTACCTCCAAACTGCCATATCTCGCGAACGGATTGACTAATCCGCAAAATTTCTGTTGCATCTGAAAGTAGAAACTCACCCGATTACAACGGTATGCGTACTTTTCCCCTAGGCCGTTCTAGTTATTCTTTTCGAGCATCAGAACTGCGAAAATTTTGAGTTTTTCAAGCGTTTCTTACTTCCAAATTGCCATACCTCGCGAACTGATTGAGCAATCCGCAAAATTTCTGTTGCATCTGAAGGTAGAAACTCGCCCGTTTACAACGGAATGCGTACTTTTCCCCTAGGCCGTTCTAGTTATTCGTTTCGAGCATCAGAACTGCGAAAATTTTGAGTTTCTCAAGCGTTTCTTACTTCCAAACCGCCATATCTCGCGAACGGATTGACCAATCCGCAAAATTTCTGTTGCATCTGAAAGTAGAAACTCGCCCGTTTACAACGGAATGCGTACTTTTCCCCTAGGCCGTTCTAGTTAATCGTTTCGAGCATCAGAACTGCGAAAATTTTGAGTTTCTCAAGCGTTTCTTACTTCCAAACTGCCATATCTCGCGAACGGATTGACTAATCCGCAAAAATTCTGTTGCATCTGAAAGTAGAAAGTCGCCCGATTACAACGGTATGCGTACTTTTCCCCTAGAACGTTCTAGTTATGCTTGTCGAGCATCAGAACTGCGAAAATTTTGAGTTTCTCAAGCGTTTCTTACCTCCAAACTGCCATATCTCGCGAACGGATTGACAAATCCGCAAAATTTCTGTTGCATCTGAAAGTAGAAACTCGCCCGATTACAACGGTATGCGTACTTTTCCCCTAGTCCGTTCTAGTTATTCGTTTCGAGCACCAGAACTGCGAAAATTTTGAGTTTTTCAAGCGTTTCTTACCTCCAAACTGCCATATCTCGCGAACGGATTGACAAATCCGCAAAATTTCTGTTGCATCTGAAAGTAGAAACTCACCCGATTACAACGGTATGCGTACTTTTCCCCTAGGCCGTTCTAGTTATTCTTTTCGAGCATCAGAACTGAGAAAATTTGGAGTTTCTCAAGCGTTTCTTACATCCAAACTGCCATATCTCGCGAACGGATTGACCAATCCGCAAAATTTCTGTTGCATCTGAAAGTAGAAACTCGCCCGATTACAACGGTGTGCGTACTTTTCCCCTAGTCCGTTCTAGTTATTCGTTTCGAGCATCAGAACTGCGAAAATTTTGAGTTTCTCAAGCGTTTCTTACCTCCAAACTGCCATATCTCGCGAACGGATTGACCAATCCGCAAAATTTCTGTTGCATCTGAAAGTACAAACTCGCCCGATTACAACGGTATGCGTACTTTTCCCCTAGGCCGTTCTAGTTATTCGTTTCGAGCATCAGAACTGCGAAAATTTTGAGTTTCTCAAGCGTTTCTTACTTCCAAACCGCCATATCTCGCGAACGGATTGACCAATCCGAAAAACTTCTGTTGCATCTGATAGTAGAAACTCGCCCGATTACAACGGTATGCGCACTTTTCCCCTAGGCCGTTCTAGTTAATCGTTTCGAGCATCAGAACTGCGAAAATTTTGAGTTTCTCAAGCGTTTCTTTCTTCCAAACTGCCATATCTCGCGAACGGATTGACCAATCCGCAAAATTTCTGATGCATCTGAAAGTAGAAAGTCGCCCGATTACAACGGTATGCGTACTTTTCCCCTAGAACGTTCTAGTTATGCTTGTCGAGCATCAGAACTGCGAAAATTTTGAGTTTCTCAAGCATTTCTTACCTCCAAACTGCCATATCTCGCGAACGGATTGACCAATCCCCAAAATTTCTGTTGCATCTGAAAGTAGAAACTCGCCCGATTACAACGGTATGCGTACTTTTCCCCTAGGCCGTTCTAGTTATTCGTTTCGAGCATCAGAACTGCGAAAATTTTGAGTTTCTCAAGCGTTTCTTACTTCCAAACCGCCACATCTCGCGAACGGATTGACCAATCCGAAAAATTTCTGTTGCATCTGAAAGTAGAAACTCGCCCGATTACAACGGTATGCGTACTTTTCCCCTAGGCCGTTCTAGTTATTCGTTTCGAGCATCAGAACTGCGAAAATTTTGAGTTTCTCAAGCGTTTCTTACTTCCAAACCGCCACATCTCGCGAACGGATTGACCAATCCGCAAAATTTCTGATGCATCTGAAAGTAGAAAGTCGCCCGATTACAACGGTATGCGTACTTTTCCCCTAGAACGTTCTAGTTATGCTTGTCGAGCATCAGAACTGCGAAAATTTTGAGTTTCTCAAGCATTTCTTACCTCCAAACTGCCATATCTCGCGAACGGATTGACCAATCCCCAAAATTTCTGTTGCATCTGAAAGTAGAAACTCGCCCGATTACAACGGTATGCGCACTTTTCCCCTAGGCCGTTCTAGTTAATCGTTTCGAGCATCAGAACTGCGAAAATTTTGAGTTTCTCAAGCGTTTCTTTCTTCCAAACTGCCATATCTCGCGAACGGATTGACCAATCCGCAAAATTTCTGATGCATCTGAAAGTAGAAAGTCGCCCGATTACAACGGTATGCGTACTTTTCCCCTAGAACGTTCTAGTTATGCTTGTCGAGCATCAGAACTGCGAAAATTTTGAGTTTCTCAAGCATTTCTTACCTCCAAACTGCCATATCTCGCGAACGGATTGACCAATCCCCAAAATTTCTGTTGCATCTGAAAGTAGAAACTCGCCCGTTTACAACGGTATGCGTACTTTTCCCCTAGGCCGTTCTAGTTATTCGTTTCGAGCATCAGAACTGCGAAAATTTTGAGTTTCTCAAGCGTTTCTTACCTCCAAACCGCCATATCTCGCGAACGGATTGACCAATCCGCAAAATTTCTGTTGCATCTGAAATTAGAAACTCGCCCGATTACAACGGTATGCGTACTTTTCCCCTAGGCCGTTCTGATTAATCGTTTCGAGCATCAGAACTGCGGAAATTTTGAGTTTCTCAAGCGTTTCTTACCTACAAACTGCCATATCTCGCGAACGGATTGACCAATCCCCAAAATTTCTGTTGCATCTGAAAGTAGAAACTCGCCCGATTACAACGGTATGCGTACTTTTCCCCTAGGCCGTTCTAGTTATTCGTTTCGAGCATCAGAACTGCGAAAATTTTGAGTTTCTCAAGCGTTTCTTACTTCCAAACCGCCACATCTCGCGAACGGATTGACCAATCCGAAAAATTTCTGTTGCATCTGAAAGTAGAAACTCGCCCGATTACAACGGTATGCGTACTTTTCCCCTAGGCCGTTCTAGTTAATCGTTTCGAGCATCAGAACTGCGAAAATTTTGAGTTTCTCAAGAGTTTCTTACCTCCAAACTGCCATATCTCGCGAACGGATTGACCAATCCGCAAAATTTCTGATGCATCTGAAAGTAGAAAGTCGCCCGATTACAACGGTATGCGTACTTTTCCCCTAGAACGTTCTAGTTATGCTTGTCGAGCATCAGAACTGCGAAAATTTTGAGTTTCTCAAGCATTTCTTACCTCCAAACTGCCATATCTCGCGAACGGATTGACCAATCCGCAAAATTTCTGTTGCATCTGAAAGTAGAAACTCGCCCGATTACAACGGTATGCGTACTTCTCCCCTAGTCCGTTCTAGTTAATCGTTTCGAGCATCAGAACTGCGAAAATTTTGAGTTTTTCAAGCGTTTCTTACTTCCAAATTGCCATACCTCGCGAACGGATTGAGCAATCCGCAAAATTTCTGTTGCATCTGAAGGTAGAAACTCGCCCGTTTACAACGGTATGCGTACTTTTCCCCTAGGCCGTTCTAGTTATTCGTTTCGAGCATCAGAACTGCGAAAATTTTGAGTTTCTCAAGCGTTTCTTACTTCCAAACTGCCATATCTCGCGAATGGACTGACCAATCCGCAAAATTTCTGATGCATCTGAAAGTAGAAACTCGCCCGATTACAACGGTATGCGTACTTTTCCCCTAGGCCGTTCTGGTTAATCGTTTCGAGCATCAGAACTGCGGAAATTTTGAGTTTCTCAAGCGTTTCTTACTTCCAAACTGCCATATCTCGCGAGCGGATTGACCAATCCGCAAAATTTCTGTTGCATCTGAAAGTAGAAATTCGCCCGATTACAACGGTATGCGTACTTTTCCCCTAGACCGTTCTAGTTATGCTTGTCGAGCATCAGAACTGCGAAAATTTTGAGTTTCTCAAGCGTTTCTTACCTCCAAACTGCCATATCTCGCGAACGGATTGACCAATCCGCAAAATTTCTGTTGCATCTGAAAGTAGAAACTCGCCCGATTACAACGGTATGCGTACTTTTCCCGTAGGCCGTTGTAGTTATTCGTTTCGAGCATGAGAACTGCGAAAATTTTGGGTTTCTCAAGCGTTGCTTACCTCCAAACTGCCATATCTCGCGAACGGATTGACCAATCCGCAAAATTTCTGTTGCATCTGAAAGTAGAAACTCGCCCGATTACAACGGTATGCGTACTTTTCCCCTGGGCCGTTCTGGTTATTCGTTTCGAGTATCAGAACTGTGATAATTTTGAGTTTCTCGACCGTTTCTTACCTCCAAACTGCCATATCTCGCGAACGGATTGACCAATCCGCAAAATGTCTGCTGCATCTGAAAGTAGAAAGTCGCCCCATTACAACGGTATACGTACTTTTCCCCTAGAACGTTCTAGTTATGCTTGTCGAGCATCAGAACTGCGAAAATTTTGAGTTTCTCAAGCATTTCTTACCTCCAAACTGCCATATCTCGCGAACGGATTGACCAATCCCCAAAATTTCTGTTGCATCTGAAAGTAGAAACTCGCCCGTTTACAACGGTATGCGTACTTTTCCCCTAGGCCGTTCTAGTTATTCGTTTCGAGCATCAGAACTGCGAAAATTTTGAGTTTCTCAAGCGTTTCTTACCTCCAAACCGCCATATCTCGCGAACGGATTGACCAATCCGCAAAATTTCTGTTGCATCTGAAATTAGAAACTCGCCCGATTACAACGGTATGCGTACTTTTCCCCTAGGCCGTTCTGATTAATCGTTTCGAGCATCAGAACTGCGGAAATTTTGAGTTTCTCAAGCGTTTCTTACCTACAAACTGCCATATCTCGCGAACGGATTGACCAATCCCCAAAATTTCTGTTGCATCTGAAAGTAGAAACTCGCCCGATTACAACGGTATGCGTACTTTTCCCCTAGGCCGTTCTAGTTATTCGTTTCGAGCATCAGAACTGCGAAAATTTTGAGTTTCTCAAGCGTTTCTTACTTCCAAACCGCCACATCTCGCGAACGGATTGACCAATCCGAAAAATTTCTGTTGCATCTGAAAGTAGAAACTCGCCCGATTACAACGGTATGCGTACTTTTCCCCTAGGCCGTTCTAGTTAATCGTTTCGAGCATCAGAACTGCGAAAATTTTGAGTTTCTCAAGAGTTTCTTACCTCCAAACTGCCATATCTCGCGAACGGATTGACCAATCCGCAAAATTTCTGATGCATCTGAAAGTAGAAAGTCGCCCGATTACAACGGTATGCGTACTTTTCCCCTAGAACGTTCTAGTTATGCTTGTCGAGCATCAGAACTGCGAAAATTTTGAGTTTCTCAAGCATTTCTTACCTCCAAACTGCCATATCTCGCGAACGGATTGACCAATCCGCAAAATTTCTGTTGCATCTGAAAGTAGAAACTCGCCCGATTACAACGGTATGCGTACTTCTCCCCTAGTCCGTTCTAGTTAATCGTTTCGAGCATCAGAACTGCGAAAATTTTGAGTTTTTCAAGCGTTTCTTACTTCCAAATTGCCATACCTCGCGAACGGATTGAGCAATCCGCAAAATTTCTGTTGCATCTGAAGGTAGAAACTCGCCCGTTTACAACGGTATGCGTACTTTTCCCCTAGGCCGTTCTAGTTATTCGTTTCGAGCATCAGAACTGCGAAAATTTTGAGTTTCTCAAGCGTTTCTTACTTCCAAACTGCCATATCTCGCGAATGGACTGACCAATCCGCAAAATTTCTGATGCATCTGAAAGTAGAAACTCGCCCGATTACAACGGTATGCGTACTTTTCCCCTAGGCCGTTCTGGTTAATCGTTTCGAGCATCAGAACTGCGGAAATTTTGAGTTTCTCAAGCGTTTCTTACTTCCAAACTGCCATATCTCGCGAACGGATTGACCAATCCGCAAAATTTCTGTTGCATCTGAAAGTAGAAATTCGCCCGATTACAACGGTATGCGTACTTTTCCCCTAGACCGTTCTAGTTATGCTTGTCGAGCATCAGAACTGCGAAAATTTTGAGTTTCTCAAGCGTTTCTTACCTCCAAACTGCCATATCTCGCGAACGGATTGACCAATCCGCAAAATTTCTGTTGCATCTGAAAGTAGAAACTCGCCCGATTACAACGGTATGCGTACTTTTCCCGTAGGCCGTTGTAGTTATTCGTTTCGAGCATGAGAACTGCGAAAATTTTGGGTTTCTCAAGCGTTGCTTACCTCCAAACTGCCATATCTCGCGAACGGATTGACCAATCCGCAAAATTTCTGTTGCATCTGAAAGTAGAAACTCGCCCGATTACAACGGTATGCGTACTTTTCCCCTGGGCCGTTCTGGTTATTCGTTTCGAGTATCAGAACTGTGATAATTTTGAGTTTCTCGACCGTTTCTTACCTCCAAACTGCCATATCTCGCGAACGGATTGACCAATCCGCAAAATGTCTGCTGCATCTGAAAGTAGAAAGTCGCCCGATTACAACGGTATACGTACTTTTCCCCTAGACCGTTCTAGTTATGCTTGTCGAGCATCCGAACTGCGAAAATTTTGAGTTTCTCAAGCGTTTCTTATCTCCAAACTGCCATATCTCGCGAACGGATTGAATAATCCGCAAAAATTCTGTTGCATGTGAAAGTAGAATCTCGCCCGATTACAACGGTATGCGTACTTTTCCCCTAGGCCGTTCTAGTTATTCGTTTCGAGCATCAGAACTGCGAAAATTTTGAGTTTCTCAAGCGTTTCTTACCTCCAAACTGCCATATCTCGCGAACGGATTGACCAATCCGCAAAATTTCTGTTGCATCTGAAAGTAGAAACTCGCCCGATTACAACGGTATGAGTACTTTTCCCCTAGGCCGTTCTAGTTATTCGTTTCGAGCATCAGAACTGCGAAAATTTTGAGTTTCTCAAGCGTTTCTTACTTCCAAACTGCCATATCTCGCGAACGGATTGACCAATCCGCAAAATTTCTGTTGCATCTGAAAGTAGAAACTCGCCCGATTACAACGGTATGCGTACTTTTCCCCTAGGCCGTTCTAGTTATTCGTTTCGAGCATCCGAACTGCGAAAATTTTGAGTTTCTCAAGCGTTTCTTACCTCCAAACTGCCATATCTCGCGAACGGATTGACCAATCCGCAAAATTTCTGTTGCATCTGAAAGTAGAAACTCGCCCGATTACAACGGTATGCGTACTTTTCCCCTAGTCCGTTCTAGTTATTCGTTTCGAGCATCAGAACTGCGAAAATTTTGAGTTTCTCAAGCGTTTCTTACCTCCAAACTGCCATATCTCGCGAACGGATTGACCAATCCGCAAAATTTCTGTTGCATCTGAGAGTACAAACTCGCCCGATTACAACGGTATGCCTACTTTTCCCCTAGGCCATTCTAGTTATTCGTTTCGAGCATCAGAACTGCGAAAATGTTGAGTTTCTCAAGCGTTTCTTACCTACAAACTGCCATATCTCGCGAACGGATTGACCAATCCGCAAAATTTCTGTTGCATCTGAAAGTAGAAACTCGCCCGATTACAACGGTATGCGTACTTTTTCCCTAGGCCGTTCTGGTTATTCGTTTCGAGTATCAGAACTGTGATAATTTTGAGTTTCTCGACCGTTTCTTACCTCCAAACTGCCATATCTCGCGAACGGATTGACCAATCCGCAAAATGTCTGTTGCATCTGAAAGTAGAAAGTCGCCCGATTACAACGTTATGCGCACTTTTCCCCTAGACCGTTCTAGTTATGCTTGTCGAGCATCAGAACTGCGAAAATTTTGAGTTTCTCAAGCGTTTCTTACCTCCAAACTGCCATATCTCGCGAACGGATTGACTAATCCGCAAAATTTCTGTTGCATCTGAAAGTAGAAACTCGCCCGATTACAACGGTATGCGTACTTTTCCCCTAGGCCGTTCTAGTTATTCGTTTCGAGCATCAGAACTGTGAAAATTTTGAGTTTCTCAAGCGTTTCTTACCTCCAAACTGCCATATCTCGCGAACGGATTGACCAATCCGCAAAATTTCTGTTGCATCTGAAAGTAGAAACTCGCCCGATTACAACGGTATGCGTACTTTTCCCCTAGTCCGTTCTAGTTATTCGTTTCGAGCATCAGAACTGCGAAAATTTTGAGTTTCTCAAGCGTTTATAACCTCCAAACTGCCATATCTCGCGAACGGATTGACCAATCCGAAAAATTTCTGATGCATCTGAAAGTAGAAAGTCGCCCGATTACAACGGTATGCGTACTTTTCCCCTAGAACGTTCTAGTTATTCGTTTCGAGCATCAAAACTGCGAAAATTTTGAGTTTTTCAAGCGTTTCTTACTTCCAAATTGCCATACCTCGAGAACGGATTGAGCAATCCGCAAAATTTCTGTTGCATCTGAAGGTAGAAACTCGCCCGTTTACAACGGTATGCGTACTTTTCCCCTAGGCCGTTCTAGTTATTCGTTTCGAGCATCAGAACTGCGAAAATTTTGAGTTTCTCAAGCGTTTCTTACCTCCAAACTGCCATATCTCGGGAACGGATTGACCAATCCGCAAAATTTCTGTTGCATCTGAAAGTAGAAACTCGCCCGATTACAACGGTATGCGTACTTTTCCCCTAGTCCGTTCTAGTTATTCGTTTCGAGCATCAGAACTGCGAAAATTTTGAGTTTCTCAAGCGTTTCTTACCTCCAAACTGCCATATCTCGCGAACGGATTGACTAATCCGCAAAATTTCTGTTGCATCTGAAAGTAGAAACTCACCCGATTACAACGGTATGCGTACTTTTCCCCTAGGCCGTTCTAGTTATTCTTTTCGAGCATCAGAACTGCGAAAATTTGGAGTTTCTCAAGCGTTTCTTACCTCCAACTGCCATATCTCGCGAACGGATTGACCAATCCGAAAAATTTCTGATGCATCTGAAAGTAGAAAGTCGCCCGATTACAACGGTATGCGTACTTTTCCCCTAGAACGTTCTAGTTATTCGTTTCGAGCATCAGAACTGCGAAAATTTTGAGATTCTCAAGCGTTTCTTACTTCCAAACCGCCATATCTCGCGAACGGATTGACCAATCCGCAAAATTTCTGTTGCATCTGAAAGTAGAAACTCGCCCGATTACAACGGTATGCGTACTTTTCCCCTAGTCCGTTCTAGTTATTCGTTTCGAGCATCAGAACTGCGAAAATTTTGAGTTTCTCAAGCGTTTCTTACCTCCAAACTGCCATATCTCGCGAACGGATTGACTAATCCGCAAAATTTCTGTTGCATCTGAAAGTAGAAAGTCGCCCGATAACAACGGTATGCCTACTTTTCCCCTAAAACGCTCTAGTTATGCTTGTCGAGCATCAGAACTGCGAAAATTTTGAGTTTCTCAAGCGTTTCTTACCTCCAAACTGCCATATCTCGCGAACGGATTGCCAATCCGCAAAATTTCTGTTGCATCTGAAAGTAGAAACTCGCCCGATTACAACGGTATGCGTACTTTTCCCCTAGGCCGTTCTATTATTCGTTTCGAGCATCAGAACTGCGAAAATGTTGAGTTTCTCAAGCGTTTCTTACCTACAAACTGCCATATCTCGCGAACGGATTGACCAGTCCGCAAAATTTCTGTTGCATCTGAAAGTAGAAATTCGCCCGATTACAACGGTATGCGTACTTTTCCCCTAGACCGTTCTAGTTATGCTTGTCGAGCATCAGAACTGCGAAAATTTTGAGTTTCTCAAGCGTTTCTTACCTCCAAACTGCCATATCTCGCGAACGGATTGACCAATCCGCAAAATTTCTGTTGCATCTGAAAGTAGAAACTGGCCCGATTACAACGGTATGCGTACTTTTCCCCTAGACCGTTCTAGTTATGCTTGTCGAGCATCAGAACTGCGAAAATTTTGAGTTTCTCAAGCGTTTCTTACCTCCAAACTGCCATATCTCGCGAACGGATTGACCAATCCGCAAAATTTCTGTTGCATCTGAAAGTAGAAACTCGCCCGATTACAACGGTATGCGTACTTTTCCCCTAGTCCGTTCTAGTTATTCGTTTCGAGCATCAGAACTGCGAAAATTTTGAGTTTCTCAAGCGTTTCTTACCTCCAAACTGCCATATCTCGCGAACGGATTGACTAATCCGCAAAATTTCTGTTGCATCTGAAAGTAGAAACTCACCCGATTACAACGGTATGCGTACTTTTCCCCTAGGCCGTTCTAGTTATTCTTTTCGAGCATCAGAACTGCGAAAATTTTGAGTTTTTCAAGCGTTTCTTACTTCCAAATTGCCATACCTCGCGAACTGATTGAGCAATCCGCAAAATTTCTGTTGCATCTGAAGGTAGAAACTCGCCCGTTTACAACGGAATGCGTACTTTTCCCCTAGGCCGTTCTAGTTATTCGTTTCGAGCATCAGAACTGCGAAAATTTTGAGTTTCTCAAGCGTTTCTTACCTCCAAACTGCCATATCTCGCGAACGGATTGACCAATCCGCAAAATTTCTGTTGCATCTGAAAGTAGAAACTCGCCCGATTACAACGGTATGCGTACTTTTTCCCTAGTCCGTTCTAGTTATTCGTTTCGAGCATCAGAACTGCGAAAATTTTGAGTTTTTCAAGCGTTTCTTACTTCCAAATTGCCATACCTCGCGAACGGATTGAGCAATCCGCAAAATTTCTGTTGCATCTGAAGGTAGAAGCTCGCCCGTTTACAACGGAATGCGTACTTTTCCCCTAGGCCGTTCTAGTTATTCGTTTCGAGCATCAGAACTGCGAAAATTTTGAGTTTCTCAAGCGTTTCTTACCTCCAAACTGCCATATCTCGCGAACGGATTGACCAATCCGCAAAATTTCTGTTGCATCTGAAAGTAGAAACTCACCCGATTACAACGGTATGCGTACTTTTTCCCTAGTCCGTTCTAGTTATTCGTTTCGAGCATCAGAACTGCGAAAATTTTGAGTTTCTCAAGCGTTTCTTACCTCCAAACTGCCATATCTCGCGAACGGATTGACCAATCCGCAAAATTTCTGTTGCATCTGAAAGTAGAAATTCGCCCGATTACAACGGTATGCGTACTTTTCCCCTAGACCGTTCTAGTTATGCTTGTCGAGCATCAGAACTGCGAAAATTTTGAGTTTCTCAAGCGTTTCTTACCTCCAAACTGCCATATCTCGCGAACGGATTGACTAATCCGCAAAAATTCTGTTGCATCTGAAAGTAGAAACTCGCCCGATTACAACGGTATGCGTACTTTTCCCCTAGGCCGTTCCAGTTATTCGTTTCGAGCATCAGAACTGCGAAAATTTTGAGTTTCTCAAGCGTTTCTTACCTCCAAACTGCCATATCTCGCGAACGGATTGACCAATCCGCAAAATTTCTGTTGCATCTGAAAGTAGAAACTCGCCCGATTACAACGGTATGCGTACTTTTCCCCTAGTCCGTTCTAGTTATTCGTTTCGAGCATCAGAACTGCGAAAATTTTGAGTTTCTCAAGCGTTTCTTACCTACAAACTGCCATATCTCGCGAACGGATTGACCAATCCGCAAAATTTCTGTTGCATCTGAAAGTAGAAACTCGCCCGATTACAACGGTATGCGTACTTTTCCCCTAGGCCGTTCTAGTTATTCGTTTCGAGCATCAGAACTGCGAAAATTTTGAGTTTCTCAAGCGTTTCTTACTTCCAAACCGCCATATCTCGCGAACGGATTGACCAATCCGCAAAATTTCTGTTGCATCTGAAAGTAGAAACTCGCCCGATTACAACGGTATGCGTACTTTTCCCCTAGGCCGTTCTAGTTATTCGTTTCGAGCATCAGAACTGCGAAAATTTTGAGTTTCTCAAGCGTTTCTTACTTCCAAACCGCCATATCTCGCGAACGGATTGACCAATCCGCAAAATTTCTGTTGCATCTGAAAGTAGAAACTCGCCCGATTACAACGGTATGCGTACTTTTCCCCTAGGCCGTTCTAGTTAATCGTTTCGAGCATCAGAACTGCGAAAATTTTGAGTTTCTCAAGCGTTTCTTACTTCCAAACTGCCATATCTCGCGAACGGATTGACCAATCCGCAAAATTTCTGATGCATCTGAAAGTAGAAAGTCGCCCGATTACAACGGTATGCGTACTTTTCCCCTAGAACGTTCTAGTTATGCTTGTCGAGCATCAGAACTGCGAAAATTTTGAGTTTCTCAAGCGTTTCTTACCTCCAAACTGCCATATCTCGCGAACGGATTGACCAATCCGCAAAATTTCTGTTGCATCTGAAGGTAGAAGCTCGCCCGTTTACAACGGAATGCGTACTTTTCCCCTAGGCCGTTCTAGTTATTCGTTTCGAGCATCAGAACTGCGAAAATTTTGAGTTTCTCAAGCGTTTCTTACTTCCAAACCGCCATATCTCGCGAACGGATTGACCAATCCGCAAAATTTCTGTTGCATCTGAAAGTAGAAACTCGCCCGATTACAACGGTATGCGTACTTTTCCCCTAGTCCGTTCTAGTTATTCGTTTCGAGCATCAGAACTGCGAAAATTTTGAGTTTCTCAAGCGTTTCTTACCTCCAAACTGCCATATCTCGCGAACGGATTGACTAATCCGCAAAATTTCTGTTGCATCTGAAAGTAGAAACTCACCCGATTACAACGGTATGCGTACTTTTCCCCTAGGCCGTTCTAGTTATTCTTTTCGAGCATCAGAACTGCGAAAATTTTGAGTTTTTCAAGCGTGTCTTACTTCCAAATTGCCATACCTCGCGAACTGATTGAGCAATCCGCAAAATTTCTGTTGCATCTGAAGGTAGAAACTCGCCCGTTTACAACGGAATGCGTACTTTTCCCCTAGGCCGTTCTAGTTATTCGTTTCGAGCATCAGAACTGCGAAAATTTTGAGTTTCTCAAGCGTTTCTTACCTCCAAACTGCCATATCTCGCGAACGGATTGACCAATCCGCAAAATTTCTGTTGCATCTGAAAGTAGAAACTCGCCCGATTACAACGGTTTGCGTACTTTTCCCCTAGTCCGTTCTAGTTATTCGTTTCGAGCATCAGAACTGCGAAAATTTTGAGTTTTTCAAGCGTTTCTTACTTCCAAATTGCCATACCTCGCGAACGGATTGAGCAATCCGCAAAATTTCTGTTGCATCTGAAGGTAGAAGCTCGCCCGTTTACAACGGAATGCGTACTTTTCCCCTAGGCCGTTCTAGTTATTCGTTTCGAGCATCAGAACTGCGAAAATTTTGAGTTTCTCAAGCGTTTCTTACCTACAAACTGCCATATCTCGCGAACGGATTGACCAATCCGCAAAATTTCTGTTGCATCTGAAAGTAGAAACTCGCCCGATTACAACGGTATGCGTACTTTTCCCCTAGGCCGTTCTAGTTATTCGTTTCGAGCATCAGAACTGCGAAAATTTTGAGTTTCTCAAGCGTTTCTTACTTCCAAACCGCCATATCTCGCGAACGGATTGACCAATCCGCAAAATTTCTGTTGCATCTGAAAGTAGAAACTCGCCCGATTACAACGGTATGCGTACTTTTCCCCTAGGCCGTTCTAGTTAATCGTTTCGAGCATCAGAACTGCGAAAATTTTGAGTTTCTCAAGCGTTTCTTACTTCCAAACTGCCATATCTCGCGAACGGATTGACCAATCCGCAAAATTTCTGATGCATCTGAAAGTAGAAAGTCGCCCGATTACAACGGTATGCGTACTTTTCCCCTAGAACGTTCTAGTTATGCTTGTCGAGCATCAGAACTGCGAAAATTTTGAGTTTCTCAAGCGTTTCTTACCTCCAAACTGCCATATCTCGCGAACGGATTGACCAATCCGCAAAATTTCTGTTGCATCTGAAGGTAGAAGCTCGCCCGTTTACAACGGAATGCGTACTTTTCCCCTAGGCCGTTCTAGTTATTCGTTTCGAGCATCAGAACTGCGAAAATTTTGAGTTTCTCAAGCGTTTCTTACTTCCAAACCGCCATATCTCGCGAACGGATTGACCAATCCGCAAAATTTCTGTTGCATCTGAAAGTAGAAACTCGCCCGATTACAACGGTATGCGTACTTTTCCCCTAGTCCGTTCTAGTTATTCGTTTCGAGCATCAGAACTGCGAAAATTTTGAGTTTCTCAAGCGTTTCTTACCTCCAAACTGCCATATCTCGCGAACGGATTGACTAATCCGCAAAATTTCTGTTGCATCTGAAAGTAGAAACTCACCCGATTACAACGGTATGCGTACTTTTCCCCTAGGCCGTTCTAGTTATTCTTTTCGAGCATCAGAACTGCGAAAATTTTGAGTTTTTCAAGCGTGTCTTACTTCCAAATTGCCATACCTCGCGAACTGATTGAGCAATCCGCAAAATTTCTGTTGCATCTGAAGGTAGAAACTCGCCCGTTTACAACGGAATGCGTACTTTTCCCCTAGGCCGTTCTAGTTATTCGTTTCGAGCATCAGAACTGCGAAAATTTTGAGTTTCTCAAGCGTTTCTTACCTCCAAACTGCCATATCTCGCGAACGGATTGACCAATCCGCAAAATTTCTGTTGCATCTGAAAGTAGAAACTCGCCCGATTACAACGGTATGCGTACTTTTCCCCTAGTCCGTTCTAGTTATTCGTTTCGAGCATCAGAACTGCGAAAATTTTGAGTTTCTCAAGCGTTTCTTACTTCCAAACCGCCATATCTCGCGAACGGATTGACCAATCCGCAAAATTTCTGTTGCATCTGAAAGTAGAAACTCGCCCGATTACAACGGTATGCGTACTTTTCCCCTAGGCCGTTCTAGTTAATCGTTTCGAGCATCAGAACTGCGAAAATTTTGAGTTTCTCAAGCGTTTCTTACTTCCAAACTGCCATATCTCGCGAACGGATTGACCAATCCGCAAAATTTCTGATGCATCTGAAAGTAGAAAGTCGCCCGATTACAACGGTATGCGTACTTTTCCCCTAGAACGTTCTAGTTATGCTTGTCGAGCATCAGAACTGCGAAAATTTTGAGTTTCTCAAGCGTTTCTTACCTCCAAACTGCCATATCTCGCGAACGGATTGACCAATCCGCAAAATTTCTGTTGCATCTGAAGGTAGAAGCTCGCCCGTTTACAACGGAATGCGTACTTTTCCCCTAGGCCGTTCTAGTTATTCGTTTCGAGCATCAGAACTGCGAAAATTTTGAGTTTCTCAAGCGTTTCTTACTTCCAAACCGCCATATCTCGCGAACGGATTGACCAATCCGCAAAATTTCTGTTGCATCTGAAAGTAGAAACTCGCCCGATTACAACGGTATGCGTACTTTTCCCCTAGTCCGTTCTAGTTATTCGTTTCGAGCATCAGAACTGCGAAAATTTTGAGTTTCTCAAGCGTTTCTTACCTCCAAACTGCCATATCTCGCGAACGGATTGACTAATCCGCAAAATTTCTGTTGCATCTGAAAGTAGAAACTCACCCGATTACAACGGTATGCGTACTTTTCCCCTAGGCCGTTCTAGTTATTCTTTTCGAGCATCAGAACTGCGAAAATTTTGAGTTTTTCAAGCGTGTCTTACTTCCAAATTGCCATACCTCGCGAACTGATTGAGCAATCCGCAAAATTTCTGTTGCATCTGAAGGTAGAAACTCGCCCGTTTACAACGGAATGCGTACTTTTCCCCTAGGCCGTTCTAGTTATTCGTTTCGAGCATCAGAACTGCGAAAATTTTGAGTTTCTCAAGCGTTTCTTACCTCCAAACTGCCATATCTCGCGAACGGATTGACCAATCCGCAAAATTTCTGTTGCATCTGAAAGTAGAAACTCGCCCGATTACAACGGTATGCGTACTTTTCCCCTAGTCCGTTCTAGTTATTCGTTTCGAGCATCAGAACTGCGAAAATTTTGAGTTTTTCAAGCGTTTCTTACTTCCAAATTGCCATACCTCGCGAACGGATTGAGCAATCCGCAAAATTTCTGTTGCATCTGAAGGTAGAAGCTCGCCCGTTTACAACGGAATGCGTACTTTTCCCCTAGGCCGTTCTAGTTATTCGTTTCGAGCATCAGAACTGCGAAAATTTTGAGTTTCTCAAGCGTTTCTTACCTACAAACTGCCATATCTCGCGAACGGATTGACCAATCCGCAAAATTTCTGTTGCATCTGAAAGTAGAAACTCGCCCGATTACAACGGTATGCGTACTTTTCCCCTAGGCCGTTCTAGTTATTCGTTTCGAGCATCAGAACTGCGAAAATTTTGAGTTTCTCAAGCGTTTCTTACTTCCAAACCGCCATATCTCGCGAACGGATTGACCAATCCGCAAAATTTCTGTTGCATCTGGAAGTAGAAACTCGCCCGATTACAACGGTATGCGTACTTTTCCCCTAGGCCGTTCTAGTTATTCTTTTCGAGCATCAGAACTGCGAAAATTTGGAGTTTCTCAAGCGTTTCTTACCTCCAAACTGCCATATCTCGCGAACGGATTGACCAATCCGCAAAATTTCTGTTGCATCTGAAAGTAGAAACTCGCCCGATTACAACGGTATGCGTACTTTTCCCCTAGTCCGTTCTAGTTATTCGTTTCGAGCATCAGAACTGCGAAAATTTTGAGTTTCTCAAGCGTTTCTTACCTCCAAACTGCCATATCTCGCGAACGGATTGACCAATCCGCAAAATTTCTGTTGCATCTGAAGGTAGAAGCTCGCCCGTTTACAACGGAATGCGTACTTTTCCCCTAGGCCGTTCTAGTTATTCGTTTCGAGCATCAGAACTGCGAAAATTTTGAGTTTCTCAAGCGTTTCTTACCTACAAACTGCCATATCTCGCGAACGGATTGACCAATCCGCAAAATTTCTGTTGCATCTGAAAGTAGAAACTCGCCCGATTACAACGGTATGCGTACTTTTCCCCTAGGCCGTTCTAGTTATTCGTTTCGAGCATCAGAACTGCGAAAATTTTGAGTTTCTCAAGCGTTTCTTACTTCCAAACCGCCATATCTCGCGAACGGATTGACCAATCCGCAAAATTTCTGTTGCATCTGGAAGTAGAAACTCGCCCGATTACAACGGTATGCGTACTTTTCCCCTAGGCCGTTCTAGTTATTCTTTTCGAGCATCAGAACTGCGAAAATTTGGAGTTTCTCAAGCGTTTCTTACCTCCAAACTGCCATATCTCGCGAACGGATTGACCAATCCGCAAAATTTCTGTTGCATCTGAAAGTAGAAACTCGCCCGATTACAACGGTATGCGTACTTTTCCCCTAGTCCGTTCTAGTTATTCGTTTCGAGCATCAGAACTGCGAAAATTTTGAGTTTCTCAAGCGTTTCTTACCTCCAAACTGCCATATCTCGCGAACGGATTGACCAATCCGCAAAATTTCTGTTGCATCTGAAAGTAGAAATTCGCCCGATTACAACGGTATGCGTACTTTTCCCCTAGACCGTTCTAGTTATGCTTGTCGAGCATCAGAACTGCGAAAATTTTGAGTTTCTCAAGCGTTTCTTACCTCCAAACTGCCATATCTCGCGAACGGATTGACTAATCCGCAAAAATTCTGTTGCATCTGAAAGTAGAAACTCGCCCGATTACAACGGTATGCGTACTTTTCCCCTAGGCCGTTCCAGTTATTCGTTTCGAGCATCAGAACTGCGAAAATTTTGAGTTTCTCAAGCGTTTCTTACCTCCAAACTGCCATATCTCGCGAACGGATTGACCAATCCGCAAAATTTCTGTTGCATCTGAAAGTAGAAACTCGCCCGATTACAACGGTATGCGTACTTTTCCCCTAGTCCGTTCTAGTTATTCGTTTCGAGCATCAGAACTGCGAAAATTTTGAGTTTCTCAAGCGTTTCTTACCTACAAACTGCCATATCTCGCGAACGGATTGACCAATCCGCAAAATTTCTGTTGCATCTGAAAGTAGAAACTCGCCCGATTACAACGGTATGCGTACTTTTCCCCTAGGCCGTTCTAGTTATTCGTTTCGAGCATCAGAACTGCGAAAATTTTGAGTTTCTCAAGCGTTTCTTACTTCCAAACCGCCATATCTCGCGAACGGATTGACCAATCCGCAAAATTTCTGTTGCATCTGAAAGTAGAAACTCGCCCGATTACAACGGTATGCGTACTTTTCCCCTAGGCCGTTCTAGTTAATCGTTTCGAGCATCAGAACTGCGAAAATTTTGAGTTTCTCAAGCGTTTCTTACTTCCAAACTGCCATATCTCGCGAACGGATTGACCAATCCGCAAAATTTCTGATGCATCTGAAAGTAGAAAGTCGCCCGATTACAACGGTATGCGTACTTTTCCCCTAGAACGTTCTAGTTATGCTTGTCGAGCATCAGAACTGCGAAAATTTTGAGTTTCTCAAGCGTTTCTTACATCCAAACTGCCATATCTCGCGAACGGATTGACCAATCCGCAAAATTTCTGTTGCATCTGAAGGTAGAAGCTCGCCCGTTTACAACGCAATGCGTACTTTTCCGCTAGGCCGTTCTAGTTATTCGTTTCGAGCATCAGAACTGCGAAAATTTTGAGTTTTTCAAGCGTTTCTTACTTCCAAACCGCCATATCTCGCGAACGGATTGACCAATCCGCAAAATTTCTGTTGCATCTGAAAGTAGAAACTCGCCCGATTACAACGGTATGCGTACTTTTCCCCTAGGCCGTTCTAGTTATTCGTTTCGAGCATCAGAACTGCGAAAATTTTGAGTTTCTCAAGCGTTTCTTACTTCCAAACTGCCATATCTCGCGAACGGATTGACCAATCCGCAAAATTTCTGATGCATCTGAAAGTAGAAAGTCGCCCGATTACAACGGTATGCGTACTTTTCCCCTAGAACGTTCTAGTTATGCTTGTCGAGCATCAGAACTGCGAAAATTTTGAGTTTCTCAAGCGTTTCTTACCTCCAAACTGCCATATCTCGCGAACGGATTGACCAATCCGCAAAATTTCTGTTGCATCTGAAAGTACAAACTCGCCCGATTACAACGGTATGCCTACTTTTCCCCTAGGCCGTTCTAGTTATTCGTTTCGAGCATCAGAACTGCGAAAATTTTGAGATTCTCAAGCGTTTCTTACTTCCAAACCGCCATATCTCGCGAACGGATTGACCAATCCGCAAAATTTCTGTTGCATCTGAAAGTAGAAACTCGCCCGATTACAACGGTATTCGTACTTTTCCCCTAGTCCGTTCTAGTTATTCGTTTCGAGCATCAGAACTGCGAAAATTTTGAGTTTCTCAAGCGTTTCTTACCTCCAAACTGCCATATCTCGCGAACGGATTGACTAATCCGCAAAATTTCTGTTGCATCTGAAAGTAGAAAGTCGCCCGATTACAACGGTATGCCTACTTTTCCCCTAGAACGTTCTAGTTATGCTTGTCGAGCATCAGAACTGCGAAAATTTTGAGTTTCTCAAGCGTTTCTTACGTCCAAACTGCCATATCTCGCGAACGGATTGACCAATCCGCAAAATTTCTGTTGCATCTGAAAGTAGAAACTCGCCCGATTACAACGGTATGCGTACTTTTCCCCTAGTCCGTTCTAGTTATTCGTTTCGAGCATCAGAACTGCGAAAATTTTGAGTTTCTCAAGCGTTTCTTACCTCCAAACTGCCATATCTCGCGAACGGATTGACCAATCCACAAAATTTCTGTTGCATCTGAAAGTACAAACTCGCCCGATTACAACGGTATGCCTACTTTTCCCCTAGGCCGTTCTAGTTATTCGTTTCGTGCATCAGAACTGCGAAAATTTTGAGATTCTCAAGCGTTTCTTACTTCCAAACCGCCATATCTCGCGAACGGATTGACCAATCCGCAAAATTTCTGTTGCATCTGAAAGTAGAAACTCGCCCGATTACAACGGTATTCGTACTTTTCCCCTAGTCCGTTCTAGTTATTCGTTTCGAGCATCAGAACTGCGAAAATTTTGAGTTTCTCAAGCGTTTCTTACCTCCAAACTGCCATATCTCGCGAACGGATTGACTAATCCGCAAAATTTCTGTTGCATCTGAAAGTAGAAAGTCGCCCGATTACAACGGTATGCCTACTTTTCCCCTAGAACGTTCTAGTTATGCTTGTCGAGCATCAGAACTGCGAAAATTTTGAGTTTCTCAAGCGTTTCTTACCTCCAAACTGCCATATCTCGCGAACGGATTGACCAATCCGCAAAATTTCTGTTGCATCTGAAAGTAGAAACTCGCCCGATTACAACGGTATGCGTACTTTTCCCCTAGTCCGTTCTAGTTATTCGTTTCGAGCATCAGAACTGCGAAAATTTTGAGTTTTTCAAGCGTTTCTTACTTCCAAATTGCCATACCTCGCGAACGGATTGAGCAATCCGCAAAATTTCTGTTGCATCTGAAGGTAGAAACTCGCCCGTTTACAACGGTATGCGTACTTTTCCACTAGGCCGTTCTAGTTATTCGTTGCGAGCATCAGAACTGCGAAAATTTTGAGTTTCTCAAGCGTTTCTTACCTCCAAACTGCCATATCTCGCGAACGGATTGACCAATCCGCAAAATTTCTGTTGCATCTGAAAGTAGAAACTCGCCCGATTACAACGGTATGCGTACTTTTCCCCTAGTCCGTTCTAGTTATTCGTTTCGAGCATCAGAACTGCGAAAATTTTGAGTTTTTCAAGCGTTTCTTACTTCCAAATTGCCATACCTCGCGAACGGATTGAGCAATCCGCAAAATTTCTGTTGCATCTGAAGGTAGAAACTCGCCCGTTTACAACGGTATGCGTACTTTTCCCCTAGGCCGTTCTAGTTATTCGTTTCGAGCATCAGAACTGCGAAAATTTTGAGTTTCTCAAGCGTTTCTTATTTCCAAACCGCCATATCTCGCGAACGGATTGACCAATCCGCAAAATTTCTGTTGCATCTGAAAGTAGAAACTCGCCCGATTACAACGGTATGCGTACTTTTCCCCTAGTCCGTTCTAGTTATTCGTTTCGAGCATCAGAACTGCGAAAATTTTGAGTTTCTCAAGCGTTTCTTACCTCCAAACTGCCATATCTCGCGAACGGATTGACTAATCCGCAAAATTTCTGTTGCATCTGAAAGTAGAAACTCACCCGATTACAACGGTATGCGTACTTTTCCCCTAGGCCGTTCTAGTTATTCTTTTCGAGCATCAGAACTGCGAAAATTTGGAGTTTCTCAAGCGTTTCTTACCTCCAAACTGCCATATCTCGCGAACGGATTGACTAATCCGCAAAATTTCTGTTGCATCTGAAAGTAGAAACTCGCCCGATTACAACGGTATGCCTACTTTTCCCCTAGGCCGTTCTAGTTATTCGTTTCGAGCATCAGAACTGCGAAAATTTTGAGTTTCTCAAGCGTTTCTTACCTCCAAACTGCCATATCTCGCGAACGGATTGACCAATCCGCAAAATTTCTGTTGCATCTGAAAGTAGAAACTCGCCCGATTACAACGGTATGCGTACTTTTCCCCTAGTCCGTTCTAGTTATTCGTTTCGAGCATCAGAACTGCGAAAATTTTGAGTTTCTCAAGCGTTTCTTACCTCCAAACTGCCATATCTCGCGAACGGATTGACCAATCCACAAAATTTCTGTTGCATCTGAAAGTACAAACTCGCCCGATTACAACGGTATGCCTACTTTTCCCCTAGGCCGTTCTAGTTATTCGTTTCGTGCATCAGAACTGCGAAAATTTTGAGATTCTCAAGCGTTTCTTACTTCCAATCCGCCATATCTCGCGAACGGATTGACCAATCCGCAAAATTTCTGTTGCATCTGAAAGTAGAAACTCGCCCGATTACAACGGTATTCGTACTTTTCCCCTAGTCCGTTCTAGTTATTCGTTTCGAGCATCAGAACTGCGAAAATTTTGAGTTTCTCAAGCGTTTCTTACCTCCAAACTGCCATATCTCGCGAACGGATTGACTAATCCGCAAAATTTCTGTTGCATCTGAAAGTAGAAAGTCGCCCGATTACAACGGTATGCCTACTTTTCCCCTAGAACGTTCTAGTTATGCTTGTCGAGCATCAGAACTGCGAAAATTTTGAGTTTCTCAAGCGTTTCTTACCTCCAAACTGCCATATCTCGCGAACGGATTGACCAATCCGCAAAATTTCTGTTGCATCTGAAAGTAGAAACTCGCCCGATTACAACGGTATGCGTACTTTTCCCCTAGTCCGTTCTAGTTATTCGTTTCGAGCATCAGAACTGCGAAAATTTTGAGTTTTTCAAGCGTTTCTTACTTCCAAATTGCCATACCTCGCGAACGGATTGAGCAATCCGCAAAATTTCTGTTGCATCTGAAGGTAGAAACTCGCCCGTTTACAACGGTATGCGTACTTTTCCACTAGGCCGTTCTAGTTATTCGTTTCGAGCATCAGAACTGCGAAAATTTTGAGTTTCTCAAGCGTTTCTTACCTCCAAACTGCCATATCTCGCGAACGGATTGACCAATCCGCAAAATTTCTGTTGCATCTGAAAGTAGAAACTCGCCCGATTACAACGATATGCGTACTTTTCCCCTAGTCCGTTCTAGTTATTCGTTTCGAGCATCAGAACTGCGAAAATTTTGAGTTTCTCAAGCGTTTCTTACCTCCAAACTGCCATATCTCGCGAACGGATTGACTAATCCGCAAAATTTCTGTTGCATCTGAAAGTAGAAAGTCGCCCGATTACAACGGTATGCCTACTTTTCCCCTAGAACGTCCTAGTTATGCTTGTCGAGCATCAGAACTGCGAAAATTTTGAGTTTCTCAAGCGTTTCTTACCTCCAAACTGCCATATCTCGCGAACGGATTGACCAATCCGCAAAATTTCTGTTGCATCTGAAAGTAGAAACTCGCCCGATTACAACGGTATGCGTACTTTTCCCCTAGTCCGTTCTAGTTATTCGTTTCGAGCATCAGAACTGCGAAAATTTTGAGTTTTTCAAGCGTTTCTTACTTCCAAATTGCCATACCTCGCGAACGGATTGAGCAATCCGCAAAATTTCTGTTGCATCTGAAGGTAGAAACTCGCCCGTTTACAACGCTATGCGTACTTTTCCACTAGGCCGTTCTAGTTATTCGTTTCGAGCATCAGAACTGCGAAAATTTTGAGTTTCTCAAGCGTTTCTTACCTCCAAACTGCCATATCTCGCGAACGGATTGACCAATCCGCAAAATTTCTGTTGCATCTGAAAGTAGAAACTCGCCCGATTACAACGGTATGCGTACTTTTCCCCTAGTCCGTTCTAGTTATTCGTTTCGAGCATCAGAACTGCGAAAATTTTGAGTTTCTCAAGCGTTTCTTACCTCCAAACTGCCATATCTCGCGAACGGATTGACCAATCCGCAAAATTTCTGTTGCATCTGAAAGTAGAAACTCGCCCGTTTACAACGGTATGCGTACTTTTCCCCTAGGCCGTTCTAGTTATTCGTTTCGAGCATCAGAACTGCGAAAATTTTGAGTTTCTCAAGCGTTTCTTACTTCCAAACCGCCATATCTCGCGAACGGATTGACCAATCCGCAAAATTTCTGTTGCATCTGAAATTAGAAACTCGCCCGATTACAACGGTATGCGTACTTTTCCCCTAGGCCGTTCTGATTAATCGTTTCGAGCATCAGAACTGCGAAAATTTTGAGTTTCTCAAGCGTTTCTTACCTCCAAACTGCCATATCTCGCGAACGGATTGACCAATCCGCAAAATTTCTGTTGCATCTGAAAGTAGAAACTCGCCCGATTACAACGGTATGCGTACTTTTCCCCTAGTCCGTTCTAGTTATTCGTTTCGAGCATCAAAACTGCGAAAATTTTGAGTTTTTCAAGCGTTTCTTACTTCCAAATTGCCATACCTCGCGAACGGATTGAGCAATCCGCAAAATTTCTGTTGCATCTGAAGGTAGAAACTCGCCCGTTTACAACGGTATGCGTACTTTTCCACTAGGCCGTTCTAGTTATTCGTTTCGAGCATCAGAACTGCGAAAATTTTGAGTTTCTCAAGCGTTTCTTACCTCCAAACTGCCATATCTCGCGAACGGATTGACCAATCCGCAAAATTTCTGTTGCATCTGAAAGTAGAAACTCGCCCGATTACAACGGTATGCGTACTTTTCCCCTAGTCCGTTCTAGTTATTCGTTTCGAGCATCAGAACTGCGAAAATTTTGAGTTTCTCAAGCGTTTCTTACCTCCAAACTGCCATATCTCGCGAACGGATTGACCAATCCGCAAAATTTCTGTTGCATCTGAAAGTAGAAACTCGCCCGTTTACAACGGTATGCGTACTTTTCCCCTAGGCCGTTCTAGTTATTCGTTTCGAGCATCAGAACTGCGAAAATTTTGAGTTTCTCAAGCGTTTCTTACTTCCAAACCGCCATATCTCGCGAACGGATTGACCAATCCGCAAAATTTCTGTTGCATCTGAAATTAGAAACTCGCCCGATTACAACGGTATGCGTACTTTTCCCCTAGGCCGTTCTGATTAATCGTTTCGAGCATCAGAACTGCGAAAATTTTGAGTTTCTCAAGCGTTTCTTACCTCCAAACTGCCATATCTCGCGAACGGATTGACCAATCCGCAAAATTTCTGTTGCATCTGAAAGTACAAACTCGCCCGATTACAACGGTATGCGTACTTTTCCCCTAGTCCGTTCTAGTTATTCGTTTCGAGCATCAGAACTGCGAAAATTTTGAGTTTCTCAAGCGTTTCTTACCTCCAAACTGCCATATCTCGCGAACGGATTGACCAATCCGCAAAATTTCTGTTGCATCTGAAAGTACAAACTCGCCCGATTACAACGGTATGCCTACTTTTCCCCTAGGCCGTTCTAGTTATTCGTTTCGAGCATCAGAACTGCGAAAATTTTGAGATTCTCAAGCGTTTCTTACTTCCAAACCGCCATATCTCGCGAACGGATTGACCAATCCGCAAAATTTCTGTTGCATCTGAAAGTAGAAACTCGCCCGATTACAACGGTATTCGTACTTTTCCCCTAGTCCGTTCTAGTTATTCGTTTCGAGCATCAGAACTGCGAAAATTTTGAGTTTCTCAAGCGTTTCTTACCTCCAAACTGCCATATCTCGCGAACGGATTGACTAATCCGCAAAATTTCTGTTGCATCTGAAAGTAGAAAGTCGCCCGATTACAACGGTATGCCTGCTTTTCCCCTAGAACGTTCTAGTTATGCTTGTCGAGCATCAGAACTGCGAAAATTTTGAGTTTCTCAAGCGTTTCTTACCTCCAAACTGCCATATCTCGCGAACGGATTGACCAATCCGCAAAATTTCTGTTGCATCTGAAAGTAGAAACTCGCCCGATTACAACGGTATGCGTACTTTTCCCCTAGTCCGTTCTAGTTATTCGTTTCGAGCATCAGAACTGCGAAAATTTTGAGTTTTTCAAGCGTTTCTTACTTCCAAATTGCCATACCTCGCGAACGGATTGAGCAATCCGCAAAATTTCTGTTGCATCTGAAGGTAGAAACTCGCCCGTTTACAACGGTATGCGTACTTTTCCCCTAGGCCGTTCTAGTTATTCGTTTCGAGCATCAGAACTGCGAAAATTTTGAGTTTCTCAAGCGTTTCTTACTTCCAAACCGCCATATCTCGCGAACGGATTGACCAATCCGCAAAATTTCTGTTGCATCTGAAAGTAGAAACTCGCCCGATTACAACGGTATGCGTACTTTTCCCCTAGTCCGTTCTAGTTATTCGTTTCGAGCATCAGAACTGCGAAAATTTTGAGTTTCTCAAGCGTTTCTTACCTCCAAACTGCCATATCTCGCGAACGGATTGACTAATCCGCAAAATTTCTGTTGCATCTGAAAGTAGAAACTCACCCGATTACAACGGTATGCGTACTTTTCCCCTAGGCCGTTCTAGTTATTCTTTTCGAGCATCAGAACTGCGAAAATTTGGAGTTTCTCAAGCGTTTCTTACCTCCAAACTGCCATATCTCGCGAACGGATTGACTAATCCGCAAAATTTCTGTTGCATCTGAAAGTAGAAACTCGCCCGATTACAACGGTATGCCTACTTTTCCCCTAGGCCGTTCTAGTTATTCGTTTCGAGCATCAGAACTGCGAAAATTTTGAGTTTCTCAAGCGTTTCTTACCTCCAAACTGCCATATCTCGCGAACGGATTGACCAATCCGCAAAATTTCTGTTGCATCTGAAAGTAGAAACTCGCCCGATTACAACGGTATGCGTACTTTTCCTCTAGTCCGTTCTAGTTATTCGTTTCGAGCATCAGAACTGCGAAAATTTTGAGTTTCTCAAGCGTTTCTTACCTCCAAACTGCCATATCTCGCGAACGGATTGACCAATCCACAAAATTTCTGTTGCATCTGAAAGTACAAACTCGCCCGATTACAACGGTATGCCTACTTTTCCCCTAGGCCGTTCTAGTTATTCGTTTCGTGCATCAGAACTGCGAAAATTTTGAGATTCTCAAGCGTTTCTTACTTCCAAACCGCCATATCTCGCGAACGGATTGACCAATCCGCAAAATTTCTGTTGCATCTGAAAGTAGAAACTCGCCCGATTACAAAGGTATTCGTACTTTTCCCCTAGTCCGCTCTAGTTATTCGTTTCGAGCATCAGAACTGCGAAAATTTTGAGTTTCTCAAGCGTTTCTTACCTCCAAACTGCCATATTTCGCGAACGGATTGACTAATCCGCAAAATTTCTGTTGCATCTGAAAGTAGAAAGTCGCCCGATTACAACGGTATGCCTACTTTTCCCCTAGAACGTTCTAGTTATGCTTGTCGAGCATCAGAACTGCGAAAATTTTGAGTTTCTCAAGCGTTTCTTACCTCCAAACTGCCATATCTCGCGAACGGATTGACCAATCCGCAAAATTTCTGTTGCATCTGAAAGTAGAAACTCGCCCGATTACAACGGTATGCGTACTTTTCCCCTAGTCCGTTCTAGTTATTCGTTTCGAGCATCAGAACTGCGAAAATTTTGAGTTTTTCAAGCGTTTCTTACTTCCAAATTGCCATACCTCGCGAACGGATTGAGCAATCCGCAAAATTTCTGTTGCATCTGAAGGTAGAAACTCGCCCGTTTACAACGGTATGCGTACTTTTCCACTAGGCCGTTCTAGTTATTCGTTTCGAGCATCAGAACTGCGAAAATTTTGAGTTTCTCAAGCGTTTCTTACCTCCAAACTGCCATATCTCGCGAACGGATTGACCAATCCGCAAAATTTCTGTTGCATCTGAAAGTAGAAACTCGCCCGATTACAACGGTATGCGTACTTTTCCCCTAGTCCGTTCTAGTTATTCGTTTCGAGCATCAGAACTGCGAAAATTTTGAGTTTCTCAAGCGTTTCTTACCTCCAAACTGCCATATCTCGCGAACGGATTGACCAATCCGCAAAATTTCTGTTGCATCTGAAAGTACAAACTCGCCCGATTACAACGGTATGCCTACTTTTCCCCTAGGCCGTTCTAGTTATTCGTTTCGAGCATCAGAACTGCGAAAATTTTGAGTTTCTCAAGCGTTTCTTACTTCCAAACCGCCATATCTCGCGAACGGATTGACCAATCCGCAAAATTTCTGTTGCATCTGAAAGTAGAAACTCGCCCGATTACAACGGTATGCGTACTTTTCCCCTAGTCCGTTCTAGTTATTCGTTTCGAGCATCAGAATTGCGAAAATTTTGAGTTTCTCAAGCGTTTCTTACCTCCAAACTGCCATATCTCGCGAACGGATTGACCAATCCGCAAAATTTCTGTTGCATCTGAAAGTAGAAACTCGCCCGATTACAACGGTATGCGTACTTTTCCCCTAGTCCGTTCTAGTTATTCGTTTAGAGCATCAGAACTGCGAAAATTTTGAGTTTCTCAAGCGTTTCTTACCTCCAAACTGCCATATCTCGCGAACGGATTGACCAATCCGCAAAATTTCTGTTGCATCTGAAAGTACAAACTCGCCCGATTACAACGGTATGCGTACTTTTCCCCTAGTCCGTTCTAGTTATTCGTTTCGAGCATCAGAACTGCGAAAATTTTGAGTTTCTCAAGCGTTTCTTACTTCCAAACCGCCATATCTCGCGAACGGATTGACCAATCCGCAAAATTTCTGTTGCATCTGAAAGTAGAAACTCGCCCGATTACAACGGTATGCGTACTTTTCCCCTAGTCCGTTCTAGTTATTCGTTTCGAGCATCAGAACTGCGAAAATTTTGAGTTTCTCAAGCGTTTCTTACCTCCAAACTGCCATATCTCGCGAACGGATTGACCAATCCGCAAAATTTCTGTTGCATCTGAAAGTAGAAACTCGCCCGATTACAACGGTATGCGTACTTTTCCCCTAGTCCGTTCTAGTTATTCGTTTCGAGCATCAGAAGTGCGAAAATTTTGAGTTTCTCAAGCGTTTCTTACCTCCAAACTGCCATATCTCGCGAACGGATTGACCAATCCGCAAAATTTCTGTTGCATCTGAAAGTACAAACTCGCCCGATTACAACGGTATGCCTACTTTTCCCCTTGGCCGTTCTAGTTATTCGTTTCGAGCATCAGAACTGCGAAAATGTTGAGTTTCTCAAGCGTTTCTTACCTACAAACTGCCATATCTCGCGAACGGATTGACCAATCCGCAAAATTTCTGTTGCATCTGAAAGTAGAAACTCGCCCGATTACAACGGTATGCGTACTTTTCCCCTAGTCTGTTCTAGTTATTCGTTTCGAGCATCAGAACTGCGAAAATTTTGAGTTTTTCAAGCGTTTCTTACTTCCAAATTGCCATACCTCGCGAACGGATTGAGCAATCCGCAAAATTTCTGTTGCATCTGAAGGTAGAAACTCGCTCGTTTACAACGGTATGCGTACTTTTCCCCTAGGCCGTTCTAGTTATTCGTTTCGAGCATCAGAACTGCGAAAATTTTGAGTTTCTCAAGCGTTTCTTACTTCCAAACCGCCATATCTCGCGAACGGATTGACCAATCCGCAAAATTTCTATTGCATCTGAAAGTAGAAACTCGCCCGATTACAACGGTATGCGTACTTTTCCCCTAGAACGTTCTAGTTATGCTTGTCGAGCATCAGAACTGCGAAAATTTTGAGTTTCTCAAGCGTTTCTTACCTCCAAACTGCCATATCTCGCGAACGGATTGACCAATCCGCAAAATTTCTGTTGCATCTGAAAGTAGAAACTCGCCCGATTACAACGGTATGCGTACTTTTCCCCTAGTCCGTTCTAGTTATTCGTTTCGAGCATCAGAACTGCGAAAATTTTGAGTTTCTCAAGCGTTTCTTACCTCCAAACTGCCATATCTCGCGAACGGATTGACCAATCCGCAAAATTTCTGTTGCATCTGAAAGTACAAACTCGCCCGATTACAACGGTATGCCTACTTTTCCCCTAGGCCGTTCTAGTTATTCGTTTCGAGCATCAGAACTGCGAAAATGTTGAGTTTCTCAAGCGTTTCTTACTACAAACTGCCATATCTCGCGAACGGATTGACCAATCCGCAAAATTTCTGTTGCATCTGAAAGTAGAAACTCGCCCGATTACAACGGTATGCGTACTTTTCCCCTAGTCCGTTCTAGTTATTCGTTTCGAGCATCAGAACTGCGAAAATTTTGAGTTTTTCAAGCGTTTCTTACTTCCAAATTGCCATACCTCGCGAACGGATTGAGCAATCCGCAAAATTTCTGTTGCATCTGAAGGTAGAAACTCGCCCGTTTACAACGGTATGCGTACTTTTCCCCTAGGCCGTTCTAGTTATTCGTTTCGAGCATCAGAACTGCGAAAATTTTGAGTTTCTCAAGCGTTTCTTACTTCCAAACCGCCATATCTCGCGAACGGATTGACCAATCCGCAAAATTTCTGTTGCATCTGAAAGTAGAAACTCGCCCGATTACAACGGTATGCGTACTTTTCCCCTAGTCCGTTCTAGTTATTCGTTTCGAGCATCAGAACTGCGAAAATTTTGAGTTTCTCAAGCGTTTCTTACCTCCAAACTGCCATATCTCGCGAACGGATTGACCAATCCGCAAAATTTCTGTTGCATCTGAAAGTAGAAACTCGCCCGATTACAACGGTATGCGTACTTTTCCCCTAGTCCGTTCTAGTTATTCGTTTCGAGCATCAGAACTGCGAAAATTTTGAGTTTCTCAAGCGTTTCTTACCTCCAAACTGCCATATCTCGCGAACGGATTGACCAATCCGCAAAATTTCTGTTGCATCTGAAAGTACAAACTCGCCCGATTACAACGGTATGCCTACTTTTCCCCTTGGCCGTTCTAGTTATTCGTTTCGAGCATCAGAACTGCGAAAATGTTGAGTTTCTCAAGCGTTTCTTACCTACAAACTGCCATATCTCGCGAACGGATTGACCAATCCGCAAAATTTCTGTTGCATCTGAAAGTAGAAACTCGCCCGATTACAACGGTATGCGTACTTTTCCCCTAGTCTGTTCTAGTTATTCGTTTCGAGCATCAGAACTGCGAAAATTTTGAGTTTTTCAAGCGTTTCTTACTTCCAAATTGCCATACCTCGCGAACGGATTGAGCAATCCGCAAAATTTCTGTTGCATCTGAAGGTAGAAACTCGCTCGTTTACAACGGTATGCGTACTTTTCCCCTAGGCCGTTCTAGTTATTCGTTTCGAGCATCAGAACTGCGAAAATTTTGAGTTTCTCAAGCGTTTCTTACTTCCAAACCGCCATATCTCGCGAACGGATTGACCAATCCGCAAAATTTCTATTGCATCTGAAAGTAGAAACTCGCCCGATTACAACGGTATGCGTACTTTTCCCCTAGAACGTTCTAGTTATGCTTGTCGAGCATCAGAACTGCGAAAATTTTGAGTTTCTCAAGCGTTTCTTACCTCCAAACTGCCATATCTCGCGAACGGATTGACCAATCCGCAAAATTTCTGTTGCATCTGAAAGTAGAAACTCGCCCGATTACAACGGTATGCGTACTTTTCCCCTAGTCCGTTCTAGTTATTCGTTTCGAGCATCAGAACTGCGAAAATTTTGAGTTTTTCAAGCGTTTCTTACTTCCAAATTGCCATACCTCGCGAACGGATTGAGCAATCCGCAAAATTTCTGTTGCATCTCAAGGTAGAAACTCGCCCGTTTACAACGGTATGCGTACTTTTCCACTAGGCCGTTCTAGTTATTCGTTTCGAGCATCAGAACTGCGAAAATTTTGAGTTTCTCAAGCGTTTCTTACCTCCAAACTGCCATATCTCGCGAACGGATTGACCAATCCGCAAAATTTCTGTTGCATCTGAAAGTAGAAACTCGCCCGATTACAACGGTATGCGTACTTTTCCCCTAGTCCGTTCTAGTTATTCGTTTCGAGCATCAGAACTGCGAAAATTTTGAGTTTCTCAAGCGTTTCTTACCTCCAAACTGCCATATCTCGCGAACGGATTGACCAATCCGCAAAATTTCTGTTGCATCTGAAAGTACAAACTCGCCCGATTACAACGGTATGCCTACTTTTCCCCTAGGCCGTTCTAGTTATTCGTTTCGAGCATCAGAACTGCGAAAATGTTGAGTTTCTCAAGCGTTTCTTACTACAAACTGCCATATCTCGCGAACGGATTGACCAATCCGCAAAATTTCTGTTGCATCTGAAAGTAGAAACTCGCCCGATTACAACGGTATGCGTACTTTTCCCCTAGTCCGTTCTAGTTATTCGTTTCGAGCATCAGAACTGCGAAAATTTTGAGTTTTTCAAGCGTTTCTTACTTCCAAATTGCCATACCTCGCGAACGGATTGAGCAATCCGCAAAATTTCTGTTGCATCTGAAGGTAGAAACTCGCCCGTTTACAACGGTATGCGTACTTTTCCCCTAGGCCGTTCTAGTTATTCGTTTCGAGCATCAGAACTGCGAAAATTTTGAGTTTCTCAAGCGTTTCTTACTTCCAAACCGCCATATCTCGCGAACGGATTGACCAATCCGCAAAATTTCTGTTGCATCTGAAAGTAGAAACTCGCCCGATTACAACGGTATGCGTACTTTTCCCCTAGTCCGTTCTAGTTATTCGTTTCGAGCATCAGAACTGCGAAAATTTTGAGTTTCTCAAGCGTTTCTTACCTCCAAACTGCCATATCTCGCGAACGGATTGACCAATCCGCAAAATTTCTGTTGCATCTGAAAGTAGAAACTCGCCCGATTACAACGGTATGCGTACTTTTCCCCTAGTCCGTTCTAGTTATTCGTTTCGAGCATCAGAACTGCGAAAATTTTGAGTTTCTCAAGCGTTTCTTACCTCCAAACTGCCATATCTCGCGAACGGATTGACCAATCCGCAAAATTTCTGTTGCATCTGAAAGTACAAACTCGCCCGATTACAACGGTATGCGTACTTTTCCCCTAGTCCGTTCTAGTTATTCGTTTCGAGCATCAGAACTGCGAAAATTTTGAGTTTCTCAAGCGTTTCTTACCTCCAAACTGCCATATCTCGCGAACGGATTGACCAATCCGCAAAATTTCTGTTGCATCTGAAAGTAGAAACTCGCCCGATTACAACGGTATGCGTACTTTTCCCCTAGTCCGTTCTAGTTATTCGTTTCGAGCATCAGAACTGCGAAAATTTTGAGTTTCTCAAGCGTTTCTTACCTCCAAACTGCCATATCTCGCGAACGGATTGACCAATCCGCAAAATTTCTGTTGCATCTGAAAGTACAAACTCGCCCGATTACAACGGTATGCCTACTTTTCCCCTTGGCCGTTCTAGTTATTCGTTTCGAGCATCAGAACTGCGAAAATGTTGAGTTTCTCAAGCGTTTCTTACCTACAAACTGCCATATCTCGCGAACGGATTGACCAATCCGCAAAATTTCTGTTGCATCTGAAAGTAGAAACTCGCCCGATTACAACGGTATGCGTACTTTTCCCCTAGTCTGATCTAGTTATTCGTTTCGAGCATCAGAACTGCGAAAATTTTGAGTTTTTCAAGCGTTTCTTACTTCCAAATTGCCATACCTCGCGAACGGATTGAGCAATCCGCAAAATTTCTGTTGCATCTGAAGGTAGAAACTCGCTCGTTTACAACGGTATGCGTACTTTTCCCCTAGGCCGTTCTAGTTATTCGTTTCGAGCATCAGAACTGCGAAAATTTTGAGTTTCTCAAGCGTTTCTTACTTCCAAACCGCCATATCTCGCGAACGGATTGACCAATCCGCAAAATTTCTATTGCATCTGAAAGTAGAAACTCGCCCGATTACAACGGTATGCGTACTTTTCCCCTAGAACGTTCTAGTTATGCTTGTCGAGCATCAGAACTGCGAAAATTTTGAGTTTCTCAAGCGTTTCTTACCTCCAAACTGCCATATCTCGCGAACGGATTGACCAATCCGCAAAATTTCTGTTGCATCTGAAAGTAGAAACTCGCCCGATTACAACGGTATGCGTACTTTTCCCCTAGTCCGTTCTAGTTATTCGTTTCGAGCATCAGAACTGCGAAAATTTTGAGTTTTTCAAGCGTTTCTTACTTCCAAATTGCCATACCTCGCGAACGGATTGAGCAATCCGCAAAATTTCTGTTGCATCTGAAGGTAGAAACTCGCCCGTTTACAACGGTATGCGTACTTTTCCACTAGGCCGTTCTAGTTATTCGTTTCGAGCATCAGAACTGCGAAAATTTTGAGTTTCTCAAGCGTTTCTTACCTCCAAACTGCCATATCTCGCGAACGGATTGACCAATCCGCAAAATTTCTGTTGCATCTGAAAGTAGAAACTCGCCCGATTACAACGGTATGCGTACTTTTCCCCTAGTCCGTTCTAGTTATTCGTTTCGAGCATCAGAACTGCGAAAATTTTGAGTTTCTCAAGCGTTTCTTACCTCCAAACTGCCATATCTCGCGAACGGATTGACCAATCCGCAAAATTTCTGTTGCATCTGAAAGTACAAACTCGCCCGATTACAACGGTATGCCTACTTTTCCCCTAGGCCGTTCTAGTTATTCGTTTCGAGCATCAGAACTGCGAAAATGTTGAGTTTCTCAAGCGTTTCTTACTACAAACTGCCATATCTCGCGAACGGATTGACCAATCCGCAAAATTTCTGTTGCATCTGAAAGTAGAAACTCGCCCGATTACAACGGTATGCGTACTTTTCCCCTAGTCCGTTCTAGTTATTCGTTTCGAGCATCAGAACTGCGAAAATTTTGAGTTTTTCAAGCGTTTCTTACTTCCAAATTGCCATACCTCGCGAACGGATTGAGCAATCCGCAAAATTTCTGTTGCATCTGAAGGTAGAAACTCGCCCGTTTACAACGGTATGCGTACTTTTCCCCTAGGCCGTTCTAGTTATTCGTTTCGAGCATCAGAACTGCGAAAATTTTGAGTTTCTCAAGCGTTTCTTACTTCCAAACCGCCATATCTCGCGAACGGATTGACCAATCCGCAAAATTTCTGTTGCATCTGAAAGTAGAAACTCGCCCGATTACAACGGTATGCGTACTTTTCCCCTAGTCCGTTCTAGTTATTCGTTTCGAGCATCAGAACTGCGAAAATTTTGAGTTTCTCAAGCGTTTCTTACCTCCAAACTGCCATATCTCGCGAACGGATTGACCAATCCGCAAAATTTCTGTTGCATCTGAAAGTAGAAACTCGCCCGATTACAACGGTATGCGTACTTTTCCCCTAGTCCGTTCTAGTTATTCGTTTCGAGCATCAGAACTGCGAAAATTTTGAGTTTCTCAAGCGTTTCTTACCTCCAAACTGCCATATCTCGCGAACGGATTGACCAATCCGCAAAATTTCTGTTGCATCTGAAGGTAGAAACTCGCCCGTTTACAACGGTATGCGTACTTTTCCCCTAGGCCGTTCTAGTTATTCGTTTCGAGCATCAGAACTGCGAAAATTTTGAGTTTCTCAAGCGTTTCTTACTTCCAAACCGCCATATCTCGCGAACGGATTGACCAATCCGCAAAATTTCTGTTGCATCTGAAAGTAGAAACTCGCCCGATTACAACGGTATGCGTACTTTTCCCCTAGTCCGTTCTAGTTATTCGTTTCGAGCATCAGAACTGCGAAAATTTTGAGTTTCTCAAGCGTTTCTTACCTCCAAACTGCCATATCTCGCGAACGGATTGACCAATCCGCAAAATTTCTGTTGCATCTGAAAGTAGAAACTCGCCCGATTACAACGGTATGCGTACTTTTCCCCTAGTCCGTTCTAGTTATTCGTTTCGAGCATCAGAACTGCGAAAATTTTGAGTTTCTCAAGCGTTTCTTACCTCCAAACTGCCATATCTCGCGAACGGATTGACCAATCCGCAAAATTTCTGTTGTATCTGAAAGTACAAACTCGCCCGATTACAACGGTATGCGTACTTTTCCCCTAGTCCGTTCTAGTTATTCGTTTCGAGCATCAGAACTGCGAAAATTTTGAGTTTCTCAAGCGTTTCTTACTTCCAAACCGCCATATCTCGCGAACGGATTGACCAATCCGCAAAATTTCTGTTGCATCTGAAAGTAGAAACTCGCCCGATTACAACGGTATGCGTACTTTTCCCCTAGTCCGTTCTAGTTATTCGTTTCGAGCATCAGAACTGCGAAAATTTTGAGTTTCTCAAGCGTTTCTTACCACCAAACTGCCATATCTCGCGAACGGATTGACCAATCCGCAAAATTTCTGTTGCATCTGAAAGTAGAAACTCGCCCGATTACAACGGTATGCGTACTTTTCCCCTAGTCCGTTCTAGTTATTCGTTTCGAGCATCAGAACTGCGAAAATTTTGAGTTTCTCAAGCGTTTCTTACCTCCAAACTGCCATATCTCGCGAACGGATTGACCAATCCGCAAAATTTCTGTTGCATCTGAAAGTACAAACTCGCCCGATTACAACGGTATGCCTACTTTTCCCCTTGGCCGTTCTAGTTATTCGTTTCGAGCATCAGAACTGCGAAAATGTTGAGTTTCTCAAGCGTTTCTTACCTACAAACTGCCATATCTCGCGAACGGATTGACCAATCCGCAAAATTTCTGTTGCATCTGAAAGTAGAAACTCGCCCGATTACAACGGTATGCGTACTTTTCCCCTAGTCTGTTCTAGTTATTCGTTTCGAGCATCAGAACTGCGAAAATTTTGAGTTTTTCAAGCGTTTCTTACTTCCAAATTGCCATACCTCGCGAACGGATTGAGCAATCCGCAAAATTTCTGTTGCATCTGAAGGTAGAAACTCGCTCGTTTACAACGGTATGCGTACTTTTCCCCTAGGCCGTTCTAGTTATTCGTTTCGAGCATCAGAACTGCGAAAATTTTGAGTTTCTCAAGCGTTTCTTACTTCCAAACCGCCACATCTCGCGAACGGATTGACCAATCCGCAAAATTTCTATTGCATCTGAAAGTAGAAACTCGCCCGATTACAACGGTATGCGTACTTTTCCCCTAGTCCGTTCTAGTTATTCGTTTCGAGCATCAGAACTGCGAAAATTTTGAGTTTTTCAAGCGTTTCTTACTTCCAAATTGCCATACCTCGCGAACGGATTGAGCAATCCGCAAAATTTCTGTTGCATCTGAAGGTAGAAACTCGCCCGTTTACAACGGTATGCGTACTTTTCCCCTAGGCCGTTCTAGTTATTCGTTTCGAGCATCAGAACTGCGAAAATGTTGAGTTTCTCAAGCGTTTCTTACTACAAACTGCCATATCTCGCGAACGGATTGACCAATCCGCAAAATTTCTGTTGCATCTGAAAGTAGAGACTCGCCCGATTACAACGGTATGCGTACTTTTCCCCTAGTCCGTTCTAGTTATTCGTTTCGAGCATCAGAACTGCGAAAATTTTGAGTTTTTCAAGCGTTTCTTACTTCCAAATTGCCATACCTCGCGAACGGATTGAGCAATCCGCAAAATTTCTGTTGCATCTGAAGGTAGAAACTCGCCCGTTTACAACGGTATGCGTACTTTTCCCCTAGGCCGTTCTAGTTATTCGTTTCGAGCATCAGAACTGCGAAAATTTTGAGTTTCTCAAGCGTTTCTTACCTCCAAACTGCCATATCTCGCGAACGGATTGACCAATCCGCAAAATTTCTGTTGCATCTGAAAGTACAAACTCGCCCGATTACAACGGTATGCCTACTTTTCCCCTAGGCCGTTCTAGTTATTCGTTTCGAGCATCAGAACTGCGAAAATGTTGAGTTTCTCAAGCGTTTCTTACTACAAACTGCCATATCTCGCGAACGGATTGACCAATCCGCAAAATTTCTGTTGCATCTGAAAGTAGAAACTCGCCCGATTACAACGGTATGCGTACTTTTCCCCTAGTCCGTTCTAGTTATTCGTTTCGAGCATCAGAACTGCGAAAATTTTGAGTTTCTCAAGCGTTTCTTACCTCCAAACTGCCATATCTCGCGAACGGATTGACCAATCCGCAAAATTTCTGTTGCATCTGAAAGTAGAAACTCGCCCGATTACAACGGTATGCGTACTTTTCCCCTAGTCCGTTCTAGTTATTCGTTTCGAGCATCAGAACTGCGAAAATTTTGAGTTTCTCAAGCGTTTCTTACCTCCAAACTGCCATATCTCGCGAACGGATTGACCAATCCGCAAAATTTCTGTTGCATCTGAAAGTACAAACTCGCCCGATTACAACGGTATGCGTACTTTTCCCCTAGTCCGTTCTAGTTATTCGTTTCGAGCATCAGAACTGCGAAAATTTTGAGTTTCTCAAGCGTTTCTTACTTCCAAACCGCCATATCTCGCGAACGGATTGACCAATCCGCAAAATTTCTGTTGCATCTGAAAGTAGAAACTCGCCCGATTACAACGGTATGCGTACTTTTCCCCTAGTCCGTTCTAGTTATTCGTTTCGAGCATCAGAACTGCGAAAATTTTGAGTTTCTCAAGCGTTTCTTACCTCCAAACTGCCATATCTCGCGAACGGATTGACCAATCCGCAAAATTTCTGTTGCATCTGAAAGTACAAACTCGCCCGATTACAACGGTATGCCTACTTTTCCCCTTGGCCGTTCTAGTTATTCGTTTCGAGCATCAGAACTGCGAAAATGTTGAGTTTCTCAAGCGTTTCTTACCTACAAACTGCCATATCTCGCGAACGGATTGACCAATCCGCAAAATTTCTGTTGCATCTGAAAGTAGAAACTCGCCCGATTACAACGGTATGCGTACTTTTCCCCTAGTCTGTTCTAGTTATTCGTTTCGAGCATCAGAACTGCGAAAATTTTGAGTTTTTCAAGCGTTTCTTACTTCCAAATTGCCATACCTCGCGAACGGATTGAGCAATCCGCAAAATTTCTGTTGCATCTGAAGGTAGAAACTCGCTCGTTTACAACGGTATGCGTACTTTTCCCCTAGGCCGTTCTAGTTATTCGTTTCGAGCATCAGAACTGCGAAAATTTTGAGTTTCTCAAGCGTTTCTTACTTCCAAACCGCCATATCTCGCGAACGGATTGACCAATCCGCAAAATTTCTATTGCATCTGAAAGTAGAAACTCGCCCGATTACAACGGTATGCGTACTTTTCCCCTAGAACGTTCTAGTTATGCTTGTCGAGCATCAGAACTGCGAAAATTTTGAGTTTCTCAAGCGTTTCTTACCTCCAAACTGCCATATCTCGCGAACGGATTGACCAATCCGCAAAATTTCTGTTGCATCTGAAAGTAGAAACTCGCCCGATTACAACGGTATGCGTACTTTTCCCCTAGTCCGTTCTAGTTATTCGTTTCGAGCATCAGAACTGCGAAAATTTTGAGTTTCTCAAGCGTTTCTTACCTCCAAACTGCCATATCTCGCGAACGGATTGACCAATCCGCAAAATTTCTGTTGCATCTGAAAGTACAAACTCGCCCGATTACAACGGTATGCCTACTTTTCCCCTAGGCCGTTCTAGTTATTCGTTTCGAGCATCAGAACTGCGAAAATGTTGAGTTTCTCAAGCGTTTCTTACTACAAACTGCCATATCTCGCGAACGGATTGACCAATCCGCAAAATTTCTGTTGCATCTGAAAGTAGAAACTCGCCCGATTACAACGGTATGCGTACTTTTCCCCTAGTCCGTTCTAGTTATTCGTTTCGAGCATCAGAACTGCGAAAATTTTGAGTTTTTCAAGCGTTTCTTACTTCCAAATTGCCATACCTCGCGAACGGATTGAGCAATCCGCAAAATTTCTGTTGCATCTGAAGGTAGAAACTCGCCCGTTTACAACGGTATGCGTACTTTTCCCCTAGGCCGTTCTAGTTATTCGTTTCGAGCATCAGAACTGCGAAAATTTTGAGTTTCTCAAGCGTTTCTTACTTCCAAACCGCCATATCTCGCGAACGGATTGACCAATCCGCAAAATTTCTGTTGCATCTGAAAGTAGAAACTCGCCCGATTACAACGGTATGCGTACTTTTCCCCTAGTCCGTTCTAGTTATTCGTTTCGAGCATCAGAACTGCGAAAATTTTGAGTTTCTCAAGCGTTTCTTACCTCCAAACTGCCATATCTCGCGAACGGATTGACCAATCCGCAAAATTTCTGTTGCATCTGAAAGTAGAAACTCGCCCGATTACAACGGTATGCGTACTTTTCCCCTAGTCCGTTCTAGTTATTCGTTTCGAGCATCAGAACTGCGAAAATTTTGAGTTTCTCAAGCGTTTCTTACCTCCAAACTGCCATATCTCGCGAACGGATTGACCAATCCCCAAAATTTCTGTTGCATCTGAAAGTACAAACTCGCCCGATTACAACGGTATGCCTACTTTTCCCCTTGGCCGTTCTAGTTATTCGTTTCGAGCATCAGAACTGCGAAAATGTTGAGTTTCTCAAGCGTTTCTTACCTACAAACTGCCATATCTCGCGAACGGATTGACCAATCCGCAAAATTTCTGTTGCATCTGAAAGTAGAAACTCGCCCGATTACAACGGTATGCGTACTTTTCCCCTAGTCTGTTCTAGTTATTCGTTTCGAGCATCAGAACTGCGAAAATTTTGAGTTTTTCAAGCGTTTCTTACTTCCAAATTGCCATACCTCGCGAACGGATTGAGCAATCCGCAAAATTTCTGTTGCATCTGAAGGTAGAAACTCGCTCGTTTACAACGGTATGCGTACTTTTCCCCTAGGCCGTTCTAGTTATTCGTTTCGAGCATCAGAACTGCGAAAATTTTGAGTTTCTCAAGCGTTTCTTACTTCCAAACCGCCATATCTCGCGAACGGATTGACCAATCCGCAAAATTTCTATTGCATCTGAAAGTAGAAACTCGCCCGATTACAACGGTATGCGTACTTTTCCCCTAGAACGTTCTAGTTATGCTTGTCGAGCATCAGAACTGCGAAAATTTTGAGTTTCTCAAGCGTTTCTTACCTCCAAACTGCCATATCTCGCGAACGGATTGACCAATCCGCAAAATTTCTGTTGCATCTGAAAGTAGAAACTCGCCCGATTACAACGGTATGCGTACTTTTCCCCTAGTCCGTTCTAGTTATTCGTTTCGAGCATCAGAACTGCGAAAATTTTGAGTTTTTCAAGCGTTTCTTACTTCCAAATTGCCATACCTCGCGAACGGATTGAGCAATCCGCAAAATTTCTGTTGCATCTGAAGGTAGAAACTCGCCCGTTTACAACGGTATGCGTACTTTTCCACTAGGCCGTTCTAGTTATTGGTTTCGAGCATCAGAACTGCGAAAATTTTGAGTTTCTCAAGCGTTTCTTACCTCCAAACTGCCATATCTCGCGAACGGATTCACCAATCCGCAAAATTTCTGTTGCATCTGAAAGTAGAAACTCGCCCGATTACAACGGTATGCGTACTTTTCCCCTAGTCCGTTCTAGTTATTCGTTTCGAGCATCAGAACTGCGAAAATTTTGAGTTTCTCAAGCGTTTCTTACCTCCAAACTGCCATATCTCGCGAACGGATTGACCAATCCGCAAAATTTCTGTTGCATCTGAAAGTACAAACTCGCCCGATTACAACGGTATGCCTACTTTTCCCCTAGGCCGTTCTAGTTATTCGTTTCGAGCATCAGAACTGCGAAAATGTTGAGTTTCTCAAGCGTTTCTTACTACAAACTGCCATATCTCGCGAACGGATTGACCAATCCGCAAAATTTCTGTTGCATCTGAAAGTAGAAACTCGCCCGATTACAACGGTATGCGTACTTTTCCCCTAGTCCGTTCTAGTTATTCGTTTCGAGCATCAGAACTGCGAAAATTTTGAGTTTTTCAAGCGTTTCTTACTTCCAAATTGCCATACCTCGCGAACGGATTGAGCAATCCGCAAAATTTCTGTTGCATCTGAAGGTAGAAACTCGCCCGTTTACAACGGTATGCGTACTTTTCCACTAGGCCGTTCTAGTTATTCGTTTCGAGCATCAGAACTGCGAAAATTTTGAGTTTCTCAAGCGTTTCTTACCTCCAAACTGCCATATCTCGCGAACGGATTGACCAATCCGCAAAATTTCTGTTGCATCTGAAAGTAGAAACTCGCCCGATTACAACGGTATGCGTACTTTTCCCCTAGTCCGTTCTAGTTATTCGTTTCGAGCATCAGAACTGCGAAAATTTTGAGTTTCTCAAGCGTTTCTTACCTCCAAACTGCCATATCTCGCGAACGGATTGACCAATCCGCAAAATTTCTGTTGCATCTGAAAGTACAAACTCGCCCGATTACAACGGTATGCCTACTTTTCCCCTAGGCCGTTCTAGTTATTCGTTTCGAGCATCAGAACTGCGAAAATGTTGAGTTTCTCAAGCGTTTCTTACTACAAACTGCCATATCTCGCGAACGGATTGACCAATCCGCAAAATTTCTGTTGCATCTGAAAGTAGAAACTCGCCCGATTACAACGGTATGCGTACTTTTCCCCTAGTCCGTTCTAGTTATTCGTTTCGAGCATCAGAACTGCGAAAATTTTGAGTTTTTCAAGCGTTTCTTACTTCCAAATTGCCATACCTCGCGAACGGATTGAGCAATCCGCAAAATTTCTGTTGCATCTGAAGGTAGAAACTCGCCCGTTTACAACGGTATGCGTACTTTTCCCCTAGGCCGTTCTAGTTATTCGTTTCGAGCATCAGAACTGCGAAAATTTTGAGTTTCTCAAGCGTTTCTTACTTCCAAACCGCCATATCTCGCGAACGGATTGACCAATCCGCAAAATTTCTGTTGCATCTGAAAGTAGAAACTCGCCCGATTACAACGGTATGCGTACTTTTCCCCTAGTCCGTTCTAGTTATTCGTTTCGAGCATCAGAACTGCGAAAATTTTGAGTTTCTCAAGCGTTTCTTACCTCCAAACTGCCATATCTCGCGAACGGATTGAGCAATCCGCAAAATTTCTGTTGCATCTGAAGGTAGAAACTCGCTCGTTTACAACGGTATGCGTACTTTTCCCCTAGGCCGTTCTAGTTATTCGTTTCGAGCATCAGAACTGCGAAAATTTTGAGTTTCTCAAGCGTTTCTTACTTCCAAACCGCCATATCTCGCGAACGGATTGACCAATCCGCAAAATTTCTATTGCATCTGAAAGTAGAAACTCGCCCGATTACAACGGTATGCGTACTTTTCCCCTAGAACGTTCTAGTTATGCTTGTCGAGCATCAGAACTGCGAAAATTTTGAGTTTCTCAAGCGTTTCTTACCTCCAAACTGCCATATCTCGCGAACGGATTGACCAATCCGCAAAATTTCTGTTGCATCTGAAAGTAGAAACTCGCCCGATTACAACGGTATGCGTACTTTTCCCCTAGTCCGTTCTAGTTATTCGTTTCGAGCATCAGAACTGCGAAAATTTTGAGTTTTTCAAGCGTTTCTTACTTCCAAATTGCCATACCTCGCGAACGGATTGAGCAATCCGCAAAATTTCTGTTGCATCTGAAGGTAGAAACTCGCCCGTTTACAACGGTATGCGTACTTTTCCACTAGGCCGTTCTAGTTATTCGTTTCGAGCATCAGAACTGCGAAAATTTTGAGTTTCTCAAGCGTTTCTTACCTCCAAACTGCCATATCTCGCGAACGGATTCACCAATCCGCAAAATTTCTGTTGCATCTGAAAGTAGAAACTCGCCCGATTACAACGGTATGCGTACTTTTCCCCTAGTCCGTTCTAGTTATTCGTTTCGAGCATCAGAACTGCGAAAATTTTGAGTTTCTCAAGCGTTTCTTACCTCCAAACTGCCATATATCGCGAACGGATTGACCAATCCGCAAAATTTCTGTTGCATCTGAAAGTACAAACTCGCCCGATTACAACGGTATGCCTACTTTTCCCCTAGGCCGTTCTAGTTATTCGTTTCGAGCATCAGAACTGCGAAAATGTTGAGTTTCTCAAGCGTTTCTTACTACAAACTGCCATATCTCGCGAACGGATTGACCAATCCGCAAAATTTCTGTTGCATCTGAAAGTAGAAACTCGCCCGATTACAACGGTATGCGTACTTTTCCCCTAGTCCGTTCTAGTTATTCGTTTCGAGCATCAGAACTGCGAAAATTTTGAGTTTTTCAAGCGTTTCTTACTTCCAAATTGCCATACCTCGCGAACGGATTGAGCAATCCGCAAAATTTCTGTTGCATCTGAAGGTAGAAACTCGCCCGTTTACAACGGTATGCGTACTTTTCCACTAGGCCGTTCTAGTTATTCGTTTCGAGCATCAGAACTGCGAAAATTTTGAGTTTCTCAAGCGTTTCTTACCTCCAAACTGCCATATCTCGCGAACGGATTGACCAATCCGCAAAATTTCTGTTGCATCTGAAAGTAGAAACTCGCCCGATTACAACGGTATGCGTACTTTTCCCCTAGTCCGTTCTAGTTATTCGTTTCGAGCATCAGAACTGCGAAAATTTTGAGTTTCTCAAGCGTTTCTTACCTCCAAACTGCCATATCTCGCGAACGGATTGACCAATCCGCAAAATTTCTGTTGCATCTGAAAGTACAAACTCGCCCGATTACAACGGTATGCCTACTTTTCCCCTAGGCCGTTCTAGTTATTCGTTTCGAGCATCAGAACTGCGAAAATGTTGAGTTTCTCAAGCGTTTCTTACTACAAACTGCCATATCTCGCGAACGGATTGACCAATCCGCAAAATTTCTGTTGCATCTGAAAGTAGAAACTCGCCCGATTACAACGGTATGCGTACTTTTCCCCTAGTCCGTTCTAGTTATTCGTTTCGAGCATCAGAACTGCGAAAATTTTGAGTTTTTCAAGCGTTTCTTACTTCCAAATTGCCATACCTCGCGAACGGATTGAGCAATCCGCAAAATTTCTGTTGCATCTGAAGGTAGAAACTCGCCCGTTTACAACGGTATGCGTACTTTTCCCCTAGGCCGTTCTAGTTATTCGTTTCGAGCATCAGAACTGCGAAAATTTTGAGTTTCTCAAGCGTTTCTTACTTCCAAACCGCCATATCTCGCGAACGGATTGACCAATCCGCAAAATTTCTGTTGCATCTGAAAGTAGAAACTCGCCCGATTACAACGGTATGCGTACTTTTCCCCTAGTCCGTTCTAGTTATTCGTTTCGAGCATCAGAACTGCGAAAATTTTGAGTTTCTCAAGCGTTTCTTACCTCCAAACTGCCATATCTCGCGAACGGATTGACCAATCCGCAAAATTTCTGTTGCATCTGAAAGTAGAAACTCGCCCGATTACAACGGTATGCGTACTTTTCCCCTAGTCCGTTCTAGTTATTCGTTTCGAGCATCAGAACTGCGAAAATTTTGAGTTTCTCAAGCGTTTCTTACCTCCAAACTGCCATATCTCGCGAACGGATTGACCAATCCGCAAAATTTCTGTTGCATCTGAAAGTACAAACTCGCCCGATTACAACGGTATGCGTACTTTTCCCCTAGTCCGTTCTAGTTATTCGTTTCGAGCATCAGAACTGCGAAAATTTTGAGTTTCTCAAGCGTTTCTTACTTCCAAACCGCCATATCTCGCGAACGGATTGACCAATCCGCAAAATTTCTGTTGCATCTGAAAGTAGAAACTCGCCCGATTACAACGGTATGCGTACTTTTCCCCTAGTCCGTTCTAGTTATTCGTTTCGAGCATCAGAACTGCGAAAATTTTGAGTTTCTCAAGCGTTTCTTACCTCCAAACTGCCATATCTCGCGAACGGATTGACCAATCCGCAAAATTTCTGTTGCATCTGAAAGTAGAAACTCGCCCGATTACAACGGTATGCGTACTTTTCCCCTAGTCCGTTCTAGTTATTCGTTTCGAGCATCAGAACTGCGAAAATTTTGAGTTTCTCAAGCGTTTCTTACCTCCAAACTGCCATATCTCGCGAACGGATTGACCAATCCGCAAAATTTCTGTTGCATCTGAAAGTACAAACTCGCCCGATTACAACGGTATGCCTACTTTTCCCCTTGGCCGTTCTAGTTATTCGTTTCGAGCATCAGAACTGCGAAAATGTTGAGTTTCTCAAGCGTTTCTTACCTACAAACTGCCATATCTCGCGAACGGATTGACCAATCCGCAAAATTTCTGTTGCATCTGAAAGTAGAAACTCGCCCGATTACAACGGTATGCGTACTTTTCCCCTAGTCTGTTCTAGTTATTCGTTTCGAGCATCAGAACTGCGAAAATTTTGAGTTTTTCAAGCGTTTCTTACTTCCAAATTGCCATACCTCGCGAACGGATTGAGCAATCCGCAAAATTTCTGTTGCATCTGAAGGTAGAAACTCGCTCGTTTACAACGGTATGCGTACTTTTCCCCTAGGCCGTTCTAGTTATTCGTTTCGAGCATCAGAACTGCGAAAATTTTGAGTTTCTCAAGCGTTTCTTACTTCCAAACCGCCATATCTCGCGAACGGATTGACCAATCCGCAAAATTTCTATTGCATCTGAAAGTAGAAACTCGCCCGATTACAACGGTATGCGTACTTTTCCCCTAGAACGTTCTAGTTATGCTTGTCGAGCATCAGAACTGCGAAAATTTTGAGTTTCTCAAGCGTTTCTTACTTCCAAATTGCCATACCTCGCGAACGGATTGAGCAATCCGCAAAATTTCTGTTGCATCTGAAGGTAGAAACTCGCCCGTTTACAACGGTATGCGTACTTTTCCCCTAGGCCGTTCTAGTTATTCGTTTCGAGCATCAGAACTGCGAAAATGTTGAGTTTCTCAAGCGTTTCTTACTACAAACTGCCATATCTCGCGAACGGATTGACCAATCCGCAAAATTTCTGTTGCATCTGAAAGTAGAGACTCGCCCGATTACAACGGTATGCGTACTTTTCCCCTAGTCCGTTCTAGTTATTCGTTTCGAGCATCAGAACTGCGAAAATTTTGAGTTTTTCAAGCGTTTCTTACTTCCAAATTGCCATACCTCGCGAACGGATTGAGCAATCCGCAAAATTTCTGTTGCATCTGAAGGTAGAAACTCGCCCGTTTACAACGGTATGCGTACTTTTCCCCTAGGCCGTTCTAGTTATTCGTTTCGAGCATCAGAACTGCGAAAATTTTGAGTTTCTCAAGCGTTTCTTACCTCCAAACTGCCATATCTCGCGAACGGATTGACCAATCCGCAAAATTTCTGTTGCATCTGAAAGTACAAACTCGCCCGATTACAACGGTATGCCTACTTTTCCCCTAGGCCGTTCTAGTTATTCGTTTCGAGCATCAGAACTGCGAAAATGTTGAGTTTCTCAAGCGTTTCTTACTACAAACTGCCATATCTCGCGAACGGATTGACCAATCCGCAAAATTTCTGTTGCATCTGAAAGTAGAAACTCGCCCGATTACAACGGTATGTGTACTTTTCCCCGAGTCCGTTCTAGTTATTCGTTTCGAGCATCAGAACTGCGAAAATTTTGAGTTTTTCAAGCGTTTCTTACTTCCAAATTGCCATACCTCGCGAACGGATTGAGCAATCCGCAAAATTTCTGTTGCATCTGAAGGTAGAAACTCGCCCGTTTACAACGGTATGCGTACTTTTCCCCTAGGCCGTTCTAGTTATTCGTTTCGAGCATCAGAACTGCGAAAATTTTGAGTTTCTCAAGCGTTTCTTACTTCCAAACCGCCATATCTCGCGAACGGATTGACCAATCCGCAAAATTTCTGTTGCATCTGAAAGTAGAAACTCGCCCGATTACAACGGTATGCGTACTTTTCCCCTAGTCCGTTCTAGTTATTCGTTTCGAGCATCAGAACTGCGAAAATTTTGAGTTTCTCAAGCGTTTCTTACCTCCAAACTGCCATATCTCGCGAACGGATTGACCAATCCGCAAAATTTCTGTTGCATCTGAAAGTAGAAACTCGCCCGATTACAACGGTATGCGTACTTTTCCCCTAGTCCGTTCTAGTTATTCGTTTCGAGCATCAGAACTGCGAAAATTTTGAGTTTCTCAAGCGTTTCTTACCTCCAAACTGCCATATCTCGCGAACGGATTGACCAATCCGCAAAATTTCTGTTGCATCTGAAAGTACAAACTCGCCCGATTACAACGGTATGCCTACTTTTCCCCTAGGCCGTTCTAGTTATTCGTTTCGAGCATCAGAACTGCGAAAATGTTGAGTTTCTCAAGCGTTTCTTACCTACAAACTGCCATATCTCGCGAACGGATTGACCAATCCGCAAAATTTCTGTTGCATCTGAAAGTAGAAACTCGCCCGATTACAACGGTATGCGTACTTTTCCCCTAGTCCGTTCTAGTTATTCGTTTCGAGCATCAGAACTGCGAAAATTTTGAGTTTTTCAAGCGTTTCTTACTTCCAAATTGCCATACCTCGCGAACGGATTGAGCAATCCGCAAAATTTCTGTTGCATCTGAAGGTAGAAACTCGCCCGTTTACAACGGTATGCGTACTTTTCCCCTAGGCCGTTCTAGTTATTCGTTTCGAGCATCAGAACTGCGAAAATTTTGAGTTTCTCAAGCGTTTCTTACTTCCAAACCGCCATATCTCGCGAACGGATTGACCAATCCGCAAAATTTCTGTTGCATCTGAAAGTAGAAACTCGCCCGATTACAACGGTATGCGTACTTTTCCCCTAGTCCGTTCTAGTTATTCGTTTCGAGCATCAGAACTGCGAAAATTTTGAGTTTCTCAAGCGTTTCTTACCTCCAAACTGCCATATCTCGCGAACGGATTGACCAATCCGCAAAATTTCTGTTGCATCTGAAAGTAGAAACTCGCCCGATTACAACGGTATGCGTACTTTTCCCCTAGTCCGTTCTAGTTATTCGTTTCGAGCATCAGAACTGCGAAAATTTTGAGTTTCTCAAGCGTTTCTTACCTCCAAACTGCCATATCTCGCGAACGGATTGACCAATCCGCAAAATTTCTGTTGCATCTGAAAGTACAAACTCGCCCGATTACAACGGTATGCCTACTTTTCCCCTAGGCCGTTCTAGTTATTCGTTTCGAGCATCAGAACTGCGAAAATGTTGAGTTTCTCAAGCGTTTCTTACCTACAAACTGCCATATCTCGCGAACGGATTGACCAATCCGCAAAATTTCTGTTGCATCTGAAAGTAGAAACTCGCCCGATTACAACGGTATGCGTACTTTTCCCCTAGTCCGTTCTAGTTATTCGTTTCGAGCATCAGAACTGCGAAAATTTTGAGTTTCTCAAGCGTTTCTTACCTCCAAACTGCCATATCTCGCGAACGGATTGACCAATCCGCAAAATTTCTGTTGCATCTGAAAGTAGAAACTCGCCCGATTACAACGGTATGCGTACTTTTCCCCTAGTCCGTTCTAGTTATTCGTTTCGAGCATCAGAACTGCGAAAATTTTGAGTTTCTCAAGCGTTTCTTACCTCCAAACTGCCATATCTCGCGAACGGATTGACCAATCCGCAAAATTTCTGTTGCATCTGAAAGTACAAACTCGCCCGATTACAACGGTATGCCTACTTTTCCCCTAGGCCGTTCTAGTTATTCGTTTCGAGCATCAGAACTGCGAAAATGTTGAGTTTCTCAAGCGTTTCTTACTACAAACTGCCATATCTCGCGAACGGATTGACCAATCCGCAAAATTTCTGTTGCATCTGAAAGTAGAAACTCGCCCGATTACAACGGTATGCGTACTTTTCCCCTAGTCCGTTCTAGTTATTCGTTTCGAGCATCAGAACTGCGAAAATTTTGAGTTTTTCAAGCGTTTCTTACTTCCAAATTGCCATACCTCGCGAACGGATTGAGCAATCCGCAAAATTTCTGTTGCATCTGAAGGTAGAAACTCTCCCGTTTACAACGGTATGCGTACTTTTCCCCTAGGCCGTTCTAGTTATTCGTTTCGAGCATCAGAACTGCGAAAATTTTGAGTTTCTCAAGCGTTTCTTACTTCCAAACCGCCATATCTCGCGAACGGATTGACCAATCCGCAAAATTTCTGTTGCATCTGAAAGTAGAAACTCGCCCGATTACAACGGTATGCGTACTTTTCCCCTAGTCCGTTCTAGTTATTCGTTTCGAGCATCAGAACTGCGAAAATTTTGAGTTTCTCAAGCGTTTCTTACCTCCAAACTGCCATATCTCGCGAACGGATTGACCAATCCGCAAAATTTCTGTTGCATCTGAAAGTAGAAACTCGCCCGATTACAACGGTATGCGTACTTTTCCCCTAGTCCGTTCTAGTTATTCGTTTCGAGCATCAGAACTGCGAAAATTTTGAGTTTCTCAAGCGTTTCTTACCTCCAAACTGCCATATCTCGCGAACGGATTGACCAATCCGCAAAATTTCTGTTGCATCTGAAAGTACAAACTCGCCCGATTACAACGGTATGCGTACTTTTCCCCTAGTCCGTTCTAGTTATTCGTTTCGAGCATCAGAACTGCGAAAATTTTGAGTTTCTCAAGCGTTTCTTACTTCCAAACCGCCATATCTCGCGAACGGATTGACCAATCCGCAAAATTTCTGTTGCATCTGAAAGTAGAAACTCGCCCGATTACAACGGTATGCGTACTTTTCCCCTAGTCCGTTCTAGTTATTCGTTTCGAGCATCAGAACTGCGAAAATTTTGAGTTTCTCAAGCGTTTCTTACCTCCAAACTGCCATATCTCGCGAACGGATTGACCAATCCGCAAAATTTCTGTTGCATCTGAAAGTAGAAACTCGCCCGATTACAACGGTATGCGTACTTTTCCCCTAGTCCGTTCTAGTTATTCGTTTCGAGCATCAGAACTGCGAAAATTTTGAGTTTCTCAAGCGTTTCTTACCTCCAAACTGCCATATCTCGCGAACGGATTGACCAATCCGCAAAATTTCTGTTGCATCTGAAAGTACAAACTCGCCCGATTACAACGGTATGCCTACTTTTCCCCTTGGCCGTTCTAGTTATTCGTTTCGAGCATCAGAACTGCGAAAATGTTGAGTTTCTCAAGCGTTTCTTACCTACAAACTGCCATATCTCGCGAACGGATTGACCAATCCGCAAAATTTCTGTTGCATCTGAAAGTAGAAACTCGCCCGATTACAACGGTATGCGTACTTTTCCCCTAGTCCGTTCTAGTTATTCGTTTCGAGCATCAGAACTGCGAAAATTTTGAGTTTTTCAAGCGTTTCTTACTTCCAAATTGCCATACCTCGCGAACGGATTGAGCAATCCGCAAAATTTCTGTTGCATCTGAAGGTAGAAACTCGCCCGTTTACAACGGTATGCGTACTTTTCCCCTAGGCCGTTCTAGTTATTCGTTTCGAGCATCAGAACTGCGAAAATTTTGAGTTTCTCAAGCGTTTCTTACTTCCAAACCGCCATATCTCGCGAACGGATTGACCAATCCGCAAAATTTCTGTTGCATCTGAAAGTAGAAACTCGCCCGATTACAACGGTATGCGTACTTTTCCCCTAGTCCGTTCTAGTTATTCGTTTCGAGCATCAGAACTGCGAAAATTTTGAGTTTTTCAAGCGTTTCTTACTTCCAAACCGCCATATCTCGCGAACGGATTGACCAATCCGCAAAATTTCTGTTGCATCTGAAAGTAGAAACTCGCCCAATTACAACGGTATGCGTACTTTTCCCCTAGTCCGTTCTAGTTAATCGTTTCGAGCATCAGTACTGCGAAAATTTTGAGTTTCTCAAGCGTTTCTTACCTCCAAACTGCCATATCTCGCGAACGGATTGACTAATCCGCAAAATTTCTGTTGCATCTGAAAGTAGAAACTCACCCGATTACAACGGTATGCGTACTTTTCCCCTAGGCCGTTCTAGTTATTCTTTTCGAGCATCAGAACTGCGAAAATTTGGAGTTTCTCAAGCGTTTCTTACCTCCAAACTGCCATATCTCGCGAACGGATTGACCAATCCGCAAAATTTCTGTTGCATCTGAAAGTAGAAACTCGCCCGATTACAACGGTATGCGTACTTTTCCCCTAGTCCGTTCTAGTTATTCGTTTCGAGCATCAGAACTGCGAAAATTTTGAGTTTCTCAAGCGTTTCTTACCTCCAAACTGCCATATCTCGCGAACGGATTGACCAATCCGCAAAATTTCTGTTGCATCTGAAAGTAGAAACTCGCCCGATTACAACGGTATGCGTACTTTTCCCCTAGTCCGTTCTAGTTATTCGTTTCGAGCATCAGAACTGCGAAAATTTTGAGTTTCTCAAGCGTTTCTTACCTCCAAACTGCCATATCTCGCGAACGGATTGACCAATCCGCAAAATTTCTGTTGCATCTGAAAGTACAAACTCGCCCGATTACAACGGTATGCCTACTTTTCCCCTAGGCCGTTCTAGTTATTCGTTTCGAGCATCAGAACTGCGAAAATGTTGAGTTTCTCAAGCGTTTCTTACCTACAAACTGCCATATCTCGCGAACGGATTGACCAATCCGCAAAATTTCTGTTGCATCTGAAAGTAGAAACTCGCCCGATTACAACGGTATGCGTACTTTTCCCCTAGTCCGTTCTAGTTATTCGTTTCGAGCATCAGAACTGCGAAAATTTTGAGTTTCTCAAGCGTTTCTTACCTCCAAACTGCCATATCTCGCGAACGGATTGACCAATCCGCAAAATTTCTGTTGCATCTGAAAGTAGAAACTCGCCCGATTACAACGGTATGCGTACTTTTCCCCTAGTCCGTTCTAGTTATTCGTTTCGAGCATCAGAACTGCGAAAATTTTGAGTTTCTCAAGCGTTTCTTACCTCCAAACTGCCATATCTCGCGAACGGATTGACCAATCCGCAAAATTTCTGTTGCATCTGAAAGTACAAACTCGCCCGATTACAACGGTATGCCTACTTTTCCCCTAGGCCGTTCTAGTTATTCGTTTCGAGCATCAGAACTGCGAAAATGTTGAGTTTCTCAAGCGTTTCTTACCTACAAACTGCCATATCTCGCGAACGGATTGACCAATCCGCAAAATTTCTGTTGCATCTGAAAGTAGAAACTCGCCCGATTACAACGGTATGCGTACTTTTCCCCTAGTCCGTTCTAGTTATTCGTTTCGAGCATCAGAACTGCGAAAATTTTGAGTTTTTCAAGCGTTTCTTACTTCCAAATTGCCATACCTCGCGAACGGATTGAGCAATCCGCAAAATTTCTGTTGCATCTGAAGGTAGAAACTCGCCCGTTTACAACGGTATGCGTACTTTTCCCCTAGGCCGTTCTAGTTATTCGTTTCGAGCATCAGAACTGCGAAAATTTTGAGTTTCTCAAGCGTTTCTTACTTCCAAACCGCCATATCTCGCGAACGGATTGACCAATCCGCAAAATTTCTGTTGCATCTGAAAGTAGAAACTCGCCCGATTACAACGGTATGCGTACTTTTCCCCTAGTCCGTTCTAGTTATTCGTTTCGAGCATCAGAACTGCGAAAATTTTGAGTTTCTCAAGCGTTTCTTACCTCCAAACTGCCATATCTCGCGAACGGATTGACTAATCCGCAAAATTTCTGTTGCATCTGAAAGTAGAAACTCACCCGATTACAACGGTATGCGTACTTTTCCCCTAGGCCGTTCTAGTTATTCTTTTCGAGCATCAGAACTGCGAAAATTTGGAGTTTCTCAAGCGTTTCTTACCTCCAAACTGCCATATCTCGCGAACGGATTGACCAATCCGCAAAATTTCTGTTGCATCTGAAAGTAGAAACTCGCCCGATTACAACGGTATGCGTACTTTTCCCCTAGTCCGTTCTAGTTATTCGTTTCGAGCATCAGAACTGCGAAAATTTTGAGTTTCTCAAGCGTTTCTTACCTCCAAACTGCCATATCTCGCGAACGGATTGACCAATCCGCAAAATTTCTGTTGCATCTGAAAGTACAAACTCGCCCGATTACAACGGTATGCGTACTTTTCCCCTAGGCCGTTCTAGTTATTCTTTTCGAGCATCAGAACTGCGAAAATTTGGAGTTTCTCAAGCGTTTCTTACCTCCAAACTGCCATATCTCGCGAACGGATTGACCAATCCGCAAAATTTCTGTTGCATCTGAAAGTAGAAACTCGCCCGATTACAACGGTATGCGTACTTTTCCCCTAGTCCGTTCTAGTTATTCGTTTCGAGCATCAGAACTGCGAAAATTTTGAGTTTTTCAAGCGTTTCTTACTTCCAAATTGCCATACCTCGCGAACGGATTGAGCAATCCGCAAAATTTCTGTTGCATCTGAAGGTAGAAACTCGCCCGTTTACAACGGTATGCGTACTTTTCCCCTAGGCCGTTCTAGTTATTCGTTTCGAGCATCAGAACTGCGAAAATTTTGAGTTTCTCAAGCGTTTCTTACTTCCAAACCGCCATATCTCGCGAACGGATTGACCAATCCGCAAAATTTCTGTTGCATCTGAAAGTAGAAACTCGCCCGATTACAACGGTATGCGTACTTTTCCCCTAGTCCGTTCTAGTTATTCGTTTCGAGCATCAGAACTGCGAAAATTTTGAGTTTCTCAAGCGTTTCTTACCTCCAAACTGCCATATCTCGCGAACGGATTGACTAATCCGCAAAATTTCTGTTGCATCTGAAAGTAGAAACTCACCCGATTACAACGGTATGCGTACTTTTCCCCTAGGCCGTTCTAGTTATTCTTTTCGAGCATCAGAACTGCGAAAATTTGGAGTTTCTCAAGCGTTTCTTACCTCCAAACTGCCATATCTCGCGAACGGATTGACCAATCCGCAAAATTTCTGTTGCATCTGAAAGTAGAAACTCGCCCGATTACAACGGTATGCGTACTTTTCCCCTAGTCCGTTCTAGTTATTCGTTTCGAGCATCAGAACTGCGAAAATTTTGAGTTTCTCAAGCGTTTCTTACCTCCAAACTGCCATATCTCGCGAACGGATTGACCAATCCGCAAAATTTCTGTTGCATCTGAAAGTACAAACTCGCCCGATTACAACGGTATGCGTACTTTTCCCCTAGGCCGTTCTAGTTATTCTTTTCGAGCATCAGAACTGCGAAAATTTGGAGTTTCTCAAGCGTTTCTTACCTCCAAACTGCCATATCTCGCGAACGGATTGACCAATCCGCAAAATTTCTGTTGCATCTGAAAGTAGAAACTCGCCCGATTACAACGGTATGCGTACTTTTCCCCTAGTCCGTTCTAGTTATTCGTTTCGAGCATCAGAACTGCGAAAATTTTGAGTTTCTCAAGCGTTTCTTACTTCCAAACTGCCATATCTCGCGAACGGATTGACCAATCCGCAAAATTTCTGTTGCATCTGAAAGTACAAACTCGCCCGATTACAACGGTATGCCTACTTTTCCCCTAGGCCGTTCTAGTTATTCGTTTCGAGCATCAGAACTGCGAAAATGTTGAGTTTCTCAAGCGTTTCTTACCTACAAACTGCCATATCTCGCGAACGGATTGACCAATCCGCAAAATTTCTGTTGCATCTGAAAGTAGAAACTCGCCCGATTACAACGGTATGCGTACTTTTCCCCTAGTCCGTTCTAGTTATTCGTTTCGAGCATCAGAACTGCGAAAATTTTGAGTTTCTCAAGCGTTTCTTACCTCCAAACTGCCATATCTCGCGAACGGATTGACCAATCCGCAAAATTTCTGTTGCATCTGAAAGTACAAACTCGCCCGATTACAACGGTATGCCTACTTTTCCCCTAGGCCGTTCTAGTTATTCGTTTCGAGCATCAGAACTGCGAAAATGTTGAGTTTCTCAAGCGTTTCTTACCTACAAACTGCCATATCTCGCGAACGGATTGACCAATCCGCAAAATTTCTGTTGCATCTGAAAGTAGAAACTCGCCCGATTACAACGGTATGCGTACTTTTCCCCTAGTCCGTTCTAGTTATTCGTTTCGAGCATCAGAACTGCGAAAATTTTGAGTTTTTCAAGCGTTTCTTACTTCCAAATTGCCATACCTCGCGAACGGATTGAGCAATCCGCAAAATTTCTGTTGCATCTGAAGGTAGAAACTCGCCCGTTTACAACGGTATGCGTACTTTTCCCCTAGGCCGTTCTAGTTATTCGTTTCGAGCATCAGAACTGCGAAAATTTTGAGTTTCTCAAGCGTTTCTTACTTCCAAACCGCCATATCTCGCGAACGGATTGACCAATCCGCAAAATTTCTGTTGCATCTGAAAGTAGAAACTCGCCCGATTACAACGGTATGCGTACTTTTCCCCTAGTCCGTTCTAGTTATTCGTTTCGAGCATCAGAACTGCGAAAATTTTGAGTTTCTCAAGCGTTTCTTACCTCCAAACTGCCATATCTCGCGAACGGATTGACCAATCCGCAAAATTTCTGTTGCATCTGAAAGTAGAAACTCGCCCGATTACAACGGTATGCGTACTTTTCCCCTAGTCCGTTCTAGTTATTCGTTTCGAGCATCAGAACTGCGAAAATTTTGAGTTTCTCAAGCGTTTCTTACCTCCAAACTGCCATATCTCGCGAACGGATTGACCAATCCGCAAAATTTCTGTTGCATCTGAAAGTACAAACTCGCCCGATTACAACGGTATGCCTACTTTTCCCCTAGGCCGTTCTAGTTATTCGTTTCGAGCATCAGAACTGCGAAAATGTTGAGTTTCTCAAGCGTTTCTTACCTACAAACTGCCATATCTCGCGAACGGATTGACCAATCCGCAAAATTTCTGTTGCATCTGAAAGTAGAAACTCGCCCGATTACAACGGTATGCGTACTTTTCCCCTAGTCCGTTCTAGTTATTCGTTTCGAGCATCAGAACTGCGAAAATTTTGAGTTTCTCAAGCGTTTCTTACCTCCAAACTGCCATATCTCGCGAACGGATTGACCAATCCGCAAAATTTCTGTTGCATCTGAAAGTAGAAACTCGCCCGATTACAACGGTATGCGTACTTTTCCCCTAGTCCGTTCTAGTTATTCGTTTCGAGCATCAGAACTGCGAAAATTTTGAGTTTCTCAAGCGTTTCTTACCTCCAAACTGCCATATCTCGCGAACGGATTGACCAATCCGCAAAATTTCTGTTGCATCTGAAAGTACAAACTCGCCCGATTACAACGGTATGCCTACTTTTCCCCTAGGCCGTTCTAGTTATTCGTTTCGAGCATCAGAACTGCGAAAATGTTGAGTTTCTCAAGCGTTTCTTACCTACAAACTGCCATATCTCGCGAACGGATTGACCAATCCGCAAAATTTCTGTTGCATCTGAAAGTAGAAACTCGCCCGATTACAACGGTATGCGTACTTTTCCCCTAGTCCGTTCTAGTTATTCGTTTCGAGCATCAGAACTGCGAAAATTTTGAGTTTTTCAAGCGTTTCTTACTTCCAAATTGCCATACCTCGCGAACGGATTGAGCAATCCGCAAAATTTCTGTTGCATCTGAAGGTAGAAACTCGCCCGTTTACAACGGTATGCGTACTTTTCCCCTAGGCCGTTCTAGTTATTCGTTTCGAGCATCAGAACTGCGAAAATTTTGAGTTTCTCAAGCGTTTCTTACTTCCAAACCGCCATATCTCGCGAACGGATTGACCAATCCGCAAAATTTCTGTTGCATCTGAAAGTAGAAACTCGCCCGATTACAACGGTATGCGTACTTTTCCCCTAGTCCGTTCTAGTTATTCGTTTCGAGCATCAGAACTGCGAAAATTTTGAGTTTCTCAAGCGTTTCTTACCTCCAAACTGCCATATCTCGCGAACGGATTGACTAATCCGCAAAATTTCTGTTGCATCTGAAAGTAGAAACTCACCCGATTACAACGATATGCGTACTTTTCCCCTAGGCCGTTCTAGTTATTCTTTTCGAGCATCAGAACTGCGAAAATTTGGAGTTTCTCAAGCGTTTCTTACCTCCAAACTGCCATATCTCGCGAACGGATTGACCAATCCGCAAAATTTCTGTTGCATCTGAAAGTAGAAACTCGCCCGATTACAACGGTATGCGTACTTTTCCCCTAGTCCGTTCTAGTTATTCGTTTCGAGCATCAGAACTGCGAAAATTTTGAGTTTCTCAAGCGTTTCTTACCTCCAAACTGCCATATCTCGCGAACGGATTGACCAATCCGCAAAATTTCTGTTGCATCTGAAAGTACAAACTCGCCCGATTACAACGGTATGCGTACTTTTCCCCTAGGCCGTTCTAGTTATTCTTTTCGAGCATCAGAACTGCGAAAATTTGGGGTTTCTCAAGCGTTTCTTACCTCCAAACTGCCATATCTCGCGAACGGATTGACCAATCCGCAAAATTTCTGTTGCATCTGAAAGTAGAAACTCGCCCGATTACAACGGTATGCGTACTTTTCCCCTAGTCCGTTCTAGTTATTCGTTTCGAGCATCAGAACTGCGAAAATTTTGAGTTTCTCAAGCGTTTCTTACCTCCAAACTGCCATATCTCGCGAACGGATTGACCAATCCGCAAAATTTCTGTTGCATCTGAAAGTACAAACTCGCCCGATTACAACGGTATGCCTACTTTTCCCCTAGGCCGTTCTAGTTATTCGTTTCGAGCATCAGAACTGCGAAAATGTTGAGTTTCTCAAGCGTTTCTTACCTACAAACTGCCATATCTCGCGAACGGATTGACCAATCCGCAAAATTTCTGTTGCATCTGAAAGTAGAAACTCGCCCGATTACAACGGTATGCGTACTTTTCCCCTAGTCCGTTCTAGTTATTCGTTTCGAGCATCAGAACTGCGAAAATTTTGAGTTTCTCAAGCGTTTCTTACCTCCAAACTGCCATATCTCGCGAACGGATTGACCAATCCGCAAAATTTCTGTTGCATCTGAAAGTACAAACTCGCCCGATTACAACGGTATGCCTACTTTTCCCCTAGGCCGTTCTAGTTATTCGTTTCGAGCATCAGAACTGCGAAAATGTTGAGTTTCTCAAGCGTTTCTTACCTACAAACTGCCATATCTCGCGAACGGATTGACCAATCCGCAAAATTTCTGTTGCATCTGAAAGTAGAAACTCGCCCGATTACAACGGTATGCGTACTTTTCCCCTAGTCCGTTCTAGTTATTCGTTTCGAGCATCAGAACTGCGAAAATTTTGAGTTTTTCAAGCGTTTCTTACTTCCAAATTGCCATACCTCGCGAACGGATTGAGCAATCCGCAAAATTTCTGTTGCATCTGAAGGTAGAAACTCGCCCGTTTACAACGGTATGCGTACTTTTCCCCTAGGCCGTTCTAGTTATTCTTTTCGAGCATCAGAACTGCGAAAATTTGGAGTTTCTCAAGCGTTTCTTACCTCCAAACTGCCATATCTCGCGAACGGATTGACCAATCCGCAAAATTTCTGTTGCATCTGAAAGTAGAAACTCGCCCGATTACAACGGTATGCGTACTTTTCCCCTAGTCCGTTCTAGTTATTCGTTTCGAGCATCAGAACTGCGAAAATTTTGAGTTTCTCAAGCGTTTCTTACCTCCAAACTGCCATATCTCGCGAACGGATTGACCAATCCGCAAAATTTCTGTTGCATCTGAAAGTACAAACTCGCCCGATTACAACGGTATGCCTACTTTTCCCCTAGGCCGTTCTAGTTATTCGTTTCGAGCATCAGAACTGCGAAAATGTTGAGTTTCTCAAGCGTTTCTTACCTACAAACTGCCATATCTCGCGAACGGATTGACCAATCCGCAAAATTTCTGTTGCATCTGAAAGTAGAAACTCGCCCGATTACAACGGTATGCGTACTTTTCCCCTAGGCCGTTCTAGTTATTCGTTTCGAGCATCAGAACTGCGAAAATTTTGAGTTTCTCAAGCGTTTCTTACATCCAAACCGCCATATCTCGCGAACGGATTGACCAATCCGCAAAATTTCTGTTGCATCTGAAAGTAGAAACTCGCCCGATTACAACGGTATGCGTACTTTTCCCCTAGGCCGTTCTAGTTATTCGTTTCGAGCATCAGAACTGCGAAAATTTTGAGTTTCTCAAGCGTTTCTTACCTACAAACTGCCATATCTCGCGAACGGATTGACCAATCCGCAAAATTTCTGATGCATCTGAAAGTAGAAACTCGCCCCATTACAACGGTATGAGTAGTTTTCCCCTAGACCGTTCTAGTTATTCGTTTCGAGCATCAGAACTGCGAAAATTTGGAGTTTCTCAAGCGTTTCTTACCTCAAAACTGCCATATCTCGCGAACGGATTGACCAATCCGCAAAGTTTCTGTTGCATCTGAAAGTAGAAACTAGCCCCATTTCAACGGTATGAGTAGTTTTCCCCTAGGCCGTTCTAGTTATTCGTTTCGAGCATCAGAACTGCGAAAATTTGGAGTTTCTCAAGCGTTTCTTACCTCAAAACTGCCATATCTCGAGAACGGATTGACCAATCCGCAAAGTTTCTGTTGCATCTGAAAGTAGAAACTCGCCCCATTACAACGGTATGAGTAGTTTTCCCCTAAGCCGTTCTAGTTATTCGTTTCGAGCATCAGAACTGCGAAAATTTGGAGTTTCTCAAGCATTTCTTACCTCAAAACTGCCATATCTCGAGAACGGATTGACCAATCCGCAAAGTTTCTGTTGCATCTGAAAGTAGAAACTAGCCCCATTACAACGGTATGATTAGTTTTCCCCTAGGCCGTTCTAGTTATTCGTTTCGAGCATCAGAACTGCGAAAATTTGGAGTTTCTCAAGCGTTTCTTACCTCAAAACTGCCATATCTCGAGAACGGATTGACCAATCCGCAAAGTTTCTGTTGCATCTGAAAGTAGAAAGTCGCCCCATTACAACGGTATGAGTAGTTTTCCCCTAAGCCGTTCTAGTTATTCGTTTCGAGCATCAGAACTGCGAAAATTTGGAGTTTCTCAAGCATTTCTTACCTCGAAACTGCCATATCTCGAGAACGGATTGACCAATCCGCAAAGTTTCTGTTGCATCTGAAAGTAGAAACTAGCCCCATTACAACGGTATGATTAGTTTTCCCCTAGGCCGTTCTAGTTATTCGTTTCGAGCATCAGAACTGCGAAAATTTTGAGTTTCTCAAGCGTTTCTTACCCCAAAACTGCCATATCTCGCGAACGGATTGACCAATCCGCAAAGTTTCTGTTGCATCTGAAAGTAGAAACTAGCCCCATTTCAACGGTATGAGTACTTTTCCCCTAGTCCGTTCTAGTTATTCGTTTCGAGCATCAGAACTGCGAAAATTTTGAGTTTTTCAAGCGTTTCTTACTTCCAAATTGCCATACCTCGCGAACGGATTGAGCAATCCGCAAAATTTCTGTTGCATCTGAAGGTAGAAACTCGCCCGTTTACAACGGTATGCGTACTTTTCCCCTAGGCCGTTCTAGTTATTCTTTTCGAGCATCAGAACTGCGAAAATTTGGAGTTTCTCAAGCGTTTCTTACCTCCAAACTGCCATATCTCGCGAACGGATTGACCAATCCGCAAAATTTCTGTTGCATCTGAAAGTAGAAACTCGCCCGATTACAACGGTATGCGTACTTTTCCCCTAGTCCGTTCTAGTTATTCGTTTCGAGCATCAGAACTGCGAAAATTTTGAGTTTCTCAAGCGTTTCTTACCTCCAAACTGCCATATCTCGCGAACGGATTGACCAATCCGCAAAATTTCTGTTGCATCTGAAAGTACAAACTCGCCCGATTACAACGGTATGCCTACTTTTCCCCTAGGCCGTTCTAGTTATTCGTTTCGAGCATCAGAACTGCGAAAATGTTGAGTTTCTCAAGCGTTTCTTACCTACAAACTGCCATATCTCGCGAACGGATTGACCAATCCGCAAAATTTCTGTTGCATCTGAAAGTAGAAACTCGCCCGATTACAACGGTATGCGTACTTTTCCCCTAGGCCGTTCTAGTTATTCGTTTCGAGCATCAGAACTGCGAAAATTTTGAGTTTCTCAAGCGTTTCTTACATCCAAACCGCCATATCTCGCGAACGGATTGACCAATCCGCAAAATTTCTGTTGCATCTGAAAGTAGAAACTCGCCCGATTACAACGGTATGCGTACTTTTCCCCTAGGCCGTTCTAGTTATTCGTTTCGAGCATCAGAACTGCGAAAATTTTGAGTTTCTCAAGCGTTTCTTACTTCCAAACTGCCATATCTCGCGAACGGACTGACCAATCCGCAAAATTTCTGATGCATCTGAAAGTAGAAACTCGCCCGATTACAACTGTATGCGTACTTTTCCCCTAGGCCGTTCTGGTGAATCGTTTCGAGCATCAGAACTGCGAAAATTTTGAGTTTCTCAAGCGTTTCTTACTTCCAAACTGCCATATCTCGCGAACGGATTGACCAATCCGCAAAATTTCTGATGCATCTGAAAGTAGAAACTCGCCCGATTACAACGGTATGCGTACTTTTCCCCTAGGCCGCTCTAGTTATTCGTTTCGAGCATCAGAACTGTGAAAATTTTGAGTTTCTCAAGCGTTTCTTACCTCCAAACTGCCATATCTCGCGAACGGATTGACCAATCCGCAAAATTTCTGTTGCATCTGAAAGTACAAAATCGCCCGATTACAACGGTATGCCTACTTTTCCCCTAGGCCGTTCTAGTTATTCGTTTCGAGCATCAGAACTGCGAAAATGTTGAGTTTCTCAAGCGTTTCTTACCTACAAACTGCCATATCTCGCGAACGGATTGACCAATCCGCAAAATTTCTGATGCATCTGAAAGTAGAAGCTCGCCCGATTACAACGGTATGCGTACTTTTCCCCTAGGCCGTTCTGGTTAATCGTTTCGAGCATCAGAACTGCGAAAATTTTGAGTTTCTCAAGCGTTTCTTACCTCCAAACTGCCATATCTCGCGAACGGATTGACCAATCCTCAAAATTGCTGTTGCATCTGAAAGTAGAAACTCGCCCCGATTACAACGGTATGCGTACTTTTCCCCTAGTCCGTTCTAGTTATTCGTTTCGAGCATCAGAACTGCGAAAATTTTGAGTTTTTCAAGCGTTTCTTACTTCCAAATTGCCATACCTCGCGAACGGATTGAGCAATCCGCAAAATTTCTGTTGCATCTGAAGGTAGAAACGCGCCCGTTTACAACGGTATGCGTACTTTTCCCCTAGGCCGTTCTAGTTATTCGTTTCGAGCATCAGAACTGCGAAAATTTGAGTTTCTCAAGCGTTTCTTACTTCCAAACCGCCATATCTCGCGAACGGATTGACCAATCCGCAAAATTTCTGTTGCATCTGAAAGTAGGAACTCGCCCGATTACAACGGTATGCGTACTTTTCCCCTAGGCCGTTCTAGTTAATCGTTTCGAGCATCAGAACTGCGAAAATTTTGAGTTTCTCAAGCGTTTCTTACCTCCAAACTGCCATATCTCGCGAACGGATTGACCAATCCGCAAAATTTCTGTTGCATCTGAAAGTAGAAACCCGCCCGATTACAACGCTATGCGTACTTTTCCCCTAGGCCGTTCTAGTTAATCGTTTCGAGCATCAGAACTGCGAAAATTTTGAGTTTCTCAAGCGTTTCTTACTTCCAAGCTGCCATATCTCGCGAACGGATTGACCAATCCGCAAAATTTCTGATGCATCTGAAAGTTGAAAGTCGCCCGATTACAACGGTATGCGTACTTTTCCCCTAGAACGTTCTAGTTATGCTTGTCGAGCATCAGAACTGCGAAAATTTTGAGTTTCTCAAGCGTTTCTTACCTCCAAACTGCCATATCTCGCGAACGGATTGACCAATCCGCAAAATTTCTGTTGCATCTGAAAGTAGAAACTCACCCGATTACAACGGTATGCGTACTTTTCCCCTAGGCCGTTCTAGTTATTCTTTTCGAGCATCAGAACTGCGAAAATTTGGAGTTTCTCAAGAGTTTCTTACCTCCAAACTGCCATATCTCGCGAACGGATTGACTAATCCGCAAAATTTCTGTTGCATCTGAAAGTAGAAACTCGCCCGATTACAACGGTATGCGTACTTTTCCCCTAGTCCGTTCTAGTTATTCGTTTCGAGCATCAGAACTGCGAAAATTTTGAGTTTTTCAAGCGTTTCTTACTTCCAAATTGCCATACCTCGCGAACGGATTGTGCAATCCGCAAAATTTCTGTTCCATCTGAAGGTAGAAACTCGCCCGTTTACAACGGTATGCGTACTTTTCCCCTAGGCCGTTCTAGTTATTCGTTTCGAGCATCAGAACTGCGAAAATTTTGAGTTTCTCAATCGTTTCTTACTTCCAAACCGCCATATCTCGCGAACGGATTGACCAATCCGCAAAATTTCTGTTGCATCTGAAAGTAGAAACTCGCCCGATTACAACGGTATGCGTACTTTTCCCCTAGGCCGTTCTAGTTAATCGTTTCGAGCATCAGAACTGCGAAAATTTTGAGTTTCTCAAGCGTTTCTTACTTCCAAACTGCCATATCTCGCGAACGGACTGACCAATCCGCAAAATTTCTGATGCATCTGAAAGTAGAAACTCGCCCGATTACAACGGTATGCGTACTTTTCCCCTAGGCCGTTCTGGTGAATCGTTTCGAGCATCAGAACTGCGAAAATTTTGAGTTTCTCAAGCGTTTCTTACTTCCAAACTGCCATATCTCGCGAACGGATTGACCAATCCGCAAAATTTCTGATGCATCTGAAAGTAGAAACTCGCCCGATTACAACGGTATGCGTACTTTTCCCCTAGGCCGCTCTAGTTATTCGTTTCGAGCATCAGAACTGCGAAAATTTTGAGTTTCTCAAGCGTTTCTTACCTCCAAACTGCCATATCTCGCGAACGGATTGACCAATCCGCAAAATTTCTGTTGCATCTGAAAGTACAAACTCGCCCGATTACAACGGTATGCCTACTTTTCCCCTAGGCCGTTCTAGTTATTCGTTTCGAGCATCAGAACTGCGAAAATGTTGAGTTTCTCAAGCGTTTCTTACCTACAAACTGCCATATCTCGCGAACGGATTGACCAATCCGCAAAATTTCTGTTGCATCTGAAAGTAGAAACTCGCCCGATTACAACGGTATGCGTACTTCTCCCCTAGGCCGTTCTAGTTATTCGTTTCGAGCATCAGAACTGCGAAAATTTTGAGTTTCTCAAGCGTTTCTTACTTCCAAACCGCCATATCTCGCGAACGGATTGACCAATCCGCAAAATTTCTGTTGCATCTGAAAGTAGAAACTCGCCCGATTACAACGGTATGCGTACTTTTCCCCTAGGCCGTTCTAGTTATTCGTTTCGAGCATCAGAACTGTGAAAATTTTGAGTTTCTCAAGCGTTTCTTACCTCCAAACTGCCATATCTCGCGAACGGATTGACCAATCCGCAAAATTTCTGTTGCATCTGAAAGTACAAACTCGCCCGATTACAACGGTATGCCTACTTTTCCCCTAGGCCGTTCTAGTTATTCGTTTCGAGCATCAGAACTGCGAAAATGTTGAGTTTCTCAAGCGTTTCTTACTTCCAAACTGCCATATCTCGCGAACGGACTGACCAATCCGCAAAATTTCTGATGCATCTGAAAGTAGAAACTCGCCCGATTACAACGGTATGCGTACTTTTCCCCTAGGCCGTTCTGGTGAATCGTTTCGAGCATCAGAACTGCGAAAATTTTGAGTTTCTCAAGCGTTTCTTACTTCCAAACTGCCATATCTCACGAACGGATTGACCAATCCGCAAAATTTCTGATGCATCTGAAAGTAGAAACTCGCCCGATTACAACGGTATGCGTACTTTTCCCCTAGGCCGCTCTAGTTATTCGTTTCGAGCATCAGAACTGTGAAAATTTTGAGTTTCTCAAGCGTTTCTTACCTCCAAACTGCCATATCTCGCGAACGGATTGACCAATCCGCAAAATTTCTGTTGCATCTGAAAGTACAAAATCGCCCGATTACAACGGTATGCCTACTTTTCCCCTAGGCCGTTCTAGTTATTCGTTTCGAGCATCAGAACTGCGAAAATGTTGAGTTTCTCAAGCGTTTCTTACCTACAAACTGCCATATCTCGCGAACGGACTGACCAATCCGCAAAATTTCTGATGCATCTGAAAGTAGAAACTCGCCCGATTACAACGGTATGCGTACTTTTCCCCTAGGCCGTTCTGGTTAATCGTTTCGAGCATCAGAACTGCGAAAATTTTGAGTTTCTCAAGCGTTTCTTACCTCCAAACTGCCATATCTCGCGAACGGATTGACCAATCCTCAAAATTGCTGTTGCATCTGAAAGTAGAAACTCGCCCGATTACAAAGGTATGCGTACTTTTCCCTTAGTCCGTTCTAGTTATTCGTTTCGAGCATCAGAACTGCGAAAATTTTGAGTTTTTCAAGCGTTTCGTACTTCCAAATTGCCATACCTCGCGAACGGATTGAGCAATCCGCAAAATTTCTGTTGCATCTGAAGGTAGAAACGCGCCCGTTTACAACGGTATGCGTACTTTTCCCCTAGGCCGTTCTAGTTATTCGTTTCGAGCATCAGAACTGCGAAAATTTTGAGTTTCTCAAGCGTTTCTTACTTCCAAACCGCCATATCTCGCGAACGGATTGACCAATCCGCAAAATTTCTGTTGCATCTGAAAGTAGAAACTCGCCCGATTACAACGGTATGCGTACTTTTCCCCTAGGCCGTTCTAGTTAATCGTTTCGAGCTACAGAACTGCGAAAATTTTGAGTTTCTCAAGCGTTTCTTACCTCCAAACTGCCATATCTCGCGAACGGATTGACCAATCCGCAAAATTTCTGTTGCATCTGAAAGTAGAAACCCGACCGATTGCAACCCTATGCGTACTTTTCCCCTAGGCCGTTCTAGTTAATCGTTTCGAGCATCAGAACTGCGAAAATTTTGAGTTTCTCAAGCGTTTCTTACTTCCAAGCTGCCATATCTCGCGAACGGATTGACCAATCCGCAAAATTTCTGATGCATCTGAAAGTTGAAAGTCGCCCGATTACAACGGTATGCGTACTTTTCCCCTAGAACGTTCTAGTTATGCTTGTCGAGCATCAGAACTGCGAAAATTTTGAGTTTCTCAAGCGTTTCTTACCTCCAAACTGCCATATCTCGCGAACGGATTGACCAATCCGCAAAATTTCTGTTGCATCTGAAAGTAGAAACTCACCCGATTACAACGGTATGCGTACTTTTCCCCTAGGCCGTTCTAGTTATTCTTTTCGAGCATCAGAACTGCGAAAATTTGGAGTTTCTCAAGAGTTTCTTACCTCCAAACTGCCATATCTCGGGAACGGATTGACTAATCCGCAAAATTTCTGTTGCATCTGAAAGTAGAAACTCGCCCGATTACAACGGTATGCGTACTTTTCCCCTAGGCCGTTCTAGTTATTCGTTTCGAGCATCAGAACTGCGAAAATTTTGAGTTTCTCAAGCGTTTCTTACCTCCAAACTGCCATATCTCGCGAACGGATTGACCAATCCGCAAAATTTCTGTTCCATCTGAAGGTAGAAACTCGCCCGTTTACAACGGTATGCGTACTTTTCCCCTAGGCCGTTCTAGTTATTCGTTTCGAGCATCAGAACTGCGAAAATTTTGAGTTTCTCAAGCGTTTCTTACTTCCAAACTGCCATATCTCGCGAACGGATTGACCAATCCGCAAAATTTCTGATGCATCTGAAAGTAGAAACTCGCCCGATTACAACGGTATGCGTACTTTTCCCCTAGGCCGCTCTAATTATTCGTTTCGAGCATCAGAACTGCGAAAATTTTGAGTTTCTCAAGCGTTTCTTACCTCCAAACCGCCATATCTCGCGAACGGATTGACCAATCCGCAAAATTTCTGTTGCATCTGAAAGTACAAACTCGCCCGATTACAACGGTATGCCTACTTTTCCCCTAGAACCTTCTAGTTATGCTTGTCGAGCATCAGAACTGCGAAAATTTTGAGTTTCTCAAGCATTTCTTACCTCCAAACTGCCATATCTCGCGAACGGATGGACCAATCCGCAAAATTTCTGTTGCATCTGAAAGTAGAAACTCGCCCGATTACAACGGTATGCGTACTTTTCCCCTAGTCCGTTCTAGTTATTCGTTTCGAGCATCAGAACTGCGAAAATTTTGAGTTTTTCAAGCGTTTCTTACTTCCAAATTGCCATACCTCGCGAACGGATTGTGCAATCCGCAAAATTTCTGTTCCATCTGAAGGTAGAAACTCGCCCGTTTACAACGGTATGCGTACTTTTCCCCTAGGCCGTTCTAGTTATTCGTTTCGAGCATCAGAACTGCGAAAATTTTGAGTTTCTCAATCGTTTCTTACTTCCAAACCGCCATATCTCGCGAACGGATTGACCAATCCGCAAAATTTCTGTTGCATCTGAAAGTAGAAACTCGCCCGATTACAACGGTATGCGTACTTTTCCCCTAGGCCGTTCTAGTTAATCGTTTCGAGCATCAGAACTGCGAAAATTTTGAGTTTCTCAAGCGTTTCTTACTTCCAAACTGCCATATCTCGCGAACGGACTGACCAATCCGCAAAATTTCTGATGCATCTGAAAGTAGAAACTCGCCCGATTACAACGGTATGCGTACTTTTCCCCTAGGCCGTTCTGGTGAATCGTTTCGAGCATCAGAACTGCGAAAATTTTGAGTTTCTCAAGCGTTTCTTACTTCCAAACTGCCATATCTCGCGAACGGATTGACCAATCCGCAAAATTTCTGATGCATCTGAAAGTAGAAACTCGCCCGATTACAACGGTATGCGTACTTTTCCCCTAGGCCGCTCTAGTTAATCGTTTCGAGCATCAGAACTGCGAAAATTTTGAGTTTCTCAAGCGTTTCTTACCTCCAAACTGCCATATCTCGCGAACGGATTGACCAATCCGCAAAATTTCTGTTGCATCTGAAAGTACAAACTCGCCCGATTACAACGGTATGCCTACTTTTCCCCTAGGCCGTTCTAGTTATTCGTTTCGAGCATCAGAACTGCGAAAATGTTGAGTTTCTCAAGCGTTTCTTACCTACAAACTGCCATATCTCGCGAACGGATTGACCAATCCGCAAAATTTCTGATGCATCTGAAAGTAGAAACTCGCCCGATTACAACGGTATGCGTACTTTTCCCCTAGGCCGTTCTGGTTAATCGTTTCGAGTATCAGAACTGCGAAAATTTTGAGTTTCTCAAGCGTTTCTTACCTCCAAACTGCCATATCTCGCGAACGGATTGACCAATCCTCAAAATTTCTGATGCATCTGAAAGTAGAAACTCGCCCGATTACAACGGTATGCGTACTTTTCCCCTAGGCCGTTCTGGTTAATCGTTTCGAGCATCAGAACTGCGAAAATTTTGAGTTTCTCAAGCGTTTCTTACCTCCAAACTGCCATATCTCGCGAACGGATTGACCAATCCTCAAAATTGCTGTTGCATCTGAAGGTAGAAACGCGCCCGTTTACAACGGTATGCGTACTTTTCCCCTAGGCCGTTCTAGTTATTCGTTTCGAGCATCAGAACTGCGAAAATTTTGAGTTTCTCAAGCGTTTCTTACTTCCAAACTGCCATATCTCGCGAACGGATTGACCAATCCGCAAAATTTCTGTTGCATCTGAAAGTAGAAACCCGCCCGATTACAACGCTATGCGTACTTTTCCCCTAGGCCGTTCTAGTTAATCGTTTCGAGCATCAGAACTGCGAAAATTTTGAGTTTCTCAAGCGTTTCTTACTTCCAAGCTGCCATATCTCGCGAACGGATTGACCAATCCGCAAAATTTCTGATGCATCTCAAAGTTGAAAGTCGCCCGATTACAACGGTATGCGTACTTTTCACCTAGAACGTTCTAGTTATGCTTGTCGAGCATCAGAACTGCGAAAATTTTGAGTTTCTCAAGCGTTTCTTACCTCCAAACTGCCATATCTCGCGAACGGATTGACCAATCCGCAAAATTTCTGTTGCATCTGAAAGTAGAAACTCACCCGATTACAACGGTATGCGTACTTTTCCCCTAGGCCGTTCTAGTTATTCTTTTCGAGCATCAGAACTGCGAAAATTTTGAGTTTCTCGAGCGTTTCTTACTTCCAAACTGCCATATCTCGCGAACGGATTGACCAATCCGCAAAATTTCTGATGCATCTGAAAGTAGAAACTCGCCCGATTACAACGGTATGCGTACTTTTCCCCTAGGCCGCTCTAGTTATTCGTTTCGAGCATCAGAACTGCGAAAATTTTGAGTTTCTCAAGCGTTTCTTACCTCCAAACTGCCATATCTCGCGAACGGATTGACCAATCCGCAAAATTTCTGTTGCATCTGAAAGTACAAACTCGCCCGATTACAACGGTATGCCTACTTTTCCCCTAGAACCTTCTAGTTATGCTTGTCGAGCATCAGAACTGCGAAAATTTTGAGTTTCTCAAGCATTTCTTACCTCCAAACTGCCATATCTCGCGAACGGATTGACCAATCCGCAAAATTTCTGTTGCATCTGAAAGTACAAACTCGCCCGATTACAACGGTATGCCTACTTTTCCCCTAGAACCTTCTAGTTATGCTTGTCGAGCATCAGAACTGCGAAAATTTTGAGTTTCTCAAGCATTTCTTACCTCCAAACTGCCATATCTCGCGAACGGATGGACCAATCCGCAAAATTTCTGTTGCATCTGAAAGTAGAAACTCGCCCGATTACAACGGTATGCGAATTTTTCCCTAGTCCGTTCTAGTTATTCGTTTCGAGCATCAGAACTGCGAAAATTTTGAGTTTTTCAAGCGTTTCTTACTTCCAAATTGCCATACCTCGCGAACGGATTGACCAATCCGCAAAATTTCTGTTGCATCTGAAAGTAGAAACTCGCCCGATTACAACGGTATGCGTACTTTTCCCCTAGGCCGTTCTAGTTAATCGTTTCGAGCATCAGAACTGCGAAAATTTTGAGTTTCTCAAGCGTTTCTTACTTCCAAACTGCCATATCTCGCGAACGGACTGACCAATCCGCAAAATTTCTGATGCATCTGAAAGTAGAAACTCGCCCGATTACAACGGTATGCGTACTTTTCCCCTAGGCCGTTCTGGTGAATCGTTTCGAGCATCAGAACTGCGAAAATTTTGAGTTTCTCAAGCGTTTCTTACTTCCAAACTGCCATATCTCGCGAACGGATTGACCAATCCGCAAAATTTCTGATGCATCTGAAGGTAGAAACACGCCCGTTTACAACGCTATGCGTACTTTTCCCCTAGGCCGTTCTAGTTATTCGTTTCGAGCATCAGAACTGCGAAAATTTTGAGTTTCTCAAGCGTTTCTTACCTCCAAACTGCCATATCTCGCGAACGGATTGACCAATCCTCAAAATTGCTGTTGCATCTGAAAGTAGAAACTCGCCCGATTAAAACGGTATGCGTACTTTTCCCCTAGTCCGTTCTAGTTATTCGTTTCGAGCATCAGAACTGCGAAAATTTTGAGTTTTTCAAGCGTTTCTTACTTCCAAATTGCCATACCTCGCGAACGGATTGAGCAATCCGCAAAATTTCTGTTGCATCTGAAGGTAGAAACACGCCCGTTTACAACGCTATGCGTACTTTTCCCCTAGGCCGTTCTAGTTATTCGTTTCGAGCATCAGAACTGCGAAAGTTTTGAGTTTCTCAAGCGTTTCTTACTTCCATACCGCCATATCTCGCGAACGGATTGACCAATCCGCAAAATTTCTGTTGCATCTGAAAGTAGAAACTCGCCCGATTACAACGGTATGCGTACTTTTCCCCTAGGCCGTTCTAGTTAATCGTTTCGAGCATCAGAACTGCGAAAATTTAGAGTTTCTCAAGCGTTTCTTACTTCCAAACTGCCATATCTCGCGAACGGATTGACCAATCCGCAAAATTTCTGATGCATCTGAAGGTAGAAACTCGCCCGATTACAACGGTATGCGTACTTTTCCCCTAGGCCGTTCTGGTTAATCGTTTCGAGCATCAGAACTGCGAAAATTTTGAGTTTCTCAAGCGTTTCTTACTTCCAAACTGCCATATCTCGCGAACGGATTGACCAATCCGCAAAATTTCTGATGCATCTGAAAGTAGAAACTGGCCCGATTACAACGGTATGCGTACTTTTCCCCTAGGCCGCTCTAGTTATTCGTTTCGAGCATCAGAACTGCGAAAATTTTGTGTTTCTCAAGTGTTTCATACTTCCAAACTGCCATATCTCGCGAACGGATTGACCAATCCGCAAAATTTCTGTTGCATCTGAAAGTAGAAAGTCGCCCGATTACAACTGTATGCGTACTTTTCCCCTAGAACGTTCTAGTTATGCTTGTCGAGCATCAGAACTGCGAAAATTTTGAGTTTCTCAAGCATTTCTTACCTCCAAACTGCCATATCTCGCGAACGGATTGACCAATCCGCAAAATTTCTGTTGCATCTGAAAGTAGAAACTCGCCCGATTACAACGGTATGCGTACTTTTCCCCTAGTCCGTTCTAGTTATTCGTTTCGAGCATCAGAACTGCGAAAATTTTGAGTTTTTCAAGCGTTTCTTACTTCCAAATTGCCATACCTCGCGAACGGATTGAGCAATCCGCAAAATTTCTGTTGCATCTGAAGGTAGAAACTCGCCCGTTTACAACGGTATGCGTACTTTTCCCCTAGGCCGTTCTGGTTAATCGTTTCGAGCATCAGAACTGCGAAAATTTTGAGTTTCTCAAGCGTTTCTTACTTCCAAACTGCCATATCTCGCGAACGGATTGACCAATCCGCAAAATTTCTGATGCATCTGAAAGTAGAAACTCGCCCGATTACAACGGTATGCGTACTTTTCCCCTAGGCCGCTCTAGTTATTCGTTTCGAGCATCAGAACTGCGAAAATTTTGTGTTTCTCAAGTGTTTCATACTTCCAAACTGCCATATCTCGCGAACGGATTGACCAATCCGCAAAATTTCTGTTGCATCTGAAAGTAGAAACTCGCCCGATTACAACGGTATGCGTACTTTTCCCGTAGTCCGTTCTGGTTATTCGTTTCGCGCATCAGAACTGTGAAAATTTTGAGTTTCTCAACCGTTTCTTACCTCCAAACTGCCATATCTCGCGAACGGATTGACCAATCCGCAAAATTTCTCTTGCATCTGAAAGTAGAAAGTCGCCCGATTACAACGGTATGCGTACTTTTCCCCTAGAACGTTCTAGTTATGCTGGTCGAGCATCAGAACTGCGAAAATTTTGAGTTTCTCAAGCGTTTCTTACCTCCAAACTGCCATATCTCGCGAACGGATTGACTAATCCGCAAAATTTCTGTTGCATCTGAAAGTAGAAACTCACCCGATATCAACGGTATGCGTACTTTTCCCCTAGGCCGTTCTAGTTAATCGTTTCGAGCATCAGAACTGCGAAAATTTTGAGTTTCTCAAGCGTTTCTTACTTCCAAACTGCCATATCTCGCGAACGGATGGACCAATCCGCAAAATTTCTGTTGCATCTGATAGTAGAAACTCGCCCGATTACAACGGTATGCGTACTTTTCCCCTAGGCAGTTCTGGTTAATCGTTTCGAGCATCAGAACTGCGAAAATTTTGAGTTTCTCAAGCGTTTCTTACTTCCAAACTGCCATATCTCGCGAACGGATTGACCAATCCGGAAAATTTCTGATGCTTCTGAAAGTAGAAAGTCGCCCGATTACAACGGTATGCGTACTTTTCCCCTAGAACGTTCTAGTTATGCTTGTCGAGCATCAGAACTGCGAAAATTTTGAGTTTCTCAATCGTTTCTTACCTCCAAACTGCCATATCTCGCGAACGGATTGACCAATCCTCAAAATTTCTGTTGCATCTGAAAGTAGAAACTCGCCCGATTACAACGGTATGCGTACTTTTCCCCTAGTCCGTTCTAGTTATTCGTTTCGAGCATCAGAACTGCGAAAATTTTGAGTTTTTCAAGCGTTTCTTACTTCCAAATTGCCATACCTCGCGAACGGATTGAGCAATCCGCAAAATTTCTGTTGCATCTGAAGGTAGAAACTCGCCCGTTTACAACGGTATGCGTACTTTTCCCCTAGTCCGTTCTGGTGAATCGTTTCGAGCATCAGAACTGCGAAAATTTTGAGTTTCTCAAGCGTTTCTTACCTCCAAACTGCCATATCTCGCGAACGGATTGACCAATCCTCAAAATTGCAGTTGCATCTGAAAGTAGAATCTCGCCCGATTACAACGGTATGCGTACTTTTCCCCTAGTCGGTTCTAGTTATTCGTTTCGAGCATCAGAACTGCGAAAATTTTGAGTTTTTCAAGCGTTTCTTAATTCCAAATTGCCATACCTCGCGAACGGATTGAGCAATCCGCAAAATTTCTGTTGCATCTGATGGTAGAAACGCGCCCGTTTACAACGGTATGCGTACTTTTCCCCTAGGCCGTTCTAGTTATTCGTTTAGAGCATCAGAACTGCGAAAATTTTGAGTTTCTCAAGCGTTTCTTACCTCCAAACTGCCATATCTCGCGAACGGATTGACCAATCCGCAAAATTTCTGTTGCATCTGAAAGTAGAAACTCGCCCGATTACAACGGTATGCGTACTTTTCCCCTAGTCCGTTCTAGTTATTCGTTTCGAGCATCAGAACTGCGAAAATTTTGAGTTTCTCAAGCGTTTCTTACTTCCAAACCGCCATATCTCGCGAACGGATTGACCAATCCGCAAAATTTCTGTTGCATCTGAAAGTAGAAACTCGCCCGATTACAACGGTATGCGTACTTTTCCCCTAGGCCGTTCTAGTTAATCGTTTCGAGCATCAGAACTGCGAAAATTTTGAGTTTCTCAAGCGTTTCTTACTTCCAAACTGCCATATCTCGCGAACGGATTGACCAATCCGCAAAATTTCTGATGCATCTGAAGGTAGAAACTCGCCCGATTACAACGGTATGCGTACTTTTCCCCTAGGCCGTTCTGGTTAATCGTTTCGAGCATCAGAACTGCGAAAATTTTGAGTTTCTCAAGCGTTTCTTACTTCCAAACTGCCATATCTCGCGCACGGATTGACCAATCCGCAAAATTTCTGATGCAACTGAAAGTAGAAACTGGCCCGATTACAACGGTATGCGTACTTTTCCCCTAGGCCGCTCTAGTTATTCGTTTCGAGCATCAGAACTGCGAAAATTTTGTGTTTCTCAAGTGTTTCATACTTCCAAACGGCCATATCTCGCGAACGGATTGACCAATCCGCAAAATTTCTGTTGCATCTGAAAGTAGAAAGTCGCCCGATTACAACTGTATGCGTACTTTTCCCCTAGAACGTTCTAGTTATGCTTGTCGAGCATCAGAACTGCGAAAATTTTGAGTTTCTCAAGCATTTCTTACCTCCAAACTGCCATATCTCGCGAACGGATTGACCAATCCGCAAAATTTCTGTTGCATCTGAAGGTAGAAACTCGCCCGATTACAACGGTATGCGTACTTTTCCCCTAGGCCGTTCTGGTTAATCGTTTCGAGCATCAGAACTGCGAAAATTTTGAGTTTCTCAAGCGTTTCTTACTTCCAAACTGCCATATCTCGCGAACGGATTGACCAATCCGCAAAATTTCTGATGCATCTGAAAGTAGAAACTCGCCCGATTACAACGGTATGCGTACTTTTCCCCTAGGCCGCTCTAGTTATTCGTTTCGAGCATCAGAACTGCGAAAATTTTGTGTTTCTCAAGTGTTTCATACTTCCAAACTGCCATATCTCGCGAACGGATTGACCAATCCGCAAAATTTCTGTTGCATCTGAAAGTAGAAACTCGCCCGATTACAACGGTATGCGTACTTTTCCCGTAGGCCGTTCTGGTTATTCGTTTCGCGCATCAGAACTGTGAAAATTTTGAGTTTCTCAACCGTTTCTTACCTCCAAACTGCCATATCTCGCGAACGGATTGACCAATCCGCAAAATTTCTCTTGCATCTGAAAGTAGAAAGTCGCCCGATTACAACGGTATGCGTACTTTTCCCCTAGAACGTTCTAGTTATGCTGGTCGAGCATCAGAACTGCGAAAATTTTGAGTTTCTCAAGCGTTTCTTACCTCCAAACTGCCATATCTCGCGAACGGATTGACTAATCCGCAAAATTTCTGTTGCATCTGAAAGTAGAAACTCACCCGATATCAACGGTATGCGTACTTTTCCCCTAGGCCGTTCTAGTTAATCGTTTCGAGCATCAGAACTGCGAAAATTTTGAGTTTCTCAAGCGTTTCTTACTTCCAAACTGCCATATCTCGCGAACGGATGGACCAATCCGCAAAATTTCTGTTGCATCTGATAGTAGAAACTCGCCCGATTACAACGGTATGCGTACTTTTCCCTTAGTCCGTTCTAGTTATTTGTTTCGAGCATCAGAACTGCGAAAATTTTGAGTTTCTCAAGCGTTTCTTACCTCCAAACTGCCATATCTCGCGAACGGATTGACCAATCCGCAAAATTTCTGTTGCATCTGAAAGTAGAAACTCGCCCGATTACAACGGTATGCGTACTTTTCCCCTAGGCAGTTCTGGTTAATCGTTTCGAGCATCAGAACTGCGAAAATTTTGAGTTTCTCAAGCGTTTCTTACTTCCAAACTGCCATATCTCGCGAACGGATGGACCAATCCGCAAAATTTCTGTTGCATCTGATAGTAGAAACTCGCCCGATTACAACGGTATGCGTACTTTTCCCCTAGTCCGTTCTAGTTATTCGTTTCGAGCATCAGAACTGCGAAAATTTTGAGTTTCTCAAGCGTTTCTTACCTCCAAACTGCCATATCTCGCGAACGGATTGACCAATCCGCAAAATTTCTGTTGCATCTGAAAGTAGAAACTCGCCCGATTACAACGGTATGCGTACTTTTCCCCTAGGCAGTTCTGGTTAATCGTTTCGAGCATCAGAACTGCGAAAATTTTGAGTTTCTCAAGCGTTTCTTACTTCCAAACTGCCATATCTCGCGAACGGATTGACCAATCCGGAAAATTTCTGATGCTTCTGAAAGTAGAAAGTCGCCCGATTACAAAGGTATGCGTACTTTTCCCCTAGAACGTTCTAGTTATGCTTGTCGAGCATCAGAACTGCGAAAATTTTGAGTTTCTCAATCGTTTCTTACCTCCAAACTGCCATATCTCGCGAACGGGTTGACCAATCCTCAAAATTTCTGTTGCATCTGAAAGTAGAAACTCGCCCGATTACAACGGTATGCGTACTTTTCCCCTAGTCCGTTCTAGTTATTCGTTTCGAGCATCAGAACTGCGAAAATTTTGAGTTTTTCAAGCGTTTCTTACTTCCAAATTGCCATACCTCGCGAACGGATTGAGCAATCCGCAAAATTTCTGTTGCATCTGAAGGTAGAAACTCGCCCGTTTACAACGGTATGCGTACTTTTCCCCTAGGCCGTTCTAGTTATTCGTTTCGAGCATCAGAACTGCGAAAATTTTGAGTTTCTCAAGCGTTTCTTACTTCCAAACCGCCATATCTCGCGAACGGATTGACCAATCCGCAAAATTTCTGTTGCATCTGAAAGTAGAAACTCGCCCGATTACAACGGTATGCGTACTTTTCCCCTAGGCCGTTCTAGTTAATCGTTTCGAGCATCAGAACTGCGAAAATTTTGAGTTTCTCAAGCGTTTCTTACTTCCAAACTGCCATATCTCGCGAACGGATTGACCAATCCGCAAAATTTCTGATGCATCTGAAGGTAGAAACTCGCCCGATTACAACGGTATGCGTACTTTTCCCCTTGGCCGTTCTGGTTAATCGTTTCGAGCATCAGGACTTCGAAAATTTTGAGTTTCTCCAGCGTTTCTTACTTCCAAACTGCCATATCTCGCGAACGGATTGACCAATCCGCAAAATTTCTGATGCATCTGAAAGTAGAAACTCGCCCGATTACAACGGTATGCGTACTTTTCCCCTAGGCCGCTCTAGTTATTCGTTTCGAGCAACAGAACTGCGAAAATGTTGAGTTTCTCAAGCGTTTCTTACCTACAAACTGCCATATCTCGCGAACGGATTGACCAATCCGCAAAATTTCTGTTGCATCTGAAAGTAGAAACTCGCCCGATTACAACGGTATGCGTACTTTTCCCCTAGGCCGTTCTAGTTATTCGTTTCGAGCATCAGAACTGCGAAAATTTTGAGTTTCTCAAGCGTTTCTTACTTCCAAACCGCCATATCTCGCGAACGGATTGACCAATCCGCAAAATTTCTGTTGCATCTGAAAGTAGAAACTCGCCCGATTACAACCGTATGCGTACTTTTCCCCTAGGCCGTTCTAGTTAATCGTTTCGAGCATCAGAACTGCGAAAATTTTGAGTTTCTCAAGCGTTTCTTACTTCCAAACTGCCATATCTCGCGAACGGATTGACCAATCCGCAAAATTTCTGATGCATCTGAAAGTAGAAAGTCGCCCGATTACAACGGTATGCGTACTTTTCCCCTAGAACGTTCTAGTTATGCTTGTCGAGCATCAGAACTGCGAAAATTTTGAGTTTCTCAAGCGTTTCTTACCTCCAAACTGCCATATCTCGCGAACGGATTGACCAATCCTCAAAATTTCTGTTGCATCTGAAAGTAGAAACTCGCCCGATTACAACGGTATGCGTACTTTTCCCCTAGTCCGTTCTAGTTATTCGTTTCGAGCATCAGAACTGCGAAAATTTTGAGTTTTTCAAGCGTTTCTTACTTCCAAATTGCCATACCTCGCGAACGGATTGAGCAATCCGCAAAATTTCTGTTGCATCTGAAGGTAGAAACTCGCCCGTTTACAACGGTATGCGTACTTTTCCCCTAGGCCGTTCTAGTTATTCGTTTCGAGCATCAGAACTGCGAAAATTTTGAGTTTCTCAAGCGTTTCTTACTTCCAAACCGCCATATCTCGCGAACGGATTGACCAATCCGCAAAATTTCTGTTGCATCTGAAAGTAGAAACTCGCCCGATTACAACGGTTTGCGTACTTTTCCCCTAGGCCGTTCTAGTTAATCGTTTCGAGCATCAGAACTGCGAAAATTTTGACTTTCTCAAGCGTTTCTTACTTCCAAACTGGCATATCTCGCGAACGGATTGACCAATCCGCAAAATTTCTGATGCATCTGAAGGTAGAAACTCGCCCGATTACAACGGTATGCGTACTTTTCCCCTAGTCCGTTCTAGTTATTCGTTTCGAGCATCAGAACTGCGAAAATTTTGAGTTTTTCAAGCGTTTCTTACTTCCAAATTGCCATACCTCGCGAACGGATTGAGCAATCCGCAAAATTTCTGTTGCATCTGAAGGTAGAAACTCGCCCGTTTACAACGGTATGCGTACTTTTCCCCTAGGCCGTTCTAGTTATTCGTTTCGAGCATCAGAACTGCGAAAATTTTGAGTTTCTCAAGCGTTTCTTACTTCCAAACCGCCATATCTCGCGAACGGATTGACCAATCCGCAAAATTTCTGTTGCATCTGAAAGTAGAAACTCGCCCGATTACAACGGTATGCGTACTTTTCCCCTAGGCCGTTCTAGTTAATCGTTTCGAGCATCAGAACTGCGAAAATTTTGAGTTTCTCAAGCGTTTCTTACTTCCAAACTGCCATATCTCGCGAACGGATTGACCAATCCGCAAAATTTCTGATGCATCTGAAGGTAGAAACTCGCCCGATTACAACGGTATGCGTACTTTTCCCCTTGGCCGTTCTCGTTAATCGTTTCGAGCATCAGGACTTCGAAAATTTTGAGTTTCTCCAGCGTTTCTTACTTCCAAACTGCCATATCTCGCGAACGGATTGACCAATCCGCAAAATTTCTGATGCATCTGAAAGTAGAAACTCGCCCGATTACAACGGTATGCGTACTTTTCCCCTAGGCCGCTCTAGTTATTCGTTTCGAGCAACAGAACTGCGAAAATGTTGAGTTTCTCAAGCGTTTCTTACCTACAAACTGCCATATCTCGCGAACGGATTGACCAATCCGCAAAATTTCTGTTGCATCTGAAAGTAGAAACTCGCCCGATTACAACGGTATGCGTACTTTTCCCCTAGGCCGTTCTAGTTATTCGTTTCGAGCATCAGAACTGCGAAAATTTTGAGTTTCTCAAGCGTTTCTTACTTCCAAACCGCCATATCTCGCGAACGGATTGACCAATCCGCAAAATTTCTGTTGCATCTGAAAGTAGAAACTCGCCCGATTACAACCGTATGCGTACTTTTCCCCTAGGCCGTTCTAGTTAATCGTTTCGAGCATCAGAACTGCGAAAATTTTGAGTTTCTCAAGCGTTTCTTACTTCCAAACTGCCATATCTCGCGAACGGATTGACCAATCCGCAAAATTTCTGATGCATCTGAAAGTAGAAAGTCGCCCGATTACAACGGTATGCGTACTTTTCCCCTAGAACGTTCTAGTTATGCTTGTCGAGCATCAGAACTGCGAAAATTTTGAGTTTCTCAAGCGTTTCTTACCTCCAAACTGCCATATCTCGCGAACGGATTGACCAATCCTCAAAATTTCTGTTGCATCTGAAAGTAGAAACTCGCCCGATTACAACGGTATGCGTACTTTTCCCCTAGGCCGTTCTAGTTATTCGTTTCGAGCATCAGAACTGCGAAAATTTTGAGTTTTTCAAGCGTTTCTTACTTCCAAATTGCCATACCTCGCGAACGGATTGAGCAATCCGCAAAATTTCTGTTGCATCTGAAGGTAGAAACTCGCCCGTTTACAACGGTATGCGTACTTTTCCCCTAGGCCGTTCTAGTTATTCGTTTCGAGCATCAGAACTGCGAAAATTTTGAGTTTCTCAAGCGTTTCTTACTTCCAAACAGCCATATCTCGCCTACGGATTGACCAATCCGCAAAATTTCTGTTGCATCTGAAAGTAGAAACTCGCCCGATTACAACGGTATGCGTACTTTTCCCCTAGGCCGTTCTAGTTAATCGTTTCGAGCATCAGAACTGCGAAAATTTTGACTTTCTCAAGCGTTTCTTACTTCCAAACTGGCATATCTCGCGAACGGATTGACCAATCCGCAAAATTTCTGATGCATCTGAAGGTAGAAACTCGCCCGATTACAACGGTATGCGTACTTTTCCCCTAGTCCGTTCTAGTTATTCGTTTCGAGCATCAGAACTGCGAAAATTTTGAGTTTTTCAAGCGTTTCTTACTTCCAAATTGCCATACCTCGCGAACGGATTGAGCAATCCGCAAAATTTCTGTTGCATCTGAAGGTAGAAACTCGCCCGTTTACAACGGTATGCGTACTTTTCCCCTAGGCCGTTCTAGTTATTCGTTTCGAGCATCAGAACTGCGAAAATTTTGAGTTTCTCAAGCGTTTCTTACTTCCAAACCGCCATATCTCGCGAACGGATTGACCAATCCGCAAAATTTCTGTTGCATCTGAAAGTAGAAACTCGCCCGATTACAACGGTATGCGTACTTTTCCCCTAGGCCGTTCTAGTTAATCGTTTCGAGCATCAGAACTGCGAAAATTTTGAGTTTCTCAAGCGTTTCTTACTTCCAAACTGCCATATCTCGCGAACGGATTGACCAATCCGCAAAATTTCTGATGCATCTGAAGGTAGAAACTCGCCCGATTACAACGGTATGCGTACTTTTCCCCTTGGCCGTTCTCGTTAATCGTTTCGAGCATCAGAACTGCGAAAATTTTGAGTTTCTCAAGCGTTTCTTACTTCCAAACTGCCATATCTCGCGAACGGATTGACCAATCCGCAAAATTTCTGATGCATCCGAAAGTAGAAACTCGCCCGATTACAACGGTATGCGTACTTTTCCCCTAGGCCGCTCTAGTTATTCGTTTCGAGCAACAGAACTGCGAAAATGTTGAGTTTCTCAAGCGTTTCTTACCTACAAACTGCCATATCTCGCGAACGGATTGACCAATCCGCAAAATTTCTGTTGCATCTGAAAGTAGAAAGTCGCCCGATTACAACGGTATGCGTACTTTTCCCCTAGAACGTTCTAGTTATGCCTGTCGAGCATCAGAACTGCGAAAATTTTGAGTTTCTCAAGCGTTTCTTACCTCCAAACTGCCATATCTCGCGAACGGATTGACCAATCCTCAAAATTTCTGTTGCATCTGAAAGTAGAAACTCGCCCGATTACAACGGTATGCGTACTTTTCCCCTAGGCCGCTCTAGTTATTCGTTTCGAGCATCAGAACTGCGAAAATTTTGAGTTTCTCAAGCGTTTCTTACCTACAAACTGCCATATCTCGCGAACGGATTGACAAATCCGCAAAATTTCTGATGCATCTGAAAGTAGAAAGTCGCCCGATTACAACGGTATGCGTACTTTTCCCCTAGAACGTTCTAGTTATGCTTGTCGAGCATCAGAACTGCGAAAATTTTGAGTTTCTCAAGCGTTTCTTACCTCCAAACTGCCATATCTCGCGAACGGATTGACCAATCCTCAAAATTTCTGTTGCATCTGAAAGTAGAAACTCTCCCGATTACAACGGTATGCGTACTTTTCCCGTAGGCCGTTCTGGTTATTCGTTTCGCGCATCAGAACTGTGAAAATTTTGAGTTTCTCAACCGTTTCTTACCTCCAAACTGCCATGTCTCGCGAACGCATTGACCAATCCGCAAAATTTCTGTTGCATCTGAAAGTAGAAAGTCGCCCGATTACAACGGTATGCGTACTTTTCCCCTAGAACGTTCTAGTTATGCTGGTCGAGCATCAGAACTGCGAAAATTTTGAGTTTCTCAAGCGTTTCTTACTTCCAAACCGCCATATCTCGCGAACGGATTGACCAATCCGCAAAATTTCTGTTGCATCTGAAAGTAGAAACTCGCCCGATTACAACGGTATGCGTACTTTTCCCCTAGTCCGTTCTAGTTATTCGTTTCGAGCATCAGAACTGCGAAAATTTTGAGTTTTTCAAGCGTTTCTTACTTCCAAATTGCCATACCTCGCGAACGGATTGACCAATCCGCAAAATTTCTGTTGCATCTGAAAGTAGAAACTCGCCCGATTACAACGGTATGCGTACTTTTCCCCTAGGCCGTTCTAGTTATTCGTTTCGAGCATCAGAACTGCGAAAATTTTGAGTTTCTCAAGCGTTTCTTACTTCCAAACCGCCATATCTCGCGAACGGATTGACCAATCCGCAAAATTTCTGTTGCATCTGAAAGTAGAAACTCGCCCGATTACAACGGTATGCGTACTTTTCCCCTAGGCCGTTCTAGTTAATCGTTTCGAGCATCAGAACTGCGAAAATTTTGAGTTTCTCAAGCGTTTCTTACTTCCAAACTGCCATATCTCGCGAACGGATTGACCAATCCGCAAAATTTCTGATGCATCTGAAAGTAGAAAGTCGCCCGATTACAACGGTATGCGTACTTTTCCCCTAGAACGTTCTAGTTATGCTTGTCGAGCATCAGAACTGCGAAAATTTTGAGTTTCTCAAGCGTTTCTTACCTCCAAACTGCCATATCTCGCGAACGGAGTGACCAATCCTCAAAATTTCTGTTGCATCTGAAAGTAGAAACTCGCCCGATTACAACGGTATGCGTACTTTTCCCCTAGTCCGTTCTAGTTATTCGTTTCGAGCATCAGAACTGCGAAAATTTTGAGTTTTTCAAGCGTTTCTTACTTCCAAATTGCCATACCTCGCGAACGGATTGAGCAATCCGCAAAATTTCTGTTGCATCTGAAGGTAGAAACTCGCCCGTTTACAACGGTATGCGTACTTTTCCCCTAGGCCGTTCTAGTTATTCGTTTCGAGCATCAGAACTGCGAAAATTTTGAGTTTCTCAAGCGTTTCTTACTTCCAAACCGCCATATCTCGCGAACGGATTGACCAATCCGCAAAATTTCTGTTGCATCTGAAAGTAGAAACTCGCCCGATTACAACGGTATGCGTACTTTTCCCCTAGGCCGTTCTAGTTAATCGTTTCGAGCATCAGAACTGCGAAAATTTTGAGTTTCTCAAGCGTTTCTTACTTCCAAACTGCCATATCTCGCGAACGGATTGACCAATCCGCAAAATTTCTGATGCATCTGAAGGTAGAAACTCGCCCGATTACAACGGTATGCGTACTTTTCCCCTAGTCCGTTCTAGTTATTCGTTTCGAGCATCAGAACTGCGAAAATTTTGAGTTTTTCAAGCGTTTCTTACTTCCAAATTGCCATACCTCGCGAACGGATTGAGCAATCCGCAAAATTTCTGTTGCATCTGAAGGTAGAAACTCGCCCGTTTACAACGGTATGCGTACTTTTCCCCTAGGCCGTTCTAGTTATTCGTTTCGAGCATCAGAACTGCGAAAATTTTGAGTTTCTCAAGCGTTTCTTACTTCCAAACCGCCATATCTCGCGAACGGATTGACCAATCCGCAAAATTTCTGTTGCATCTGAAAGTAGAAACTCGCCCGATTACAGCGGTATGCGTACTTTTCCCCTAGGCCGTTCTAGTTAATCGTTTCGAGCATCAGAACTGCGAAAATTTTGAGTTTCTCAAGCGTTTCTTACTTCCAAACTGCCATATCTCGCGAACGGATTGACCAATCCGCAAAATTTCTGATGCATCTGAAGGTAGAAACTCGCCCGATTACAACGGTATGCGTACTTTTCCCCTTGGCCGTTCTCGTTAATCGTTTCGAGCATCAGAACTGCGAAAATTTTGAGTTTCTCAAGCGTTTCTTACTTCCAAACTGCCATATCTCGCGAACGGATTGACCAATCCGCAAAATTTCTGATGCATCCGAAAGTAGAAACTCGCCCGATTACAACGGTATGCGTACTTTTCCCCTAGGCCGCTCTAGTTATTCGTTTCGAGCAACAGAACTGCGAAAATTTTGAGTTTCTCAAGCGTTTCTTACCTACAAACTGCCATATCTCGCGAACGGATTGACCAATCCGAAAAATTTCTGTTGCATCTGAAAGTAGAAACTCGCCCGATTACAACGGTATGCGTACTTTTCCCCTAGGCTGTTCTAGTTATTCGTTTCGAGCATCAGAACTGCGAAAATTTTGAGTTTCTCAAGCGTTTCTTACTTCCAAACCGCCATATCTCGCGAACGGATTGACCAATCCGCAAAATTTCTGTTGCATCTGAAAGTAGAAACTCGCCCGATTACAACGGTATGCGTACTTTTCCCCTAGGCCGTTCTAGTTAATCGTTTCGAGCATCAGAACTGCGAAAATTTTGAGTTTCTAAAGCGTTTCTTACTTCCAAACTGCCATATCTCGCGAACGGATTGACCAATCCGCAAAATTTCTGATGCATCTGAAAGTAGAAAGTCGCCCGATTACAACGGTATGCGTACTTTTCCCCTAGAACGTTCTAGTTATGCTTGTCGAGCATCAGAACTGCGAAAATTTTGAGTTTCTCAAGCGTTTCTTACCTCCAAACTGCCATATCTCGCGAACGGATTGACCAATCCTCAAAATTTCTGTTGCATCTGAAAGTAGAAACTCGCCCGATTACAACGGTATGCGTACTTTTCCCCTAGTCCGTTCTAGTTATTCGTTTCGAGCATCAGAACTGCGAAAATTTTGAGTTTTTCAAGCGTTTCTTACTTCCAAATTGCCATACCTCGCGAACGGATTGAGCAATCCGCAAAATTTCTGTTGCATCTGAAGGTAGAAACTCGCCCGTTTACAACGGTATGCGTACTTTTCCCCTAGGCCGTTCTAGTTATTCGTTTCGAGCATCAGAACTGCGAAAATTTTGAGTTTCTCAAGCGTTTCTTACTTCCAAACCGCCATATCTCGCGAACGGATTGACCAATCCGCAAAATTTCTGTTGCATCTGAAAGTAGAAACTCGCCCGATTACAACGGTATGCGTACTTTTCCCCTAGTCCGTTCTAGTTATTCGTTTCGAGCATCAGAACTGCGAAAATTTTGAGTTTTTCAAGCGTTTCTTACTTCCAAATTGCCATACCTCGCGAACGGATTGAGCAATCCGCAAAATTTCTGTTGCATCTGAAGGTAGAAACTCGCCCGTTTACAACGGTATGCGTACTTTTCCCCTAGGCCGTTCTGGTTAATCTTTTCGAGCATCAGAACTGCGATAATTTTGAGTTTGTCAAGCGTTTCTTACTTCCAAACTGCCATATCTCGCGAACGGATTGACCAATCCGCAAAATTTCTGATGCATCTGAAAGTAGAAACTCGCCCGATTACAACGGTATGCGTACTTTTCCCCTAGGCCGCTCTAGTTATTCGTTTCGAGCATCAGAACTGCGAAAATTTTGTGTTTCTCAAGTGTTTCATACTTCCAAACTGCCATATCTCGCGAACGGATTGACCAATCCGCAAAATTTCTGTTGCATCTGAAAGTAGAAACTCGCCCGATTACAACGGTATGCGTACTTTTCCCGTAGGCCGTTCTGGTTATTCGTTTCGCGCATCAGAACTGTGAAAATTTTGAGTTTCTCAACCGTTTCTTACCTCCAAACTGCCATGTCTCGCGAACGGATTGACCAATCCGCAAAATTTCTGTTGCATCTGAAAGTAGAAAGTCGCCCGATTACAACGGTATGCGTACTTTTCCCCTAGAACGATCTAGTTATGCTGGTCGAGCATCAGAACTGCGAAAATTTTGAGTTTCTCAAGCGTTTCTTACCTCCAAACTGCCATATCTCGCGAACGGATTGACTAATCCGCAAAATTTCTGTTGCATCTGAAAGTAGAAACTCGCCCGATTACAACGGTATGCGTACTTTTCCCCTAGTCCGTTCTAGTTATTCGTTTCGAGCATCAGAACTGCGAAAATTTTGAGTTTTTCAAGCGTTTCTTACTTCCAAATTGCCATACCTCGCGAACGGATTGAGCAATCCGCAAAATTTCTGTTGCATCTGAAGGTAGAAACTCGCCCGTTTACAACGGTATGCGTACTTTTCCCCTAGGCCGTTCTAGTTATTCGTTTCGAGCATCAGAACTGCGAAAATTTTGAGTTTCTCAAGCGTTTCTTACTTCCAAACCGCCATATCTCGCGAACGGATTGACCAATCCGCAAAATTTCTGTTGCATCTGAAAGTAGAAACTCGCCCGATTACAACGGTATGCGTACTTTTCCCCTGGGCCGTTCTAGTTAATCGTTTCGAGCATCAGAACTGCGAAAATTTTGAGTTTCTCAAGCGTTTCTTACTTCCAAACTGCCATATCTCGCGAACGGATTGACCAATCCGCAAAATTTCTGATGCATCTGAAGGTAGAAACTCGCCCGATTACAACGTTATGCGTACTTTTCCCCTTGGCCGTTCTGGTTAATCGTTTCGAGCATCAGAACTGCGAAAATTTTGAGTTTCTCAAGCGTTTCTTACTTCCAAACTGCCATATCTCGCGAACGGATTGACCAATCCGCAAAATTTCTGATGCATCTGAAAGTAGAAACTCGCCCGATTACAACGGTATGCGTACTTTTCCCCTAGGCCGCTCTAGTTATTCGTTTCGAGCAACAGAGCTGCGAAAATGTTGAGTTTCTCAAGCGTTTCTTACCTACAAACTGCCATATCTCGCGAACGGATTGACCAATCCGCAAAATTTCTGTTGCATCTGAAAGTAGAAACTCGCCCGATTACAACGGTATGCGTACTTTTCCCCTAGGCCGTTCTAGTTATTCGTTTCGAGCATCAGAACTGCGAAAATTTTGAGTTTCTCAAGCGTTTCTTACTTCCAAACCGCCATATCTCGCGAACGGATTGACCAATCCGCAAAATTTCTGTTGCATCTGAAAGTAGAAACTCGCCCGATTACAACGGTATGCGTACTTTTCCCCTAGGCCGTTCTAGTTAATCGTTTCGAGCATCAGAACTGCGAAAATTTTTAGTTTCTCAAGCGTTTCTTACTTCCAAACTGCCATATCTCGCGAACGGATTGACCAATCCGCAAAATTTCTGTTGCATCTGAAAGTAGAAAGTCGCCCGATTACAACGGTATGCGTACTTTTCCCCTAGAACGTTCTAGTTATGCTTGTCGAGCATCAGAACTGCGAAAATTTTGAGTTTCTCAAGCGTTTCTTACCTCCAAACTGCCATATCTCGCGAACGGATTGACCAATTCTCAAAATTTCTGTTGCATCTGAAAGTAGAAACTCGCCCGAACACAACGGTATGCGTACTTTTCCCCTAGTCCGTTCTAGTTATTCGTTTCGAGCATCAGAACTGCGAAAATTTTGAGTTTCTCAAGCGTTTCTTACTTCCAAATTGCCATACCTCGCGAACGGATTGAGCAATCCGCAAAATTTCTGTTGCATCTGAAAGTAGAAACTCGCCCGATTACAACGGTATGCGTACTTTCCCCCTAGGCCGTTCTAGTTATTCGTTTCGAGCATCAGAACTGCGAAAATTTTGAGTTTCTCAAGCGTTTCTTACCTCCAAACTGCCATATCTCGCGAACGGATTGACTAATCCGCAAAATTTCTGTTGCATCTGAAAGTAGAAACTCGCCCGATTACAACGGTATGCGTACTTTTCCCCTAGTCCGTTCTAGTTATTCGTTTCGAGCATCAGAACTGCGAAAATTTTGAGTTTTTCAAGCGTTTCTTACTTCCAAATTGCCATACCTCGCGAACGGATTGAGCAATCCGCAAAATTTCTGTTGCATCTGAAGGTAGAATCTCGCCCGTTTACAACGGTATGCGTACTTTTCCCCTAGGCCGTTCTAGTTATTCGTTTCGAGCATCAGAACTGCGAAAATTTTGAGTTTCTCAAGCGTTTCTTACTTCCAAACCGCCATATCTCGCGAACGGATTGACCAATCCGCAAAATTTCTGTTGCATCTGAAAGTAGAAACTCGCCCGATTACAACGGTATGCGTACTTTTCCCCTGGGCCGTTCTAGTTAATCGTTTCGAGCATCAGAACTGCGAAAATTTTGAGTTTTTCAAGCGTTTCTTACTTCCAAACTGCCATATCTCGCGAACGGATTGACCAATCCGCAAAATTTCTGATGCATCTGAAGGTAGAAACTCGCCCGATTACAACGTTATGCGTACTTTTCCCCTTGGCCGTTCTGGTTAATCGTTTCGAGCATCAGAACTACGAAAATTTTGAGTTTCTCAAGCGTTTCTTACTTCCAAACTGCCATATCTCGCGAACGGATTGACCAATCCGCAAAATTTCTGATGCATCTGAAAGTAGAAACTCGCCCGATTACAACGGTATGCGTACTTTTCCCCTAGGCTGCTCTAGTTATTCGTTTCGAGCAACAGAGCTGCGAAAATGTTGAGTTTCTCAAGCGTTTCTTACCTACAAACTGCCATATCTCGCGAACGGATTGACCAATCCGCAAAATTTCTGTTGCATCTGAAAGTAGAAACTCGCCCGATTACAACGGTATGCGTACTTTTCCCCTAGGCCGTTCTAGTTAATCGTTTCGAGCATCAGAACTGCGAAAATTTTTAGTTTCTCAAGCGTTTCTTACTTCCAAACTGCCATATCTCGCGAACGGATTGACCAATCCGCAAAATTTCTGATGCATCTGAAAGTAGAAAGTCGCCCGATTACAACGGTATGCGTACTTTTCCCCTAGAACGTTCTAGTTATGCTTGTCGAGCATCAGAACTGCGAAAATTTTGAGTTTCTCAAGCGTTTCTTACCTCCAAACTGCCATATCTCGCGAACGGATTGACCAATCCTCAAAATTTCTGTTGCATCTGAAAGTAGAAACTCGCCCGATTACAACGGTATGCGTACTTTTCCCCTAGTCCGTTCTAGTTATTCGTTTCGAGCATCAGAACTGCGAAAATTTTGAGTTTCTCAAGCGTTTCTTACTTCCAAACCGCCATATCTCGCGAACGGATTGACCAATCCGCAAAATTTCTGTTGCATCTGAAAGTAGAAACTCGCCCGATTACAACGGTATGCGTACTTTTCCCCTAGGCCGTTCTAGTTAATCGTTTCGAGCATCAGAACTGCGAAAATTTTGAGTTTCTCAAGTGTTTCTTACTTCCAAACTGCCATATCTCGCGAACGGATTGACCAATCCGCAAAATTTCTGATGCATCTGAAGGTAGAAACTCGCCCGATTACAACGTTATGCGTACTTTTCCCCTTGGCCGTTCTGGTTAATCGTTTCGAGCATCAGAACTACGAAAATTTTGAGTTTCTCAAGCGTTTCTTACTTCCAAACTGCCATATCTCGCGAACGGATTGACCAATCCGCAAAATTTCTGATGCATCTGAAGGTAGAAACTCGCCCGATTACAACGGTATGCGTACTTTTCCCCTAGGCCGCTCTAGTTATTCGTTTCGGGCATCAGAACTGCGAAAATTTTGTGTTTCTCAAGTGTTTCATACCTCCAAACTGCCATATCTCGCGAACGGATTGACCAATCCGCAAAATTTCTGTTGCATCTGAAAGTAGAAACTCGCCCGATTACAACGGTATGCGTACTTTTCCCCTAGGCCGTTCTGGTTATTCGTTTCGAGCATCAGAACTGTGAAAATTTTGAGTTTCTCAACCGTTTCTTACCTCCAAACTGCCATATCTCGCAAACGGATTGACCAATCTGCAAAATTTCTGTTGCATCTGAAAGTAGAAAGTCGCCCGATTACAACGGTATGCGTACTTTTCCCCTTGGCCGTTCTGGTTAATCGTTTCGAGCATCAGAACTGCGAAAATTTTGAGTTTCTCAAGCGTTTCTTACTTCCAAACTGCCATATCTCGCGAACGGATTGACCAATCCGCAAAATTTCTGATGCATCTGAAGGTAGAAACTCGCCCGATTACAACGTTATGCGTACTTTTCCCCTTGGCCGTTCTGGTTAATCGTTTCGAGCATCAGAACTGCGAAAATTTTGAGTTTCTCAAGCGTTTCTTACTTCCAAACTGCCATATCTCGCGAACGGATTGACCAATCCGCAAAATTTCTGATGCATCTAAAAGTAGAAACTCGCCCGATTTCAACGGTATGCGTACTTTTCCCCTAGGCCGCTCTAGTTATTCGTTTCGAGCAACAGAGCTGCGAAAATGTTGAGTTTCTCAAGCGTTTCTTACCTACAAACTGCCACATCTCGCGAACGGATTGACCAATCCGCAAAATTTCTGTTGCATCTGAAAGTAGAAACTCGCCCGATTACAACGGTATGCGTACTTTTCCCCTAGGCCGTTCTAGTTATTCGTTTCGAGCATCAGAACTGCAAAAATTTTGAGTTTCTCAAGCGTTTCTTACTTCCAAACCGCCATATCTCGCGAACGGATTGACCAATCCGCAAAATTTCTGTTGCATCTGAAAGTAGAAACTCGCCCGATTACAACGGTATGCGTACTTTTCCCCTAGGCCGTTCTAGTTAATCGTTTCGAGCATCAGAACTGCGAAAATTTTTAGTTTCTCAAGCGTTTCTTACTTCCAAACTGCCATATCTCGCGAACGGATTGACCAATCCGCAAAATTTCTGATGCATCTGAAAGTAGAAAGTCGCCCGATTACAACGGTATGCGTACTTTTCCCCTAGAACGTTCTAGTTATGCTTGTCGAGCATCAGAACTGCGAAAATTTTGAGTTTCTCAAGCGTTTCTTACCTCCAAACTGCCATATCTCGCGAACGGATTGACCAATTCTCAAAATTTCTGTTGCATCTGAAAGTAGAAACTCGCCCGATTACAACGGTATGCGTACTTTTCCCCTATGCCGTTCTAGTTATTCGTTTCGAGCATCAGAACTGCGAAAATTTTGAGTTTCTCAAGCGTTTCTTACTTCCAAATTGCCATACCTCGCGAACGGATTGAGCAATCCGCAAAATTTCTGTTGCATCTGAAAGTAGAAACTCGCCCGATTACAACGGTATGCGTACTTTCCCCCTAGGCCGTTCTAGTTATTCGTTTCGAGCATCAGAACTGCGAAAATTTTGAGTTTCTCAAGCGTTTCTTACCTCCAAACTGCCATATCTCGCGAACGGATTGACTAATCCGCAAAATTTCTGTTGCATCTGAAAGTAGAAACTCGCCCGATTACAACGGTATGCGTACTTTTCCCCTAGTCCGTTCTAGTTATTCGTTTCGAGCATCAGAACTGCGAAAATTTTGAGTTTTTCAAGCGTTTCTTACTTCCAAATTGCCATACCTCGCGAACGGATTGAGCAATCCGCAAAATTTCTGTTGCATCTGAAGGTAGAAACTCGCCCGTTTACAACGGTATGCGTACTTTTCCCCTAGGCCGTTCTAGTTATTCGTTTCGAGCATCAGAACTGCGAAAATTTTGAGTTTCTCAAGCGTTTCTTACGTCCAAACCGCCATATCTCGCGAACGGATTGACCAATCCGCAAAATTTCTGTTGCATCTGAAAGTAGAAACTCGCCCGATTACAACGGTATGCGTACTTTTCCCCTGGGCCGTTCTAGTTAATCGTTTCGAGCATCAGAACTGCGAAAATTTTGAGTTTCTCAAGCGTTTCTTACTTCCAAACTGCCATATCTCGCGAACGGATTGACCAATCCGCAAAATTTCTGATGCATCTGAAGGTAGAAACTCGCCCGATTACAACGTTATGCGTACTTTTCCCCTTGGCCGTTCTGGTTAATCGTTTCGAGCATCAGAACTACGAAAATTTTGAGTTTCTCAAGCGTTTCTTACTTCCAAACTGCCATATCTCGCGAACGGATTGACCAATCCGCAAAATTTCTGATGCATCTGAAAGTAGAAACTCGCCCGATTACAACGGTATGCGTACTTTTCCCCTAGGCTGCTCTAGTTATTCGTTTCGAGCAACAGAGCTGCGAAAATGTTGAGTTTCTCAAGCGTTTCTTACCTACAAACTGCCATATCTCGCGAACGGATTGACCAATCCGCAAAATTTCTGTTGCATCTGAAAGTAGAAACTCGCCCGATTACAACGGTATGCGTACTTTTCCCCTAGGCCGTTCTAGTTAATCGTTTCGAGCATCAGAACTGCGAAAATTTTTAGTTTCTCAAGCGTTTCTTACTTCCAAACTGCCATATCTCGCGAACGGATTGACCAATCCGCAAAATTTCTGATGCATCTGAAAGTAGAAAGTCGCCCGATTACAACGGTATGCGTACTTTTCCCCTAGAACGTTCTAGTTATGCTTGTCGAGCATCAGAACTGCGAAAATTTTGAGTTTCTCAAGCGTTTCTTACCTCCAAACTGCCATATCTCGCGAACGGATTGACCAATCCTCAAAATTTCTGTTGCATCTGAAAGTAGAAACTCGCCCGATTACAACGGTATGCGTACTTTTCCCCTAGTCCGTTCTAGTTATTCGTTTCGAGCATCAGAACTGCGAAAATTTTGAGTTTCTCAAGCGTTTCTTACTTCCAAACCGCCATATCTCGCGAACGGATTGACCAATCCGCAAAATTTCTGTTGCATCTGAAAGTAGAAACTCGCCCGATTACAACGGTATGCGTACTTTTCCCCTAGGCCGTTCTAGTTAATCGTTTCGAGCATCAGAACTGCGAAAATTTTGAGTTTCTCAAGCGTTTCTTACTTCCAAACTGCCATATCTCGCGAACGGATTGACCAATCCGCAAAATTTCTGATGCATCTGAAGGTAGAAACTCGCCCGATTACAACGGTATGCGTACTTTTCCCCTAGGCCGTTCTGGTTAATCGTTTCGAGCATCAGAACTGCGAAAATTTTGAGTTTCTCAAGCGTTTCTTACTTCCAAACTGCCATATCTCGCGAACGGATTGACCAATCCGCAAAATTTCTGATGCATCTGAAAGTAGAAAGTCGCCCGATTACAACGGTATGCGTACTTTTCCCCTAGAACGTTCTAGTTATGCTTGTCGAGCATCAGAACTGCGAAAATTTTGAGTTTCTCAAGCGTTTCTTACCTCCAAACTGGCATATCTCGCGAACGGATTGACAAATCCTCAAAATTTCTGTTGCATCTGAAAGTAGAAACTCGTCCGATTACAACGGTATGCGTACTTTTCCCCTAGTCCGTTCTAGTTATTCGTTTCGAGCATCAGAACTGCGAAAATTTTGAGTTTTTCAAGCGTTTCTTACTTCCAAATTGCCATACCTCGCGAACGGATTGAGCAATCCGCAAAATTTCTGTTGCATCTGAAGGTAGAAACTCGCCCGTTTACAACGGTATGCGTACTTTTCCCCTAGGCCGTTCTAGTTATTCGTTTCGAGCATCAGAACTGCGAAAATTTTGAGTTTCTCAAGCGTTTCTTACTTCCAAACCGCCATATCTCGCGAACGGATTGACCAATCCGCAAAATTTCTGTTGCATCTGAAAGTAGAAACTCGCCCGATTACAACGGTATGCGTACTTTTCCCCTAGGCCGTTCTAGTTAATCGTTTCGAGCATCAGAACTGCGAAAATTTTGAGTTTCTCAAGCGTTTCTTACTTCCAAACTGCCATATCTCGCGAACGGATTGACCAATCCGCAAAATTTCTGATGCATCTGAAGGTAGAAACTCGCCCGATTACAACGGTATGCGTACTTTTCCCCTAGGCCGTTCTGGTTAATCGTTTCGAGCATCAGAACTGCGAAAATTTTGAGTTTCTCAAGCGTTTCTTACTTCCAAACTGCCATATCTCGCGAACGGATTGACCAATCCGCAAAATTTCTGATGCATCTGAAAGTAGAAACTCGCCCGATTACAACGGTATGCGTACTTTTCCCCTAGGCCGCTCTAGTTATTCGTTTCGGGCATCAGAACTGCGAAAATTTTGTGTTTCTCAAGTGTTTCATACCTCCAAACTGCCATATCTCGCGAACGGATTGACCAATCCGCAAAATTTCTGTTGCATCTGAAAGTAGAAACTCGCCCGATTACAACGGTATGCGTACTTTTCCCCTAGGCCGTTCTGGTTATTCGTTTCGAGCATCAGAACTGTGAAAATTTTGAGTTTCTCAACCGTTTCTTACCTCCAAACTGCCATATCTCGCGAACGGATTGACCAATCTGCAAAATTTCTGTTGCATCTGAAAGTAGAAAGTCGCCCGATTACAACGGTATGCGTACTTTTCCCCTAGAACGTTCTAGTTATGCTGGTCGAGCATCAGAACTGCGAAAATTTTGAGTTTCTCAAGCGTTTCTTACCTCCAAACTGCCATATCCCGCGAACGGATTGACTAATCCGCAAAATTTCTGTTGCATCTGAAAGTAGAAACTCACCCGATATCAACGGTATGCGTACTTTTCCCCTAGGCCGTTCTAGTTAATCGTTTCGAGCATCAGAACTGCGAAAATTTTGAGTTTCTCAAGCGTTTCTTACTTCCAAACTGCCATATCTCGCGAACGGACTGACCAATCCGCAAAATTTCTGATGCATCTGAAAGTAGAAAGTCGCCCGATTACAACGGTATGCGTACTTTTCCCCTAGAACGTTCTAGTTATGCTTGTCGAGCATCAGAACTGCGAAAATTTTGAGTTTCTCAAGCATTTCTTACCTCCAAACTGCCATATCTCGCGAACGGATTGACCAATCCGCAAAATTTCTGATGCATCTGAAAGTAGAAACTCGCCCGATTACAACGGTATGCGTACTTTTCCCCTAGGCCGCTCTAGTTATTCGTTTCGGGCATCAGAACTGCGAAAATTTTGTGTTTCTCAAGTGTTTCATACTTCCAAACTGCCATATCTCGCGAACGGGTTGACCAATCCGCAAAATTTCTGTTGCATCTGAAAGTAGAAACTCGCCCGATTACAACGGTATGCGTACTTTTCCCCTAGGCCGTTCTGGTTATTCGTTTCGAGCATCAGAACTGTGAAAATTTTGAGTTTCTCAACCGTTTCTTACCTCCAAACTGCCATATCTCGCGAACGGATTGACCAATCTGCAAAATTTCTGTTGCATCTGAAAGTAGAAAGTCGCCCGATTACAACGGTATGCGTACTTTTCCCCTTGGCCGTTCTGGTTAATCGTTTCGAGCATCAGAACTGCGAAAATTTTGAGTTTCTCAAGCGTTTCTTACTTCCAAACTGCCATATCTCGCGAACGGATTGACCAATCCGCAAAATTTCTGATGCATCTGAAAGTAGAAAGTCGCCCGATTACAACGGTATGCGTACTTTTCCCCTAGAACGTTCTAGTTATGCTTGTCGAGCATCAGAACTGCGAAAATTTTGAGTTTCTCAAGCGTTTCTTACCTCCAAACTGCCATATCTCGCGAACGGATTGACAAATCCTCAAAATTTCTGTTGCATCTGAAAGTAGAAACTCGTCCGATTACAACGGTATGCGTACTTTTCCCCTAGTCCGTTCTAGTTATTCGTTTCGAGCATCAGAACTGCGAAAATTTTGAGTTTTTCAAGCGTTTCTTACTTCCAAATTGCCATACCTCGCGAACGGATTGAGCAATCCGCAAAATTTCTGTTGCATCTGAAGGTAGAAACTCGCCCGTTTACAACGGTATGCGTACTTTTCCCCTAGGCCGTTCTAGTTATTCGTTTCGAGCATCAGAACTGCGAAAATTTTGAGTTTCTCAAGCGTTTCTTACTTCCAAACCGCCATATCTCGCGAACGGATTGACCAATCCGCAAAATTTCTGTTGCATCTGAAAGTAGAAACTCGCCCGATTACAACGGTATGCGTACTTTTCCCCTAGGCCGTTCTAGTTAATCGTTTCGAGCATCAGAACTGCGAAAATTTTGAGTTTCTCAAGCGTTTCTTACTTCCAAACTGCCATATCTCGCGAACGGATTGACCAATCCGCAAAATTTCTGATGCATCTGAAGGTAGAAACTCGCCCGATTACAACGGTATGCGTACTTTTGCCCTAGGCCGTTCTGGTTAATCGTTTCGAGCATCAGAACTGCGAAAATTTTGAGTTTCTCAAGCGTTTCTTACTTCCAAACTGCCATATCTCGCGAACGGATTGACCAATCCGCAAAATTTCTGATGCATCTGAAAGTAGAAACTCGCCCGATTACAACGGTATGCGTACTTTTCCCCTAGGCCGCTCTAGTTATTCGTTTCGAGCATCAGAACTGTGAAAATTTTGAGTTTCTCAACCGTTTCTTACCTCCAAACTGCCATATCTCGCGAACGGATTGACCAATCTGCAAAATTTCTGTTGCATCTGAAAGTAGAAAGTCGCCCGATTACAACGGTATGCGTACTTTTCCCCTAGAACGTTCTAGTTATGCTGGTCGAGCATCAGAACTGCGAAAATTTTGAGTTTCTCAAGCGTTTCTTACCTCCAAACTGCCATATCCCGCGAACGGATTGACTAATCCGCAAAATTTCTGTTGCATCTGAAAGTAGAAACTCACCCGATATCAACGGTATGCGTACTTTTCCCCTAGGCCGTTCTAGTTAATCGTTTCGAGCATCAGAACTGCGAAAATTCTGAGTTTCTCAAGCGTTTCTTACTTCCAAACTGCCATATCTCGCGAACGGACTGACCAATCCGCAAAATTTCTGATGCATCTGAAAGTAGAAAGTCGCCCGATTACAACGGTATGCGTACTTTTCCCCTAGAACGTTCTAGTTATGCTTGTCGAGCATCAGAACTGCGAAAATTTTGAGTTTCTCAAGCATTTCTTACCTCCAAACTGCCATATCTCGCGAACGGATTGACCAATCCGCAAAATTTCTGATGCATCTGAAAGTAGAAACTCGCCCGATTACAACGGTATGCGTACTTTTCCCCTAGGCCGCTCTAGTTATTCGTTTCGGGCATCAGAACTGCGAAAATTTTGTGTTTCTCAAGTGTTTCATACTTCCAAACTGCCATATCTCGCGAACGGGTTGACCAATCCGCAAAATTTCTGTTGCATCTGAAAGTAGAAACTCGCCCGATTACAACGGTATGCGTACTTTTCCCCTAGGCCGTTCTGGTTATTCGTTTCGAGCATCAGAACTGTGAAAATTTTGAGTTTCTCAACCGTTTCTTACCTCCAAACTGCCATATCTCGCGAACGGATTGACCAATCTGCAAAATTTCTGTTGCATCTGAAAGTAGAAAGTCGCCCGATTACAACGGTATGCGTACTTTTCCCCTTGGCCGTTCTGGTTAATCGTTTCGAGCATCAGAACTGCGAAAATTTTGAGTTTCTCAAGCGTTTCTTACTTCCAAACTGCCATATCTCGCGAACGGATTGACCAACCCGCAAAATTTCTGATGCATCTGAAAGTAGAAAGTCGCCCGATTACAACGGTATGCGTACTTTTCCCCTAGAACGTTCTAGTTATGCTTGTCGAGCATCAGAACTGCGAAAATTTTGAGTTTCTCAAGCGTTTCTTACCTCCAAACTGCCATATCTCGCGAACGGATTGACAAATCCTCAAAATTTCTGTTGCATCTGAAAGTAGAAACTCGTCCGATTACAACGGTATGCGTACTTTTCCCCTAGTCCGTTCTAGTTATTCGTTTCGAGCATCAGAACTGCGAAAATTTTGAGTTTTTCAAGCGTTTCTTACTTCCAAATTGCCATACCTCGCGAACGGATTGAGCAATCCGCAAAATTTCTGTTGCATCTGAAGGTAGAAACTCGCCCGTTTACAACGGTATGCGTACTTTTCCCCTAGGCCGTTCTAGTTATTCGTTTCGAGCATCAGAACTGCGAAAATTTTGAGTTTCTCAAGCGTTTCTTACTTCCAAACCGCCATATCTCGCGAACGGATTGACCAATCCGCAAAATTTCTGTTGCATCTGAAAGTAGAAACTCGCCCGATTACAACGGTATGCGTACTTTTCCCCTAGGCCGTTCTAGTTAATCGTTTCGAGCATCAGAACTGCGAAAATTTTGAGTTTCTCAAGCGTTTCTTACTTCCAAACTGCCATATCTCGCGAACGGATTGACCAATCCGCAAAATTTCTGATGCATCTGAAGGTAGAAACTCGCCCGATTACAACGGTATGCGTACTTTTCCCCTAGGCCGTTCTGGTTAATCGTTTCGAGCATCAGAACTGCGAAAATTTTGAGTTTCTCAAGCGTTTCTTACTTCCAAACTGCCATATCTCGCGAACGGATTGACCAATCCGCAAAATTTCTGATGCATCTGAAAGTAGAAACTCGCCCGATTACAACGGTATGCGTACTTTTCCCCTAGGCCGCTCTAGTTATTCGTTTCGGGCATCAGAACTGCGAAAATTTTGTGTTTCTCAAGTGTTTCATACCTCCAAACTGCCATATCTCGCGAACGGATTGACCAATCCGCAAAATTTCTGTTGCATCTGAAAGTAGAAACTCGCCCGATTACAACGGTATGCGTACTTTTCCCCTAGGCCGCTCTAGTTATTCGTTTCGGGCATCAGAACTGCGAAAATTTTGTGTTTCTCAAGTGTTTCATACCTCCAAACTGCCATATCTCGCGAACGGATTGACCAATCTGCAAAATTTCTGTTGCATCTGAAAGTAGAAAGTCGCCCGATTACAACGGTATGCGTACTTTTCCCCTTGGCCGTTCTGGTTAATCGTTTCGAGCATCAGAACTGCGAAAATTTTGAGTTTCTCAAGCGTTTCTTACTTCCAAACTGCCATATCTCGCGAACGGATTGACCAATCCGCAAAATTTCTGATGCATCTGAAAGTAGAAAGTCGCCCGATTACAACGGTATGCGTACTTTTCCCCTAGAACGTTCTAGTTATGCTTGTCGAGCATCAGAACTGCGAAAATTTTGAGTTTCTCAAGCGTTTCTTACCTCCAAACTGCCATATCTCGCGAACGGATTGACCAATCCTCAAAATTTCTGTTGCATCTGAAAGTAGAAACTCGTCCGATTACAACGGTATGCGTACTTTTCCCCTAGTCCGTCCTAGTTATTCGTTTCGAGCATCAGAACTGCGAAAATTTTGAGTTTTTCAAGCGTTTCTTACTTCCAAATTGCCATACCTCCCGAACGGATTGAGCAATCCGCAAAATTTCTGTTGCATCTGAAGGTAGAAACTCGCCCGTTTACAACGGTATGCGTACTTTTCCCCTAGGCCGTTCTAGTTATTCGTTTCGAGCATCAGAACTGCGAAAATTTTGAGCTCCTCAAGCGTTTCTTACTTCCAAACTGCCATATCTCGCGAACGGATTGACCAATCCGCAAAATTTCTGATGCATCTGAAGGTAGAAACTCGCCCGATTACAACGGTATGCGTACTTTTCCCCTAGGCCGTTCTGGTTAATCGTTTCGAGCATCAGAACTGCGAAAATTTTGAGTTTCTCAAGCGTTTCTTACATCCAAACTGCCATATCTCGCGAACGGATTGACCAATCCGCAAAATTTCTGATGCATCTGAAAGTAGAAACTCGCCCGATTACAACGGTATGCGTACTTTTCCCCTAGGCCGCTCTAGTTATTCGTTTCGGGCATCAGAACTGCGAAAATTTTGTGTTTCTCAAGTGTTTCATACCTCCAAACTGCCATATCTCGCGAACGGATTGACCAATCCGCAAAATTTCTGTTGCATCTGAAAGTAGAAACTCGCCCGATTACAACGGTATGCGTACTTTTCCCCTAGTCCGTTCTAGTTATTCGTTTCGAGCATCAGAACTGCGAAAATTTTGAGTTTTTCAAGCGTTTCTTACTTCCAAATTGCCATACCTCCCGAACGGATTGAGCAATCCGCAAAATTTCTGTTGCATCTGAAGGTAGAAACTCGCCCGTTTACAACGGTATGCGTACTTTTCCCCTAGGCCGTTCTAGTTATTCGTTTCGAGCATCAGAACTGCGAAAATTTTGAGTTTCTCAAGCGTTTCTTACTTCCAAACCGCCATATCTCGCGAACGGATTGACCAATCCGCAAAATTTCTGTTGCATCTGAAAGTAGAAACTCGCCCGATTACAACGGTATGCGTACTTTTCCCCTAGGCCGTTCTAGTTAATCGTTTCGAGCATCAGAACTGCGAAAATTTTGAGTTCCTCAAGCGTTTCTTACTTCCAAACTGCCATATCTCGCGAACGGATTGACCAATCCGCAAAATTTCTGATGCATCTGAAGGTAGAAACTCGCCCGATTACAACGGTATGCGTACTTTTCCCCTAGGCCGTTCTGGTTAATCGTTTCGAGCATCAGAACTGCGAAAATTTTGAGTTTCTCAAGCGTTTCTTACATCCAAACTGCCATATCTCGCGAACGGATTGACCAATCCGCAAAATTTCTGATGCATCTGAAAGTAGAAACTCGCCCGATTACAACGGTATGCGTACTTTTCCCCTAGGCCGCTCTAGTTATTCGTTTCGGGCATCAGAACTGCGAAAATTTTGTGTTTCTCAAGTGTTTCATACCTCCAAACTGCCATATCTCGCGAACGGATTGACCAATCCGCAAAATTTCTGTTGCATCTGAAAGTAGAAACTCGCCCGATTACAACGGTATGCGTACTTTTCCCCTAGGCCGTTCTGGTTATTCGTTTCGAGCATCAGAACTGTGAAAATTTTGAGTTTCTCAACCGTTTCTTACCTCCAAACTGCCATATCTCGCGAACGGATTGACCAATCTGCAAAATTTCTGTTGCATCTGAAAGTAGAAAGTAGCCCGATTACAACGGTATGCGTACTTTTCCCCTAGAACGTTCTAGTTATGCTGGTCGAGCATCAGAACTGCGAAAATTTTGAGTTTCTCAAGCGTTTCTTACCTCCAAACTGCCATATCCCGCGAACGGATTGACTAATCCGCAAAATTTCTGTTGCATCTGAAAGTAGAAACTCACCCGATATCAACGGTATGCGTACTTTTCCCCTAGGCCTTTCTAGTTAATCGTTTCGAGCATCAGAACTGCGAAAATTTTGAGTTTCTCAAGCGTTTCTTACTTCCAAACTGCCATATCTCGCGAACGGACTGACCAATCCGCAAAATTTCTGATGCATCTGAAAGTAGAAAGTCGCCCGATTACAACGGTATGCGTACTTTTCCCCTAGAACGTTCTAGTTATGCTTGTCGAGCATCAGAACTGCGAAAATTTTGAGTTTCTCAAGCATTTCTTACCTCCAAACTGCCATATCTCGCGAACGGATTGACCAATCCGCAAAATTTCTGATGCATCTGAAAGTAGAATCTCGCCCGATTACAACGGTATGCGTACTTTTCCCCTAGGCCGCTCTAGTTATTCGTTTCGGGCATCAGAACTGCGAAAATTTTGTGTTTCTCAAGTGTTTCATACTTCCAAACTGCCATATCTCGCGAACGGGTTGACCAATCCGCAAAATTTCTGTTGCATCTGAAAGTAGAAACTCGCCCGATTACAACGGTATGCGTACTTTTCCCCTAGGCCGTTCTGGTTATTCGTTTCGAGCATCAGAACTGTGAAAATTTTGAGTTTCTCAACCGTTTCTTACCTCCAAACTGCCATATCTCGCGAACGGATTGACCAATCCGCAAAATTTCTGTTGCATCTGAAAGTAGAAAGTCGCCCGATTACAACGGCATGCGTACTTTTCCCCTAGAGCGTTCTAGTTATGCTGGTCGAGCATCAGAACTGCGAAAATTTTGAGTTTCTCAAGCGTTTCTTACCTCCAAACTGCCATATCTCGAGAACGGATTGACTAATCCGCAAAATTTTTGTTGCATCTGAAAGTAGAAACTCACCCGATTACAACGGTATGCGTACTTTTCCCCTAGGCCGCTCTAGTTATTCGTTTCGAGCATCAGAACTGCGAAAATTTTGTGTTTCTCAAGTGTTTCATACTTCCAAACTGCCGTATCTCGCGAACGGATTGACCAATCCGCAAAATTTCTGTTGCATCTGAAAGTAGAAAGTCGCCCGATTACAACGGTATGCGTACTTTTCCCCTAGAACGTTCTAGTTATGCTTGTCGAGCATCAGAACTGCGAAAATTTTGAGTTTCTCAAGCGTTTCTTACCTCCAAACTGCCATATCTCGCGAACGGATTGACCAATCCGTAAAATTTCTGTTGCATCTGAAAGTAGAAACTCGCCCGATTACAACGGTATGCGTACTTTTCCCCTAGGCCGTTCTAGTTATTCGTTTCGAGCATCAGAACTGCGAAAATGTTGAGTTTCTCAAGCGTTTCTTACCTACAAACTGCCATATCTCGCGAACGGATTGACCAATCCGCAAAATTTCTGTTGCATCTGAAAGTAGAAATTGGCCCGATTACAACGGTATGCGTACTTTTCCCCTAGACCGTTCTAGTTATGCTTGTCGAGCATCAGAACTGCGAAAATTTTGAGTTTCTCAAGCGTTTCTTACTTCCAAACTGCCATATCTCGCGAACGGATTGACCAATTCGCAAAATTTCTGTTGCATCTGAAAGTAGAAACTCGCCCGATTACAACGGTAGGTGTAGTTTTCCCCTAGGCCGTTCTAGTTATTCGTTTCGAGCATCAGAACTGCGAAAATGTTGAGTTTCTCAAGCGTTTCTTACCTCCAAACTGCCATATCTCGCGAACGGATTGACCAATCCGCAAAATTTCTGTTGCATCTGAAAGTAGAAATTCGCCCGATTACAACGGTATGCGTACTTTTCCCCTAGACCGCTCTAGTTATGCTTGTCGAGCACCAGAACTGCGAAAATTTTGAGTTTCTCAAGCGTTTCTTACCTCCAAACTGCCATACCTCGCGAACGGATTGACCAATCCGCAAAATTTCTGTTGCATCTGAAGGTAGAAACTCGCCCGATTACAACGGTATGCGTACTTTTCCCCTAGAACGTTCTGGTTATGCTTGTCGAGCATCAGAACTGCGAAAATTTTGAGTTTCTCAAGCGTTTCTTACTTCCAAACCGCCATATCTCGCGAACGGATTGACCAATCCGCAAAATTTCTGTTGCATCTGAAAGTAGAAACTCGCCCGATTACAACGGTATGCGTACTTTTCCCCTAGGCCGTTCTAGTTAATCGTTTCGAGCATCAGAACTGCGAAAATTTTGAGTTCCTCAAGCGTTTCTTACTTCCAAACTGCCATATCTCGCGAACGGATTGACCAATCCGCAAAATTTCTGATGCATCTGAAGGTAGAAACTCGCCCGATTACAACGGTATGCGTACTTTTCCCCTAGGCCGTTCTGGTTAATCGTTTCGAGCATCAGAACTGCGAAAATTTTGAGTTTCTCAAGCGTTTCTTACTTCCAAACTGCCATATCTCGCGAACGGATTGACCAATCCGCAAAATTTCTGATGCATCTGAAAGTAGAAACTCGCGCGATTACAACGGTATGCGTACTTTTCCCCTAGGCCGCTCTAGTTATTCGTTTCGGGCATCAGAACTGCGAAAATTTTGTGTTTCTCAAGTGTTTCATACCTCCAAACTGCCATATCTCGCGAACGGATTGACCAATCCGCAAAATTTCTGTTGCATCTGAAAGTAGAAAGTCGCCCGATTACAACGGTATGCGTACTTTTCCCCTAGAACGTTCTAGTTATGCTGGTCGAGCATCAGAACTGCGAAAATTTTGAGTTTCTCAAGCGTTTCTTACCTCCAAACTGCCATATCCCGCGAACGGATTGACTAATCCGCAAAATTTCTGTTGCATCTGAAAGTAGAAACTCACCCGATATCAACGGTATGCGTACTTTTCCCCTAGGCCGTTCTAGTTAATCGTTTCGAGCATCAGAACTGCGAAAATTTTGAGTTTCTCAAGCGTTTCTTACATCCAAACTGCCATATCTCGCGAACGGACTGACCAATCCGCAAAATTTCTGATGCATCTGAAAGTAGAAAGTCGCCCGATTACAACGGTATGCGTACTTTTCCCCTAGAACGTTCTAGTTATGCTTGTCGAGCATCAGAACTGCGAAAATTTTGAGTTTCTCAAGCATTTCTTACCTCCAAACTGCCATATCTCGCGAACGGATTGACCAATCCGCAAAATTTCTGATGCATCTGAAAGTAGAAACTCGCCCGATTACAACGGTATGCGTACTTTTCCCCTAGGCCGCTCTAGTTATTCGTTTCGGGCATCAGAACTGCGAAAATTTTGTGTTTCTCAAGTGTTTCATACTTCCAAACTGCCATATCTCGCGAACGGGTTGACCAATCCGCAAAATTTCTGTTGCATCTGAAAGTAGAAACTCGCCCGATTACAACGGTATGCGTACTTTTCCCCTAGGCCGTTCTGGTTATTCGTTTCGAGCATCAGAACTGTGAAAATTTTGAGTTTCTCAACCGTTTCTTACCTCCAAACTGCCATATCTCGCGAACGGATTGACCAATCCGCAAAATTTCTGTTGCATCTGAAAGTAGAAAGTCGCCCGATTACAACGGCATGCGTACTTTTCCCCTAGAACGTTCTAGTTATGCTGGTCGAGCATCAGAACTGCGAAAATTTTGAGTTTCTCAAGCGTTTCTTACCTCCAAACTGCCATATCTCGAGAACGGATTGACTAATCCGCAAAATTTTTGTTGCATCTGAAAGTAGAAACTCACCCGATTACAACGGTATGCGTACTTTTCCCCTAGGCCGCTCTAGTTATTCGTTTCGAGCATCAGAACTGCGAAAATTTTGTGTTTCTCAAGTGTTTCATACTTCCAAACTGCCGTATCTCGCGAACGGATTGACCAATCCGCAAAATTTCTGTTGCATCTGAAAGTAGAAAGTCGCCCGATTACAACGGTATGCGTACTTTTCCCCTAGAACGTTCTAGCTATGCTTGTCGAGCATCAGAACTGCGAAAATTTTGAGTTTCTCAAGCGTTTCTTACCTCCAAACTGCCATATCTCGCGAACGGATTGACCAATCCGTAAAATTTCTGTTGCATCTGAAAGTAGAAACTCGCCCGATTACAACGGTATGCGTACTTTTCCCCTAGGCCGTTCTAGTTATTCGTTTCGAGCATCACAACTGCGAAAATGTTGAGTTTCTCAAGCGTTTCTTACCTACAAACTGCCATATCTCGCGAACGGATTGACCAATCCGCAAAATTTCTGTTGCATCTGAAAGTAGAAATTGGCCCGATTACAACGGTATGCGTACTTTTCCCCTAGACCGTTCTAGTTATGCTTGTCGAGCATCAGAACTGCGAAAATTTTGAGTTTCTCAAGCGTTTCTTACTTCCAAACTGCCATATCTCGCGAACGGATTGACCAATTCGCAAAATTTCTGTTGCATCTGAAAGTAGAAACTCGCCCGATTACAACGGTAGGTGTAGTTTTCCCCTAGGCCGTTCTAGTTATTCGTTTCGAGCATCAGAACTGCGAAAATGTTGAGTTTCTCAAGCGTTTCTTACCTCCAAACTGCCATATCTCGCGAACGGATTGACCAATCCGCAAAATTTCTGTTGCATCTGAAAGTAGAAATTCGCCCGATTACAACGGTATGCGTACTTTTCCCCTAGACCGCTCTAGTTATGCTTGTCGAGCACCAGAACTGCGAAAATTTTGAGTTTCTCAAGCGTTTCTTACCTCCAAACTGCCATACCTCGCGAACGGATTGACCAATCCGCAAAATTTCTGTTGCATCTGAAGGTAGAAACTCGCCCGATTACAACGGTATGCGTACTTTTCCCCTAGAACGTTCTGGTTATGCTTGTCGAGCATCAGAACTGCGAAAATTTTGAGTTTCTCAAGCGTTTCTTACATCCAAACTGCCATATCTCGCGAACGGATTGACCAATCCGTAAAATTTCTGTTGCATCTGAAAGTAGAAACTCGCCCGATTACAACGGTATGCGTACTTTTCCCCTAGGCCGTTCTAGTTATTCGTTTCGAGCATCAGAACTGCGAAAATGTTGAGTTTCTCAAGCGTTTCTTACCTACAAACTGCCATATCTCGCGAACGGATTGACCAATCCTCAAAATTTCTGTTGCATCTGAAAGTAGAAATTCGCCCGATTACAACGGTACGCGTACTTTTCCCCTAGAACGTTCTGGTTATGCTTGTCGAGCATCAGAACTGCGAAAATTTTGAGTTTCTCAAGCGTTTCTTACCTCCAAACTGCCATATCTCGCGAACGGATTGACCAATCCGTAAAATTTCTGTTGCATCTGAAAGTAGAAACTCGCCCGATTACAACGGAATGCGTACTTTTCCCCTAGGCCGTTCTAGTTATTCGTTTCGAGCATCAGAACTGCGAAAATGTTGAGTTTCACAAGCGTTTCTTACCTACAAACTGCCATATCTCGCGAACGGATTGACCAATCCTCAAAATTTCTGTTGCATCTGAAAGTAGAAATTCGCCCGATTACAACGGTATGCGTACTTTTCCCCTAGACCGTTCTAGTTATGCTTGTCGAGCATCAGAACTGCGAAAATTTTGAGTTTCTCAAGCGTTTCTTACCTCCAAACTGCCATATCTCGCGAACGGATTGACCAATCCGCAAAATTTCTGTTGCATCTGAAAGTAGAAACTCGCCCGATTACAACGGTAGATGTAGTTTTTCCCTAGGCCGTTCTAGTTATTCGTTTCGAGCATCAGAACTGCGAAAATGTTGAGTTTCTCAAGCGTTTCTTACCTACAAACTGCCAAATCTCGCGAACGGATTGACCAATCCGCAAAATTTCTGTTGCATCTGAAAGTAGAAATTCGCCCGATTACAACGGTATGCGCACTTTTCCCCTAGTCGGTTCTAGTTACTCGTTTCGAGCATCAGAACTGCGAAAATTTTGAGTTTCTCAACCGTTTCTTACCTCCAAACTGCCATATCTCGCGAACGGATTGACCAATCCGCAAAATTTCTGTTGCATCTGAAAGTAGAAAGTCGCCCGATTACAACGGTATGCGTACTTTTCCCCTAGACCGCTCTAGTTATGCTTGTCGAGCATCAGAACTGCGAAAATTTTGAGTTTCTCAAGCGTTTCTTACCTCCAAACTGCCATATCTCGCGAACGGATTGACCAATCCGTAAAATTTCTGTTGCATCTGAAAGTAGAAACTCGCCCGATTACAACGGTATTTGTACTTTTCCCCTAGGCCGTTCTAGTTATTCGTTTCGAGCATCAGAACTGCGAAAATGTTGAGTTTCTCAAGCGTTTCTTACCTACAAACTGCCATATCTCGCGAACGGATTGACCAATCCTCAAAATTTCTGTTGCATCTGAAAGTAGAAATTCGCCCGATTACAACGGTATGCGTACTTTTCCCCTAGAACGTTCTGGTTATGCTTGTCGAGCATCAGAACTGCGAAAATTTTGAGTTTCTCAAGCGTTTCTTACCTCCAAACTGCCATATCTCGCGAACGGATTGACCAATCCGTAAAATTTCTGTTGCATCTGAAAGTAGAAACTCGCCCGATTACAACGGAATGCGTACTTTTCCCCTAGGCCGTTCTAGTTATTCGTTTCGAGCATCAGAACTGCGAAAATGTTGAGTTTCTCAAGCGTTTCTTACCTACAAACTGCCATATCTCGCGAACGGATTGACCAATCCGTAAAATTTCTGTTGCATCTGAAAGTAGAAACTCGCCCGATTACAACGGAATGCGTACTTTTCCCCTAGGCCGTTCTAGTTATTCGTTTCGAGCATCAGAACTGCGAAAATGTTGAGTTTCTCAAGCGTTTCTTACCTACAAACTGCCATATCTCGCGAACGGATTGACCAATCCTCAAAATTTCTGTTGCATCTGAAAGTAGAAATTCGCCCGATTACAACGGTATGCGTACTTTTCCCCTAGACCGTTCTAGTTATGCTTGTCGAGCATCAGAACTGCGAAAATTTTGAGTTTCTCAAGCGTTTCTTACCTCCAAACTGCCATATCTCGCGAACGGATTGACCAATCCGCAAAATTTCTGTTGCATCTGAAAGTAGAAACTCGCCCGATTACAACGGTAGATGTAGTTTTTCCCTAGGCCGTTCTAGTTATTCGTTTCGAGCATCAGAACTGCGAAAATGTTGAGTTTCTCAAGCGTTTCTTACCTACAAACTGCCAAATCTCGCGAACGGATTGACCAATCCGCAAAATTTCTGTTGCATCTGAAAGTAGAAATTCGCCCGATTACAACGGTATGCGTACTTTTCCCCTAGAACGTTCTAGTTATGCTTGTCGAGCTTCAGAACTGCGAAAATTTTGAGTTTCTCAAGCATTTCTTACCTCCAAACTGCCATATCTCGCGAACGGATTGACCAATCCGCAAAATTTCTGATGCATCTGAAAGTAGAAACTCGCCCGATTACAACGGTATGCGTACTTTTCCCCTAGGCCGCTCTAGTTATTCGTTTCGGGCATCAGAACTGCGAAAATTTTGTGTTTCTCAAGTGTTTCATACTTCCAAACTGCCATATCTCGCGAACGGGTTGACCAATCCGCAAAATTTCTGTTGCATCTGAAAGTAGAAACTCGCCCGATTACAACGGTATGCGTACTTTTCCCCTAGGCCGTTCTGGTTATTCGTTTCGAGCATCAGAACTGTGAAAATTTTGAGTTTCTCAACCGTTTCTTACCTCCAAACTGCCATATCTCGCGAACGGATTGACCAATCCGCAAAATTTCTGTTGCATCTGAAAGTAGAAAGTCGCCCGATTACAACGGCATGCGTACTTTTCCCCTAGAACGTTCTAGTTATGCTGGTCGAGCATCAGAACTGCGAAAATTTTGAGTTTCTCAAGCGTTTCTTACCTCCAAACTGCCATATCTCGAGAACGGATTGACTAATCCGCAAAATTTTTGTTGCATCTGAAAGTAGAAACTCACCCGATTACAACGGTATGCGTACTTTTCCCCTAGGCCGCTCTAGTTATTCGTTTCGAGCATCAGAACTGCGAAAATTTTGTGTTTCTCAAGTGTTTCATACCTCCAAACTGCCGTATCTCGCGAACGGATTGACCAATCCGCAAAATTTCTGTTGCATCTGAAAGTAGAAATTGGCCCGATTACAACGGTATGCGTACTTTTCCCCTAGACCGTTCTAGTTATGCTTGTCGAGCATCAGAACTGCGAAAATTTTGAGTTTCTCAAGCGTTTCTTACTTCCAAACTGCCATATCTCGCGAACGGATTGACCAATTCGCAAAATTTCTGTTGCATCTGAAAGTAGAAACTCGCCCGATTACAACGGTAGGTGTAGTTTTCCCCTAGGCCGTTCTAGTTATTCGTTTCGAGCATCAGAACTGCGAAAATGTTGAGTTTCTCAAGCGTTTCTTACCTCCAAACTGCCATATCTCGCGAACGGATTGACCAATCCGCAAAATTTCTGTTGCATCTGAAAGTAGAAATTCGCCCGATTACAACGGTATGCGTACTTTTCCCCTAGACCGCTCTAGTTATGCTTGTCGAGCACCAGAACTGCGAAAATTTTGAGTTTCTCAAGCGTTTCTTACCTCCAAACTGCCATACCTCGCGAACGGATTGACCAATCCGCAAAATTTCTGTTGCATCTGAAGGTAGAAACTCGCCCGATTACAACGGTATGCGTACTTTTCCCCTAGAACGTTCTGGTTATGCTTGTCGAGCATCAGAACTGCGAAAATTTTGAGTTTCTCAAGCGTTTCTTACATCCAAACTGCCATATCTCGCGAACGGATTGACCAATCCGTAAAATTTCTGTTGCATCTGAAAGTAGAAACTCGCCCGATTACAACGGTATGCGTACTTTTCCGCTAGGCCGTTCTAGTTATTCGTTTCGAGCATCAGAACTGCGAAAATGTTGAGTTTCTCAAGCGTTTCTTACCTACAAACTGCCATATCTCGCGAACGGATTGACCAATCCTCAAAATTTCTGTTGCATCTGAAAGTAGAAATTCGCCCGATTACAACGGTATGCGTACTTTTCCCCTAGAACGTTCTGGTTATGCTTGTCGAGCATCAGAACTGCGAAAATTTTGAGTTTCTCAAGCGTTTCTTACCTCCAAACTGCCATATCTCGCGAACGGATTGACCAATCCGTAAAATTTCTGTTGCATCTGAAAGTAGAAACTCGCCCGATTACAACGGAATGCGTACTTTTCCCCTAGGCCGTTCTAGTTATTCGTTTCGAGCATCAGAACTGCGAAAATGTTGAGTTTCTCAAGCGTTTCTTACCTACAAACTGCCATATCTCGCGAACGGATTGACCAATCCTCAAAATTTCTGTTGCATCTGAAAGTAGAAATTCGCCCGATTACAACGGTATGCGTACTTTTCCCCTAGACCGTTCTAGTTATGCTTGTCGAGCATCAGAACTGCGAAAATTTTGAGTTTCTCAAGCGTTTCTTACCTCCAAACTGCCATATCTCGCGAACGGATTGACCAATCCGCAAAATTTCTGTTGCATCTGAAAGTAGAAACTCGCCCGGTTACAACGGTAGATGTAGTTTTTCCCTAGGCCGTTCTAGTTATTCGTTTCGAGCATCAGAACTGCGAAAATGTTGAGTTTCTCAAGCGTTTCTTACCTACAAACTGCCAAATCTCGCGAACGGATTGACCAATCCGCAAAATTTCTGTTGCATCTGAAAGTAGAAATTCGCCCGATTACAACGGTATGCGCACTTTTCCCCTAGTCGGTTCTAGTTACTCGTTTCGAGCATCAGAACTGCGAAAATTTTGAGTTTCTCAACCGTTTCTTACCTCCAAACTGCCATATCTCGCGAACGGATTGACCAATCCGCAAAATTTCTGTTGCATCTGAAAGTAGAAAGTCGCCCGATTACAACGGTATGCGTACTTTTCCCCTAGGCCGTTCTAGTTATTCGTTTCGAGCATCAGAACTGCGAAAATGTTGAGTTTCTCAAGCGTTTCTTACCTACAAACTGCCATATCTCGCGAACGGATTGACCAATCCGCAAAATTTCTGTTGCATCTGAAAGTAGAAATTGGCCCGATTACAACGGTATGCGTACTTTTCCCCTAGACCGTTCTAGTTATGCTTGTCGAGCATCAGAACTGCGAAAATTTTGAGTTTCTCAAGCGTTTCTTACTTCCAAACTGCCATATCTCGCGAACGGATTGACCAATTCGCAAAATTTCTGTTGCATCTGAAAGTAGAAATTCGCCCGATTACAACGGTATGCGTACTTTTCCCCTAGACCGCTCTAGTTATGCTTGTCGAGCACCAGAACTGCGAAAATTTTGAGTTTCTCAAGCGTTTCTTACCTCCAAACTGCCATACCTCGCGAACGGATTGACCAATCCGCAAAATTTCTGTTGCATCTGAAGGTAGAGACTCGCCCGATTACAACGGTATGCGTACTTTTCCCCTAGAACGTTCTGGTTATGCTTGTCGAGCATCAGAACTGCGAAAATTTTGAGTTTCTCAAGCGTTTCTTACATCCAAACTGCCATATCTCGCGAACGGATTGACCAATCCGTAAAATTTCTGTTGCATCTGAAAGTAGAAACTCGCCCGATTACAACGGTATGCGTACTTTTCCGCTAGGCCGTTCTAGTTATTCGTTTCGAGCATCAGAACTGCGAAAATGTTGAGTTTCTCAAGCGTTTCTTACCTACAAACTGCCATATCTCGCGAACGGATTGACCAATCCTCAAAATTTCTGTTGCATCTGAAAGTAGAAATTCGCCCGATTACAACGGTATGCGTACTTTTCCCCTAGAACGTTCTGGTTATGCTTGTCGAGCATCAGAACTGCGAAAATTTTGAGTTTCTCAAGCGTTTCTTACCTCCAAACTGCCATATCTCGCGAACGGATTGACCAATCCGTAAAATTTCTGTTGCATCTGAAAGTAGAAACTCGCCCGATTACAACGGAATGCGTACTTTTCCCCTAGGCCGTTCTAGTTATTCGTTTCGAGCATCAGAACTGCGAAAATGTTGAGTTTCTCAAGCGTTTCTTACCTACAAACTGCCATATCTCGCGAACGGATTGACCAATCCTCAAAATTTCTGTTGCATCTGAAAGTAGAAATTCGCCCGATTACAACGGTATGCGTACTTTTCCCCTAGACCGTTCTAGTTATGCTTGTCGAGCATCAGAACTGCGAAAATTTTGAGTTTCTCAAGCGTTTCTTACCTCCAAACTGCCATATCTCGCGAACGGATTGACCAATCCGCAAAATTTCTGTTGCATCTGAAAGTAGAAACTCGCCCGGTTACAACGGTAGATGTAGTTTTTCCCTAGGCCGTTCTAGTTATTCGTTTCGAGCATCAGAACTGCGAAAATGTTGAGTTTCTCAAGCGTTTCTTACCTACAAACTGCCAAATCTCGCGAACGGATTGACCAATCCGCAAAATTTCTGTTGCATCTGAAAGTAGAAATTCGCCCGATTACAACGGTATGCGCACTTTTCCCCTAGTCAGTTCTAGTTACTCGTTTCGAGCATCAGAACTGCGAAAATTTTGAGTTTCTCAACCGTTTCTTACCTCCAAACTGCCATATCTCGCGAACGGATTGACCAATCCGCAAAATTTCTGTTGCATCTGAAAGTAGAAAGTCGCCCGATTACAACGGTATGCGTACTTTTTCCCTAGACCGCTCTAGTTATGCTTGTCGAGCATCAGAACTGCGAAAATTTTGAGTTTCTCAAGCGTTTCTTACCTCCAAACTGCCATATCTCGCGAACGGATTGACCAATCCGTAAAATTTCTGTTGCATCTGAAAGTAGAAACTCGCCCGATTACAACGGTATTTGTACTTTTCCCCTAGGCCGTTCTAGTTATTCGTTTCGAGCATCAGAACTGCGAAAATGTTGAGTTTCTCAAGCGTTTCTTACCTACAAACTGCCATATCTCGCGAACGGATTGACCAATCCGTAAAATTTCTGTTGCATCTGAAAGTAGAAACTCGCCCGATTACAACGGAATGCGTACTTTTCCCCTAGGCCGTTCTAGTTATTCGTTTCGAGCATCAGAACTGCGAAAATGTTGAGTTTCTCAAGCGTTTCTTACCTACAAACTGCCATATCTCGCGAACGGATTGACCAATCCTCAAAATTTCTGTTGCATCTGAAAGTAGAAATTCGCCCGATTACAACGGTATGCGTACTTTTCCCCTAGACCGTTCTAGTTATGCTTGTCGAGCATCAGAACTGCGAAAATTTTGAGTTTCTCAAGCGTTTCTTACCTCCAAACTGCCATATCTCGCGAACGGATTGACCAATCCGCAAAATTTCTGTTGCATCTGAAAGTAGAAACTCGCCCGGTTACAACGGTAGATGTAGTTTTTCCCTAGGCCGTTCTAGTTATTCGTTTCGAGCATCAGAACTGCGAAAATGTTGAGTTTCTCAAGCGTTTCTTACCTACAAACTGCCAAATCTCGCGAACGGATTGACCAATCCGCAAAATTTCTGTTGCATCTGAAAGTAGAAATTCGCCCGATTACAACGGTATGCGCACTTTTCCCCTAGTCGGTTCTAGTTACTCGTTTCGAGCATCAGAACTGCGAAAATTTTGAGTTTCTCAACCGTTTCTTACCTCCAAACTGCCATATCTCGCGAACGGATTGACCAATCCGCAAAATTTCTGTTGCATCTGAAAGTAGAAAGTCGCCCGATTACAACGGTATGCGTACTTTTTCCCTAGACCGCTCTAGTTATGCTTGTCGAGCATCAGAACTGCGAAAATTTTGAGTTTCTCAAGCGTTTCTTACCTCCAAACTGCCATATCTCGCGAACGGATTGACCAATCCGTAAAATTTCTGTTGCATCTGAAAGTAGAAACTCGCCCGATTACAACGGTATTTGTACTTTTCCCCTAGGCCGTTCTAGTTATTCGTTTCGAGCATCAGAACTGCGAAAATGTTGAGTTTCTCAAGCGTTTCTTACCTACAAACTGCCATATCTCGCGAACGGATTGACCAATCCGTAAAATTTCTGTTGCATCTGAAAGTAGAAACTCGCCCGATTACAACGGAATGCGTACTTTTCCCCTAGGCCGTTCTAGTTATTCGTTTCGAGCATCAGAACTGCGAAAATGTTGAGTTTCTCAAGCGTTTCTTACCTACAAACTGCCATATCTCGCGAACGGATTGACCAATCCTCAAAATTTCTGTTGCATCTGAAAGTAGAAATTCGCCCGATTACAACGGTATGCGTACTTTTCCCCTAGACCGTTCTAGTTATGCTTGTCGAGCATCAGAACTGCGAAAATTTTGAGTTTCTCAAGCGTTTCTTACCTCCAAACTGCCATATCTCGCGAACGGATTGACCAATCCGCAAAATTTCTGTTGCATCTGAAAGTAGAAACTCGCCCGATTACAACGGTAGATGTAGTTTTTCCCTAGGCCGTTCTAGTTATTCGTTTCGAGCATCAGAACTGCGAAAATGTTGAGTTTCTCAAGCGATTCTTACCTACAAACTGCCAAATCTCGCGAACGGATTGACCAATCCGCAAAATTTCTGTTGCATCTGAAAGTAGAAATTCGCCCGATTACAACGGTATGCGTACTTTTCCCCTAGAACGTTCTAGTTATGCTTGTCGAGCATCAGAACTGCGAAAATTTTGAGTTTCTCAAGCATTTCTTACCTCCAAACTGCCATATCTCGCGAACGGATTGACCAATCCGCAAAATTTCTGATGCATCTGAAAGTAGAAACTCGCCCGATTACAACGGTATGCGTACTTTTCCCCTAGGCCGCTCTAGTTATTCGTTTCGGGCATCAGAACTGCGAAAATTTTGAGTTTCTCAACCGTTTCTTACCTCCAAACTGCCATATCTCGCGAACGGATTGACCAATCCGCAAAATTTCTGTTGCATCTGAAAGTAGAAAGTCGCCCGATTACAACGGCATGCGTACTTTTCCCCTAGAACGTTCTAGTTATGCTGGTCGAGCATCAGAACTGCGAAAATTTTGAGTTTCTCAAGCGTTTCTTACCTCCAAACTGCCATATCTCGAGAACGGATTGACTAATCCGCAAAATTTTTGTTGCATCTGAAAGTAGAAACTCACCCGATTACAACGGTATGCGTACTTTTCCCCTAGGCCGCTCTAGTTATTCGTTTCGAGCATCAGAACTGCGAAAATTTTGTGTTTCTCAAGTGTTTCATACCTCCAAACTGCCGTATCTCGCGAACGGATTGACCAATCCGCAAAATTTCTGTTGCATCTGAAAGTAGAAAGTCGCCCGATTACAACGGTATGCGTACTTTTCCCCTAGAACGTTCTAGCTATGCTTGTCGAGCATCAGAACTGCGAAAATTTTGAGTTTCTCAAGCGTTTCTTACCTCCAAACTGCCATATCTCGCGAACGGATTGACCAATCCGTAAAATTTCTGTTGCATCTGAAAGTAGAAACTCGCCCGATTACAACGGTATGCGTACTTTTCCCCTAGGCCGTTCTAGTTATTCGTTTCGAGCATCAGAACTGCGAAAATGTTGAGTTTCTCAAGCGTTTCTTACCTACAAACTGCCATATCTCGCGAACGGATTGACCAATCCGCAAAATTTCTGTTGCATCTGAAAGTAGAAATTGGCCCGATTACAACGGTATGCGTACTTTTCCCCTAGACCGTTCTAGTTATGCTTGTCGAGCATCAGAACTGCGAAAATTTTGAGTTTCTCAAGCGTTTCTTACTTCCAAACTGCCATATCTCGCGAACGGATTGACCAATTCGCAAAATTTCTGTTGCATCTGAAAGTAGAAACTCGCCCGATTACAACGGTAGGTGTAGTTTTCCCCTAGGCCGTTCTAGTTATTCGTTTCGAGCATCAGAACTGCGAAAATGTTGAGTTTCTCAAGCGTTTCTTACCTCCAAACTGCCATATCTCGCGAACGGATTGACCAATCCGCAAAATTTCTGTTGCATCTGAAAGTAGAAATTCCCCCGATTACAACGGTATGCGTACTTTTCCCCTAGACCGCTCTAGTTATGCTTGTCGAGCACCAGAACTGCGAAAATTTTGAGTTTCTCAAGCGTTTCTTACCTCCAAACTGCCATACCTCGCGAACGGATTGACCAATCCGCAAAATTTCTGTTGCATCTGAAGGTAGAAACTCGCCCGATTACAACGGTATGCGTACTTTTCCCCTAGAACGTTCTGGTTATGCTTGTCGAGCATCAGAACTGCGAAAATTTTGAGTTTCTCAAGCGTTTCTTACATCCAAACTGCCATATCTCGCGAACGGATTGACCAATCCGTAAAATTTCTGTTGCATCTGAAAGTAGAAACTCGCCCGATTACAACGGTATGCGTACTTTTCCGCTAGGCCGTTCTAGTTATTCGTTTCGAGCATCAGAACTGCGAAAATGTTGAGTTTCTCAAGCGTTTCTTACCTACAAACTGCCATATCTCGCGAACGGATTGACCAATCCTCAAAATTTCTGTTGCATCTGAAAGTAGAAATTCGCCCGATTACAACGGTATGCGTACTTTTCCCCTAGAACGTTCTGGTTATGCTTGTCGAGCATCAGAACTGCGAAAATTTTGAGTTTCTCAAGCGTTTCTTACCTCCAAACTGCCATATCTCGCGAACGGATTGACCAATCCGTAAAATTTCTGTTGCATCTGAAAGTAGAAACTCGCCCGATTACAACGGAATGCGTACTTTTCCCCTAGGCCGTTCTAGTTATTCGTTTCGAGCATCAGAACTGCGAAAATGTTGAGTTTCTCAAGCGTTTCTTACCTACAAACTGCCATATCTCGCGAACGGATTGACCAATCCTCAAAATTTCTGTTGCATCTGAAAGTAGAAATTCGCCCGATTACAACGGTATGCGTACTTTTCCCCTAGACCGTTCTAGTTATGCTTGTCGAGCATCAGAACTGCGAAAATTTTGAGTTTCTCAAGCGTTTCTTACCTCCAAACTGCCATATCTCGCGAACGGATTGACCAATCCGCAAAATTTCTGTTGCATCTGAAAGTAGAAACTCGCCCGGTTACAACGGTAGATGTAGTTTTTCCCTAGGCCGTTCTAGTTATTCGTTTCGAGCATCAGAACTGCGAAAATGTTGAGTTTCTCAAGCGTTTCTTACCTACAAACTGCCAAATCTCGCGAACGGATTGACCAATCCGCAAAATTTCTGTTGCATCTGAAAGTAGAAATTCGCCCGATTACAACGGTATGCGCACTTTTCCCCTAGTCGGTTCTAGTTACTCGTTTCGAGCATCAGAACTGCGAAAATTTTGAGTTTCTCAACCGTTTCTTACCTCCAAACTGCCATATCTCGCGAACGGATTGACCAATCCGCAAAATTTCTGTTGCATCTGAAAGTAGAAAGTCGCCCGATTACAACGGTATGCGTACTTTTTCCCTAGACCGCTCTAGTTATGCTTGTCGAGCATCAGAACTGCGAAAATTTTGAGTTTCTCAAGCGTTTCTTACCTCCAAACTGCCATATCTCGCGAACGGATTGACCAATCCGTAAAATTTCTGTTGCATCTGAAAGTAGAAACTCGCCCGATTACAACGGTATTTGTACTTTTCCCCTAGGCCGTTCTAGTTATTCGTTTCGAGCATCAGAACTGCGAAAATGTTGAGTTTCTCAAGCGTTTCTTACCTACAAACTGCCATATCTCGCGAACGGATTGACCAATCCTCAAAATTTCTGTTGCATCTGAAAGTAGAAATTCGCCCGATTACAACGGTATGCGTACTTTTCCCCTAGAACGTTCTGGTTATGCTTGTCGAGCATCAGAACTGCGAAAATTTTGAGTTTCTCAAGCGTTTCTTACCTCCAAACTGCCATATCTCGCGAACGGATTGACCAATCCGTAAAATTTCTGTTGCATCTGAAAGTAGAAACTCGCCCGATTAGAACGGAATGCGTACTTTTCCCCTAGGCCGTTCTAGTTATTCGTTTCGAGCATCAGAACTGCGAAAATGTTGAGTTTCTCAAGCGTTTCTTACCTACAAACTGCCATATCTCGCGAACGGATTGACCAATCCTCAAAATTTCTGTTGCATCTGAAAGTAGAAATTCGCCCGATTACAACGGTATGCGTACTTTTCCCCTAGACCGTTCTAGTTATGCTTGTCGAGCATCAGAACTGCGAAAATTTTGAGTTTCTCAAGCGTTTCTTACCTCCAAACTGCCATATCTCGCGAACGGATTGACCAATCCGCAAAATTTCTGTTGCATCTGAAAGTAGAAACTCGCCCGATTACAACGGTAGATGTAGTTTTTCCCTAGGCCGTTCTAGTTATTCGTTTCGAGCATCAGAACTGCGAAAATGTTGAGTTTCTCAAGCGTTTCTTACCTACAAACTGCCATATCTCGCGAACGGATTGACCAATCCGCAAAATTTCTGTTGCATCTGAAAGTAGAAATTCGCCCGATTACAACGGTATGCGCACTTTTCCCCTAGTCGGTTCTAGTTACTCGTTTCGAGCATCAGAACTGCGAAAATTTTGAGTTTCTCAACCGTTTCTTACCTCCAAACTGCCATATCTCGCGAACGGATTGACCAATCCGCAAAATTTCTGTTGCATCTGAAAGTAGAAAGTCGCCCGATTACAACGGTATGCGTACTTTTCCCCTAGACCGCTCTAGTTATGCTTGTCGAGCATCAGAACTGCGAAAATTTTGAGTTTCTCAAGCGTTTCTTACCTCCAAACTGCCATATCTCGCGAACGGATTGACCAATCCGTAAAATTTCTGTTGCATCTGAAAGTAGAAACTCGCCCGATTACAACGGTATTTGTACTTTTCCCGTAGGCCGTTCTAGTTATTCGTTTCGAGCATCAGAACTGCGAAAATGTTGAGTTTCTCAAGCGTTTCTTACCTACAAACTGCCATATCTCGCGAACGGATTGACCAATCCTCAAAATTTCTGTTGCATCTGAAAGTAGAAATTCGCCCGATTACAACGGTATGCGTACTTTTCCCCTAGAACGTTCTAGTTATGCTTGTCGAGCATCAGAACTGCGAAAATTTTGAGTTTCTCAAGCGTTTCTTACCTCCAAACTGCCATATCTCGCGAACGGATTGACCAATCCGCAAAATTTCTGTTGCATCTGAAAGTAGAAACTCGCCCGATTACAACGGTAGATGTAGTTTTTCCCTAGGCCGTTCTAGTTATTCGCTTCGAGCATCAGAACTGCGAAAATGTTGAGTTTCTCAAGCGTTCCTTACCTACAAAATGCCATATCTCGCGAACGGATTGACCAATCCGCAAAATTTCTGTTGCACCTGAAAGTAGAAATTCGCCCGATTACAACGGTGTTCGTACTTTTCCCCTAGACCGTTCTAGTTATGCTTGTCGAGCATCAGAACTGCGAAAATTTTGAGTTTCTCAAGCGTTTCTTACCTCCAAACTGCCATATCTCGCGAACGGATTGACCAATCCGCAAAATTTCTGTTGCATCTGAAAGTAGAAACTCGCCCGATTACAACGGTAGGTGTAGTTTTCCCCTAGGCCGTTCTAGTTATTCGTTTCGAGCATCAGAACTGCGAAAATGTTGAGTTTCTCAAGCGTTTCTTACCTACAAACTGCCATATCTCGCGAACGGATTGACCAATCCGCAAAATTTCTGTTGCATCTGAAAGTAGAAATTCGCCCAATTACAAGGGTATGCGCACTTTTCCCCTAGTCGGTTCTAGTTACTCGTTTCGAGCATCAGAACTGCGAAAATTTTGAGTTTCTCAAGCGTTTCTTACCTCCAAACTGCCATATCTCGCGAACGGATTGAACAATCCGCAAAATTTCTGTTGCATCTGAAAGTAGAAACTCGCCCGTTTACAACGGTATGCGTACTTTTCCCCTAGGCCGTTCTAGTTATTCGTTTCGAGCATCAGAACTGCGAAAATTTTGAGTTTCTCAAGCGTTTCTTACTTCCAAACCGCCATATCTCGCGAACGGATTGACCAATCCGCAAAATTTCTGTTGCATCTGAAAGTAGAATGTCATCCGATTACAACGGTATGCGTACTTTTCCCCTAGGCCGTTCTAGTTAATCGTTTCGAGCATCAGAACTGCGAAAATTTTGAGTTTCTCAAGCGTTTCTTACTTCCAAACTGCCATATCTCGCGAACGGATTGACCAATCCGCAAAATTTCTGTTGCATCTGAAAGTAGAAACTCGCCCGATTACAACGGTATGCGTACTTTTCCCGTAGGCCGTTGTAGTTATTCGTTTCGAGCATGAGAACTGCGAAAATTTTGTGTTTCTCAAGTGTTTCATACTTCCAAATTGCCATATCTCGCGAACGGATTGAACAATCCGCAAAATTTCTGTTGCATCTGAAAGTAGAATGTCATCCGATTACAACGGTATGCGTACTTTTCCCCTAGACCGGTCTAGTTATGCTTGTCGAGCATCAGAACTGCGAAAATTTTGAGTTTCTCAAGCGTTTCTTACCTCCAAACTGCCATATCTCGCGAACGGATTGACCAATCCGCAAAATTTCTGTTGCTTCTGAAAGTAGAAACTCGCCCGACTACAACGGTATGCGTACTTTTCCCCTAGGCCGTTCTAGTTATTCGTTTCGAGCATCAGAACTGCGAAAATTTTGAGTTTCTCAAGCGTTTCTTACCTCCAAACTGCCATATCTCGCGAACGGATTGACCAATCCGCAAAATTTCTGTTGCATCTGAAAGTAGAAACTCGCCCGATTACAACGGTGTGCGTACTTTTCCCCTAGGCCGTTCTAGTTATTCGTTTCGAGCATCAGAACTGCGAAAATGTTGAGTTTCTCAAGCGTTTCTTACCTACAAACTGCCATATCTCGCGAACGGATTGACCAATCCGCAAAATTTCTGTTGCATCTGAAAGTAGAAACTCACCCGATTACAACGGTATGCGTACTTTTCCCGTAGGCCGTTGTAGTTATTCGTTTCGAGCATGAGAACTGCGAAAATTTTGTGTTTCTCAAGTGTTTCATACTTCCAAACTGCCATATCTCGCGAACGGATTGACCAATCCGCAAAATTTCTGTTGCATCTGAAAGTAGAAACTCGCCCGATTACAACGGTATGCGTACTTTTCCCCTAGGCCGTTCTAGTTATGCTTGTCGAGCATCAGAACTGCGAAAATTTTGAGTTTCTCAAGCGTTTCTTACCTCCAAACTGCCATATCTCGCGAACGGATTGACTAATCCGCAAAATTTCTGTTGCATCTGAAAGTAGAAACTCGCCCGATTACAACGGTATGCGTACTTTTCCCCTAGGCCGTTCTAGTTATTCGTTTCGAGCATCAGAACTGCGAAAATTTTGAGTTTCTCAAGCGTTTCTTACCTCCAAACTGCCATATCTCGCGAACGGATTGACCAATCCGCAAAATTTCTGTTGCATCTGAAAGTAGAAACTCGCCCGATTACAACGGTATGCGTACTTTTCCCCTAGTCCGTTCTAGTTATTCGTTTCGAGCATCAGAACTGCGAAAATTTTGAGTTTCTCAAGCGTTTCTTACCTCCAAGCTGCCATATCTCGCGAACGGATTGACCAATCCGCAAAATTTCTGTTGCATCTGAAAGTAGAAACTCGCCCGATTACAACGGTATGCGTACTTTTCCCCTAGTCCGTTCTAGTTATTCGTTTCGAGCATCAGAACTGCGAAAATTTTGAGTTTTTCAAGCGTTTCTTACCTCCAAATTGCCATACCTCGCGAACGGATTGAGCAATCCGCAAAATTTCTGTTGCATCTGAAGGTAGAAACTCGCCCGTTTACAACGGTATGCGTACTTTTCCCCTAGGCCGTTCTAGTTATTCGTTTCGAGCATCAGAACTGCGAAAATTTGAGTTTCTCAAGCGTTTCTTACTTCCAAACCGCCATATCTCGCGAACGGATTGACCAATCCGCAAAATTTCTGTTGCATCTGAAAGTAGAAACTCGCCCGATTACAACGGTATGCGTACTTTTCCCCTAGGCCGTTCTAGTTAATCGTTTCGAGCATCAGAACTGCGAAAATTTTGAGTTTCTCAAGCGTTTCTTACCTCCAAACTGCCATATCTCGCGAACGGATTGACCAATCCGCAAAATTTCTGTTGCATCTGAAAGTAGAAACTCGCCCGATTACAACGGTATGCGTACTTTTCCCCTAGGCCGTTCTAGTTATTCGTTTCGAGCATCAGAACTGCGAAAATTTTGAGTTTCTCAAGCGTTTCTTACTTCCAAACCGCCATATCTCGCGAACGGATTGACCAATCCGCAAAATTTCTGTTGCATCTGAAAGTAGAAACTCGCCCGATTACAACGGTATGCGTACTTTTCCCCTAGGCCGTTCTAGTTAATCGTTTCGAGCATCAGAACTGCGAAAATTTTGAGATTCTCAAGCGTTTCTTACTTCCAAACCGCCATATCTCGCGAACGGATTGACCAATCCGCAAAATTTCTGTTGCATTTGAAAGTAGAAACTCGCCCGATTACAACGGTATGCGTACTTTTCCCCTAGGCCGTTCTGGTTATTCGTTTCGAGCATCAGAACTGTGTAAATTTTGAGTTTCTCAACCGTTTCTTACCTCCAAACTGCCGTATCTCGCGAACGGATTGACCAATCCGCAAAATTTCTGTTGCATCTGAAAGTAGAAATTCGCCCGATTACAACGGTAGGCGTACTTTTCCCCTAGACCGTTCTAGTTATGCTTGTCGAGCATCAGAACTGCGAAAATTTTGAGTTTCTCAAGCGTTGCTTACTTCCAAACTGCCACATCTCGCGAACGGATTGACCAATCCGCAAAATTTCTGTTGCATCTGAAAGTAGAAACTCGCCCGATTACAACGGTAGGTGTAGTTTTCCCCTAGGCCGTTCTAGTTATTCGTTTCGAGCATCAGAACTGCGAAAATGTTGAGTTTCTCAAGCGTTTCTTACCTACAAACTGCCATATCTCGCGAACAGATTGACCAATCCGCAAAATTTCTGTTGCATCTGAAAGTAGAAAGTCGCCCGATTACAACGGTATGCGTACTTTTCCCCTAGACCGTTCTAGCTATGCTTGTCGAGCATCAGAACTGCGAAAATTTTGAGTTTCTCAAGCGTTTCTTACCTCCAAACTGCCATATCTCGCGAACGGATTGACCAATCCGCAAAATTTCTGTTGCATCTGAAAGTAGAAAGTCGCCCGATTACAACGGTATGCGTACTTTTCCCCTAGAACGTTCTGGTTATGCTTGTCGAGCATCAGAACTGCGAAAATTTTGAGTTTCTCAAGCGTTTCTTACCTCCAAACTGCCATATCTCGCGAACGGATTGACCAATCCGCAAAATTTCTGTTGCATCTGAAAGTAGAAACTCGCCCGATTACAACGGTAGATGTAGTTTTCCCTTAGGCCGTTCTAGTTATTCGTTTCGAACATCAGAACTGCGAAAATGTTGAGTTTCTCAAGCGTTTCTTACCTACAAACTGCCATATCTCGCGAACGGATTGACCAATCCGCAAAATTTCTGTTGCATCTGAAAGTAGAAATTCGGCCGATTACAACGGTATGCGCACTTTTCCCCTGGTCGGTTCTGGTTACTCGTTTCGAGCATCAGAACTGCGAAAATTTTGAGTTTCTCAAGCGTTTCTTACCTCCAAACTGCCATATCTCGCGAACGGACTGACCAATCCGCAAAATTTCTGTTGCATATGAAAGTAGAAACTCGCCCGATTACAACGGTATGCGTACTTTCCCCCTAGGCCGTACTGGTTATTCGTTTCGAGCATCAGAACTGTGAAAATTTTGAGTTTCTCAACCGTTTCTTACCTCCAAACTGCCATATCTCGCGAACGGATTGACCAATCCGCAAAATTTCTGTTGCATCTGAAAGTAGAAAGTCGCCCGATTACAACGGTATGCGTACTTTTCCCCTAGACCGCTCTAGTTATGCTTGTCGAGCATCAGAACTGCGAAAATTTTGAGTTTCTCAAGCGTTTCTTACCTCCAAACTGCCATATCTCGCGATTGGATTGACCAATCCGCAAAATTTCTGTTGCATCTGAAAGTAGAAAGTCGCCCGATTACAACGGTATGCGTACTTTTCCCCTAGGCCGTTCTAGTTAATCGTTTCGAGCATCAGAACTGCGAAAATTTTGAGTTTCTCAAGCGTTTCTTACCTCCAAACTGCCATATCTCGCGAACGGATTGACCAATCCGCAAAATTTCTGTTGCATATGAAAGTAGAAACTCGCCCGATTACAACGGTATGCGTACTTTCCCCCTAGGCCGTACTGGTTATTCGTTTCGAGCATCAGAACTGTGAAAATTTTGAGTTTCTCAACCGTTTCTTACCTCCAAACTGCCATATCTCGCGAACGGATTGACCAATCCGCAAAATTTCTGTTGCATCTGAAAGTAGAAAGTCGCCCGATTACAACGGTATGCGTACTTTTCCCCTAGACCGCTCTAGTTATGCTTGTCGAGCATCAGAACTGCGAAAATTTTGAGTTTCTCAAGCGTTTCTTACCTCCAAACTGCCATATCTCGCGAATGGATTGACCAATCCGCAAAATTTCTGTTGCATCTGAAAGTAGAAAGTCGCCCGATTACAACGGTATGCGTACTTTTCCCCTAGGCCGTTCTAGTTAATCGTTTCGAGCATCAGAACTGCGAAAATTTTGAGTTTCTCAAGCGTTTCTTACCTCCAAACTGCCATATCTCGCGAACGGATTGACCAATCCGCAAAATTTCTGTTGCATCTGAAAGTAGAAACTCGCCCGATTACAACGGTATGCGTACTTTTCCCCTAGGCCGTTCTAGTTATTCGTTTCGAGCATCAGAACTGCGAAAATTTTGAGTTTCTCAAGCGTTTCTTACTTCCAAACCGCCATATCTCGCGAACGGATTGACCAATCCGCAAAATTTCTGTTGCATCTGAAAGTAGAAACTCGCCCGATTACAACGGTATGCGTACTTTTCCCCTAGGCCGTTCTAGTTAATCGTTTCGAGCATCAGAACTGCGAAAATTTTGAGATTCTCAAGCGTTTCTTACTTCCAAACCGCCATATCTCGCGAACGGATTGACCAATCCGCAAAATTTCTGTTGCATCTGAAAGTAGAAACTCGCCCGATTACAACGGTATGCGTACTTTTCCCCTAGGCCGTTCTGGTTATTCGTTTCGAGCATCAGAACTGTGTAAATTTTGAGTTTCTCAACCGTGTCTTACCTCCAAACTGCCGTATCTCGCGAACGGATTGACCAATCCGCAAAATTTCTGTTGCATCTGAAAGTAGAAATTCGCCCGATTACAACGGTATGCGTACTTTTCCCCTAGACCGTTCTAGTTATGCTTGTCGAGCATCAGAACTGCGAAAATTTTGAGTTTCTCAAGCGTTTCTTACTTCCAAACTGCCACATCTCGCGAACGGATTGACCAATCCGCAAAATTTCTGTTGCATCTGAAACTAGAAACTCGCCCGATTACAACGGTAGGTGTAGTTTTCCCCTAGGCCGTTCTAGTTATTCGTTTCGAGCATCAGAACTGCGAAAATGTTGAGTTTCTCAAGCGTTTCTTACCTACAAACTGCCATATCTCGCGAACGGATTGACCAATCCGCAAAATTTCTGTTGCATCTGAAAGTAGAAAGTCGCCCGATTACAACGGTATGCGTACTTTTCCCCTAGACCGTTCTAGCTATGCTTGTCGAGCATCAGAACTGCGAAAATTTTGAGTTTCTCAAGCGTTTCTTACCTCCAAACTGCCATATCTCGCGAACGGATTGACCAATCCGCAAAATTTCTGTTGCATCTGAAAGTAGAAAGTCGCCCGATTACAACGGTATGCGCACTTTTCCCCTGGTCGGTTCTAGTTACTCGTTTCGAGCATCAGAACTGCGAAAATTTTGAGTTTCTCAAGCGTTTCTTACCTCCAAACTGCCATATCTCGCGAACGGATTGACCAATCCGCAAAATTTCTGTTGCATCTGAAAGTAGAAACTCGCCCAATTACAACGGTATGCGTACTTTTCCCCTAGGCCGTACTGGTTATTCGTTTCGAGCATCAGAACTGTGAAAATTTTGAGTTTCTCAACCGTTTCTTACCTCCAAACTGCCATATCTCGCGAACGGATTGACCAATCCGCAAAATTTCTGTTGCATCTGAAAGTAGAAATTCGCCCGATTACAACGGTATGCGTACTTTTCCCCTAGACCGCTCTAGTTATGCTTGTCGAGCATCAGAACTGCGAAAATTTTGAGTTTCTCAAGCGTTTCTTACCTCCAAACTGCCATATCTCGCGAACGGATTGACCAATCCGCAAAATTTCTGTTGCATCTGAAAGTAGAAAGTCGCCCGATTACAACGGTATGCGTACTTTTCCCCTAGAACGTTCTGGTTATGCTTGTCGAGCATCAGAACTGCGAAAATTTTGAGTTTCTCAAGCGTTTCTTACCTCCAAACTGCCATATCTCGCGAACGGATTGACCAATCCGCAAAATTTCTGTTGCATCTGAAAGTAGAAAGTCGCCCGATTACAACGGTATGCGTACTTTTCCCCTAGAACGTTCTGGTTATGCTTGTCGAGCATCAGAACTGCGAAAATTTTGAGTTTCTCAAGCGTTTCTTACCTCCAAACTGCCATATCTCGCGAACGGATTGACCAATCCGCAAAATTTCTGTTGCATCTGAAAGTAGAAACTCGCCCGATTACAACGGTAGATGTAGTTTTCCCTTAGGCCGTTCTAGTTATTCGTTTCGAGCATCAGAACTGCGAAAATGTTGAGTTTCTCAAGCGTTTCTTACCTACAAACTGCCATATCTCGCGAACGGATTGACCAATCCGCAAAATTTCTGTTGCATCTGAAAGTAGAAATTCGGCCGATTACAACGGTATGCGCACTTTTCCCCTGGTCGGTTCTAGTTACTCGTTTCGAGCATCAGAACTGCGAAAATTTTGAGTTTCTCAAGCGTTTCTTACCTCCAAACTGCCATATCTCGCGAACGGATTGACCAATCCGCAAAATTTCTGTTGCATCTGAAAGTAGAAACTCGCCCAATTACAACGGTATGCGTACTTTTCCCCTAGGCCGTACTGGTTATTCGTTTCGAGCATCAGAACTGTGAAAATTTTGAGTTTCTCAACCGTTTCTTACCTCCAAACTGCCATATCTCGCGAACGGATTGACCAATCCGCAAAATTTCTGTTGCATCTGAAAGTAGAAATTCGCCCGATTACAACGGTATGCGTACTTTTCCCCTAGACCGCTCTAGTTATGCTTGTCGAGCATCAGAACTGCGAAAATTTTGAGTTTCTCAAGCGTTTCTTACCTCCAAACTGCCATATCTCGCGAACGGATTGACCAATCCGCAAAATTTCTGTTGCATCTGAAAGTAGAAAGTCGCCCGATTACAACGGTATGCGTACTTTTCCCCTAGAACGTTCTGGTTATGCTTGTCGAGCATCAGAACTGCGAAAATTTTGAGTTTCTCAAGCGTTTCTTACCTCCAAACTGCCATATCTCGCGAACGGATTAACCAATCCGTAAAATTTCTGTTGCATCTGAAAGTAGTAACTCGCCCGATTACAACGGTATGCGTACTTTTCCCCTAGGCTGTTCTAGTTATTCGTTTCGAGCATCAGAACTGCGAAAATTTTGAGTTTCTCAAGCGTTTCTTACCTCCAAACTGCCATATCTCGCGAACGGATTGACCAATCCGCAAAATTTCTGTTGCATCTGAAAGTAGAAACTCGCCCGATTACAACGGTATGCGTACTTTTCCCCTAGGCCGTTCTGGTTATTCGTTTCGAGCATCAGAACTGTGAAAATTTTGAGTTTCTCAACCGTTTCTTACCTCCAAACTGCCATATCTCGCGAACGGATTGACCAATCCGCAAAATTTCTGTTGCATCTGAAAGTAGAAAGTCGCCCGATTACAACGGTATGCGTACTTTTCCCCTAGACCGCTCTAGTTATGCTTGTCGAGCATCAGAACTGCGAAAATTTTGAGTTTCTCAAGCGTTTCTTACCTCCAAACTGCCATATCTCGCGAATGGATTGACCAATCCGCAAAATTTCTCTTGCATCTGAAAGTAGAAAGTCGCCCGATTACAACGGTATGCGTACTTTTCCCCTAGGCCGTTCTAGTTAATCGTTTCGAGCATCAGAACTGCGAAAATTTTGAGTTTCTCAAGCGTTTCTTACCTCCAAACTGCCATATCTCGCGAACGGATTGACCAATCCGCAAAATTTCTGTTGCATATGAAAGTAGAAACTCGCCCGATTACAACGGTATGCGTACTTTCCCCCTAGGCCGTACTGGTTATTCGTTTCGAGCATCAGAACTGTGAAAATTTTGAGTTTCTCAACCGTTTCTTACCTCCAAACTGCCATATCTCGCGAACGGATTGACCAATCCGCAAAATTTCTGTTGCATCTGAAAGTAGAAAGTCGCCCGATTACAACGGTATGCGTACTTTTCCCCTAGACCGCTCTAGTTATGCTTGTCGAGCATCAGAACTGCGAAAATTTTGAGTTTCTCAAGCGTTTCTTACCTCCAAACTGCCATATCTCGCGAATGGATTGACCAATCCGCAAAATTTCTGTTGCATCTGAAAGTAGAAAGTCGCCCGATTACAACGGTATGCGTACTTTTCCCCTAGGCCGTTCTAGTTAATCGTTTCGAGCATCAGAACTGCGAAAATTTTGAGTTTCTCAAGCGTTTCTTACCTCCAAACTGCCATATCTCGCGAACGGATTGACCAATCCGCAAAATTTCTGTTGCATCTGAAAGTAGAAACTCGCCCGATTACAACGGTATGCGTACTTTTCCCCTAGGCCGTTCTAGTTATTCGTTTCGAGCATCAGAACTGCGAAAATTTTGAGTTTCTCAAGCGTTTCTTACTTCCAAACCGCCATATCTCGCGAACGGATTGACCAATCCGCAAAATTTCTGTTGCATCTGAAAGTAGAAACTCGCCCGATTACAACGGTATGCGTACTTTTCCCCTAGGCCGTTCTAGTTAATCGTTTCGAGCATCAGAACTGCGAAAATTTTGAGATTCTCAAGCGTTTCTTACTTCCAAACCGCCATATCTCGCGAACGGATTGACCAATCCGCAAAATTTCTGTTGCATCTGAAAGTAGAAACTCGCCCGATTACAACGGTATGCGTACTTTTCCCCTAGGCCGTTCTGGTTATTCGTTTCGAGCATCAGAACTGTGTAAATTTTGAGTTTCTCAACCGTGTTTTACCTCCAAACTGCCGTATCTCGCGAACGGATTGACCAATCCGCAAAATTTCTGTTGCATCTGAAAGTAGAAATTCGCCCGATTACAACGGTATGCGTACTTTTCCCCTAGACCGTTCTAGTTATGCTTGTCGAGCATCAGAACTGCGAAAATTTTGAGTTTCTCAAGCGTTTCTTACTTCCAAACTGCCACATCTCGCGAACGGATTGACCAATCCGCAAAATTTCTGTTGCATCTGAAACTAGAAACTCGCCCGATTACAACGGTAGGTGTAGTTTTCCCCTAGGCCGTTCTAGTTATTCGTTTCGAGCATCAGAACTGCGAAAATGTTGAGTTTCTCAAGCGTTTCTTACCTACAAACTGCCATATCTCGCGAACGGATTGACCAATCCGCAAAATTTCTGTTGCATCTGAAAGTAGAAAGTCGCCCGATTACAACGGTATGCGTACTTTTCCCCTAGACCGTTCTAGCTATGCTTGTCGAGCATCAGAACTGCGAAAATTTTGAGTTTCTCAAGCGTTTCTTACCTCCAAACTGCCATATCTCGCGAACGGATTGACCAATCCGCAAAATTTCTGTTGCATCTGAAAGTAGAAAGTCGCCCGATTACAACGGTATGCGTACTTTTCCCCTAGAACGTTCTGGTTATGCTTGTCGAGCATCAGAACTGCGAAAATTTTGAGTTTCTCAAGCGTTTCTTACCTCCAAACTGCCATATCTCGCGAACGGATTGACCAATCCGCAAAATTTCTGTTGCATCTGAAAGTAGAAACTCGCCCGATTACAACGGTAGATGTAGTTTCCCCAAGTCCGTTCTAGTTATTCGTTTCGAGCATCAGAACTGCGAAAATGTTGAGTTTCTCAAGCGTTTCTTACCTACAAACTGCCATATCTCGCGAACGGATTGACCAATCCGCAAAATTTCTGTTGCATCTGAAAGTAGAAATTCGGCCGATTACAACGGTATGCGCACTTTTCCCCTGGTCGGTTCTAGTTACTCGTTTCGAGCATCAGAACTGCGAAAATTTTGAGTTTCTCAAGCGTTTCTTACCTCCAAACTGCCATATCTCGCGAACGGATTGACCAATCCGCAAAATTTCTGTTGCATCTGAAAGTAGAAACTCGCCCAATTACAACGGTATGCGTACTTTTCCCCTAGGCCGTACTGGTTATTCGTTTCGAGCATCAGAACTGTGAAAATTTTGAGTTTCTCAACCGTTTCTTACCTCCAAACTGCCATATCTCGCGAACGGATTGACCAATCCGCAAAATTTCTGTTGCATCTGAAAGTAGAAATTCGCCCGATTACAACGGTATGCGTACTTTTCCCCTAGACCGCTCTAGTTATGCTTGTCGAGCATCAGAACTGCGAAAATTTTGAGTTTCTCAAGCGTTTCTTACCTCCAAACTGCCATATCTCGCGAACGGATTGACCAATCCGCAAAATTTCTGTTGCATCTGAAAGTAGAAAGTCGCCCGATTACAACGGTATGCGTACTTTTCCCCTAGAACGTTCTGGTTATGCTTGTCGAGCATCAGAACTGCGAAAATTTTGAGTTTCTCAAGCGTGTTTTACCTCCAAACTGCCGTATCTCGCGAACGGATTGACCAATCCGCAAAATTTCTGTTGCATCTGAAAGTAGAAATTCGCCCGATTACAACGGTATGCGTACTTTTCCCCTAGACCGTTCTAGTTATGCTTGTCGAGCATCAGAACTGCGAAAATTTTGAGTTTCTCAAGCGTTTCTTACTTCCAAACTGCCACATCTCGCGAACGGATTGACCAATCCGCAAAATTTCTGTTGCATCTGAAACTAGAAACTCGCCCGATTACAACGGTAGGTGTAGTTTTCCCCTAGGCCGTTCTAGTTATTCGTTTCGAGCATCAGAACTGCGAAAATGTTGAGTTTCTCAAGCGTTTCTTACCTACAAACTGCCATATCTCGCGAACGGATTGACCAATCCGCAAAATTTCTGTTGCATCTGAAAGTAGAAAGTCGCCCGATTACAACGGTATGCGTACTTTTCCCCTAGACCGTTCTAGCTATGCTTGTCGAGCATCAGAACTGCGAAAATTTTGAGTTTCTCAAGCGTTTCTTACCTCCAAACTGCCATATCTCGCGAACGGATTGACCAATCCGCAAAATTTCTGTTGCATCTGAAAGTAGAAAGTCGCCCGATTACAACGGTATGCGTACTTTTCCCCTAGAACGTTCTGGTTATGCTTGTCGAGCATCAGAACTGCGAAAATTTTGAGTTTCTCAAGCGTTTCTTACCTCCAAACTGCCATATCTCGCGAACGGATTGACCAATCCGCAAAATTTCTGTTGCATCTGAAAGTAGAAACTCGCCCGATTACAACGGTAGATGTAGTTTCCCCAAGTCCGTTCTAGTTATTCGTTTCGAGCATCAGAACTGCGAAAATGTTGAGTTTCTCAAGCGTTTCTTACCTACAAACTGCCATATCTCGCGAACGGATTGACCAATCCGCAAAATTTCTGTTGCATCTGAAAGTAGAAATTCGGCCGATTACAACGGTATGCGCACTTTTCCCCTGGTCGGTTCTAGTTACTCGTTTCGAGCATCAGAACTGCGAAAATTTTGAGTTTCTCAAGCGTTTCTTACCTCCAAACTGCCATATCTCGCGAACGGATTGACCAATCCGCAAAATTTCTGTTGCATCTGAAAGTAGAAACTCGCCCAATTACAACGGTATGCGTACTTTTCCCCTAGGCCGTACTGGTTATTCGTTTCGAGCATCAGAACTGTGAAAATTTTGAGTTTCTCAACCGTTTCTTACCTCCAAACTGCCATATCTCGCGAACGGATTGACCAATCCGCAAAATTTCTGTTGCATCTGAAAGTAGAAATTCGCCCGATTACAACGGTATGCGTACTTTTCCCCTAGACCGCTCTAGTTATGCTTGTCGAGCATCAGAACTGCGAAAATTTTGAGTTTCTCAAGCGTTTCTTACCTCCAAACTGCCATATCTCGCGAACGGATTGACCAATCCGCAAAATTTCTGTTGCATCTGAAAGTAGAAAGTCGCCCGATTACAACGGTATGCGTACTTTTCCCCTAGAACGTTCTGGTTATGCTTGTCGAGCATCAGAACTGCGAAAATTTTGAGTTTCTCAAGCGTGTTTTACCTCCAAACTGCCGTATCTCGCGAACGGATTGACCAATCCGCAAAATTTCTGTTGCATCTGAAAGTAGAAATTCGCCCGATTACAACGGTATGCGTACTTTTCCCCTAGACCGTTCTAGTTATGCTTGTCGAGCATCAGAACTGCGAAAATTTTGAGTTTCTCAAGCGTTTCTTACTTCCAAACTGCCACATCTCGCGAACGGATTGACCAATCCGCAAAATTTCTGTTGCATCTGAAACTAGAAACTCGCCCGATTACAACGGTAGGTGTAGTTTTCCCCTAGGCCGTTCTAGTTATTCGTTTCGAGCATCAGAACTGCGAAAATGTTGAGTTTCTCAAGCGTTTCTTACCTACAAACTGCCATATCTCGCGAACGGATTGACCAATCCGCAAAATTTCTGTTGCATCTGAAAGTAGAAAGTCGCCCGATTACAACGGTATGCGTACTTTTCCCCTAGACCGTTCTAGCTATGCTTGTCGAGCATCAGAACTGCGAAAATTTTGAGTTTCTCAAGCGTTTCTTACCTCCAAACTGCCATATCTCGCGAACGGATTGACCAATCCGCAAAATTTCTGTTGCATCTGAAAGTAGAAAGTCGCCCGATTACAACGGTATGCGTACTTTTCCCCTAGAACGTTCTGGTTATGCTTGTCGAGCATCAGAACTGCGAAAATTTTGAGTTTCTCAAGCGTTTCTTACCTCCAAACTGCCATATCTCGCGAACGGATTGACCAATCCGCAAAATTTCTGTTGCATCTGAAAGTAGAAACTCGCCCGATTACAACGGTAGATGTAGTTTCCCCAAGTCCGTTCTAGTTATTCGTTTCGAGCATCAGAACTGCGAAAATGTTGAGTTTCTCAAGCGTTTCTTACCTACAAACTGCCATATCTCGCGAACGGATTGACCAATCCGCAAAATTTCTGTTGCATCTGAAAGTAGAAATTCGGCCGATTACAACGGTATGCGCACTTTTCCCCTGGTCGGTTCTAGTTACTCGTTTCGAGCATCAGAACTGCGAAAATTTTGAGTTTCTCAAGCGTTTCTTACCTCCAAACTGCCATATCTCGCGAACGGATTGACCAATCCGCAAAATTTCTGTTGCACCTGAAAGTAGAAACTCGCCCAATTACAACGGTATGCGTACTTTTCCCCTAGGCCGTACTGGTTATTCGTTTCGAGCATCAGAACTGTGAAAATTTTGAGTTTCTCAACCGTTTCTTACCTCCAAACTGCCATATCTCGCGAACGGATTGACCAATCCGCAAAATTTCTGTTGCATCTGAAAGTAGAAATTCGCCCGATTACAACGGTATGCGTACTTTTCCCCTAGACCGCTCTAGTTATGCTTGTCGAGCATCAGAACTGCGAAAATTTTGAGTTTCTCAAGCGTTTCTTACCTCCAAACTGCCATATCTCGCGAACGGATTGACCAATCCGCAAAATTTCTGTTGCATCTGAAAGTAGAAAGTCGCCCGATTACAACGGTATGCGTACTTTTCCCCTAGAACGTTCTGGTTATGCTTGTCGAGCATCAGAACTGCGAAAATTTTGAGTTTCTCAAGCGTTTCTTACCTCCAAACTGCCATATCTCGCGAACGGATTAACCAATCCGTAAAATTTCTGTAGCATCTGAAAGTAGTAACTCGCCCGATTACAACGGTATGCGTACTTTTCCCCTAGGCCGTTCTAGTTATTCGTTTCGAGCATCAGAACTGCGAAAATTTTGAGTTTCTCAAGCGTTTCTTACCTCCAAACTGCCATATCTCGCGAACGGATTGACCAATCCGCAAAATTTCTGTTGCATCTGAAAGTAGAAACTCGCCCGATTACAACGGTATGCGTACTTTTCCCCTAGGCCGTTCTGGTTATTCGTTTCGAGTATCAGAGCTGTGATAATTTTGAATTTCTCGACCGTTTCTTGCCTCCAAACTGGCATATCTCGCGAACGGATTGACCAATCCGCAAAATTTCTGTTGCATCTGAAAGTAGAAACTCGCCCGATTACAACGGTATGCGTACGTTTCCCCAAGTCCGTTCTAGTTATTCGTTTCGAGCATCAGAACTGCGAAAATTTTGAGTTTCTCAAGCGTTTCTTACCTCCAAACTGCCATATCTCGCGAAAGGATTGACCAATCCGCAAAATTTCTGTTGCATCTGAAAGTAGAAATTCGCCCGATTACAACGGTATGCGTACTTTTCCCCTAGTCCGGTCTAGTTATTCGTTTCGAGCATCAGAACTGCGAAAATTTTGAGTTTTTCAAGCGTTTCTTACATCCAAATTGCCATACCTCGCGAACGGATTGAGCAATTCGCAAAATTTCTGTTGCATCTGAAGGTAGAAACTCGCCCGTTTACAACGGTATGCGTACTTTTCCCCTAGGCCGTTCTAGTTATTCGTTTCGAGCATCAGAACTGCGAAAATTTTGAGTTTCTCAAGCGTTTCTTACCTCCAAACTGCCATATCTCGCGAACGGATTGACCAATCCGCAAAATTTCTGTTGCATCTGAAAGTAGAAAGTCGGCCGATTACAACGGTATGCGTACTTTTCCCCTAGAACGTTCTGGTTATGCTTGTCGAGCATCAGAACTGCGAAAATTTTGAGTTTCTCAAGCGTTTCTTACCTCCAAACTGCCATATCTCGCGAACGGATTGACCAATCCGTAAAATTTCTGTTGCATCTGAAAGTAGTAACTCGCCCGATTACAACGGTATGCGTACTTTTCCCCTAGGCCGTTCTAGTTATTCGTTTCGAGCATCAGAACTGCGAAAATTTTGAGTTTCTCAAGCGTTTCTTACCTCCAAACTGCCATATCTCGCGAACGGATTGACCAATCCGCAAAATTTCTGTTGCATCTGAAAGTAGAAACTCGCCCGATTACAACGGTATGCGTACTTTTCCCCTAGGCCGTTCTGGTTATTCGTTTCGAGTATCAGAGCTGTGATAATTTTGAATTTCTCGACCGTTTCTTGCCTCCAAACTGCCATATCTCGCGAACGGATTGACCAATCCGCAAAATTTCTGTTGCATCTGAAAGTAGAAACTCGCCCGATTACAACGGTATGCGTACGTTTCCCCAAGTCCGTTCTAGTTATTCGTTTCGAGCATCAGAACTGCGAAAATTTTGAGTTTCTCAAGCGTTTCTTACCTCCAAACTGCCATATCTCGCGAAAGGATTGACCAATCCGCAAAATTTCTGTTGCATCTGAAAGTAGAAATTCGCCCGATTACAGCGGTATGCGTACTTTTCCCCTAGTCCGGTCTAGTTATTCGTTTCGAGCATCAGAACTGCGAAAATTTTGAGTTTTTCAAGCGTTTCTTACATCCAAATTGCCATACCTCGCGAACGGATTGAGCAATTCGCAAAATTTCTGTTGCATCTGAAGGTAGAAACTCGCCCGTTTACAACGGTATGCGTACTTTTCCCCTAGGCCGTTCTAGTTATTCGTTTCGAGCATCAGAACTGCGAAAATTTTGAGTTTCTCAAGCGTTTCTTACTTCCAAACTGCCATATCTCGCGAACGGATTGACCAATCCGCAAAATTTCTGTTGCATCTGAAAGTAGAAACTCGCCCGATTACAACGGTATGCGTACTTTTCCCGTAGGCCGTTGTAGTTATTCGTTTCGAGCATGAGAACTGCGAAAATTTTGTGTTTCTCAAGTGTTTCATACTTCCAAACTGCCATATCTCGCGAACGGATTGACCAATCCGCAAAATTTCTGTTGCATCTGAAAGTAGAAACTCGCCCGATTACAACGGTATGCGTACTTTTCCCCTAGTCCGTTCTAGTTATTCGTTTCGAGCATCAGAACTGCGAAAATTTTGAGTTTTTCAAGCGTTTCTTACTTCCAAATTGCCATACCTCGCGAACGGATTGAGCAATCCGCAAAATTTCTGTTGCATCTGAAGGTAGAAACTCGCCCGTTTACAACGGTATGCGTACTTTTCCCCTAGGCCGTTCTAGTTATTCGTTTCGAGCATCAGAACTGCGAAAATTTTGAGTTTCTCAAGCGTTTCTTACTTCCAAACCGCCATACCTCGCGAACGGATTGACCAATTCGCAAAATTTCTGTTGCATCTGAAAGTAGAAACTCGCCCGATTACAACGGTATGCGTACTTTTCCCCTAGGCCGTTCTAGTTAATCGTTTCGAGCATCAGAACTGCGAAAATTTTGAGTTTCTCAAGCGTTTCTTACTTCCAAACTGCCATATCTCGCGAACGGATTGACCAATCCGCAAAATTTCTGTTGCATCTGAAAGTAGAAACTCGCCCGATTACAACGGTATGCGTACTTTTCCCCTAGGCCGTTCTAGTTATTCGTTTCGAGCATCAGAACTGCGAAAATTTTGAGTTTCTCAAGCGTTTCTTACCTCAAAACTGCCATATCTCGCGAACGGATTGACCAATCCGCAAAATTTCTGTTGCATCTGAAAGTAGAAACTCGCCCGATTACAACGGTATGCGTACTTTTCCCCTAGTCCGTTCTAGTTATTCGTTTCGAGCATCAGAACTGCGAAAATTTTGAGTTTTTCAAGCGTTTCTTACTTCCAATTTGCCATACCTCGCGAACGGATTGAGCAATCCGCAAAATTTCTGTTGCATCTGAAGGTAGAAACTCGCCCGTTTACAACGGAATGCGTACTTTTCCCCTAGGCCGTTCTAGTTATTCGTTTCGAGCATCAGAACTGCGAAAATTTTGAGTTTCTCAAGCGTTTCTTACTTCCAAACCGCCATATCTCGCGAACGGATTGACCAATCCGCAAAATTTCTGTTGCATCTGAAAGTAGAAACTCGCCCGATTACATCGGTATGCGTGCTTTTCCCCTAGGCCGTTCTAGTTAATCGTTTCGAGCATCAGAACTGCGAAAATTTTGAGTTTCTCTAGCGTTTCTTACTTCCAAACTGCCATATCTCGCGAACGGATTGACCAATCCGCAAAATTTCAGTTGCATCTGAAAGTAGAAAGTCGCCCGATTACAACGGTATGCGTACTTTTCCCCTAGAACGTTCTAGTTATGCTTGTCGAGCTACAGAACTGCGAAAATTTTGAGTTTCTCAAGCGTTTCTTACCTCCAAACTGCCATATCTCGCGAACGGATTGACCAATCCGTAAAATTTCTGTTGCATCTGAAAGTAGAAACTCGCCCGATTACAACGGTATGCGTACTCTTCCCCTAGGCCGTTCTAGTTATTCGTTTCGAGCATCAGAACTGCGAAAATGTTGAGTTTCTCAAGCGTTTCTTACCTACAAACTGCCATATCTCGCGAACGGATTGACCAATCCGCAAAATTTCTGTTGCATCTGAAAGTAGAAAGTCGCCCGATTACAACGGTATGCGTACTTTTCCCCTAGACCGTTCTAGCTATGCTTGTCGAGCATCAGAACTGCGAAAATTTTGAGTTTCTCAAGCGTTTCTTACCTCCAAACTGCCATATCTCGCGAACGGATTGACCAATCCGCAAAATTTCTGTTGCATCTGAAAGTAGAAACTCGCCCGATTACAACGGTATGCGTACTTTTCCCCTAGGCCGTACTGGTTAATCGTTTCGAGCATCAGAACTGTGAAAATTTTGAGTTTCTCAACCGTTTCTTACCTCCAAACTGCCATATCTCGCGAACGGATTGACCAATCCGCAAAATTTCTGTTGCACCTGAAAGTAGAAACTCGCCCGATTACAACGGTATGCGCACTTTTCCCCTAGTCGGTTCTAGTTACTCGTTTCGAGCATTAGAACTGCGAAAATTTTGAGTTTCTCAAGCGTTTCTTACCTCCAAACTGCCATATCTCGCGAACGGATTGACCAATCCGCAAAATTTCTGTTGCATCTGAAAGTAGAAACTCGCCCGATTACAACGGTATGCGTACTTTTCCCCTAGGCCGTACTGGTTATTCGTTTCGAGCATCAGAACTGTGAAAATTTTGAGTTTCTCAACCGTTTCTTACTTCCAAACTGCCATATCTCGCGAACGGATTGACCAATCCGCAAAATTTCTGTTGCATCTGAAAGCAGAAAGTCGCCCGATTACAACAGTATGCGTACTTTTCCCCTAGAACGTTCTAGTTATGCTTGTCGAGCATCAGAACTGCGAAAATTTTGAGTTTCTCAAGCGTTTCTTACCTCCAAACTGCCATATCTCGCGAACGGATTGACCAATCCGTAAAATTTCTGTTGCATCTGAAAGTAGAAACTCGCCCGATTACAACGGTATGCGTACTTTCCCCCTAGGCCGTTCTAGTTATTCGTTTCGAGCATCAGAACTGCGAAAATGTTGAGTTTCTCAAGCGTTTCTTACCTACAAACTGCCATTTCTCGCGAACGGATTGACCAATCCGCAAAATTTCTGTTGCATCTGAAAGTAGAAATTCGCCCGATTACAACGGTGTGCGTACTTTTCCCCTAGACCGTTCTAGTTATTCGTTTCGAGCATCAGAACTGCGAAAATGTTGAGTTTCTCAAGCGTTTCTTACCTACAAACTGCCATATCTCGCGAACGGATTGACCAATCCGTAAAATTTCTGTTGCATCTGAAAGTAGAAAGTCGCCCGATTACAACGGTATGCGTACTTTTCCCCTAGACCGCTCTAGTTATGCTTGTCGAGCATCAGAACTGCGAAAATTTTGAGTTTCTCAAGCGTTTCTTACCTCCAAACTGCCATATCTCGCGAACGGATTGACCAATCCGCAAAATTTCTGTTGCATCTGAAAGTAGAAAGTCGCCCGATTACAACGGTATGCGTACTTTTCCCCTAGAACGTTCTAGTTATGCTTGTCGAGCATCAGAACTGCGAAAATGTTGAGTTTCTCAAGCGTTTCTTACCTACAAACTGCCATATCTCGCGAACGGATTGACCAATCCGCAAAATTTCTGTTGCATCTGAAAGCAGAAAGTCGCCCGATTACAACGGTATGCGTACTTTTCCCCTAGAACGTTCTAGTTATGCTTGTCGAGCATCAGAACTGCGAAAATTTTGAGTTTCTCAAGCGTTTCTTACCTCCAAACTGCCATATCTCGCGAACGGATTGACCAATCCGTAAAATTTCTGTTGCATCTGAAAGTAGAAACTCGCCCGATTACAACGGTATGCGTACTTTTCCCCTAGGCCGTTCTAGTTATTCGTTTCGAGCATCAGAACTGCGAAAATGTTGAGTTTCTCAAGCGTTTCTTACCTACAAACTGCCATTTCTCGCGAACGGATTGACCAATCCGCAAAATTTCTGTTGCATCTGAAAGTAGAAATTCGCCCGATTACAACGGTGTGCGTACTTTTCCCCTAGACCGTTCTAGTTTTTCGTTTCGAGCATCAGAACTGCGAAAATGTTGAGTTTCTCAAGCGTTTCTTACCTACAAACTGCCATATCTCGCGAACGGATTGACCAATCCGTAAAATTTCTGTTGCATCTGAAAGTAGAAAGTCGCCCGATTACAACGGTATGCGTACTTTTCCCCTAGACCGCTCTAGTTATGCTTGTCGAGCATCAGAACTGCGAAAATTTTGAGTTTCTCAAGCGTTTCTTACCTCCAAACTGCCATATCTCGCGAACGGATTGACCAATCCGCAAAATTTCTGTAGCATCTGAAAGTAGAAATTCGCCCGATTACAACGGTGTGCGTACTTTTCCCCTAGACCGTTCTAGTTATTCGTTTCGAGCATCAGAACTGCGAAAATGTTGAGTTTCTCAAGCGTTTCTTACCTACAAACTGCCATATCTCGCGAACGGATTGACCAATCCGCAAAATTTCTGTTGCATCTGAAAGTAGAAATTCGCCCGATTACAACGGTATGCGCACTTTTCCCCTAGTCGGTTCTAGTTACTCGTTTCGAGCATCAGAACTGCGAAAATTTTGAGTTTCTCAAGCGTTTCTTACCTCCAAACTGCCATATCTCGCGAACGGATTGACCAATCCGCAAAATTTCTGTTGCATCTGAAAGTAGAAACTCGCCCAATTACAACGGTATGCGTACTTTTCCCCTAGGCCGTACTGGTTATTCGTTTCGAGCATCAGAACTGTGAAAATTTTGAGTTTCTCAACCGTTTCTTACCTCCAAACTGCCATATCTCGCGAACGGATTGACCAATCCGCAAAATTTCTGTTGCATCTGAAAGTAGAAAGTCGCCCGGTTACAACGGTATGCGTACTTTTCCCCTAGAACGTTCTGGTTATGCTTGTCGAGCATCAGAACTGCGAAAATTTTGAGTTTCTCAAGCGTTTCTTACCTCCAAACTGCCATATCTCGCGAACGGATTGACCAATCCGTAAAATTTCTGTTGCATCTGAAAGTAGAAACTCGCCCGATTACAACGGTAGGTGTAGTGTTCCCCCAGGCCGTTCTAGTTATTCGTTTCGAGCATCAGAACTGCGAAAATTTTGAGTTTCTCAAGCGTTTCTTACCTCCAAACTGCCATATCTCGCGAACGGATTGACTAATCCGCAAAATTTCTGTTGCATCTGAAAGTAGAAATTCGCCCGATTACAACGGTATGCGTACTTTTCCCCTAGACCGTTCTAGTTATGCTTGTCGAGCACCACAACTGCGAAAATTTTGAGTTTCTCAAGAGTTTCTTACCTCCAAACTGCCATATCTCGCGAACGGATTGACCAATCCGCAAAATTTCTGTTGCATCTGAAAGTAGAAACTCGCCCGATTACAACGGTATGCGTACTTTTCCCCTAGAACGTTCTAGTTATGCTTGTCGAGCTACAGAACTGCGAAAATTTTGAGTTTCTCAAGCGTTTCTTACCTCCAAACTGCCATATCTCGCGAACGGATTGACCAATCCGTAAAATTTCTGTTGCATCTGAAAGTAGAAACTCGCCCGATTACAACGGTATGCGTACTCTTCCCCTAGGCCGTTCTAGTTATTCGTTTCGAGCATCAGAACTGCGAAAATGTTGAGTTTCTCAAGCGTTTCTTACCTACAAACTGCCATATCTCGCGAACGGATTGACCAATCCGCAAAATTTCTGTTGCATCTGAAAGTAGAAAGTCGCCCGATTACAACGGTATGCGTACTTTTCCCCTAGACCGTTCTAGCTATGCTTGTCGAGCATCAGAACTGCGAAAATTTTGAGTTTCTCAAGCGTTTCTTACCTCCAAACTGCCATATCTCGCGAACGGATTGACCAATCCGCAAAATTTCTGTTGCATCTGAAAGTAGAAACTCGCCCGATTACAACGGTATGCGTACTTTTCCCCTAGGCCGTACTGGTTAATCGTTTCGAGCATCAGAACTGTGAAAATTTTGAGTTTCTCAACCGTTTCTTACCTCCAAACTGCCATATCTCGCGAACGGATTGACCAATCCGCAAAATTTCTGTTGCATCTGAAAGTAGAAACTCGCCCGATTACAACGGTATGCGTACGTTTCCCCAAGTCCGTTCTAGTTATTCGTTTCGAGCATCAGAACTGCGAAAATTTTGAGTTTCTCAAGCGTTTCTTACCTCCAAACTGCCATATCTCGCGAAAGGATTGACCAATCCGCAAAATTTCTGTTGCATCTGAAAGTAGAAATTCGCCCGATTACAACGGTATGCGTACTTTTCCCCTAGTCCGGTCTAGTTATTCGTTTCGAGCATCAGAACTGCGAAAATTTTGAGTTTTTCAAGCGTTTCTTACATCCAAATTGCCATACCTCGCGAACGGATTGAGCAATTCGCAAAATTTCTGTTGCATCTGAAGGTAGAAACTCGCCCGTTTACAACGGTATGCGTACTTTTCCCCTAGGCCGTTCTAGTTATTCGTTTCGAGCATCAGAACTGCGAAAATTTTGAGTTTCTCAAGCGTTTCTTACTTCCAAACTGCCATATCTCGCGAACGGATTGACCAATCCGCAAAATTTCTGTTGCATCTGAAAGTAGAAACTCGCCCGATTACAACGGTATGCGTACTTTTCCCGTAGGCCGTTGTAGTTATTCGTTTCGAGCATGAGAACTGCGAAAATTTTGTGTTTCTCAAGTGTTTCATACTTCCAAACTGCCATATCTCGCGAACGGATTGACCAATCCGCAAAATTTCTGTTGCATCTGAAAGTAGAAACTCGCCCGATTACAACGGTATGCGTACTTTTCCCCTAGTCCGTTCTAGTTATTCGTTTCGAGCATCAGAACTGCGAAAATTTTGAGTTTTTCAAGCGTTTCTTACTTCCAAATTGCCATACCTCGCGAACGGATTGAGCAATCCGCAAAATTTCTGTTGCATCTGAAGGTAGAAACTCGCCCGTTTACAACGGTATGCGTACTTTTCCCCTAGGCCGTTCTAGTTATTCGTTTCGAGCATCAGAACTGCGAAAATTTTGAGTTTCTCAAGCGTTTCTTACTTCCAAACCGCCATACCTCGCGAACGGATTGACCAATTCGCAAAATTTCTGTTGCATCTGAAAGTAGAAACTCGCCCGATTACAACGGTATGCGTACTTTTCCCCTAGGCCGTTCTAGTTAATCGTTTCGAGCATCAGAACTGCGAAAATTTTGAGTTTCTCAAGCGTTTCTTACTTCCAAACTGCCATATCTCGCGAACGGATTGACCAATCCGCAAAATTTCTGTTGCATCTGAAAGTAGAAACTCGCCCGATTACAACGGTATGCGTACTTTTCCCGTAGGCCGTTGTAGTTATTCGTTTCGAGCATGAGAACTGCGAAAATTTTGTGTTTCTCAAGTGTTTCATACTTCCAAACTGCCATATCTCGCGAACGGATTGACCAATCCGCAAAATTTCTGTTGCATCTGAAAGTAGAAACTCGCCCGATTACAACGGTATGCGTACTTTTCCCCTAGGCCGTTCTAGTTATTCGTTTCGAGCATCAGAACTGCGAAAATTTTGAGTTTCTCAAGCGTTTCTTACTTCCAAACTGCCATATCTCGCGAACGGATTGACCAATCCGCAAAATTTCTGTTGCATCTGAAAGTAGAAACTCGCCCGATTACAACGGTATGCATACTTTTCCCCTAGGCCGTTCTAGTTATTCGTTTCGAGCATCAGAACTGCGAAAATTTGGAGTTTCTCAAGCGTTTCTTACTTCCAAACTGCCATATCTCGCGAACGGATTGACCAATCCGCAAAATTTCTGTTGCATCTGAAAGTAGAAACTCGCCCGATTACAACGGTATGCGTACTTTTCCCCTAGGCCGTTCTAGTTATTCGTTTCGAGCATCAGAACTGCGAAAATTTTGAGTTTCTCAAGCGTTTCTTACTTCCAAACTGCCATATCTCGCGAACGGATTGACCAATCCGCAAAATTTCTGTTGCATCTGAAAGTAGAAACTCGCCCGATTACAACGGTATGCGTACTTTTCCCCTAGGCCGTTCTAGTTATTCGTTTCGAGCATCAGAACTGCGAAAATTTTTAGTTTCTCAAGCGTTTCTTACCTCAAAACTGCCATATCTCGCGAACGGATTGACCAATCCGCAAAATTTCTGTTGCATCTGAAAGTAGAAACTCGCCCGATTACAACGGTATGCGTACTTTTCCCCTAGTCCGTTCTAGTTATTCGTTTCGAGCATCAGAACTGCGAAAATTTTGAGTTTCTCAAGCGTTTCTTACTTCCAAACTGCCATATCTCGCGAACGGATTGACCAATCCGCAAAATTTCTGTTGCATCTGAAAGTACAAACTCGCCCGATTACAACGGTATGCCTACCTTTCCCCTAGGCCGTTCTAGTTATTCGTTTCGAGCATCAGAACTGCGAAAATGTTGAGTTTCTCAAGCGTTTCTTACCTACAAACTGCCATATCTCGCGAACGGATTGACCAATCCGCAAAATTTCTGTTGCATCTGAAAGTAGAAACTCGCCCGATTACAACGGTATGCGTACTTTTCCCGTAGGCCGTTGTAGTTCTTCGTTTCGAGCATGAGAACTGCGAAAATTTTGTGATTCTCAAGCGTTTCTTACTTCCAAACTGCCATATCTCGCGAACGGATTGAGCAATCCGCAAAATTTCTGTTGCATCTGAAGGTAGAAACTCGCCCGTTTACAACGGAATGCGTACTTTTCCCCTAGGCCGTTCTAGCTATGCTTGTCGAGCATCAGAACTGCGAAAATTTTGAGTTTCTCAAGCGTTTCTTACCTCCAAACTGCCATATCTCGCGAACGGATTGACCAATCCGCAAAATTTCTGTTGCATCTGAAAGTAGAAACTCGCCCGATTACAACGGTATGCGTACTTTTCCCCTAGGCCGTTCTAGTTATTCGTTTCGAGCATCAGAACTGCGAAAATTTTGAGTTTCTCAAGCGTTTCTTACCTCAAAACTGCCATATCTCGCGAACGGATTGACCAATCCGCAAAATTTCTGTTGCATCTGAAAGTAGAAATTCGCCCGATTACAACGGTATGCGTACTTTTCCCCTAGACCGTTCTAGTTATGCTTGTCGAGCACCACAACTGCGAAAATGTTGAGTTTCTCAAGCGTTTCTTACCTACAAACTGCCATATCTCGCGAACGGATTGACCAATCCGCAAAATTTCTGTTGCATCTGAAAGTAGAAACACGCCCGATTACAACGGTATGCGTACTTTTCCCCTAGTCCGTTCTGGTTATTCGTTTCGAGCATCAGAACTGCGAAAATTTTGAGTTTCTCAAGCGTTTCTTACCTCCAAACTGCCATATCTCGCGAACGGATTGACCAATCCGCAAAATTTCTGTTGCATCTGAAAGTAGAAACTCGCCCGATTACAACGGTATGCGTACTTTTCCCCTAGTCCGTTCTAGTTATTCGTTTCGAGCATCAGAACTGCGAAAATTTTGAGTTTTTCAAGCGTTTCTTACTTCCAATTTGCCATACCTCGCGAACGGATTGAGCAATCCGCAAAATTTCTGTTGCATCTGAAGGTAGAAACTCGCCCGTTTACAACGGAATGCGTACTTTTCCCCTAGGCCGTTCTAGTTATTCGTTTCGAGCATCAGAACTGCGAAAATTTTGAGTTTCTCAAGCGTTTCTTACTTCCAAACCGCCATATCTCGCGAACGGATTGACCAATCCGCAAAATTTCTGTTGCATCTGAAAGTAGAAACTCGCCCGATTACATCGGTATGCGTGCTTTTCCCCTAGGCCGTTCTAGTTAATCGTTTCGAGCATCAGAACTGCGAAAATTTTGAGTTTCTCTAGCGTTTCTTACTTCCAAACTGCCATATCTCGCGAACGGATTGACCAATCCGCAAAATTTCAGTTGCATCTGAAAGTAGAAAGTCGCCCGATTACAACGGTATGCGTACTTTTCCCCTAGAACGTTCTAGTTATGCTTGTCGAGCTACAGAACTGCGAAAATTTTGAGTTTCTCAAGCGTTTCTTACCTCCAAACTGCCATATCTCGCGAACGGATTGACCAATCCGTAAAATTTCTGTTGCATCTGAAAGTAGAAACTCGCCCGATTACAACGGTATGCGTACTCTTCCCCTAGGCCGTTCTAGTTATTCGTTTCGAGCATCAGAACTGCGAAAATGTTGAGTTTCTCTAGCGTTTCTTACTTCCAAACTGCCATATCTCGCGAACGGATTGACCAATCCGCAAAATTTCAGTTGCATCTGAAAGTAGAAAGTCGCCCGATTACAACGGTATGCGTACTTTTCCCCTAGAACGTTCTAGTTATGCTTGTCGAGCTACAGAACTGCGAAAATTTTGAGTTTCTCAAGCGTTTCTTACCTCCAAACTGCCATATCTCGCGAACGGATTGACCAATCCGTAAAATTTCTGTTGCATCTGAAAGTAGAAACTCGCCCGATTACAACGGTATGCGTACTCTTCCCCTAGGCCGTTCTAGTTATTCGTTTCGAGCATCAGAACTGCGAAAATGTTGAGTTTCTCAAGCGTTTCTTACCTACAAACTGCCATATCTCGCGAACGGATTGACCAATCCGCAAAATTTCTGTTGCATCTGAAAGTAGAAAGTCGCCCGATTACAACGGTATGCGTACTTTTCCCCTAGACCGTTCTAGCTATGCTTGTCGAGCATCAGAACTGCGAAAATTTTGAGTTTCTCAAGCGTTTCTTACCTCCAAACTGCCATATCTCGCGAACGGATTGACCAATCCGCAAAATTTCTGTTGCATCTGAAAGTAGAAACTCGCCCGATTACAACGGTATGCGTACTTTTCCCCTAGGCCGTACTGGTTAATCGTTTCGAGCATCAGAACTGTGAAAATTTTGAGTTTCTCAACCGTTTCTTACCTCCAAACTGCCATATCTCGCGAACGGATTGACCAATCCGCAAAATTTCTGTTGCATCTGAAAGTAGAAACTCGCCCGATTACAACGGTATGCGCACTTTTCCCCTAGTCGGTTCTAGTTACTCGTTTCGAGCATTAGAACTGCGAAAATTTTGAGTTTCTCAAGCGTTTCTTACCTCCAAACTGCCATATCTCGCGAACGGATTGACCAATCCGCAAAATTTCTGTTGCATCTGAAAGTAGAAACTCGCCCGATTACAACGGTATGCGTACTTTTCCCCTAGGCCGTACTGGTTATTCGTTTCGAGCATCAGAACTGTGAAAATTTTGAGTTTCTCAACCGTTTCTTACCTCCAAACTGCCATATCTCGCGAACGGATTGACCAATCCGCAAAATTTCTGTTGCATCTGAAAGCAGTAAGTCGCCCGATTACAACGGTATGCGTACTTTTCCCCTAGAACGTTCTAGTTATGCTTGTCGAGCATCAGAACTGCGAAAATTTTGAGTTTCTCAAGCGTTTCTTACCTCCAAACTGCCATATCTCGCGAACGGAATGACCAATCCGTAAAATTTCTGTTGCATCTGAAAGTAGAAACTCGCCCGATTACAACGGTATGCGTACTTTCCCCCTAGGCCGTTCTAGTTATTCGTTTCGAGCATCAGAACTGCGAAAATGTTGAGTTTCTCAAGCGTTTCTTACCTACAAACTGCCATTTCTCGCGAACGGATTGACCAATCCGCAAAATTTCTGTTGCATCTGAAAGTAGAAATTCGCCCGATTACAACGGTGTGCGTACTTTTCCCCTAGACCGTTCTAGTTATTCGTTTCGAGCATCAGAACTGCGAAAATGTTGAGTTTCTCAAGCGTTTCTTACCTACAAACTGCCATATCTCGCGAACGGATTGACCAATCCGCAAAATTTCTGTTGCATCTGAAAGTAGAAATTCGCCCGATTACAACGGTATGCGCACTTTTCCCCTAGTCGGTTCTAGTTACTCGTTTCGAGCATCAGAACTGCGAAAATTTTGAGTTTCTCAAGCGTTTCTTACCTCCAAACTGCCATATCTCGCGAACGGATTGACCAATCCGCAAAATTTCTGTTGCATCTGAAAGTAGAAACTCGCCCAATTACAACGGTATGCGTACTTTTCCCCTAGGCCGTACTGGTTATTCGTTTCGAGCATCAGAACTGCGAAAATGTTGAGTTTCTCAAGCGTTTCTTACCTACAAACTGCCATATCTCGCGAACGGATTGACCAATCCGCAAAATTTCTGTTGCATCTGAAAGCAGAAAGTCGCCCGATTACAACGGTATGCGTACTTTTCCCCTAGAACGTTCTAGTTATGCTTGTCGAGCATCAGAACTGCGAAAATTTTGAGTTTCTCAAGCGTTTCTTACCTCCAAACTGCCATATCTCGCGAACGGATTGACCAATCCGTAAAATTTCTGTTGCATCTGAAAGTAGAAACTCGCCCGATTACAACGGTATGCGTACTTTTCCCCTAGGCCGTTCTAGTTATTCGTTTCGAGCATCAGAACTGCGAAAATGTTGAGTTTCTCAAGCGTTTCTTACCTACAAACTGCCATTTCTCGCGAACGGATTGACCAATCCGCAAAATTTCTGTTGCATCTGAAAGTAGAAATTCGCCCGATTACAACGGTGTGCGTACTTTTCCCCTAGACCGTTCTAGTTTTTCGTTTCGAGCATCAGAACTGCGAAAATGTTGAGTTTCTCAAGCGTTTCTTACCTACAAACTGCCATATCTCGCGAACGGATTGACCAATCCGTAAAATTTCTGTTGCATCTGAAAGTAGAAAGTCGCCCGATTACAACGGTATGCGTACTTTTCCCCTAGACCGCTCTAGTTATGCTTGTCGAGCATCAGAACTGCGAAAATTTTGAGTTTCTCAAGCGTTTCTTACCTCCAAACTGCCATATCTCGCGAACGGATTGACCAATCCGCAAAATTTCTGTATCATCTGAAAGTAGAAATTCGCCCGATTACAACGGTGTGCGTACTTTTCCCCTAGACCGTTCTAGTTATTCGTTTCGAGCATCAGAACTGCGAAAATGTTGAGTTTCTCAAGCGTTTCTTACCTCCAAACTGCCATATCTCGCGAACGGATTGACCAATCCGCAAAATTTCTGTTGCATCTGAAAGTAGAAACTCGCCCAATTACAACGGTATGCGTACTTTTCCCCTAGGCCGTACTGGTTATTCGTTTCGAGCATCAGAACTGTGAAAATTTTGAGTTTCTCAACCGTTTCTTACCTCCAAACTGCCATATCTCGCGAACGGATTGACCAATCCGCAAAATTTCTGTTGCATCTGAAAGTAGAAAGTCGCCCGGTTACAACGGTATGCGTACTTTTCCCCTAGAACGTTCTGGTTATGCTTGTCGAGCATCAGAACTGCGAAAATTTTGAGTTTCTCAAGCGTTTCTTACCTCCAAACTGCCATATCTCGCGAACGGATTGACCAATCCGTAAAATTTCTGTTGCATCTGAAAGTAGAAACTCGCCCGATTACAACGGTAGGTGTAGTGTTCCCCCAGGCCGTTCTAGTTATTCGTTTCGAGCATCAGAACTGCGAAAATTTTGAGTTTCTCAAGCGTTTCTTACCTCCAAACTGCCATATCTCGCGAACGGATTGACTAATCCGCAAAATTTCTGTTGCATCTGAAAGTAGAAATTCGCCCGATTACAACGGTATGCGTACTTTTCCCCTAGACCGTTCTAGTTATGCTTGTCGAGCACCACAACTGCGAAAATTTTGAGTTTCTCAAGAGTTTCTTACCTCCAAACTGCCATATCTCGCGAACGGATTGACCAATCCGCAAAATTTCTGTTGCATCTGAAAGTAGAAACTCGCCCGATTACAACGGTATGCGTACTTTTCCCCTAGAACGTTCTAGTTATGCTTGTCGAGCTACAGAACTGCGAAAATTTTGAGTTTCTCAAGCGTTTCTTACCTCCAAACTGCCATATCTCGCGAACGGATTGACCAATCCGTAAAATTTCTGTTGCATCTGAAAGTAGAAACTCGCCCGATTACAACGGTATGCGTACTCTTCCCCTAGGCCGTTCTAGTTATTCGTTTCGAGCATCAGAACTGCGAAAATGTTGAGTTTCTCAAGCGTTTCTTACCTACAAACTGCCATATCTCGCGAACGGATTGACCAATCCGCAAAATTTCTGTTGCATCTGAAAGTAGAAAGTCGCCCGATTACAACGGTATGCGTACTTTTCCCCTAGACCGTTCTAGCTATGCTTGTCGAGCATCAGAACTGCGAAAATTTTGAGTTTCTCAAGCGTTTCTTACCTCCAAACTGCCATATCTCGCGAACGGATTGACCAATCCGCAAAATTTCTGTTGCATCTGAAAGTAGAAACTCGCCCGATTACAACGGTATGCGTACTTTTCCCCTAGGCCGTACTGGTTAATCGTTTCGAGCATCAGAACTGTGAAAATTTTGAGTTTCTCAACCGTTTCTTACCTCCAAACTGCCATATCTCGCGAACGGATTGACCAATCCGCAAAATTTCTGTTGCATCTGAAAGTAGAAACTCGCCCGATTACAACGGTATGCGCACTTTTCCCCTAGTCGGTTCTAGTTACTCGTTTCGAGCATTAGAACTGCGAAAATTTTGAGTTTCTCAAGCGTTTCTTACCTCCAAACTGCCATATCTCGCGAACGGATTGACCAATCCGCAAAATTTCTGTTGCATCTGAAAGTAGAAACTCGCCCGATTACAACGGTATGCGTACTTTTCCCCTAGGCCGTACTGGTTATTCGTTTCGAGCATCAGAACTGTGAAAATTTTGAGTTTCTCAACCGTTTCTTACCTCCAAACTGCCATATCTCGCGAACGGATTGACCAATCCGCAAAATTTCTGTTGCATCTGAAAGCAGAAAGTCGCCCGATTACAACGGTATGCGTACTTTTCCCCTAGAACGTTCTAGTTATGCTTGTCGAGCATCAGAACTGCGAAAATTTTGAGTTTCTCAAGCGTTTCTTACCTCCAAACTGCCATATCTCGCGAACGGATTGACCAATCCGTAAAATTTCTGTTGCATCTGAAAGTAGAAACTCGCCCGATTACAACGGTATGCGTACTTTCCCCCTAGGCCGTTCTAGTTATTCGTTTCGAGCATCAGAACTGCGAAAATGTTGAGTTTCTCAAGCGTTTCTTACCTACAAACTGCCATTTCTCGCGAACGGATTGACCAATCCGCAAAATTTCTGTTGCATCTGAAAGTAGAAATTCGCCCGATTACAACGGTGTGCGTACTTTTCCCCTAGACCGTTCTAGTTATTCGTTTCGAGCATCAGAACTGCGAAAATGTTGAGTTTCTCAAGCGTTTCTTACCTACAAACTGCCATATCTCGCGAACGGATTGACCAATCCGTAAAATTTCTGTTGCATCTGAAAGTAGAAAGTCGCCCGATTACAACGGTATGCGTACTTTCCCCTAGACCGCTCTAGTTATGCTTGTCGAGCATCAGAACTGCGAAAATTTTGAGTTTCTCAAGCGTTTCTTACCTCCAAACTGCCATATCTCGCGAACGGATTGACCAATCCGCAAAATTTCTGTTGCATCTGAAAGTAGAAAGTCGCCCGATTACAACGGTATGCGTACTTTTCCCCTAGAACGTTCTAGTTATGCTTGTCGAGCATCAGAACTGCGAAAATGTTGAGTTTCTCAAGCGTTTCTTACCTACAAACTGCCATATCTCGCGAACGGATTGACCAATCCGCAAAATTTCTGTTGCATCTGAAAGTAGAAATTCGCCCGATTACAACGGTATGCGCACTTTTCCCCTAGTCGGTTCTAGTTACTCGTTTCGAGCATCAGAACTGCGAAAATTTTGAGTTTCTCAAGCGTTTCTTACCTCCAAACTGCCATATCTCGCGAACGGATTGACCAATCCGCAAAATTTCTGTTGCATCTGAAAGTAGAAACTCGCCCAATTACAACGGTATGCGTACTTTTCCCCTAGGCCGTACTGGTTATTCGTTTCGAGCATCAGAACTGCGAAAATGTTGAGTTTCTCAAGCGTTTCTTACCTACAAACTGCCATATCTCGCGAACGGATTGACCAATCCGCAAAATTTCTGTTGCATCTGAAAGCAGAAAGTCGCCCGATTACAACGGTATGCGTACTTTTCCCCTAGAACGTTCTAGTTATGCTTGTCGAGCATCAGAACTGCGAAAATTTTGAGTTTCTCAAGCGTTTCTTACCTCCAAACTGCCATATCTCGCGAACGGATTGACCAATCCGTAAAATTTCTGTTGCATCTGAAAGTAGAAACTCGCCCGATTACAACGGTATGCGTACTTTTCCCCTAGGCCGTTCTAGTTATTCGTTTCGAGCATCAGAACTGCGAAAATGTTGAGTTTCTCAAGCGTTTCTTACCTACAAACTGCCATTTCTCGCGAACGGATTGACCAATCCGCAAAATTTCTGTTGCATCTGAAAGTAGAAATTCGCCCGATTACAACGGTGTGCGTACTTTTCCCCTAGACCGTTCTAGTTTTTCGTTTCGAGCATCAGAACTGCGAAAATGTTGAGTTTCTCAAGCGTTTCTTACCTACAAACTGCCATATCTCGCGAACGGATTGACCAATCCGTAAAATTTCTGTTGCATCTGAAAGTAGAAAGTCGCCCGATTACAACGGTATGCGTACTTTTCCCCTAGACCGCTCTAGTTATGCTTGTCGAGCATCAGAACTGCGAAAATTTTGAGTTTCTCAAGCGTTTCTTACCTCCAAACTGCCATATCTCGCGAACGGATTGACCAATCCGCAAAATTTCTGTAGCATCTGAAAGTAGAAATTCGCCCGATTACAACGGTATGCGTACTTTTCCCCTAGGCCGCTCTAGTTATTCGTTTCGAGCATCAGAACTGCGAAAATTTTGTGTTTCTCAAGTGTTTCATACATCCAAACTGCCATATCTCGCGAACGGATTGACCAATCCGCAAAATTTCTGTTGCATCTGAAAGTAGAAACTCGCCCGCTTACAACGGTATGCGTACTTTTCCCCTACGTCGTTCTAGTTATTCGTTTCGAGCATCAGAACTGCGAAAATGTTGAGTTTCTCAAGCGTTTCTTACCTACAAACTGCCATATCTCGCGAACGGATTGACCAATCCGCAAAATTTCTGTTGCATCTGAAAGTAGAAACTCGCCCGATTACAGCGGTATGCGTACTTTTACCCTAGACCGTTCTAGTTATGCTTGTCGAGCATCAGAACTGCGAAAATTTTGAGTTTCTCAAGCGTTTCTTACCTCCAAACTGCCATATCTCGCGAACGGATTGACCAATCCGCAAAATTTCTGTTGCATCTGAAAGTAGAAACTCGCCCGATTACAACGGTATGCGTACTTTTCCCCTAGGCCGTCCTGGTTATTCGTTTCGAGTATCAGAACTGTGATAATTTTGAATTTCTCGACCGTTTCTTGCCTCCAAACTGCCATATCTCGCGAACGGATTGACCAATCCGCAAAATTTCTGTTGCATCTGAAAGTAGAAACTCGCCCGATTACAACGGTATGCGCACTTTTCCCCTAGTCGGTTCTAGTTACTCGTTTCGAGCATTAGAACTGCTAAAATTTTGAGTTTCTCAAGCGTTTCTTACCTCCAAACTGCCATATCTCGCGAACGGATTGACCAATCCGCAAAATTTCTGTTGCATCTGAAAGTAGAAATTCGCCCGATTACAACGGTGTGCGTACTTTTCCCCTAGACCGTTCTAGTTATTCGTTTCGAGCATCAGAACTGCGAAAATGTTGAGTTTCTCAAGCGTTTCTTACCTACAAACTGCCATATCTCGCGAACGGATTGACCAATCCGCAAAATTTCTGTTGCATCTGAAAGTAGAAATTCGCCCGATTACAACGGTATGCGCACTTTTCCCCTAGTCGGTTCTAGTTACTCGTTTCGAGCATCAGAACTGCGAAAATGTTGAGTTTCTCAAGCGTTTCTTACCTCCAAACTGCCATATCTCGCGAACGGATTGACCAATCCGCAAAATTTCTGTTGCATCTGAAAGTAGAAACTCGCCCAATTACAACGGTATGCGTACTTTTCCCCTAGGCCGTACTGGTTATTCGTTTCGAGCATCAGAACTGCGAAAATTTTGAGTTTCTCAAGCGTTTCTTACTTCCAAACTGCCATATCTCGCGAACGGATTGACCAATCCGCAAAATTTCTGTTGCATCTGAAAGTAGAAACTCGCCCGATTACAACGGTATGCGCACTTTTCCCCTAGTCGGTTCTAGTTACTCGTTTCGAGCACCAGAACTGCGAAAATGTTGAGTTTCTCAAGCGTTTCTTACCTCCAAACTGCCATATCTCGCGAACGGATTGACCAATCCGCAAAATTTCTGATGCATCTGAAAGTAGAAACTCGCCCGATTACAACGGTATGCGTACTTTTCCCCTAGGCCGCTCTAGTTATTCGTTTCGAGCATCAGAACTGCGAAAATTTTGAGTTTCTCAAGAGTTTCTTACCTCCAAACTGCCATATCTCGCGAACGGATTGACCAATCCGCAAAATTTCTGTTGCATCTGAAAGTAGAAACTCGCCCGATTACAACGGTATGCCTACTTTTACCCTAGGCCGTTCTAGTTAATCGTTTCGAGCATCAGAACTGCGAAAATTTTGAGTTTCTCAAGCGTTTCTTACTTCCAAACTGCCATATCTCGCGAACGGATTGACCAATCCGCAAAATTTCTGTTGCATCTGAAAGTAGAAACTCGCCCGATTACAGCGGTATGCGTACTTTTCCCCTAGACCGTTCTAGTTATGCTTGTCGAGCATCAGAACTGCGAAAATTTTGAGTTTCTCAAGCGTTTCTTACTTCCAAACTGCCATATCTCGCGAACGGATTGACCAATCCGCAAAATTTCTGTTGCATCTGAAAGTAGAAACTCGCCCGATTACAACGGTAGGTGTAGTTTTCCCCTAGGCCGTTCTAGTTATTCGTTTCGAGCATCAGAACTGCGAAAATTTTGAGTTTCTCAAGCGTTTCTTACCTCCAAACTGCCATATCTCGCGAACGGATTGACCAATCCGCAAAATTTCTGTTGCATCTGAAAGTAGAATGTCGCCCGATTACAACGGTATGCGTACTTTTCCCCTAGACCGTTCTAGTTATGCTTGTCGAGCATCAGAACTGCGAAAATTTTGAGTTTCTCAAGCGTTTCTTACCTCCAAACTGCCATATCTCGCGAACGGATTGACTAATCCGCAAAATTTCTGTTGCATCTGAAAGTAGAAACTCGCCCGATTACAGCGGTATGCGTACTTTTACCCTAGACCGTTCTAGTTATGCTTGTCGAGCATCAGAACTGCGAAAATTTTGAGTTTCTCAAGCGTTTCTTACTTCCAAACTGCCATATCTCGCGAACGGATTGACCAATCCGCAAAATTTCTGTTGCATCTGAAAGTAGAAACTCGCCCGATTACAACGGTAGGTGTAGTTTTCCCCTAGGCCGTTCTAGTTATTCGTTTCGAGCATCAGAACTGCGAAAATGTTGAGTTTCTCAAGCGTTTCTTACCTCCAAACTGCCATATCTCGCGAACGGATTGACCAATCCGCAAAATTTCTGTTGCATCTGAAAGTAGAAACTCGCCCGATTACAACGGTATGCGTACTTTTCCCCTAGGCCGTTCTGGTTATTCGTTTCGAGTATCAGAACTGTGATAATTTTGAATTTCTCGACCGTTTCTTGCCTCCAAACTGCCATATCTCGCGAACGGATTGACCAATCCGCAAAATTTCTGTTGCATCTGAAAGTAGAAAGTCGCCCGATTACAACGGTATGCGTACTTTTCCCCTAGACCGTTCTAGTTATGCTTGTCGAGTATCAGAACTGCGAAAATTTTGAGTTTCTCAAGCGTTTCTTACCTCCAAACTGCCATATCTCGCGAACGGATTGACCAATCCGTAAAATTTCTGTTGCATCTGAAAGTAGAAACTCGCCCGCTTACAACGGTATGCGTACTTTTCCCCTAGGCCGTTCTAGTTATTCGTTTCGAGCATCAGAACTGCGAAAATTTTGAGTTTCTCAAGCGTTTCTTACTTCCAAACTGCCATATCTCGCGAACGGATTGACCAATCCGCAAAATTTCTGTTGCATCTGAAAGTAGAAACTCGCTCGAATACAACGGTATGCGTACGTTTCCCCAAGTCCGTTCTAGTTATTCGTTTCGAGCATTAGAACTGCGAAAATTTTGAGTTTCTCAAGCGTTTCTTACCTCCAAACTGCCATATCTCGCGAACGGATTGACCAATCCGCAAAATTTGTGTTGCATCTGAAAGTAGAAACTCGCCCGATTGCAGCGCTATGCGTACTTTTCCCCTAGACCGTTCTAGTTATGCTTGTCGAGCATCAGAACTGCGAAAATTTTGAGTTTCTCAAGCGTTTCTTACTTCCAAACTGCCATATCTCGCGAACGGATTGACCAATCCGCAAAATTTCTGTTGCATCTGAAAGTAGAAACTCGCCCGATTACAACGGTAGGTGTAGTTCTCCCCTAGGCCGTTCTAGTTATTCGTTTCGAGCATCAGAACTGCGAAAATGTTGAGTTTCTCAAGCGTTTCTTACCTCCAAACTGCCATATCTCGCGAACGGATTGACCAATCCGCAAAATTTCTGTTGCATCTGAAAGTAGAAACTCGCCCGATTACAACGGTATGCGTACTTTTCCCCTAGGTCGTTCTGGTTATTCGTTTCGAGTATCAGAACTGTGATAATTTTGAATTTCTCGACCGTTTCTTGCCTCCAAACTGCCATATCTCGCGAACGGATTGACCAATCCGCAAAATTTCTGTTGCATCTGAAAGTAGAAACTCGCCCGATTACAACGGTATGCGTACGTTTCCCCAAGTCCGTTCTAGTTATTCGTTTCGAGCATCAGAACTGCGAAAATTTTGAGTTTCTCAAGCGTTTCTTACCTCCAAACTGCCATATCTCGCGAACGGATTGACCAATCCGCAAAATTTCTGTTGCATCTGAAAGTAGAATGTCGCCCGATTACAACGGTATGCGTACTTTTCCCCTAGGCCGTTCTGGTTATTCGTTTCGAGTATCAGAACTGTGATAATTTTGAATTTCTCGACCGTTTCTTGCCTCCAAACTGCCATATCTCGCGAACGGATTGACCAATCCGCAAAATTTCTGTTGCATCTGAAAGTAGAAAGTCGCCCGATTACAACGGTATGCGTACTTTTCCCCTAGACCGTTCTAGTTATGCTTGTCGAGTATCAGAACTGCGAAAATTTTGAGTTTCTCAAGCGTTTCTTACCTCCAAACTGCCATATCTCGCGAACGGATTGACAAATCCGCAAAATTTCTGTTGCATCTGAAAGTAGAAACTCGCCCGCTTACAACGGTATGCGTACTTTTCCCCTAGGCCGTTCTAGTTATACGTTTCGAGCATCAGAACTGCGAAAATTTTGAGTTTCTCAAGCGTTTCTTACTTCCAAACTGCCATATCTCGCGAACGGATTGACCAATCCGCAAAATTTCTGTTGCATCTGAAAGTAGAAACTCGCTCGAATACAACGGTATGCGTACGTTTCCCCAAGTCCGTTCTAGTTATTCGTTTCGAGCATTAGAACTGCGAAAATTTTGAGTTTCTCAAGCGTTTCTTACCTCCAAACTGCCATATCTCGCGAACGGATTGACCAATCCGCAAAATTTGTGTTGCATCTGAAAGTAGAAACTCGCCCGATTGCAGCGCTATGCGTACTTTTCCCCTAGACCGTTCTAGTTATGCTTGTCGAGCATCAGAACTGCGAAAATTTTGAGTTTCTCAAGCGTTTCTTACCTCCAAACTGCCATATCTCGCGAACGGATTGACCAATCCGCAAAATTTCTGTTGCATCTGAAAGTAGAAACTCGCCCGATTACAACGGTAGGTGTAGTTTTCCCCTAGGCCGTTCTAGTTATTCGTTTCGAGCATCAGAACTGCGAAAATTTTGAGTTTCTCAAGCGTTTCTTACCTCCAAACTGCCATATCTCGCGAACAGATTGACCAATCCGCAAAATTTCTGTTGCATCTGAAAGTAGAAAGTCGCCCGATTACAACGGTATGCGTACTTTTCCCCTAGACCGTTCTAGCTATGCTTGTCGAGCATCAGAACTGCGAAAATTTTGAGTTTCTCAAGCGTTTCTTACCTCCAAACTGCCATATCTCGCGAACGGATTGACCAATCCGCAAAATTTCTGTTGCATCTGAAAGTAGAAAGTCGCCCGATTACAACGGTATGCGTACTTTTCCCCTAGAACGTTCTGGTTATGCTTGTCGAGCATCAGAACTGCGAAAATTTTGAGTTTCTCAAGCGTTTCTTACCTCCAAACTGCCATATCTCGCGAACGGATTGACCAATCCGCAAAATTTCTGTTGCATCTGAAAGTAGAAACTCGCCCGATTACAACGGTAGATGTAGTTTTCCCTTAGGCCGTTCTAGTTATTCGTTTCGAACATCAGAACTGCGAAAATGTTGAGTTTCTCAAGCGTTTCTTACCTACAAACTGCCATATCTCGCGAACGGATTGACCAATCCGCAAAATTTCTGTTGCATCTGAAAGTAGAAATTCGGCCGATTACAACGGTATGCGCACTTTTCCCCTGGTCGGTTCTGGTTACTCGTTTCGAGCATCAGAACTGCGAAAATTTTGAGTTTCTCAAGCGTTTCTTACCTCCAAACTGCCATATCTCGCGAACGGATTGACCAATCCGCAAAATTTCTGTTGCATATGAAAGTAGAAACTCGCCCGATTACAACGGTATGCGTACTTTCCCCCTAGGCCGTACTGGTTATTCGTTTCGAGCATCAGAACTGTGAAAATTTTGAGTTTCTCAACCGTTTCTTACCTCCAAACTGCCATATCTCGCGAACGGATTGACCAATCCGCAAAATTTCTGTTGCATCTGAAAGTAGAAAGTCGCCCGATTACAACGGTATGCGTACTTTTCCCCTAGACCGCTCTAGTTATGCTTGTCGAGCATCAGAACTGCGAAAATTTTGAGTTTCTCAAGCGTTTCTTACCTCCAAACTGCCATATCTCGCGATTGGATTGACCAATCCGCAAAATTTCTGTTGCATCTGAAAGTAGAAAGTCGCCCGATTACAACGGTATGCGTACTTTTCCCCTAGGCCGTTCTAGTTAATCGTTTCGAGCATCAGAACTGCGAAAATTTTGAGTTTCTCAAGCGTTTCTTACCTCCAAACTGCCATATCTCGCGAACGGATTGACCAATCCGCAAAATTTCTGTTGCATATGAAAGTAGAAACTCGCCCGATTACAACGGTATGCGTACTTTCCCCCTAGGCCGTACTGGTTATTCGTTTCGAGCATCAGAACTGTGAAAATTTTGAGTTTCTCAACCGTTTCTTACCTCCAAACTGCCATATCTCGCGAACGGATTGACCAATCCGCAAAATTTCTGTTGCATCTGAAAGTAGAAAGTCGCCCGATTACAACGGTATGCGTACTTTTCCCCTAGACCGCTCTAGTTATGCTTGTCGAGCATCAGAACTGCGAAAATTTTGAATTTCTCAAGCGTTTCTTACCTCCAAACTGCCATATCTCGCGAATGGATTGCCCAATCCGCAAAATTTCTGTTGCATCTGAAAGTAGAAAGTCGCCCGATTACAACGGTATGCGTACTTTTCCCCTAGGCCGTTCTAGTTAATCGTTTCGAGCATCAGAACTGCGAAAATTTTGAGTTTCTCAAGCGTTTCTTACCTCCAAACTGCCATATCTCGCGAACGGATTGACCAATCCGCAAAATTTCTGTTGCATCTGAAAGTAGAAACTCGCCCGATTACAACGGTATGCGTACTTTTCCCCTAGGCCGTTCTAGTTATTCGTTTCGAGCATCAGAACTGCGAAAATTTTGAGTTTCTCAAGCGTTTCTTACTTCCAAACCGCCATATCTCGCGAACGGATTGACCAATCCGCAAAATTTCTGTTGCATCTGAAAGTAGAAACTCGCCCGATTACAACGGTATGCGTACTTTTCCCCTAGGCCGTTCTAGTTAATCGTTTCGAGCATCAGAACTGCGAAAATTTTGAGATTCTCAAGCGTTTCTTACTTCCAAACCGCCATATCTCGCGAACGGATTGACCAATCCGCAAAATTTCTGTTGCATCTGAAAGTAGAAACTCGCCCGATTACAACGGTATGCGTACTTTTCCCCTAGGCCGTTCTGGTTATTCGTTTCGAGCATCAGAACTGTGTAAATTTTGAGTTTCTCAACCGTGTCTTACCTCCAAACTGCCGTATCTCGCGAACGGATTGACCAATCCGCAAAATTTCTGTTGCATCTGAAAGTAGAAATTCGCCCGATTACAACGGTATGCGTACTTTTCCCCTAGACCGTTCTAGTTATGCTTGTCGAGCATCAGAACTGCGAAAATTTTGAGTTTCTCAAGCGTTTCTTACTTCCAAACTGCCACATCTCGCGAACGGATTGACCAATCCGCAAAATTTCTGTTGCATCTGAAACTAGAAACTCGCCCGATTACAACGGTAGGTGTAGTTTTCCCCTAGGCCGTTCTAGTTATTCGTTTCGAGCATCAGAACTGCGAAAATGTTGAGTTTCTCAAGCGTTTCTTACCTACAAACTGCCATATCTCGCGAACGGATTGACCAATCCGCAAAATTTCTGTTGCATCTGAAAGTAGAAAGTCGCCCGATTACAACGGTATGCGTACTTTTCCCCTAGACCGTTCTAGCTATGCTTGTCGAGCATCAGAACTGCGAAAATTTTGAGTTTCTCAAGCGTTTCTTACCTCCAAACTGCCATATCTCGCGAACGGATTGACCAATCCGCAAAATTTCTGTTGCATCTGAAAGTAGAAAGTCGCCCGATTACAACGGTATGCGTACTTTTCCCCTAGAACGTTCTGGTTATGCTTGTCGAGCATCAGAACTGCGAAAATTTTGAGTTTCTCAAGCGTTTCTTACCTCCAAACTGCCATATCTCGCGAACGGATTGACCAATCCGCAAAATTTCTGTTGCATCTGAAAGTAGAAACTCGCCCGATTACAACGGTAGATGTAGTTTTCCCTTAGGCCGTTCTAGTTATTCGTTTCGAGCATCAGAACTGCGAAAATGTTGAGTTTCTCAAGCGTTTCTTACCTACAAACTGCCATATCTCGCGAACGGATTGACCAATCCGCAAAATTTCTGTTGCATCTGAAAGTAGAAATTCGGCCGATTACAACGGCATGCGCACTTTTCCCCTGGTCGGTTCTAGTTACTCGTTTCGAGCATCAGAACTGCGAAAATTTTGAGTTTCTCAAGCGTTTCTTACCTCCAAACTGCCATATCTCGCGAACGGATTGACCAATCCGCAAAATTTCTGTTGCATCTGAAAGTAGAAACTCGCCCAATTACAACGGTATGCGTACTTTTCCCCTAGGCCGTACTGGTTATTCGTTTCGAGCATCAGAACTGTGAAAATTTTGAGTTTCTCAACCGTTTCTTACCTCCAAACTGCCATATCTCGCGAACGGATTGACCAATCCGCAAAATTTCTGTTGCATCTGAAAGTAGAAATTCGCCCGATTACAACGGTATGCGTACTTTTCCCCTAGACCGCTCTAGTTATGCTTGTCGAGCATCAGAACTGCGAAAATTTTGAGTTTCTCAAGCGTTTCTTACCTCCAAACTGCCATATCTCGCGAACGGATTGACCAATCCGCAAAATTTCTGTTGCATCTGAAAGTAGAAAGTCGCCCGATTACAACGGTATGCGTACTTTTCCCCTAGAACGTTCTGGTTATGCTTGTCGAGCATCAGAACTGCGAAAATTTTGAGTTTCTCAAGCGTTTCTTACCTCCAAACTGCCATATCTCGCGAACGGATTAACCAATCCGTAAAATTTCTGTTGCATCTGAAAGTAGTAACTCGCCCGATTACAACGGTATGCGTACTTTTCCCCTAGGCCGTTCTAGTTATTCGTTTCGAGCATCAGAACTGCGAAAATTTTGAGTTTCTCAAGCGTTTCTTACCTCCAAACTGCCATATCTCGCGAACGGATTGACCAATCCGCAAAATTTCTGTTGCATCTGAAAGTAGAAACTCGCCCGATTACAACGGTATGCGTACTTTTCCCCTAGACCGCTCTAGTTATGCTTGTCGAGCATCAGAACTGCGAAAATTTTGAGTTTCTCAAGCGTTTCTTACCTCCAAACTGCCATATCTCGCGAATGGATTGACCAATCCGCAAAATTTCTGTTGCATCTGAAAGTAGAAAGTCGCCCGATTACAACGGTATGCGTACTTTTCCCCTAGGCCGTTCTAGTTAATCGTTTCGAGCATCAGAACTGCGAAAATTTTGAGTTTCTCAAGCGTTTCTTACCTCCAAACTGCCATATCTCGCGAACGGATTGACCAATCCGCAAAATTTCTGTTGCATATGAAAGTAGAAACTCGCCCGATTACAACGGTATGCGTACTTTCCCCCTAGGCCGTACTGGTTATTCGTTTCGAGCATCAGAACTGTGAAAATTTTGAGTTTCTCAACCGTTTCTTACCTCCAAACTGCCATATCTCGCGAACGGATTGACCAATCCGCAAAATTTCTGTTGCATCTGAAAGTAGAAAGTCGCCCGATTACAACGGTATGCGTACTTTTCCCCTAGACCGCTCTAGTTATGCTTGTCGAGCATCAGAACTGCGAAAATTTTGAGTTTCTCAAGCGTTTCTTACCTCCAAACTGCCATATCTCGCGAATGGATTGACCAATCCGCAAAATTTCTGTTGCATCTGAAAGTAGAAAGTCGCCCGATTACAACGGTATGCGTACTTTTCCCCTAGGCCGTTCTAGTTAATCGTTTCGAGCATCAGAACTGCGAAAATTTTGAGTTTCTCAAGCGTTTCTTACCTCCAAACTGCCATATCTCGCGAACGGATTGACCAATCCGCAAAATTTCTGTTGCATCTGAAAGTAGAAACTCGCCCGATTACAACGGTATGCGTACTTTTCCCCTAGGCCGTTCTAGTTATTCGTTTCGAGCATCAGAACTGCGAAAATTTTGAGTTTCTCAAGCGTTTCTTACTTCCAAACCGCCATATCTCGCGAACGGATTGACCAATCCGCAAAATTTCTGTTGCATCTGAAAGTAGAAACTCGCCCGATTACAACGGTATGCGTACTTTTCCCCTAGGCCGTTCTAGTTAATCGTTTCGAGCATCAGAACTGCGAAAATTTTGAGATTCTCAAGCGTTTCTTACTTCCAAACCGCCATATCTCGCGAACGGATTGACCAATCCGCAAAATTTCTGTTGCATCTGAAAGTAGAAACTCGCCCGATTACAACGGTATGCGTACTTTTCCCCTAGGCCGTTCTGGTTATTCGTTTCGAGCATCAGAACTGTGTAAATTTTGAGTTTCTCAACCGTGTTTTACCTCCAAACTGCCGTATCTCGCGAACGGATTGACCAATCCGCAAAATTTCTGTTGCATCTGAAAGTAGAAATTCGCCCGATTACAACGGTATGCGTACTTTTCCCCTAGACCGTTCTAGTTATGCTTGTCGAGCATCAGAACTGCGAAAATTTTGAGTTTCTCAAGCGTTTCTTACTTCCAAACTGCCACATCTCGCGAACGGATTGACCAATCCGCAAAATTTCTGTTGCATCTGAAACTAGAAACTCGCCCGATTACAACGGTAGGTGTAGTTTTCCCCTAGGCCGTTCTAGTTATTCGTTTCGAGCATCAGAACTGCGAAAATGTTGAGTTTCTCAAGCGTTTCTTACCTACAAACTGCCATATCTCGCGAACGGATTGACCAATCCGCAAAATTTCTGTTGCATCTGAAAGTAGAAAGTCGCCCGATTACAACGGTATGCGTACTTTTCCCCTAGACCGTTCTAGCTATGCTTGTCGAGCATCAGAACTGCGAAAATTTTGAGTTTCTCAAGCGTTTCTTACCTCCAAACTGCCATATCTCGCGAACGGATTGACCAATCCGCAAAATTTCTGTTGCATCTGAAAGTAGAAAGTCGCCCGATTACAACGGTATGCGTACTTTTCCCCTAGAACGTTCTGGTTATGCTTGTCGAGCATCAGAACTGCGAAAATTTTGAGTTTCTCAAGCGTTTCTTACCTCCAAACTGCCATATCTCGCGAACGGATTGACCAATCCGCAAAATTTCTGTTGCATCTGAAAGTAGAAACTCGCCCGATTACAACGGTAGATGTAGTTTCCCCAAGTCCGTTCTAGTTATTCGTTTCGAGCATCAGAACTGCGAAAATGTTGAGTTTCTCAAGCGTTTCTTACCTACAAACTGCCATATCTCGCGAACGGATTGACCAATCCGCAAAATTTCTGTTGCATCTGAAAGTAGAAATTCGGCCGATTACAACGGTATGCGCACTTTTCCCCTGGTCGGTTCTAGTTACTCGTTTCGAGCATCAGAACTGCGAAAATTTTGAGTTTCTCAAGCGTTTCTTACCTCCAAACTGCCATATCTCGCGAACGGATTGACCAATCCGCAAAATTTCTGTTGCATCTGAAAGTAGAAACTCGCCCAATTACAACGGTATGCGTACTTTTCCCCTAGGCCGTACTGGTTATTCGTTTCGAGCATCAGAACTGTGAAAATTTTGAGTTTCTCAACCGTTTCTTACCTCCAAACTGCCATATCTCGCGAACGGATTGACCAATCCGCAAAATTTCTGTTGCATCTGAAAGTAGAAATTCGCCCGATTACAACGGTATGCGTACTTTTCCCCTAGACCGCTCTAGTTATGCTTGTCGAGCATCAGAACTGCGAAAATTTTGAGTTTCTCAAGCGTTTCTTACCTCCAAACTGCCATATCTCGCGAACGGATTGACCAATCCGCAAAATTTCTGTTGCATCTGAAAGTAGAAAGTCGCCCGATTACAACGGTATGCGTACTTTTCCCCTAGAACGTTCTGGTTATGCTTGTCGAGCATCAGAACTGCGAAAATTTTGAGTTTCTCAAGCGTTTCTTACCTCCAAACTGCCATATCTCGCGAACGGATTAACCAATCCGTAAAATTTCTGTTGCATCTGAAAGTAGTAACTCGCCCGATTACAACGGTATGCGTACTTTTCCCCTAGGCCGTTCTAGTTATTCGTTTCGAGCATCAGAACTGCGAAAATTTTGAGTTTCTCAAGCGTTTCTTACCTCCAAACTGCCATATCTCGCGAACGGATTGACCAATCCGCAAAATTTCTGTTGCATCTGAAAGTAGAAACTCGCCCGATTACAACGGTATGCGTACTTTTCCCCTAGGCCGTTCTGGTTATTCGTTTCGAGTATCAGAGCTGTGATAATTTTGAATTTCTCGACCGTTTCTTGCCTCCAAACTGGCATATCTCGCGAACGGATTGACCAATCCGCAAAATTTCTGTTGCATCTGAAAGTAGAAACTCGCCCGATTACAACGGTATGCGTACGTTTCCCCAAGTCCGTTCTAGTTATTCGTTTCGAGCATCAGAACTGCGAAAATTTTGAGTTTCTCAAGCGTTTCTTACCTCCAAACTGCCATATCTCGCGAAAGGATTGACCAATCCGCAAAATTTCTGTTGCATCTGAAAGTAGAAATTCGCCCGATTACAACGGTATGCGTACTTTTCCCCTAGTCCGGTCTAGTTATTCGTTTCGAGCATCAGAACTGCGAAAATTTTGAGTTTTTCAAGCGTTTCTTACATCCAAATTGCCATACCTCGCGAACGGATTGAGCAATTCGCAAAATTTCTGTTGCATCTGAAGGTAGAAACTCGCCCGTTTACAACGGTATGCGTACTTTTCCCCTAGGCCGTTCTAGTTATTCGTTTCGAGCATCAGAACTGCGAAAATTTTGAGTTTCTCAAGCGTTTCTTACCTCCAAACTGCCATATCTCGCGAACGGATTGACCAATCCGCAAAATTTCTGTTGCATCTGAAAGTAGAAAGTCGCCCGATTACAACGGTATGCGTACTTTTCCCCTAGAACGTTCTGGTTATGCTTGTCGAGCATCAGAACTGCGAAAATTTTGAGTTTCTCAAGCGTTTCTTACCTCCAAACTGCCATATCTCGCGAACGGATTGACCAATCCGTAAAATTTCTGTTGCATCTGAAAGTAGTAACTCGCCCGATTACAACGGTATGCGTACTTTTCCCCTAGGCCGTTCTAGTTATTCGTTTCGAGCATCAGAACTGCGAAAATTTTGAGTTTCTCAAGCGTTTCTTACCTCCAAACTGCCATATCTCGCGAACGGATTGACCAATCCGCAAAATTTCTGTTGCATCTGAAAGTAGAAACTCGCCCGATTACAACGGTATGCGTACTTTTCCCCTAGGCCGTTCTGGTTATTCGTTTCGAGTATCAGAGCTGTGATAATTTTGAATTTCTCGACCGTTTCTTGCCTCCAAACTGCCATATCTCGCGAACGGATTGACCAATCCGCAAAATTTCTGTTGCATCTGAAAGTAGAAACTCGCCCGATTACAACGGTATGCGTACGTTTCCCCAAGTCCGTTCTAGTTATTCGTTTCGAGCATCAGAACTGCGAAAATTTTGAGTTTCTCAAGCGTTTCTTACCTCCAAACTGCCATATCTCGCGAAAGGATTGACCAATCCGCAAAATTTCTGTTGCATCTGAAAGTAGAAATTCGCCCGATTACAACGGTATGCGTACTTTTCCCCTAGTCCGGTCTAGTTATTCGTTTCGAGCATCAGAACTGCGAAAATTTTGAGTTTTTCAAGCGTTTCTTACATCCAAATTGCCATACCTCGCGAACGGATTGAGCAATTCGCAAAATTTCTGTTGCATCTGAAGGTAGAAACTCGCCCGTTTACAACGGTATGCGTACTTTTCCCCTAGGCCGTTCTAGTTATTCGTTTCGAGCATCAGAACTGCGAAAATTTTGAGTTTCTCAAGCGTTTCTTACTTCCAAACTGCCATATCTCGCGAACGGATTGACCAATCCGCAAAATTTCTGTTGCATCTGAAAGTAGAAACTCGCCCGATTACAACGGTATGCGTACTTTTCCCGTAGGCCGTTGTAGTTATTCGTTTCGAGCATGAGAACTGCGAAAATTTTGTGTTTCTCAAGTGTTTCATACTTCCAAACTGCCATATCTCGCGAACGGATTGACCAATCCGCAAAATTTCTGTTGCATCTGAAAGTAGAAACTCGCCCGATTACAACGGTATGCGTACTTTTCCCCTAGTCCGTTCTAGTTATTCGTTTCGAGCATCAGAACTGCGAAAATTTTGAGTTTCTCAAGCGTTTCTTACTTCCAAACCGCCATACCTCGCGAACGGATTGACCAATCCGCAAAATTTCTGTTGCATCTGAAACTAGAAACTCGCCCGATTACAACGGTAGGTGTAGTTTTCCCCTAGGCCGTTCTAGTTATTCGTTTCGAGCATCAGAACTGCGAAAATGTTGAGTTTCTCAAGCGTTTCTTACCTACAAACTGCCATATCTCGCGAACGGATTGACCAATCCGCAAAATTTCTGTTGCATCTGAAAGTAGAAAGTCGCCCGATTACAACGGTATGCGTACTTTTCCCCTAGACCGTTCTAGCTATGCTTGTCGAGCATCAGAACTGCGAAAATTTTGAGTTTCTCAAGCGTTTCTTACCTCCAAACTGCCATATCTCGCGAACGGATTGACCAATCCGCAAAATTTCTGTTGCATCTGAAAGTAGAAAGTCGCCCGATTACAACGGTATGCGTACTTTTCCCCTAGAACGTTCTGGTTATGCTTGTCCAGCATCAGAACTGCGAAAATTTTGAGTTTCTCAAGCGTTTCTTACCTCCAAACTGCCATATCTCGCGAACGGATTGACCAATCCGCAAAATTTCTGTTGCATCTGAAAGTAGAAACTCGCCCGATTACAACGGTAGATGTAGTTTCCCCAAGTCCGTTCTAGTTATACGTTTCGAGCATCAGAACTGCGAAAATGTTGAGTTTCTCAAGCGTTTCTTACCTACAAACTGCCATATCTCGCGAACGGATTGACCAATCCGCAAAATTTCTGTTGCATCTGAAAGTAGAAATTCGGCCGATTACAACGGTATGCGCACTTTTCCCCTGGTCGGTTCTAGTTACTCGTTTCGAGCATCAGAACTGCGAAAATTTTGAGTTTCTCAAGCGTTTCTTACCTCCAAACTGCCATATCTCGCGAACGGATTGACCAATCCGCAAAATTTCTGTTGCATCTGAAAGTAGAAACTCGCCCAATTACAACGGTATGCGTACTTTTCCCCTAGGCCGTACTGGTTATTCGTTTCGAGCATCAGAACTGTGAAAATTTTGAGTTTCTCAACCGTTTCTTACCTCCAAACTGCCATATCTCGCGAACGGATTGACCAATCCGCAAAATTTCTGTTGCATCTGAAAGTAGAAATTCGCCCGATTACAACGGTATGCGTACTTTTCCCCTAGACCGCTCTAGTTATGCTTGTCGAGCATCAGAACTGCGAAAATTTTGAGTTTCTCAAGCGTTTCTTACCTCCAAACTGCCATATCTCGCGAACGGATTGACCAATCCGCAAAATTTCTGTTGCATCTGAAAGTAGAAAGTCGCCCGATTACAACGGTATGCGTACTTTTCCCCTAGAACGTTCTGGTTATGCTTGTCGAGCATCAGAACTGCGAAAATTTTGAGTTTCTCAAGCGTTTCTTACCTCCAAACTGCCATATCTCGCGAACGGATTAACCAATCCGTAAAATTTCTGTTGCATCTGAAAGTAGTAACTCGCCCGATTACAACGGTATGCGTACTTTTCCCCTAGGCCGTTCTAGTTATTCGTTTCGAGCATCAGAACTGCGAAAATTTTGAGTTTCTCAAGCGTTTCTTACCTCCAAACTGCCATATCTCGCGAACGGATTGACCAATCCGCAAAATTTCTGTTGCATCTGAAAGTAGAAACTCGCCCGATTACAACGGTATGCGTACTTTTCCCCTAGGCCGTTCTGGTTATTCGTTTCGAGTATCAGAGCTGTGATAATTTTGAATTTCTCGACCGTTTCTTGCCTCCAAACTGGCATATCTCGCGAACGGATTGACCAATCCGCAAAATTTCTGTTGCATCTGAAAGTAGAAACTCGCCCGATTACAACGGTATGCGTACGTTTCCCCAAGTCCGTTCTAGTTATTCGTTTCGAGCATCAGAACTGCGAAAATTTTGAGTTTCTCAAGCGTTTCTTACCTCCAAACTGCCATATCTCGCGAAAGGATTGACCAATCCGCAAAATTTCTGTTGCATCTGAAAGTAGAAATTCGCCCGATTACAACGGTATGCGTACTTTTCCCCTAGTCCGGTCTAGTTATTCGTTTCGAGCATCAGAACTGCGAAAATTTTGAGTTTTTCAAGCGTTTCTTACATCCAAATTGCCATACCTCGCGAACGGATTGAGCAATTCGCAAAATTTCTGTTGCATCTGAAGGTAGAAACTCGCCCGTTTACAACGGTATGCGTACTTTTCCCCTAGGCCGTTCTAGTTATTCGTTTCGAGCATCAGAACTGCGAAAATTTTGAGTTTTTCAAGCGTTTCTTACCTCCAAACTGCCATATCTCGCGAAAGGATTGACCAATCCGCAAAATTTCTGTTGCATCTGAAAGTAGAAATTCGCCCGATTACAACGGTATGCGTACTTTTCCCCTAGTCGGTTCTAGTTACTCGTTTCGAGCATTAGAACTGCGAAAATTTTGAGTTTCTAAAGCGTTTCTTACCTCCAAACTGCCATATCTCGCGAACGGATTGACCAATCCGCAAAATTTCTGTTGCATCTGAAAGTAGAAATTCGCCCGATTACAACGGTGTGCGTACTTTTCCCCTAGACCGTTCTAGTTATTCGTTTCGAGCATCAGAACTGCGAAAATGTTGAGTTTCTCAAGCGTTTCTTACCTACAAACTGCCATATCTCGCGAACGGATTGACCAATCCGCAAAATTTCTGTTGCATCTGAAAGTAGAAATTCGCCCGATTACAACGGTATGCGCACTTTTCCCCTAGTCGGTTCTAGTTACTCGTTTCGAGCATCAGAACTGCGAAAATGTTGAGTTTCTCAAGCGTTTCTTACCTCCAAACTGCCATATCTCGCGAACGGATTGACCAATCCGCAAAATTTCTGTTGCATCTGAAAGTAGAAACTCGCCCAATTACAACGGTATGCGTACTTTTCCCCTAGGCCGTACTGGTTATTCGTTTCGAGCATCAGAACTGCGAAAATTTTGAGTTACTCAAGCGTTTCTTACTTCCAAACTGCCATATCTCGCGAACGGATTGACCAATCCGCAAAATTTCTGTTGCATCTGAAAGTAGAAACTCGCCCGATTACAACGGTATGCGCACTTTTCCCCTAGTCGGTTCTAGTTACTCGTTTCGAGCACCAGAACTGCGAAAATGTTGAGTTTCTCAAGCGTTTCTTACCTCCAAACTGCCATATCTCGCGAACGGATTGACCAATCCGCAAAATTTCTGATGCATCTGAAAGTAGAAACTCGCCCGATTACAACGGTATGCGTACTTTTCCCCTAGGCCGCTCTAGTTATTCGTTTCGAGCATCAGAACTGCGAAAATTTTGAGTTTCTCAAGAGTTTCTTACCTCCAAACTGCCATATCTCGCGAACGGATTGACCAATCCGCAAAATTTCTGTTGCATCTGAAAGTAGAAACTCGCCCGATTACAACGATATGCGTACTTTTACCCTAGGCCGTTCTAGTTAATCGTTTCGAGCATCAGAACTGCGAAAATTTTGAGTTTCTCAAGCGTTTCTTACTTCCAAACTGCCATATCTCGCGAACGGATTGACCAATCCGCAAAATTTCTGTTGCATCTGAAAGTAGAAACTCGCTCGAATACAACGGTATGCGTACGTTTCCCCAAGTCCGTTCTAGTTATTCGTTTCGAGCATTAGAACTGCGAAAATTTTGAGTTTCTCAAGCGTTTCTTACCTCCAAACTGCCATATCTCGCGAACGGATTGACCAATCCGCAAAATTTGTGTTGCATCTGAAAGTAGAAACTCGCCCGATTGCAGCGCTATGCGTACTTTTCCCCTAGACCGTTCTAGTTATGCTTGTCGAGCATCAGAACTGCGGAAATTTTGAGTTTCTCAAGCGTTTCTTACTTCCAAACTGCCATATCTCGCGAACGGATTGACCAATCCGCAAAATTTCTGTTGCATCTGAAAGTAGAAACTCGCCCGATTACAACGGTAGGTGTAGTTCTCCCCTAGGCCGTTCTAGTTATTCGTTTCGAGCATCAGAACTGCGAAAATGTTGAGTTTCTCAAGCGTTTCTTACCTCCAAACTGCCATATCTCGCGAACGGATTGACCAATCCGCAAAATTTCTGTTGCATCTGAAAGTAGAAACTCGCCCGATTACAACGGTATGCGTACTTTTCCCCTAGGCCGTTCTGGTTATTCGTTTCGAGTATCAGAACTGTGATAATTTTGAATTTCTCGACCGTTTCTTGCCTCCAAACTGCCATATCTCGCGAACGGATTGACCAATCCGCAAAATTTCTGTTGCATCTGAAAGTAGAAACTCGCCCGATTACAACGGTATGCGTACGTTTCCCCAAGTCCGTTCTAGTTATTCGTTTCGAGCATCAGAACTGCGAAAATTTTGTGTTTCTCAAGCGTTTCTTACCTCCAAACTGCCATATCTCGCGAACGGATTGACCAATCCGCAAAATTTCTGTTGCATCTGAAAGTAGAAACTCGCCCGATTACAACGGTATGCGTAGTTTTCCCCTAGGCCGTTCTAGTTATTCGTTTCGAGCATCAGAACTGCGAAAATGTTGAGTTTCTCAAGCGTTTCTTACCTACAAACTGCCATATCTCGCGAACGGATTGACCAATCCGCAAAATTTCTGTTGCATCTGAAAGTAGAAACTCGCCCGATTACAGCGGTATGCGTACTTTTCCCCTAGACCGTTCTAGTTATGCTTGTCGAGCATCAGAACTGCGAAAATTTTGAGTTTCTCAAGCGTTTCTTACTTCCAAACTGCCATATCTCGCGAACGGATTGACCAATCCGCAAAATTTCTGTTGCATCTGAAAGTAGAAACTCGCCCGATTACAACGGTAGGTGTAGTTTTCCCCTAGGCCGTTCTAGTTATTCGTTTCGAGCATCAGAACTGCGAAAATTTTGAGTTTCTCAAGCGTTTCTTACCTCCAAACTGCCATATCTCGCGAACGGATTGACCAATCCGCAAAATTTCTGTTGCATCTGAAAGTAGAATGTCGCCCGATTACAACGGTATGCGTACTTTTCCCCTAGACCGTTCTAGTTATGCTTGTCGAGCATCAGAACTGCGAAAATTTTGAGTTTCTCAAGCGTTTCTTACCTCCAAACTGCCATATCTCGCGAACGGATTGACTAATCCGCAAAATTTCTGTTGCATCTGAAAGTAGAAACTCGCCCGATTACAGCGGTATGCGTACTTTTACCCTAGACCGTTCTAGTTATGCTTGTCGAGCATCAGAACTGCGAAAATTTTGAGTTTCTCAAGCGTTTCTTACTTCCAAACTGCCATATCTCGCGAACGGATTGACCAATCCGCAAAATTTCTGTTGCATCTGAAAGTAGAAACTCGCCCGATTACAACGGTATGCGTACGTTTCCCCAAGTCCGTTCTAGTTATTCGTTTCGAGCATCAGAACTGCGAAAATTTTGTGTTTCTCAAGCGTTTCTTACCTCCAAACTGCCATATCTCGCGAACGGATTGACCAATCCGCAAAATTTCTGTTGCATCTGAAAGTAGAAACTCGCCCGATTACAACGGTATGCGTAGTTTTCCCCTAGGCCGTTCTAGTTATTCGTTTCGAGCATCAGAACTGCGAAAATGTTGAGTTTCTCAAGCGTTTCTTACCTACAAACTGCCATATCTCGCGAACGGATTGACCAATCCGCAAAATTTCTGTTGCATCTGAAAGTAGAAACTCGCCCGATTACAGCGGTATGCGTACTTTTCCCCTAGACCGTTCTAGTTATGCTTGTCGAGCATCAGAACTGCGAAAATTTTGAGTTTCTCAAGCGTTTCTTACTTCCAAACTGCCATATCTCGCGAACGGATTGACCAATCCGCAAAATTTCTGTTGCATCTGAAAGTAGAAACTCGCCCGATTACAACGGTAGGTGTAGTTTTCCCCTAGGCCGTTCTAGTTATTCGTTTCGAGCATCAGAACTGCGAAAATTTTGAGCTTCTCAAGCGTTTCTTACCTCCAAACTGCCATATCTCGCGAACGGATTGACCAATCCGCAAAATTTCTGTTGCATCTGAAAGTAGAAGGTCGCCCGATTACAACGGTATGCGTACTTTTCCCCTAGACCGTTCTAGTTATGCTTGTCGAGCATCAGAACTGCGAAAATTTTGAGTTTCTCAAGCGTTTCTTACCTCCAAACTGCCATATCTCGCGAACGGATTGACCAATCCGCAAAATTTCTGTTGCATCTGAAAGTAGAAACTCGCCCGATTACAACGGTATGCGTAGTTTTCCCCTAGGCCGTTCTAGTTATTCGTTTCGAGCATCAGAACTGCGAAAATGTTGAGTTTCTCAAGCGTTTCTTACCTACAAACTGCCATATCTCGCGAACGGATTGACCAATCCGCAAAATTTCTGTTGCATCTGAAAGTAGAAACTCGCCCGATTACAGCGGTATGCGTACTTTTCCCCTAGACCGTTCTAGTTATGCTTGTCGAGCATCAGAACTGCGAAAATTTTGAGTTTCTCAAGCGTTTCTTACTTCCAAACTGCCATATCTCGCGAACGGATTGACCAATCCGCAAAATTTCTGTTGCATCTGAAAGTAGAAACTCGCCCGATTACAACGGTAGGTGTAGTTTTCCCCTAGGCCGTTCTAGTTATTCGTTTCGAGCATCAGAACTGCGAAAATTTTGAGTTTCTCAAGCGTTTCTTACCTCCAAACTGCCATATCTCGCGAACGGATTGACCAATCCGCAAAATTTCTGTTGCATCTGAAAGTAGAATGTCGCCCGATTACAACGGTATGCGTACTTTTCCCCTAGACCGTTCTAGTTATGCTTGTCGAGCATCAGAACTGCGAAAATTTTGAGTTTCTCAAGCGTTTCTTACCTCCAAACTGCCATATCTCGCGAACGGATTGACTAATCCGCAAAATTTCTGTTGCATCTGAAAGTAGAAACTCGCCCGATTACAGCGGTATGCGTACTTTTACCCTAGACCGTTCTAGTTATGCTTGTCGAGCATCAGAACTGCGAAAATTTTGAGTTTCTCAAGCGTTTCTTACTTCCAAACTGCCATATCTCGCGAACGGATTGACCAATCCGCAAAATTTCTGTTGCATCTGAAAGTAGAAACTCGCCCGATTACAAGGGTATGCGTACTTTTCCCCTAGACCGTTCTAGTTATGCTTGTCGAGCATCAGAACTGCGAAAATTTTGAGTTTCTCAAGCGTTTCTTACCTCCAAACTGCCATATCTCGCGAACGGATTGACCAATCCGCAAAATTTCTGTTGCATCTGAAAGTAGAAACTCGCCCGATTACAACGGTAGGTGTAGTGTTCCCCTAGGCCGTTCTGGTTATTCGTTTCGAGTATCAGAACTGTGATAATTTTGAATTTCTCGACCGTTTCTTGCCTCCAAACTGCCATATCTCGCGAACGGATTGACCAATCCGCAAAATTTCTGTTGCATCTGAAAGTAGAAACTCGCCCGATTACAACGGTATGCGTACTTTTCCCCTAGGCCGTTCTAGTTATTCGTTTCGAGCATCAGAACTGCGAAAATGTTGAGTTTCTCAAGCGTTTCTTACCTCCAAACTGCCATACCTCGCGAACGGATTGACCAATCCGCAAAATTTCTGTTGCATCTGAAAGTAGAAACTCGCCCGATTGCAGCGGTATGCGTACTTTTCCCCTAGACCGTTCTAGTTATGCTTGTCGAGCATCAGAACTGCGAAAATGTTGAGTTTCTCAAGCGTTTCTTACCTACAAACTGCCATATCTCGCGAACGGATTGACCAATCCGCAAAATTTCTGTTGCATCTGAAAGTAGAAACTCGCCCGATTACAGCGGTATGCGTACTTTTCCCCTAGACCGTTCTAGTTATGCTTGTCGAGCATCAGAACTGCGAAAATGTTGAGTTTCTCAAGCGTTTCTTACCTACAAACTGCCATATCTCGCGAACGGATTGACCAATCCGCAAAAGTTCTGTTGCATCTGAAAGTAGAAACTCGCCCGATTACAACGGTAGGTGTAGTTTTCCCCTAGGCCGTTCTAGTTATTCGTTTCGAGCATCAGAACTGCGAAAATTTTGAGTTTCTCAAGCGTTTCTTACCTCCAAACTGCCATATCTCGCGAACGGATTGACCAATCCGCAAAATTTCTGTTGCATCTGAAGGTAGAAACTCGCCCGATTACAACGGTATGCGTACGTTTCCCCAAGTCCGTTCTAGTTATTCGTTTCGAGCATTAGAACTGCGAAAATTTTGAGTTTCTCAAGCGTTTCTTACCTCCAAACTGCCATATCTCGCGAACGGATTGACCAATCCGCAAAATTTCTGTTGCATCTGAAAGTAGAAACTCGCCCGATTACAACGGTATGCGTACTTTTCCCCTAGGCCGTTCTAGTTATTCGTTTCGAGCATCAGAACTGCGAAAATGTTGAGTTTCTCAAGCGTTTCTTACCTCCAAACTGCCATATCTCGCGAACGGATTGACCAATCCGCAAAATTTCTGTTGCATCTGAAGGTAGAAACTCGCCCGATTAGAACGGTATGCGTACGTTTCCCCAAGTCCGTTCTAGTTATTCGTTTCGAGCATTAGAACTGCGAAAATTTTGAGTTTCTCAAGCGTTTCTTACCTCCAAACTGCCATATCTCGCGAACGGATTGACCAATCCGCAAAATTTCTGTTGCATCTGAAAATAGAAACTCGCCCGATTACAACGGTATGCGTACTTTTCCCCTAGGCCGTTCTAGTTATTCGTTTCGAGCATCAGAACTGCGAAAATGTTGAGTTTCTCAAGCGTTTCTTACCTACAAACTGCCATATCTCGCGAACGGATTGACCAATCCGCAAAATTTCTGTTGCATCTGAAAGTAGAAACTCGCCCGATTACAGCGGTATGCGTACTTTTCCCCTAGGCCGTTCTAGTTATGCTTGTCGAGCATCAGAACTGCGAAAATTTTGAGTTTCTCAAGCGTTTCTTACTTCCAAACTGCCATATCTCGCGAACGGATTGACCAATCCGCAAAATTTCTGTTGCATCTGAAAGTAGAAACTCGCCCGATTACAACGGTAGGCGTACTTTTCCCCTATGCCGTTCTAGTTATTCGTTTCGAGCATCAGAACTGCGAAAATGTTGAGTTTCTCAAGCGTTTCTTACCTACAAACTGCCATATCTCGCGAACGGATTGACCAATCCGCAAAATTTCTGTTGCATCTGAAGGTAGAAACTCGCCCGATTACAACGGTATGCGTACGTTTCCCCAAGTCCGTTCTAGTTATTCGTTTCGAGCATTTGAACTGCGAAAATTTTGAGTTTCTCAAGCGTTTCTTACCTCCAAACTGCCATATCTCGCGAACGGATTGACCAATCCGCAAAATTTCTGTTGCATCTGAAAGTAGAAACTCGCCCGATTACAACGGTATGCGTACTTTTCCCCTAGGCCGTTCTAGTTATTCGTTTCGAGCATCAGAACTGCGAAAATGTTGAGTTTCTCAAGCGTTTCTTACCTACAAACTGCCATATCTCGCGAACGGATTGACCAATCCGCAAAAATTCTGTTGCATCTGAAAGTAGAAACTCGCCCGATTACAGCGGTATGCGTACTTTTCCCATAGACCGTTCTAGTTATGCTTGTCGAGCATCAGAACTGCGAAAATTTTGAGTTTCTCAAGCGTTTCTTACTTCCAAACTGCCATATCTCGCGAACGGATTGACCAATCCTCAAAATTGCTGATGCATCTGAAAGTAGAAACTCGCCCGATTACAACGGTAGGTGTAGTTTTCCCCTAGGCCGTTCTAGTTATTCGTTTCGAGAATCAGAACTGCGAAAATTTTGAGTTTCTCAAGCGTTTCTTACCTCCAAACTGCCATATCTCGCGAACGGATTGACCAATCCGCAAAATTTCTGTTGCATCTGAAAGTAGAATGTCGCCCGATTACAACGGTATGCGTACTTTTCCCCTAGACCGTTCTAGTTATGCTTGTCGAGCATCAGAACTGCGAAAATTTTGAGTTTCTCAAGCGTTTCTTACCTCCAAACTGCCATATCTCGCGAACGGATTGACTAATCCGCAAAATTTCTGTTGCATCTGAAAGTAGAAACTCGCCCGCTTACAACGGTATGCGTACTTTTCCCCTAGGCCGTTCTAGTTATTCGTTTCGAGCATCAGAACTGCGAAAATGTTGAGTTTCTCAAGCGTTTCTTACCTACAAACTGCCATATCTCGCGAACGGATTGACCAATCCGCAAAATTTCTGTTGCATCTGAAAGTAGAAACTCGCCCGATTACAGCGGTATGCGTACTTTTCCCCTAGGCCGTTCTAGTTATGCTTGTCGAGCATCAGAACTGCGAAAATTTTGAGTTTCTCAAGCGTTTCTTACTTCCAAACTGCCATATCTCGCGAACGGATTGACCAATCCTCAAAATTTCTGATGCATCTGAAAGTAGAAACTCGCCCGATTACAACGGTAGGTGTAGTTTTCCCCTAGGCCGTTCTAGTTATTCGTTTCGAGCATCAGAACTGCGAAAATTTTGAGTATCTCAAGCGTTTCTTACCTCCAAACTGCCATATCTCGCGAACGGATTGACCAATCCGCAAAATTTCTGTTGCATCTGAAAGTAGAAAGTCGCCCGATTACAACGGTATGCGTACTTTTCCCCTAGACCGTTCTAGTTATCCTTGTCGAGCATCAGAACTGCGAAAATTTTGAGTTTCTCAAGCGTTTCTTACCTCCAAACTGCCATATCTCGCGAACGGATTGACTAATCCGCAAAATTTCTGTTGCATCTGAAAGTAGAAACTCGCCCGCTTACAACGGTATGCGTACTTTTCCCCTAGGCCGTTCTAGTTATTCGTTTCGAGCATCAGAACTGCGAAAATTTTGAGTTTCTCAAGCGTTTCTTACCTCCAAACTGCCATATCTCGCGAACGGATTGACCAATCCGCAAAATTTCTGTTGCATCTGAAGGTAGAAACTCGCCCGATTACAACGGTATGCGTACGTTTCCCCAAGTCCGTTCTAGTTATTCGTTTCGAGTATTAGAACTGCGAAAATTTTGAGTTTCTCAAGCGTTTCTTACCTCCAAACTGCCATATCTCGCGAACGGATTGACCAATCCGCAAAATTTCTGTTGCATCTGAAAGTAGAAACTCGCCCGATTACAACGGTATGCGTACTTTTCCCCTAGGCCGTTCTAGTTATTCGTTTCGAGCATCAGAACTGCGAAAATGTTGAGTTTCTCAAGCGTTTCTTACCTACAAACTGCCATATCTCGCGAACGGATTGACCAATCCGCAAAATTTCTGTTGCATCTGAAAGTAGAAACTCGCCCGATTACAGCGGTATGCGTACTTTTCCCCTAGACCGTTCTAGTTATGCTTGTCGAGCATCAGAACTGCGAAAATTTTGAGTTTCTCAAGCGTTTCTTACTTCCAAACTGCCATATCTCGCGAACGGATTGACCAATCCGCAAAATTTCTGTTGCATCTGAAAGTAGAAACTCGCCCGATTACAACGGTAGGTGTAGTTTTCCCCTAGGCCGTTCTAGTTATTCGTTTCGAGCATCAGAACTGCGAAAATTTTGAGCTTCTCAAGCGTTTCTTACCTCCAAACTGCCATATCTCGCGAACGGATTGACCAATCCGCAAAATTTCTGTTGCATCTGAAAGTAGAAGGTCGCCCGATTACAACGGTATGCGTACTTTTCCCCTAGACCGTTCTAGTTATGCTTGTCGAGCATCAGAACTGCGAAAATTTTGAGTTTCTCAAGCGTTTCTTACCTCCAAACTGCCATATCTCGCGAACGGATTGACCAATCCGCAAAATTTCTGTTGCATCTGAAAGTAGAAACTCGCCCGATTACAACGGTATGCGTAGTTTTCCCCTAGGCCGTTCTAGTTATTCGTTTCGAGCATCAGAACTGCGAAAATGTTGAGTTTCTCAAGCGTTTCTTACCTACAAACTGCCATATCTCGCGAACGGATTGACCAATCCGCAAAATTTCTGTTGCATCTGAAAGTAGAAACTCGCCCGATTACAGCGGTATGCGTACTTTTCCCCTAGACCGTTCTAGTTATGCTTGTCGAGCATCAGAACTGCGAAAATTTTGAGTTTCTCAAGCGTTTCTTACTTCCAAACTGCCATATCTCGCGAACGGATTGACCAATCCGCAAAATTTCTGTTGCATCTGAAAGTAGAAACTCGCCCGATTACAACGGTAGGTGTAGTTTTCCCCTAGGCCGTTCTAGTTATTCGTTTCGAGCATCAGAACTGCGAAAATTTTGAGTTTCTCAAGCGTTTCTTACCTCCAAACTGCCATATCTCGCGAACGGATTGACCAATCCGCAAAATTTCTGTTGCATCTGAAAGTAGAATGTCGCCCGATTACAACGGTATGCGTACTTTTCCCCTAGACCGTTCTAGTTATGCTTGTCGAGCATCAGAACTGCGAAAATTTTGAGTTTCTCAAGCGTTTCTTACCTCCAAACTGCCATATCTCGCGAACGGATTGACTAATCCGCAAAATTTCTGTTGCATCTGAAAGTAGAAACTCGCCCGATTACAGCGGTATGCGTACTTTTACCCTAGACCGTTCTAGTTATGCTTGTCGAGCATCAGAACTGCGAAAATTTTGAGTTTCTCAAGCGTTTCTTACTTCCAAACTGCCATATCTCGCGAACGGATTGACCAATCCGCAAAATTTCTGTTGCATCTGAAAGTAGAAACTCGCCCGATTACAAGGGTATGCGTACTTTTCCCCTAGACCGTTCTAGTTATGCTTGTCGAGCATCAGAACTGCGAAAATTTTGACTTTCTCAAGCGTTTCTTACCTCCAAACTGCCATATCTCGCGAACGGATTGACCAATCCGCAAAATTTCTGTTGCATCTGAAAGTAGAAACTCGCCCGATTACAACGGTAGGTGTAGTGTTCCCCTAGGCCGTTCTGGTTATTCGTTTCGAGTATCAGAACTGTGATAATTTTGAATTTCTCGACCGTTTCTTGCCTCCAAACTGCCATATCTCGCGAACGGATTGACCAATCCGCAAAATTTCTGTTGCATCTGAAAGTAGAAACTCGCCCGATTACAACGGTATGCGTACTTTTCCCCTAGGCCGTTCTAGTTATTCGTTTCGAGCATCAGAACTGCGAAAATGTTGAGTTTCTCAAGCGTTTCTTACCTCCAAACTGCCATATCTCGCGAACGGATTGACCAATCCGCAAAATTTCTGTTGCATCTGAAAGTAGAAACTCGCCCGATTGCAGCGGTATGCGTACTTTTCCCCTAGACCGTTCTAGTTATGCTTGTCGAGCATCAGAACTGCGAAAATGTTGAGTTTCTCAAGCGTTTCTTACCTACAAACTGCCATATCTCGCGAACGGATTGACCAATCCGCAAAATTTCTGTTGCATCTGAAAGTAGAAACTCGCCCGATTACAGCGGTATGCGTACTTTTCCCCTAGACCGTTCTAGTTATGCTTGTCGAGCATCAGAACTGCGAAAATGTTGAGTTTCTCAAGCGTTTCTTACCTACAAACTGCCATATCTCGCGAACGGATTGACCAATCCGCAAAAGTTCTGTTGCATCTGAAAGTAGAAACTCGCCCGATTACAACGGTAGGTGTAGTTTTCCCCTAGGCCGTTCTAGTTATTCGTTTCGAGCATCAGAACTGCGAAAATTTTGAGTTTCTCAAGCGTTTCTTACCTCCAAACTGCCATATCTCGCGAACGGATTGACCAATCCGCAAAATTTCTGTTGCATCTGAAGGTAGAAACTCGCCCGATTACAACGGTATGCGTACGTTTCCCCAAGTCCGTTCTAGTTATTCGTTTCGAGCATTAGAACTGCGAAAATTTTGAGTTTCTCAAGCGTTTCTTACCTCCAAACTGCCATATCTCGCGAACGGATTGACCAATCCGCAAAATTTCTGTTGCATCTGAAAGTAGAAACTCGCCCGATTACAACGGTATGCGTACTTTTCCCCTAGGCCGTTCTAGTTATTCGTTTCGAGCATCAGAACTGCGAAAATGTTGAGTTTCTCAAGCGTTTCTTACCTCCAAACTGCCATATCTCGCGAACGGATTGACCAATCCGCAAAATTTCTGTTGCATCTGAAGGTAGAAACTCGCCCGATTAGAACGGTATGCGTACGTTTCCCCAAGTCCGTTCTAGTTATTCGTTTCGAGCATTAGAACTGCGAAAATTTTGAGTTTCTCAAGCGTTTCTTACCTCCAAACTGCCATATCTCGCGAACGGATTGACCAATCCGCAAAATTTCTGTTGCATCTGAAAATAGAAACTCGCCCGATTACAACGGTATGCGTACTTTTCCCCTAGGCCGTTCTAGTTATTCGTTTCGAGCATCAGAACTGCGAAAATGTTGAGTTTCTCAAGCGTTTCTTACCTACAAACTGCCATATCTCGCGAACGGATTGACCAATCCGCAAAATTTCTGTTGCATCTGAAAGTAGAAACTCGCCCGATTACAGCGGTATGCGTACTTTTCCCCTAGGCCGTTCTAGTTATGCTTGTCGAGCATCAGAACTGCGAAAATTTTGAGTTTCTCAAGCGTTTCTTACTTCCAAACTGCCATATCTCGCGAACGGATTGACCAATCCGCAAAATTTCTGTTGCATCTGAAAGTAGAAACTCGCCCGATTACAACGGTAGGCGTACTTTTCCCCTATGCCGTTCTAGTTATTCGTTTCGAGCATCAGAACTGCGAAAATGTTGAGTTTCTCAAGCGTTTCTTACCTACAAACTGCCATATCTCGCGAACGGATTGACCAATCCGCAAAATTTCTGTTGCATCTGAAGGTAGAAACTCGCCCGATTACAACGGTATGCGTACGTTTCCCCAAGTCCGTTCTAGTTATTCGTTTCGAGCATTTGAACTGCGAAAATTTTGAGTTTCTCAAGCGTTTCTTACCTCCAAACTGCCATATCTCGCGAACGGATTGACCAATCCGCAAAATTTCTGTTGCATCTGAAAGTAGAAACTCGCCCGATTACAACGGTATGCGTACTTTTCCCCTAGGCCGTTCTAGTTATTCGTTTCGAGCATCAGAACTGCGAAAATGTTGAGTTTCTCAAGCGTTTCTTACCTACAAACTGCCATATCTCGCGAACGGATTGACCAATCCGCAAAAATTCTGTTGCATCTGAAAGTAGAAACTCGCCCGATTACAGCGGTATGCGTACTTTTCCCCTAGACCGTTCTAGTTATGCTTGTCGAGCATCAGAACTGCGAAAATTTTGAGTTTCTCAAGCGTTTCTTACTTCCAAACTGCCATATCTCGCGAACGGATTGACCAATCCTCAAAATTGCTGATGCATCTGAAAGTAGAAACTCGCCCGATTACAACGGTAGGTGTAGTTTTCCCCTAGGCCGTTCTAGTTATTCGTTTCGAGAATCAGAACTGCGAAAATTTTGAGTTTCTCAAGCGTTTCTTACCTCCAAACTGCCATATCTCGCGAACGGATTGACCAATCCGCAAAATTTCTGTTGCATCTGAAAGTAGAATGTCGCCCGATTACAACGGTATGCGTACTTTTCCCCTAGACCGTTCTAGTTATGCTTGTCGAGCATCAGAACTGCGAAAATTTTGAGTTTCTCAAGCGTTTCTTACCTCCAAACTGCCATATCTCGCGAACGGATTGACTAATCCGCAAAATTTCTGTTGCATCTGAAAGTAGAAACTCGCCCGCTTACAACGGTATGCGTACTTTTCCCCTAGGCCGTTCTAGTTATTCGTTTCGAGCATCAGAACTGCGAAAATGTTGAGTTTCTCAAGCGTTTCTTACCTACAAACTGCCATATCTCGCGAACGGATTGACCAATCCGCAAAATTTCTGTTGCATCTGAAAGTAGAAACTCGCCCGATTACAGCGGTATGCGTACTTTTCCCCTAGGCCGTTCTAGTTATGCTTGTCGAGCATCAGAACTGCGAAAATTTTGAGTTTCTCAAGCGTTTCTTACTTCCAAACTGCCATATCTCGCGAACGGATTGACCAATCCTCAAAATTTCTGATGCATCTGAAAGTAGAAACTCGCCCGATTACAACGGTAGGTGTAGTTTTCCCCTAGGCCGTTCTAGTTATTCGTTTCGAGCATCAGAACTGCGAAAATTTTGAGTATCTCAAGCGTTTCTTACCTCCAAACTGCCATATCTCGCGAACGGATTGACCAATCCGCAAAATTTCTGTTGCATCTGAAAGTAGAAAGTCGCCCGATTACAACGGTATGCGTACTTTTCCCCTAGACCGTTCTAGTTATCCTTGTCGAGCATCAGAACTGCGAAAATTTTGAGTTTCTCAAGCGTTTCTTACCTCCAAACTGCCATATCTCGCGAACGGATTGACTAATCCGCAAAATTTCTGTTGCATCTGAAAGTAGAAACTCGCCCGCTTACAACGGTATGCGTACTTTTCCCCTAGGCCGTTCTAGTTATTCGTTTCGAGCATCAGAACTGCGAAAATTTTGAGTTTCTCAAGCGTTTCTTACCTCCAAACTGCCATATCTCGCGAACGGATTGACCAATCCGCAAAATTTCTGTTGCATCTGAAGGTAGAAACTCGCCCGATTACAACGGTATGCGTACGTTTCCCCAAGTCCGTTCTAGTTATTCGTTTCGAGTATTAGAACTGCGAAAATTTTGAGTTTCTCAAGCGTTTCTTACCTCCAAACTGCCATATCTCGCGAACGGATTGACCAATCCGCAAAATTTCTGTTGCATCTGAAAGTAGAAACTCGCCCGATTACAACGGTATGCGTACTTTTCCCCTAGGCCGTTCTAGTTATTCGTTTCGAGCATCAGAACTGCGAAAATGTTGAGTTTCTCAAGCGTTTCTTACCTACAAACTGCCATATCTCGCGAACGGATTGACCAATCCGCAAAATTTCTGTTGCATCTGAAAGTAGAAACTCGCCCGATTACAGCGGTATGCGTACTTTTCCCCTAGGCCGTTCTAGTTATGCTTGTCGAGCATCAGAACTGCGAAAATTTTGAGTTTCTCAAGCGTTTCTTACTTCCAAACTGCCATATCTCGCGAACGGATTGACCAATCCGCAAAATTTCTGTTGCATCTGAAAGTAGAAACTCGCCCGATTACAACGGTAGGTGTAGTTTTCCCCTAGGCCGTTCTAGTTATTCGTTTCGAGCATCAGAACTGCGAAAATTTTGAGTTTCTCAAGCGTTTCTTACCTCCAAACTGCCATATCTCGCGAACGGATTGACCAATCCGCAAAATTTCTGTTGCATCTGAAAGTAGAATGTCGCCCGATTACAACGGTATGCGTACTTTTCCCCTAGACCGTTCTAGTTATGCTTGTCGAGCATCAGAACTGCGAAAATTTTGAGTTTCTCAAGCGTTTCTTACCTCCAAACTGCCATATCTCGCGAACGGATTGACTAATCCGCAAAATTTCTGTTGCATCTGAAAGTAGAAACTCGCCCGATTACAACGGTATGCGTACTTTTCCCCTAGGCCGTTCTAGTTATTCGTTTCGAGCATCAGAACTGCGAAAATTTTGAGTTTCTCAAGCGTTTCTTACCTCCAAACTGCCATATCTCGCGAACGGATTGACCAATCCGCAAAATTTCTGTTGCATCTGAAAGTAGAAACTCGCCCGATTACAGCGGTATGCGTACTTTTCCCCTAGACCGTTCTAGTTATGCTTGTCGAGCATCAGAACTGCGAAAATTTTGAGTTTCTCAAGCGTTTCTTACTTCCAAACTGCCATATCTCGCGAACGGATTGACCAATCCGCAAAATTTCTGTTGCATCTGAAAGTAGAAACTCGCCCGATTACAACGGTAGGTGTAGTTTTCCCCTAGGCCGTTCTAGTTATTCGTTTCGAGCATCAGAACTGCGAAAATTTTGAGTTTCTCAAGCGTTTCTTACCTCCAAACTGCCATATCTCGCGAAAGGAATGACCAATCCGCAAAATTTCTGTTGCATCTGAAAGTAGAAACTCGCCCGATTACAACGGTATGCGTACTTTTCCCCTAGTCCGTTCTAGTTATTCGTTTCGAGCATCAGAACTGCGAAAATTTTGAGTTTCTCAAGCGTTTCTTACCTCCAAACTGCCATATCTCGCGAACGGATTGACCAATCCGCAAAATTTCTGTTGCATCTGAAAGTAGAAATTCGCCCGATTACAACGGTATGCGTACTTTTCCCCTAGAACGTTCTGGTTATGCTTGTCGAGCATCAGAACTGCTAAAATTTTGAGTTTCTCAAGCGTTTCTCACCTCCAAACTGCCATATCTCGCGAACGGATTGACCAATCCGTAAAATTTCTGTTGCATCTGAAAGTAGAAACTCGCCCGATTACAACGGTATGCGTACTTTTCCCCTAGGCCGTTCTAGTTATTCGTTTCGAGCATCAGAACTGCGAAAATGTTGAGTTTCTCAAGCGTTTCTTACCTACAAACTGCCATATCTCGCGAACGGATTGACCAATCCGCAAAATTTCTGTTGCATCTGAAAGTAGAAATTCGCCCGATTACAACGGTATGCGTACTTTTCCCCTAGACCGTTCTAGTTATGCTTGTCGAGCATCAGAACTGCGAAAATTTTGAGTTTCTCAAGCGTTTCTTACCTCCAAACTGCCATATCTCGCGAACGGATTGACCAATCCGCAAAATTTCTGTTGCATCTGAAAGTAGAAACTCGCCCGATTACAACGGTAGGTGTAGTGTTCCCCTAGGCCGTTCTGGTTATTCGTTTCGAGTATCAGAACTGTGATAATTTTGAATTTCTCGACCGTTTCTTGCTTCCAAACTGCCATATCTCGCGAACGGATTGACCAATCCGCAAAATTTCTGTTGCATCTGAAAGTAGAAAGTCGCCCGATTACAACGGTATGCGTACTTTTCCCCTAGACCGTTCTAGTTATGCTTGTCGAGCATCAGAACTGCGAAAATTTTGAGTTTCTCAAGCGTTTCTTACCTCCAAACTGCCATATCTCGCGAACGGATTGACTAATCCGCAAAATTTCTGTTGCATCTGAAAGTAGAAACTCGCCCGCTTACAACGGTATGCGTACTTTTCCCTAGGCCGTTCTAGTTATTCGTTTCGAGCATCAGAACTGCGAAAATTTTGAGTTTCTCAAGCGTTTCTTACCTCCAAACTGCCATATCTCGCGAACGGATTGACTAATCCGCAAAATTTCTGTTGCATCTGAAAGTAGAAATTCGCCCGATTACAACGGTATGCGTACTTTTCCCCTAGACCGTTCTAGTTACGCTTGTCGAGCACCAGAACTGCGAAAATTTTGAGTTTCTCAAGAGTTTCTTACCTCCAAACTGCCATATCTCGCGAACGGATTGACCAATCCGCAAAATTTCTGTTGCATCTGAAAGTAGAAACTCGCCCGATTACAACGGTATGCGTACTTTTCCCCTAGGCCGTTCTAGTTATTCGTTTCGAGCATCAGAACTGCGAAAATGTTGAGTTTCTCAAGCGTTTCTTACCTCCAAACTGCCATATCTCGCGAACGGATTGACCAATCCGCAAAATTTCTGTTGCATCTGAAAGTAGAAACTCGCCCGATTGCAGCGGTATGCGTACTTTTCCCCTAGACCGTTCTAGTTATGCTTGTCGAGCATCAGAACTGCGAAAATTTTGAGTTTCTCAAGCGTTTCTTACTTCCAAACTGCCATATCTCGCGAACGGATTGACCAATCCGCAAAATTTCTGTTGCATCTGAAAGTAGAAACTCGCCCGATTACAACGGTAGGTGTAGTTTTCCCCTAGGCCGTTCTAGTTATTCGTTTCGAGCATCAGAACTGCGAAAATGTTGAGTTTCTCAAGCGTTTCTTACCTCCAAACTGCCATATCTCGCGAACGGATTGACCAATCCGCAAAATTTCTGTTGCATCTGAAAGTAGAAACTCGCCCGATTACAACGGTATGCGTACTTTTCCCCTAGGCCGTTCTGCTTATTCGTTTCGAGTATCAGAACTGTGATAATTTTGAATTTCTCGACCGTTTCTTGCCTCCAAACTGCCATATCTCGCGAACGGATTGACCAATCCGCAAAATTTCTGTTGCATCTGAAAGTAGAAACTCGCCCGATTACAACGGTATGCGTACGTTTCCCCAAGTCCGTTCTAGTTATTCGTTTCGAGCATCAGAACTGCGAAAATTTTGAGTTTCTCAAGCGTTTCTTACCTCCAAACTGCCATATCTCGCGAACGGATTGACCAATCCGCAAAAGTTCTGTTGCATCTGAAAGTAGAAACTCGCCCGATTACAACGGTAGGTGTAGTTTTCCCCTAGGCCGTTCTAGTTATTCGTTTCGAGCATCAGAACTGCGAAAATTTTGAGTTTCTCAAGCGTTTCTTACCTCCAAACTGCCATATCTCGCGAACGGATTGACCAATCCGCAAAATTTCTGTTGCATCTGAAAGTAGAAAGTCGCCCGATTACAACGGTATGCGTACTTTTCCCCTAGACCGTTCTAGTTATGCTTGTCGAGCATCAGAACTGCGAAAATTTTGAGTTTCTCAAGCGTTTCTTACCTCCAAACTGCCATATCTCGCGAACGGATTGACTAATCCGCAAAATTTCTGTTGCATCTGAAAGTAGAAACTCGCCCGCTTACAACGGTATGCGTACTTTTCCCCTAGGCCGTTCTAGTTATTCGTTTCGAGCATCAGAACTGCGAAAATGTTGAGTTTCTCAAGCGTTTCTTACCTCCAAACTGCCATATCTCGCGAACGGATTGACCAATCCGCAAAATTTCTGTTGCATCTGAAAGTAGAAACTCGCCCGATTACAACGGTATGCGTACTTTTCCCCTAGGCCGTTCTAGTTATTCGTTTCGAGCATCAGAACTGCGAAAATGTTGAGTTTCTCAAGCGTTTCTTACCTACAAACTGCCATATCTCGCGAACGGATTGACCAATCCGCAAAATTTCTGTTGCATCTGAAAGTAGAAATTCGCCCGATTACAACGGTATGCGTACTTTTCCCCTAGAACGTTCTGGTTATGCTTGTCGAGCATCAGAACGGCTAAAATTTTGAGTTTCTCAAGCGTTTCTTACCTCCAAACTGCCATATCTCGCGAACGGATTGACCAATCCGTAAAATTTCTGTTGCATCTGAAAGTAGAAACTCGCCCGATTACAACGGTATGCGTACTTTTCCCCTAGACCGTTCTAGTTATGCTTGTCGAGCATCAGAACTGCGAAAATTTTGAGTTTCTCAAGCGTTTCTTACCTCCAAACTGCCATATCTCGCGAACGGATTGACCAATCCGCAAAATTTCTGTTGCATCTGAAAGTAGAAACTCGCCCGATTACAACGGTAGGTGTAGTGTTCCCCTAGGCCGTTCTAGTTATTCGTTTCGAGCATCAGAACTGCGAAAATTTTGAGTTTCTCAAGCGTTTCTTACCTCCAAACTGCCATATCTCGCGAACGGATTGACTAATCCGCAAAATTTCTGTTGCATCTGAAAGTAGAAATTCGCCCGATTACAACGGTATGCGTACTTTTCCCCTAGACCGTTCTAGTTATGCTTGTCGAGCACCAGAACTGCGAAAATTTTGAGTTTCTCAAGAGTTTCTTACCTCCAAACTGCCATATCTCGCGAACGGATTGACCAATCCGCAAAATTTCTGTTGCATCTGAAAGTAGAAACTCGCCCGATTACAGCGGTATGCGTACTTTTCCCCTAGACCGTTCTAGTTATGCTTGTCGAGCATCAGAACTGCGAAAATTTTGAGTTTCTCAAGCGTTTCTTACCTCCAAACTGCCATATCTCGCGAACGGATTGACCAATCCGCAAAATTTCTGTTGCATCTGAAAGTAGAAACTCGCCCGATTACAACGGTATGCGTACTTTTCCCCTAGGCCGTTCTAGTTATTCGTTTCGAGCATCAGAACTGCGAAAATGTTGAGTTTCTCAAGCGTTTCTTACCTACAAACTGCCATATCTCGCGAACGGATTTACCAATCCGCAAAATTTCTGTTGCATCTGAAAGTAGAAATTCGCCCGATTACAACGGTATGCGTACTTTTCCCCTAGAACGTTCTGGTTATGCTTGTCGAGCATCAGAACGGCTAAAATTTTGAGTTTCTCAAGCGTTTCTTACCTCCAAACTGCCATATCTCGCGAACGGATTGACCAATCCGTAAAATTTCTGTTGCATCTGAAAGTAGAAACTCGCCCGATTACAACGGTATGCGTACTTTTCCCCTAGGCCGTTCTAGTTATTAGTTTCGAGCATCAGAACTGCGAAAATGTTGAGTTTCTCAAGCGTTTCTTACCTACAAACTGCCATATCTCGCGAACGGATTGACCAATCCGCAAAATTTCTGTTGCATCTGAAAGTAGAAATTCGCCCGATTACAACGGTATGGGTACTTTTCCCCTAGACCGTTCTAGTTATGCTTGTCGAGCATCAGAACTGCGAAAATTTTGAGTTTCTCAAGCGTTTCTTACCTCCAAACTGCCATATCTCGCGAACGGATTGACCAATCCGCAAAATTTCTGTTGCATCTGAAAGTAGAAACTCGCCCGATTACAACGGTAGGTGTAGTGTTCCCCTAGGCCGTTCTAGTTATTCGATTCGAGCATCAGAACTGCGAAAATTTTGAGTTTCTCAAGCGTTTCTTACCTCCAAACTGCCATATCTCGCGAACGGATTGACTAATCCGCAAAATTTCTGTTGCATCTGAAAGTAGAAATTCGCCCGATTACAACGGTATGCGTACTTTTCCCCTAGACCGTTCTAGTTATGCTTGTCGAGCACCAGAACTGCGAAAATTTTGAGTTTCTCAAGAGTTTCTTACCTCCAAACTGCCATATCTCGCGAACGGATTGACCAATCCGAAAAATTTCTGTTGCATCTGAAAGTAGAAACTCGCCCGATTACAGCGGTATGCGTACTTTTCCCCTAGACCGTTCTAGTTATGCTTGTCGAGCATCAGAACTGCGAAAATTTTGAGTTTCTCAAGCGTTTCTTACTTCCAAACTGCCATATCTCGCGAACGGATTGACCAATCCGCAAAATTTCTGTTGCATCTGAAAGTAGAACCTCGCCCGATTACAACGGTATGCGTACTTTTCCCCTAGGCCGTTCTAGTTATTCGTTTCGAGCATCAGAACTGCGAAAATTTTGAGTTTCTCAAGCGTTTCTTACCTCCAAACTGCCATATCTCGCGAACGGATTGACCAATCCGCAAAATTTCTGTTGCATCTGAAAGTAGAAAGTCGCCCGATTACAACGGTATGCGTACTTTTCCCCTAGACCGTTCTAGTTATGCTTGTCGAGCATCAGAACTGCGAAAATTTTGAGTTTCTCAAGCGTTTCTTACCTCCAAACTGCCATATCTCGCGAACGGATTGACCAATCCGCAAAATTTCTGTTGCATCTGAAAGTAGAAACTCGCCCGATTACAACGGTAGGTGTAGTTTTCCCCTAGGCCGTTCTAGTTATTCGTTTCGAGCATCAGAACTGCGAAAATTTTGAGTTTCTCAAGCGTTTCTTACCTCCAAACTGCCATATCTCGCGAAAGGAATGACCAATCCGCAAAATTTCTGTTGCATCTGAAAGTCGAAACTCGCCCGATTACAACGGTATGCGTACTTTTCCCCTAGTCCGTTCTAGTTATTCGTTTCGAGCATCAGAACTGCGAAAATTTTGAGTTTCTCAAGCGTTTCTTACCTCCAAACTGCCATATCTCGCGAACGGATTGACCAATCCGCAAAATTTCTGTTGCATCTGAAAGTAGAAATTCGCCCGATTACAACGGTATGCGTACTTTTCCCCTAGAACGTTCTGGTTATGCTTGTCGAGCATCAGAACGGCTAAAATTTTGAGTTTCTCAAGCGTTTCTTACCTCCAAACTGCCATATCTCGCGAACGGATTGACCAATCCGCAAAATTTCTGTTGCATCTGAAAGTAGAAACTCGCCCGATTACAACGGTATGCGTACTTTTCCCCTAGGCCGTTCTAGTTATTCGTTTCGAGCATCAGAACTGCGAAAATGTTGAGTTTCTCAAGCGTTTCTTACCTACAAACTGCCATATCTCGCGAACGGATTGACCAATCCGCAAAATTTCTGTTGCATCTGAAAGTAGAAATTCGCCCGATTACAACGGTATGCGTACTTTTCCCCTAGAACGTTCTGGTTATGCTTGTCGAGCATCAGAACGGCTAAAATTTTGAGTTTCTCAAGCGTTTCTTACCTCCAAACTGCCATATCTCGCGAACGGATTGACCAATCCGTAAAATTTCTGTTGCATCTGAAAGTAGAAACTCGCCCGATTACAACGGTATGCGTACTTTTCCCCTAGGCCGTTCTAGTTATTCGTTTCGAGCATCAGAACTGCGAAAATGTTGAGTTTCTCAAGCGTTTCTTACCTACAAACTGCCATATCTCGCGAACGGATTGACCAATCCGCAAAATTTCTGTTGCATCTGAAAGTAGAAATTCGCCTGATTACAACGGTATGGGTACTTTTCCCCTAGACCGTTCTAGTTATGCTTGTCGAGCATCAGAACTGCGAAAATTTTGAGTTTCTCAAGCGTTTCTTACCTCCAAACTGCCATATCTCGCGAACGGATTGACCAATCCGCAAAATTTCTGTTGCATCTGAAAGTAGAAACTCGCCCGATTACAACGGTAGGTGTAGTGTTCCCCTAGGCCGTTCTGGTTATTCGATTCGAGCATCAGAACTGCGAAAATTTTGAGTTTCTCAAGCGTTTCTTACCTCCAAACTGCCATATCTCGCGAACGGATTGACTAATCCGCAAAATTTCTGTTGCATCTGAAAGTAGAAATTCGCCCGATTACAACGGTACGCGTACTTTTCCCCTAGACCGTTCTAGTTATGCTTGTCGAGCACCAGAACTGCGAAAATTTTGAGTTTCTCAAGAGTTTCTTACCTCCAAACTGCCATATCTCGCGAACGGATTGACCAATCCGAAAAATTTCTGTTCCATCTGAAAGTAGAAACTCGCCCGATTACAGCGGTATGCGTACTTTTCCCCTAGACCGTTCTAGTTATGCTTGTCGAGCATCAGAACTGCGAAAATTTTGAGTTTCTCAAGCGTTTCTTACTTCCAAACTGCCATATCTCGCGAACGGATTGACCAATCCGCAAAATTTCTGTTGCATCTGAAAGTAGAAATTCGCCTGATTACAACGGTATGGGTACTTTTCCCCTAGACCGTTCTAGTTATGCTTGTCGAGCATCAGAACTGCGAAAATTTTGAGTTTCTCAAGCGTTTCTTACCTCCAAACTGCCATATCTCGCGAACGGATTGACCAATCCGCAAAATTTCTGTTGCATCTGAAAGTAGAAACTCGCCCGATTACAACGGTAGGTGTAGTGTTCCCCTAGGCCGTTCTAGTTATTCGATTCGAGCATCAGAACTGCGAAAATTTTGAGTTTCTCAAGCGTTTCTTACCTCCAAACTGCCATATCTCGCGAACGGATTGACTAATCCGCAAAATTTCTGTTGCATCTGAAAGTAGAAATTCGCCCGATTACAACGGTATGCGTACTTTTCCCCTAGACCGTTCTAGTTATGCTTGTCGAGCACCAGAACTGCGAAAATTTTGAGTTTCTCAAGAGTTTCTTACCTCCAAACTGCCATATCTCGCGAACGGATTGACCAATCCGAAAAATTTCTGTTGCATCTGAAAGTAGAAACTCGCCCGATTACAGCGGTATGCGTACTTTTCCCCTAGACCGTTCTAGTTATGCTTGTCGAGCATCAGAACTGCGAAAATTTTGAGTTTCTCAAGCGTTTCTTACTTCCAAACTGCCATATCTCGCGAACGGATTGACCAATCCGCAAAATTTCTGTTGCATCTGAAAGTAGAACCTCGCCCGATTACAACGGTATGCGTACTTTTCCCCTAGGCCGTTCTAGTTATTCGTTTCGAGCATCAGAACTGCGAAAATTTTGAGTTTCTCAAGCGTTTCTTACCTCCAAACTGCCATATCTCGCGAACGGATTGACCAATCCGCAAAATTTCTGTTGCATCTGAAAGTAGAAAGTCGCCCGATTACAACGGTATGCGTACTTTTCCCCTATACCGTTCTAGTTATGCTTGTCGAGCATCAGAACTGCGAAAATTTTGAGTTTCTCAAGCGTTTCTTACCTCCAAACTGCCATATCTCGCGAACGGATTGACCAATCCGCAAAATTTCTGTTGCATCTGAAAGTAGAAACTCGCCCGATTACAACGGTAGGTGTAGTTTTCCCCTAGGCCGTTCTAGTTATTCGTTTCGAGCATCAGAACTGCGAAAATTTTGAGTTTCTCAAGCGTTTCTTACCTCCAAACTGCCATATCTCGCGAAAGGAATGACCAATCCGCAAAATTTCTGTTGCATCTGAAAGTCGAAACTCGCCCGATTACAACGGTATGCGTACTTTTCCCCTAGTCCGTTCTAGTTATTCGTTTCGAGCATCAGAACTGCGAAAATTTTGAGTTTCTCAAGCGTTTCTTACCTCCAAACTGCCATATCTCGCGAACGGATTGACCAATCCGCAAAATTTCTGTTGCATCTGAAAGTAGAAATTCGCCCGATTACAACGGTATGCGTACTTTTCCCCTAGAACGTTCTGGTTATGCTTGTCGAGCATCAGAACGGCTAAAATTTTGAGTTTCTCAAGCGTTTCTTACCTCCAAACTGCCATATCTCGCGAACGGATTGACCAATCCGTAAAATTTCTGTTGCATCTGAAAGTAGAAACTCGCCCGATTACAACGGTATGCGTACTTTTCCCCTAGGCCGTTCTAGTTATTCGTTTCGAGCATCAGAACTGCGAAAATGTTGAGTTTCTCAAGCGTTTCTTACCTACAAACTGCCATATCTCGCGAACGGATTGACCAATCCGCAAAATTTCTGTTGCATCTGAAAGTAGAAATTCGCCCGATTACAACGGTATGCGTACTTTTCCCCTAGACCGTTCTAGTTATGCTTGTCGAGCATCAGAACTGCGAAAATTTTGAGTTTCTCAAGCGTTTCTTACCTCCAAACTGCCATATCTCGCGAACGGATTGACCAATCCGCAAAATTTCTGTTGCATCTGAAAGTAGAAACTCGCCCGATTACAACGGTAGGTGTAGTGTTCCCCTAGGCCGTTCTAGTTATTCGTTTCGAGCATCAGAACTGCGAAAATTTTGAGTTTCTCAAGCGTTTCTTACCTCCAAACTGCCATATCTCGCGAACGGATTGACTAATCCGCAAAATTTCTGTTGCATCTGAAAGTAGAAATTCGCCCGATTACAACGGTATGCGTACTTTTCCCCTAGACCGTTCTAGTTATGCTTGTCGAGCATCAGAACTGCGAAAATTTTGAGTTTCTCAAGCGTTTCTTACTTCCAAACTGCCATATCTCGCGAACGGATTGACCAATCCGCAAAATTTCTGTTGCATCTGAAAGTAGAACCTCGCCCGATTACAACGGTATGCGTACTTTTCCCCTAGGCCGTTCTAGTTATTCGTTTCGAGCATCAGAACTGCGAAAATTTTGAGTTTCTCAAGCGTTTCTTACCTCCAAACTGCCATATCTCGCGAACGGATTGACTAATCCGCAAAATTTCTGTTGCATCTGAAAGTAGAAACTCGCCCGCTTACAACGGTATGCGTACTTTTCCCCTAGGCCGTTCTAGTTATTCGTTTCGAGCATCAGAACTGCGAAAATTTTGAGTTTCTCAAGCGTTTCTTACCTCCAAACTGCCATATCTCGCGAACGGATTGACCAATCCGCAAAATTTCTGTTGCATCTGAAGGTAGAAACTCGCCCGATTACAATGGTATGCGTACGTTTCCCCAAGTCCGTTCTAGTTATTCGTTTCGAGCATTAGAACTGCGAAAATTTTGAGTTTCTCAAGCGTTTCTTACCTCCAAACTGCCATATCTCGCGAACGGATTGACCAATCCGCAAAATTTCTGTTGCACCTGAAAGTAGAAACTCGCCCGATTACAACGGTAGGTGTAGTGTTCCCCTAGGCCGTTCTGGTTATTCGTTTCGAGTATCAGAACTGTGATAATTTTGAATTTCTCGACCGTTTCTTGCCTCCAAACTGCCATATCTCGCGAACGGATTGACCAATCCGCAAAATTTCTGTTGCATCTGAAAGTAGAAAGTCGCCCGATTACAACGGTATGCGTACTTTTCCCCTAGACCGTTCTAGTTATGCTTGTCGAGCATCAGAACTGCGAAAATTTTGAGTTTCTCAAGCGTTTCTTACCTCCAAACTGCCATATCTCGCGAACGGATTGACTAATCCGCAAAATTTCTGTTGCATCTGAAAGTAGAAACTCGCCCGCTTACAACGGTATGCGTACTTTTCCCTAGGCCGTTCTAGTTATTCGTTTCGAGCATCAGAACTGCGAAAATTTTGAGTTTCTCAAGCGTTTCTTACCTCCAAACTGCCATATCTCGCGAACGGATTGACTAATCCGCAAAATTTCTGTTGCATCTGAAAGTAGAAATTCGCCCGATTACAACGGTATGCGTACTTTTCCCCTAGACCGTTCTAGTTATGCTTGTCGAGCACCAGAACTGCGAAAATTTTGAGTTTCTCAAGAGTTTCTTACCTCCAAACTGCCATATCTCGCGAACGGATTGACCAATCCGCAAAATTTCTGTTGCATCTGAAAGTAGAAACTCGCCCGATTACAACGGTATGCGTACTTTTCCCCTAGGCCGTTCTAGTTATTCGTTTCGAGCATCAGAACTGCGAAAATGTTGAGTTTCTCAAGCGTTTCTTACCTCCAAACTGCCATATCTCGCGAACGGATTGACCAATCCGCAATATTTCTGTTGCATCTGAAAGTAGAAACTCGCCCGATTGCAGCGGTATGCGTACTTTTCCCCTAGACCGTTCTAGTTATGCTTGTCGAGCATCAGAACTGCGAAAATTTTGAGTTTCTCAAGCGTTTCTTACTTCCAAACTGCCATATCTCGCGAACGGATTGACCAATCCGCAAAATTTCTGTTGCATCTGAAAGTAGAAACTCGCCCGATTACAACGGTAGGTGTAGTTTTCCCCTAGGCCGTTCTAGTTATTCGTTTCGAGCATCAGAACTGCGAAAATTTTGAGTTTCTCAAGCGTTTCTTACCTCCAAACTGCCATATCTCGCGAACGGATTGACCAATCCGCAAAAGTTCTGTTGCATCTGAAAGTAGAAACTCGCCCGATTACAACGGTAGGTGTAGTTTTCCCCTAGGCCGTTCTAGTTATTCGTTTCGAGCATCAGAACTGCGAAAATTTTGAGTTTCTCAAGCGTTTCTTACCTCCAAACTGCCATATCTCGCGAACGGATTGACCAATCCGCAAAATTTCTGTTGCATCTGAAAGTAGAAAGCCGCCCGATTACAACGGTATGCGTACTTTTCCCCTAGACCGTTCTAGTTATGCTTGTCGAGCATCAGAACTGCGAAAATTTTGAGTTTCTCAAGCGTTTCTTACCTCCAAACTGCCATATCTCGCGAACGGATTGACTAATCCGCAAAATTTCTGTTGCATCTGAAAGTAGAAACTCGCCCGCTTACAACGGTATGCGTACTTTTCCCCTAGGCCGTTCTAGTTATTCGTTTCGAGCATCAGAACTGCGAAAATTTTGAGTTTCTCAAGCGTTTCTTACCTCCAAACTGCCATATCTCGCGAACGGATTGACCAATCCGCAAAATTTCTGTTGCATCTGAAGGTAGAAACTCGCCCGATTACAACGGTATGCGTACGTTTCCCCAAGTCCGTTCTAGTTATTCGTTTCGAGCATTAGAACTGCGAAAATTTTGAGTTTCTCAAGCGTTTCGTACCTCCAAACTGCCATATCTCGCGAACGGATTGACCAATCCGCAAAATTTCTGTTGCATCTGAAAGTAGAAACTCGCCCGATTACAACGGTATGCGTACTTTTCCCCTAGGCCGTTCTAGTTATTCGTTTCGAGCATCAGAACTGCGAAAATGTTGAGTTTCTCAAGCGTTTCTTACCTCCAAACTGCCATATCTCGCGAACGGATTGACCAATCCGCAAAATTTCTGTTGCATCTGAAGGTAGAAACTCGCCCGATTACAACGGTATGCGTACGTTTCCCCAAGTCCGTTCTAGTTATTCGTTTCGAGCATTAGAACTGCGAAAATTTTGAGTTTCTCAAGCGTTTCTTACCTCCAAACTGCCATATCTCGCGAACGGATTGACCAATCCGCAAAATTTCTGTTGCATCTGAAAATAGAAACTCGCCCGATTACAACGGTATGCGTACTTTTCCCCTAGGCCGTTCTAGTTATTCGTTTCGAGCATCAGAACTGCGAAAATGTTGAGTTTCTCAAGCGTTTCTTACCTACAAACTGCCATATCTCGCGAACGGATTGACCAATCCGCAAAATTTCTGTTGCATCTGAAAGTAGAAACTCGCCCGATTACAGCGGTATGCGTACTTTTCCCCTAGGCCGTTCTAGTTATGCTTGTCGAGCATCAGAACTGCGAAAATTTTGAGTTTCTCAAGCCTTTCTTACTTCCAAACTGCCATATCTCGCGAACGGATTGACCAATCCGCAAAATTTCTGTTGCATCTGAAAGTAGAAACTCGCCCGATTACAACGGTAGGCGTACTTTTCCCCTACGCCGTTCTAGTTATTCGTTTCGAGCATCAGAACTGCGAAAATGTTGAGTTTCTCAAGCGTTTCTTACCTACAAACTGCCATATCTCGCGAACGGATTGACCAATCCGCAAAATTTCTGTTGCATCTGAAAGTAGAAACTCGCCCGATTACAGCGGTATGCGTACTTTTCCCCTAGACCGTTCTAGTTATGCTTGTCGAGCATCAGAACTGCGAAAATTTTGAGTTTCTCAAGCGTTTCTTACTTCCAAACTGCCATATCTCGCGAACGGATTGACCAATCCGCAAAACTTCTGTTGCATCTGAAAGTAGAAACTCGCCCGATTACAACGGTAGGTGTAGTTTTCCCCTAGGCCGTTCTAGTTATTCGTTTCGAGCATCAGAACTGCGAAAATTTTGAGTTTCTCAAGCGTTTCTTACCTCCAAACTGCCATATCTCGCGAAAGGAATGACCAATCCGCAAAATTTCTGTTGCATCTGAAAGTCGAAACTCGCCCGATTACAACGGTATGCGTACTTTTCCCCTAGTCCGTTCTAGTTATTCGTTTCGAGCATCAGAACTGCGAAAATTTTGAGTTTCTCAAGCGTTTCTTACCTCCAAACTGCCATATCTCGCGAACGGAATGACCAATCCGCAAAATTTCTGTTGCATCTGAAAGTAGAAATTCGCCCGATTACAACGGTATGCGTACTTTTCCCCTAGAACGTTCTGGTTATGCTTGTCGAGCATCAGAACGGCTAAAATTTTGAGTTTCTCAAGCGTTTCTTACCTCCAAACTGCCATATCTCGCGAACGGATTGACCAATCCGTAAAATTTCTGTTGCATCTGAAAGTAGAAACTCGCCCGATTACAACGGTATGCGTACTTTTCCCCTAGGCCGTTCTAGTTATTCGTTTCGAGCATCAGAACTGCGAAAATGTTGAGTTTCTCAAGCGTTTCTTACCTACAAACTGCCATATCTCGCGAACGGATTGACCAATCCGCAAAATTTCTGTTGCATCTGAAAGTAGAAATTCGCCCGATTACAACGGTATGCGTACTTTTCCCCTAGACCGTTCTAGTTATGCTTGTCGAGCATCAGAACTGCGAAAATTTTGAGTTTCTCAAGCGTTTCTTACCTCCAAACTGCCATATCTCGCGAACGGATTGACCAATCCGCAAAATTTCTGTTGCATCTGAAAGTAGAAACTCGCCCGATTACAACGGTAGGTGTAGTGTTCCCCTAGGCCGTTCTAGTTATTCGTTTCGAGCATCAGAACTGCGAAAATTTTGAGTTTCTCAAGCGTTTCTTACCTCCAAACTGCCATATCTCGCGAACGGATTGACTAATCCGCAAAATTTCTGTTGCATCTGAAAGTAGAAATTCGCCCGATTACAACGGTATGCGTACTTTTCCCCTAGACCGTTCTAGTTATGCTTGTCGAGCACCAGAACTGCGAAAATTTTGAGTTTCTCAAGAGTTTCTTACCTCCAAACTGCCATATCTCGCGAACGGATTGACCAATCCGCAAAATTTCTGTTGCATCTGAAAGTAGAAACTCGCCCGATTACAGCGGTATGCGTACTTTTCCCCTAGACCGTTCTAGTTATGCTTGTCGAGCATCAGAACTGCGAAAATTTTGAGTTTCTCAAGCGTTTCTTACTTCCAAACTGCCATATCTCGCGAACGGATTGACCAATCCGCAAAATTTCTGTTGCATCTGAAAGTAGAACCTCGCCCGATTACAACGGTATGCGTACTTTTCCCCTAGGCCGTTCTAGTTATTCGTTTCGAGCATCAGAACTGCGAAAATTTTGAGTTTCTCAAGCGTTTCTTACCTCCAAACTGCCATATCTCGCGAACGGATTGACCAATCCGCAAAATTTCTGTTGCATCTGAAAGTAGAAAGTCGCCCGATTACAACGGTATGCGTACTTTTCCCCTAGACCGTTCTAGTTATGCTTGTCGAGCATCAGAACTGCGAAAATTTTGAGTTTCTCAAGCGTTTCTTACCTCCAAACTGCCACATCTCGCGAACGGATTGACCAATCCGCAAAATTTCTGTTGCATCTGAAAGTAGAAACTCGCCCGATTACAACGGTAGGTGTAGTTTTCCCCTAGGCCGTTCTAGTTATTCGTTTCGAGCATCAGAACTGCGAAAATTTTGAGTTTCTCAAGCGTTTCTTACCTCCAAACTGCCATATCTCGCGAAAGGAATGACCAATCCGCAAAATTTCTGTTGCATCTGAAAGTCGAAACTCGCCCGATTACAACGGTATGCGTACTTTTCCCCTAGTCCGTTCTAGTTATTCGTTTCGAGCATCAGAACTGCGAAAATTTTGAGTTTCTCAAGCGTTTCTTACCTCCAAACTGCCATATCTCGCGAACGGATTGACCAATCCGCAAAATTTCTGTTGCATCTGAAAGTAGAAATTCGCCCGATTACAACGGTATGCGTACTTTTCCCCTAGAACGTTCTGGTTATGCTTGTCGAGCATCAGAACGGCTAAAATTTTGAGTTTCTCAAGCGTTTCTTACCTCCAAACTGCCATATCTCGCGAACGGATTGACCAATCCGTAAAATTTCTGTTGCATCTGAAAGTAGAAACTCGCCCGATTACAACGGTATGCGTACTTTTCCCCTAGGCCGTTCTAGTTATTCGTTTCGAGCATCAGAACTGCGAAAATGTTGAGTTTCTCAAGCGTTTCTTACCTACAAACTGCCATATCTCGCGAACGGATTGACCAATCCGCAAAATTTCTGTTGCATCTGAAAGTAGAAATTCGCCCGATTACAACGGTATGCGTACTTTTCCCCTAGACCGTTCTAGTTATGCTTGTCGAGCACCAGAACTGCGAAAATTTTGAGTTTCTCAAGAGTTTCTTACCTCCAAACTGCCATATCTCGCGAACGGATTGACCAATCCGCAAAATTTCTGTTGCATCTGAAAGTAGAAACTCGCCCGATTACAGCGGTATGCGTACTTTTCCCCTAGACCGTTCTAGTTATGCTTGTCGAGCATCAGAACTGCGAAAATTTTGAGTTTCTCAAGCGTTTCTTACTTCCAAACTGCCATATCTCGCGAACGGATTGACCAATCCGCAAAATTTCTGTTGCATCTGAAAGTAGAACCTCGCCCGATTACAACGGTATGCGTACTTTTCCCCTAGGCCGTTCTAGTTATTCGTTTCGAGCATCAGAACTGCGAAAATTTTGAGTTTCTCAAGCGTTTCTTACCTCCAAACTGCCATATCTCGCGAACGGATTGACCAATCCGCAAAATTTCTGTTGCATCTGAAAGTAGAAAGTCGCCCGATTACAACGGTATGCGTACTTTTCCCCTAGACCGTTCTAGTTATGCTTGTCGAGCATTAGAACTGCGAAAATTTTGAGTTTCTCAAGCGTTTCGTACCTCCAAACTGCCATATCTCGCGAACGGATTGACCAATCCGCAAAATTTCTGTTGCATCTGAAAGTAGAAACTCGCCCGATTACAACGGTATGCGTACTTTTCCCCTAGGCCGTTCTAGTTAATCGTTTCGAGCATCAGAACTGCGAAAATGTTGAGTTTCTCAAGCGTTTCTTACCTCCAAACTGCCATATCTCGCGAACGGATTGACCAATCCGCAAAATTTCTGTTGCATCTGAAGGTAGAAACTCGCCCGATTACAACGGTATGCGTACGTTTCCCCAAGTCCGTTCTAGTTATTCGTTTCGAGCATTAGAACTGCGAAAATTTTGAGTTTCTCAAGCGTTTCTTACCTCCAAACTGCCATATCTCGCGAACGGATTGACCAATCCGCAAAATTTCTGTTGCATCTGAAAATAGAAACTCGCCCGATTACAACGGTATGCGTACTTTTCCCCTAGGCCGTTCTAGTTATTCGTTTCGAGCATCAGAACTGCGAAAATGTTGAGTTTCTCAAGCGTTTCTTACCTACAAACTGCCATATCTCGCGAACGGATTGACCAATCCGCAAAATTTCTGTTGCATCTGAAAGTAGAAACTCGCCCGATTACAGCGGTATGCGTACTTTTCCCCTAGGCCGTTCTAGTTATGCTTGTCGAGCATCAGAACTGCGAAAATTTTGAGTTTCTCAAGCCTTTCTTACTTCCAAACTGCCATATCTCGCGAACGGATTGACCAATCCGCAAAATTTCTGTTGCATCTGAAAGTAGAAACTCGCCCGATTACAACGGTAGGCGTACTTTTCCCCTACGCCGTTCTAGTTATTCGTTTCGAGCATCAGAACTGCGAAAATGTTGAGTTTCTCAAGCGTTTCTTACCTACAAACTGCCATATCTCGCGAACGGATTGACCAATCCGCAAAATTTCTGTTGCATCTGAAAGTAGAAACTCGCCCGATTACAGCGGTATGCGTACTTTTCCCCTAGACCGTTCTAGTTATGCTTGTCGAGCATCAGAACTGCGAAAATTTTGAGTTTCTCAAGCGTTTCTTACTTCCAAACTGCCATATCTCGCGAACGGATTGACCAATCCGCAAAACTTCTGTTGCATCTGAAAGTAGAAACTCGCCCGATTACAACGGTAGGTGTAGTTTTCCCCTAGGCCGTTCTAGTTATTCGTTTCGAGCATCAGAACTGCGAAAATTTTGAGTTTCTCAAGCGTTTCTTACCTCCAAACTGCCATATCTCGAGAAAGGAATGACCAATCCGCAAAATTTCTGTTGCATCTGAAAGTCGAAACTCGCCCGATTACAACGGTATGCGTACTTTTCCCCTAGTCCGTTCTAGTTATTCGTTTCGAGCATCAGAACTGCGAAAATTTTGAGTTTCTCAAGCGTTTCTTACCTCCAAACTGCCATATCTCGCGAACGGAATGACCAATCCGCAAAATTTCTGTTGCATCTGAAAGTAGAAATTCGCCCGATTACAACGGTATGCGTACTTTTCCCCTAGAACGTTCTGGTTATGCTTGTCGAGCATCAGAACGGCTAAAATTTTGAGTTTCTCAAGCGTTTCTTACCTCCAAACTGCCATATCTCGCGAACGGATTGACCAATCCTAAAAATTTCTGTTGCATCTGAAAGTAGAAACTCGCCCGATTACAACGGTATGCGTACTTTTCCCCTAGGCCGTTCTAGTTATTCGTTTCGAGCATCAGAACTGCGAAAATGTTGAGTTTCTCAAGCGTTTCTTACCTACAAACTGCCATATCTCGCGAACGGATTGACCAATCCGCAAAATTTCTGTTGCATCTGAAAGTAGAAATTCGCCCGATTACAACGGTATGCGTACTTTTCCCCTAGACCGTTCTAGTTATGCTTGTCGAGCATCAGAACTGCGAAAATTTTGAGTTTCTCAAGCGTTTCTTACCTCCAAACTGCCATATCTCGCGAACGGATTGACCAATCCGCAAAATTTCTGTTGCATCTGAAAGTAGAAACTCGCCCGATTACAACGGTAGGTGTAGTGTTCCCCTAGGCCGTTCTAGTTATTCGTTTCGAGCATCAGAACTGCGAAAATTTTGAGTTTCTCAAGCGTTTCTTACCTCCAAACTGCCATATCTCGCGAACGGATTGACTAATCCGCAAAATTTCTGTTGCATCTGAAAGTAGAAATTCGCCCGATTACAACGGTATGCGTACTTTTCCCCTAGACCGTTCTAGTTATGCTTGTCGAGCACCAGAACTGCGAAAATTTTGAGTTTCTCAAGAGTTTCTTACCTCCAAACTGCCATATCTCGCGAACGGATTGACCAATCCGCAAAATTTCTGTTGCATCTGAAAGTAGAAACTCGCCCGATTACAGCGGTATGCGTACTTTTCCCCTAGACCGTTCTAGTTATGCTTGTCGAGCATCAGAACTGCGAAAATTTTGAGTTTCTCAAGCGTTTCTTACTTCCAAACTGCCATATCTCGCGAACGGATTGACCAATCCGCAAAATTTCTGTTGCATCTGAAAGTAGAACCTCGCCCGATTACAACGGTATGCGTACTTTTCCCCTAGGCCGTTCTAGTTATTCGTTTCGAGCATCAGAACTGCGAAAATTTTGAGTTTCTCAAGCGTTTCTTACCTCCAAACTGCCATATCTCGCGAACGGATTGACCAATCCGCAAAATTTCTGTTGCATCTGAAAATAGAAAGTCGCCCGATTACAACGGTATGCGTACTTTTCCCCTAGACCGTTCTAGTTATGCTTGTCGAGCATCAGAACTGCGAAAATTTTGAGTTTCTCAAGCGTTTCTTACTTCCAAACTGCCATATCTCGCGAACGGATTGACCAATCCGCAAAATTTCTGTTGCATCTGAAAGTAGAACCTCGCCCGATTACAACGGTATGCGTACTTTTCCCCTAGGCCGTTCTAGTTATTCGTTTCGAGCATCAGAACTGCGAAAATTTTGAGTTTCTCAAGCGTTTCTTACCTCCAAACTGCCATATCTCGCGAACGGATTGACCAATCCGCAAAATTTCTGTTGCATCTGAAAGTAGAAAGTCGCCCGATTACAACGGTATGCGTACTTTTCCCCTAGACCGTTCTAGTTATGCTTGTCGAGCATCAGAACTGCGAAAATTTTGAGTTTCTCAAGCGTTTCTTACCTCCAAACTGCCATATCTCGCGAACGGATTGACTAATCCGCAAAATTTCTGTTGCATCTGAAAGTAGAAACTCACCCGCTTACAACGGTATGCGTACTTTTCCCCTAGGCCGTTCTAGTTATTCGTTTCGAGCATCAGAACTGCGAAAATTTTGAGTTTCTCAAGCGTTTCTTACCTCCAAACTGCCATATCTCGCGAACGGATTGACCAATCCGCAAAATTTCTGTTGCATCTGAAGGTAGAAACTCGCCCGATTACAATGGTATGCGTACGTTTCCCCAAGTCCGTTCTAGTTATTCGTTTCGAGCATTAGAACTGCGAAAATTTTGAGTTTCTCAAGCGTTTCTTACCTCCAAACTGCCATATCTCGCGAACGGATTGACCAATCCGCAAAATTTCTGTTGCATCTGAAAGTAGAAACTCGCCCGATTACAACGGTATGCGTACTTTTCCCCTAGGCCGTTCTAGTTATTCGTTTCGAGCATCAGAACTGCGAAAATGTTGAGTTTCTCAAGCGTTTCTTACCTACAAACTGCCATATCTCGCGAACGGATTGACCAATCCGCAAAATTTCTGTTGCATCTGAAAGTAGAAACTCGCCCGATTACAACGGTAGGTGTAGTGTTCCCCTAGGCCGTTCTAGTTATGCTTGTCGAGCATCAGAACTGCGAAAATTTTGAGTTTCTCAAGCGTTTCTTACCTCCAAACTGCCATATCTCGCGAACGGATTGACCAATCCGCAAAATTTCTGTTGCATCTGAAAGTAGAAAGTCGCCCGATTACAACGGTATGCGTACTTTTCCCCTAGACCGTTCTAGTTATGCTTGTCGAGCATCAGAACTGCGAAAATTTTGAGTTTCTCAAGCGTTTCTTACCTCCAAACTGCCATATCTCGCGAACGGATTGACTAATCCGCAAAATTTCTGTTGCATCTGAAAGTAGAAACTCGCCCGCTTACAACGGTATGCGTACTTTTCCCCTAGGCCGTTCTAGTTATTCGTTTCGAGCATCAGAACTGCGAAAATTTTGAGTTTCTCAAGCGTTTCTTACCTCCAAACTGCCATATCTCGCGAACGGATTGACCAATCCGCAAAATTTCTGTTGCATCTGAAGGTAGAAACTCGCCCGATTACAATGGTATGCGTACGTTTCCCCAAGTCCGTTCTAGTTATTCGTTTCGAGCATTAGAACTGCGAAAATTTTGAGTTTCTCAAGCGTTTCTTACCTCCAAACTGCCATATCTCGCGAACGGATTGACCAATCCGCAAAATTTCTGTTGCATCTGAAAGTAGAAACTCGCCCGATTACAACGGTATGCGTACTTTTCCCCTAGGCCGTTCTAGTTATTCGTTTCGAGCATCAGAACTGCGAAAATGTTGAGTTTCTCAAGCGTTTCTTACCTACAAACTGCCATATCTCGCGAACGGATTGACCAATCCGCAAAATTTCTGTTGCATCTGAAAGTAGAAACTCGCCCGATTACAGCGGTATGCGTACTTTTCCCCTAGGCCGTTCTAGTTATGCTTGTCGAGCATCAGAACTGCGAAAATTTTGAGTTTCTCAAGCGTTTCTTACTTCCAAACTGCCATATCTCGCGAACGGATTGACCAATCCGCAAAATTTCTGTTGCATCTGAAAGTAGAAATTCGCCCGATTACAACGGTATGCGTACTTTTCCCCTAGACCGTTCTAGTTATGCTTGTCGAGCATCAGAACTGCGAAAATTTTGAGTTTCTCAAGCGTTTCTTACCTCCAAACTGCCATATCTCGCGAACGGATTGACCAATCCGCAAAATTTCTGTTGCATCTGAAAGTAGAAACTCGCCCGATTACAACGGTAGGTGTAGTGTTCCCCTAGGCCGTTCTAGTTATTCGTTTCGAGCATCAGAACTGCGAAAATTTTGAGTTTCTCAAGCGTTTCTTACCTCCAAACTGCCATATCTCGCGAACGGATTGACCAATCCGCAAAATTTCTGTTGCATCTGAAGGTAGAAACTCGCCCGATTACAATGGTATGCGTACGTTTCCCCAAGTCCGTTCTAGTTATTCGTTTCGAGCATTAGAACTGCGAAAATTTTGAGTTTCTCAAGCGTTTCTTACCTCCAAACTGCCATATCTCGCGAACGGATTGACCAATCCGCAAAATTTCTGTTGCATCTGAAAGTAGAAACTCGCCCGATTACAACGGTATGCGTACTTTTCCCCTAGGCCGTTCTAGTTATTCGTTTCGAGCATCAGAACTGCGAAAATGTTGAGTTTCTCAAGCGTTTCTTACCTACAAACTGCCATATCTCGCGAACGGATTGACCAATCCGCAAAATTTCTGTTGCATCTGAAAGTAGAAACTCGCCCGATTACAGCGGTATGCGTACTTTTCCCCTAGGCCGTTCTAGTTATGCTTGTCGAGCATCAGAACTGCGAAAATTTTGAGTTTCTCAAGCGTTTCTTACTTCCAAACTGCCATATCTCGCGAACGGATTGACCAATCCGCAAAATTTCTGTTGCATCTGAAAGTAGAAATTCGCCCGATTACAACGGTATGCGTACTTTTCCCCTAGACCGTTCTAGTTATGCTTGTCGAGCATCAGAACTGCGAAAATTTTGAGTTTCTCAAGCGTTTCTTACCTCCAAACTGCCATATCTCGCGAACGGATTGACTAATCCGCAAAATTTCTGTTGCATCTGAAAGTAGAAACTCGCCCGCTTACAACGGTATGCGTACTTTTCCCCTAGGCCGTTCTAGTTATTCGTTTCGAGCATCAGAACTGCGAAAATTTTGAGTTTCTCAAGCGTTTCTTACCTCCAAACTGCCATATCTCGCGAACGGATTGACCAATCCGCAAAATTTCTGTTGCATCTGAAAGTAGAAACTCGCCCGATTACAACGGTAGGTGTAGTGTTCCCCTAGGCCGTTCTAGTTATTCGTTTCGAGCATCAGAACTGCGAAAATTTTGAGTTTCTCAAGCGTTTCTTACCTCCAAACTGCCATATCTCGCGAACGGATTGACTAATCCGCAAAATTTCTGTTGCATCTGAAAGTAGAAATTCGCCCGATTACAACGGTATGCGTACTTTTCCCCTAGACCGTTCTAGTTATGCTTGTCGAGCACCAGAACTGCGAAAATTTTGAGTTTCTCAAGAGTTTCTTACCTCCAAACTGCCATATCTCGCGAACGGATTGACCAATCCGCAAAATTTCTGTTGCATCTGAAAGTAGAAACTCGCCCGATTACAGCGGTATGCGTACTTTTCCCCTAGACCGTTCTAGTTATGCTTGTCGAGCATCAGAACTGCGAAAATTTTGAGTTTCTCAAGCGTTTCTTACTTCCAAACTGCCATATCTCGCGAACGGATTGACCAATCCGCAAAATTTCTGTTGCATCTGAAAGTAGAACCTCGCCCGATTACAACGGTATGCGTACTTTTCCCCTAGGCCGTTCTAGTTATTCGTTTCGAGCATCAGAACTGCGAAAATTTTGAGTTTCTCAAGCGTTTCTTACCTCCAAACTGCCATATCTCGCGAACGGATTGACCAATCCGCAAAATTTCTGTTGCATCTGAAAGTAGAAAGTCGCCCGATTACAACGGTATGCGTACTTTTCCCCTAGACCGTTCTAGTTATGCTTGTCGAGCATCAGAACTGCGAAAATTTTGAGTTTCTCAAGCGTTTCTTACCTCCAAACTGCCATATCTCGCGAACGGATTGACTAATCCGCAAAATTTCTGTTGCATCTGAAAGTAGAAACTCGCCCGCTTACAACGGTATGCGTACTTTTCCCCTAGGCCGTTCTAGTTATTCGTTTCGAGCATCAGAACTGCGAAAATTTTGAGTTTCTCAAGCGTTTCTTACCTCCAAACTGCCATATCTCGCGAACGGATTGACCAATCCGCAAAATTTCTGTTGCATCTGAAGGTAGAAACTCGCCCGATTACAATGGTATGCGTACGTTTCCCCAAGTCCGTTCTAGTTATTCGTTTCGAGCATCAGAACTGCGAAAATGTTGAGTTTCTCAAGCGTTTCTTACCTACAAACTGCCATATCTCGCGAACGGATTGACCAATCCGCAAAATTTCTGTTGCATCTGAAAGTAGAAATTCGCCCGATTACAACGGTATGCGTACTTTTCCCCTAGACCGTTCTAGTTATGCTTGTCGAGCATCAGAACTGCGAAAATTTTGAGTTTCTCAAGCGTTTCTTACCTCCAAACTGCCATATCTCGCGAACGGATTGACCAATCCGCAAAATTTCTGTTGCATCTGAAGGTAGAAACTCGCCCGATTACAATGGTATGCGTACGTTTCCCCAAGTCCGTTCTAGTTATTCGTTTCGAGCATTAGAACTGCGAAAATTTTGAGTTTCTCAAGCGTTTCTTACATCCAAACTGCCATATCTCGCGAACGGATTGACCAATCCGCAAAATTTCTGTTGCATCTGAAAGTAGAAACTCGCCCGATTACAACGGTATGCGTACTTTTCCCCTAGGCCGTTCTAGTTATTCGTTTCGAGCATCAGAACTGCGAAAATTTTGAGTTTCTCAAGCGTTTCTTACTTCCAAACTGCCATATCTCGCGAACGGATTGACCAATCCGCAAAATTTCTGTTGCATCTGAAAGTAGAAAGTCGCCCGATTACAACGGTATGCGTACTTTTCCCCTAGACCGTTCTAGTTATGCTTGTCGAGCATCAGAACTGCGAAAATTTTGAGTTTCTCAAGCGTTTCTTACCTCCAAACTGCCATATCTCGCGAAAGGAATGACCAATCCGCAAAATTTCTGTTGCATCTGAAAGTCGAAACTCGCCCGATTACAACGGTATGCGTACTTTTCCCCTAGTCCGTTCTAGTTATTCGTTTCGAGCATCAGAACTGCGAAAATTTTGAGTTTCTCAAGCGTTTCTTACCTCCAAACTGCCATATCTCGCGAACGGATTGACCAATCCGCAAAATTTCTGTTGCATCTGAAAGTAGAAATTCGCCCGATTACAACGGTATGCGTACTTTTCCCCTAGGCCGTTCTAGTTATTCGTTTCGAGCATCAGAACTGCGAAAATGTTGAGTTTCTCAAGCGTTTCTTACCTCCAAACTGCCATATCTCGCGAACGGATTGACCAATCCGTAAAATTTCTGTTGCATCTGAAAGTAGAAACTCGCCCGATTACAACCGTATGCGTACTTTTCCCCTAGGCCGTTCTAGTTATTCGTTTCGAGCATCAGAACTGCGAAAATGTTGAGTTTCTCAAGCGTTTCTTACCTACAAACTGCCATATCTCGCGAACGGATTGACCAATCCGCAAAATTTCTGTTGCATCTGAAAGTAGAAATTCGCCCGATTACAACGGTATGCGTACTTTTCCCCTAGACCGTTCTAGTTATGCTTGTCGAGCATCAGAACTGCGAAAATTTTGAGTTTCTCAAGCGTTTCTTACCTCCAAACTGCCATATCTCGCGAACGGATTGACCAATCCGCAAAATTTCTGTTGCATCTGAAAGTAGAAACTCGCCCGATTACAACGGTAGGTGTAGTGTTCCCCTAGGCCGTTCTAGTTATTCGTTTCGAGCATCAGAACTGCGAAAATTTTGAGTTTCTCAAGCGTTTCTTACCTCCAAACTGCCATATCTCGCGAACGGATTGACTAATCCGCAAAATTTCTGTTGCATCTGAAAGTAGAAATTCGCCCGATTACAACGGTATGCGTACTTTTCCCCTAGACCGTTCTAGTTATGCTTGTCGAGCACCAGAACTGCGAAAATTTTGAGTTTCTCAAGAGTTTCTTACCTCCAAACTGCCATATCTCGCGAACGGATTGACCAATCCGCAAAATTTCTGTTGCATCTGAAAGTAGAAACTCGCCCGATTACAGCGGTATGCGTACTTTTCCCCTAGACCGTTCTAGTTATGCTTGTCGAGCATCAGAACTGCGAAAATTTTGAGTTTCTCAAGCGTTTCTTACTTCCAAACTGCCATATCTCGCGAACGGATTGACCAATCCGCAAAATTTCTGTTGCATCTGAAAGTAGAACCTCGCCCGATTACAACGGTATGCGTACTTTTCCCCTAGGCCGTTCTAGTTATTCGTTTCGAGCATCAGAACTGCGAAAATTTTGAGTTTCTCAAGCGTTTCTTACCTCCAAACTGCCATATCTCGCGAACGGATTGACCAATCCGCAAAATTTCTGTTGCATCTGAAAGTAGAAAGTCGCCCGATTACAACGGTATGCGTACTTTTCCCCTAGACCGTTCTAGTTATGCTTGTCGAGCATCAGAACTGCGAAAATTTTGAGTTTCTCAAGCGTTTCTTACCTCCAAACTGCCATATCTCGCGAACGGATTGACTAATCCGCAAAATTTCTGTTGCATCTGAAAGTAGAAACTCGCCCGCTTACAACGGTATGCGTACTTTTCCCCTAGGCCGTTCTAGTTATTCGTTTCGAGCATCAGAACTGCGAAAATTTTGAGTTTCTCAAGCGTTTCTTACCTCCAAACTGCCATATCTCGCGAACGGATTGACTAATCCGCAAAATTTCTGTTGCATCTGAAAGTAGAAATTCGCCCGATTACAACGGTATGCGTACTTTTCCCCTAGACCGTTCTAGTTATGCTTGTCGAGCACCAGAACTGCGAAAATTTTGAGTTTCTCAAGAGTTTCTTACCTCCAAACTGCCATATCTCGCGAACGGATTGACCAATCCGCAAAATTTCTGTTGCATCTGAAAGTAGAAACTCGCCCGATTACAGCGGTATGCGTACTTTTCCCCTAGACCGTTCTAGTTATGCTTGTCGAGCATCAGAACTGCGAAAATTTTGAGTTTCTCAAGCGTTTCTTACTTCCAAACTGCCATATCTCGCGAACGGATTGACCAATCCGCAAAATTTCTGTTGCATCTGAAAGTAGAACCTCGCCCGATTACAACGGTATGCGTACTTTTCCCCTAGGCCGTTCTAGTTATTCGTTTCGAGCATCAGAACTGCGAAAATTTTGAGTTTCTCAAGCGTTTCTTACCTCCAAACTGCCATATCTCGCGAACGGATTGACCAATCCGCAAAATTTCTGTTGCATCTGAAAGTAGAAAGTCGCCCGATTACAACGGTATGCGTACTTTTCCCCTAGACCGTTCTAGTTATGCTTGTCGAGCATCAGAACTGCGAAAATTTTGAGTTTCTCAAGCGTTTCTTACCTCCAAACTGCCATATCTCGCGAACGGATTGACTAATCCGCAAAATTTCTGTTGCATCTGAAAGTAGAAACTCGCCCGCTTACAACGGTATGCGTACTTTTCCCCTAGGCCGTTCTAGTTATTCGTTTCGAGCATCAGAACTGCGAAAATTTTGAGTTTCTCAAGCGTTTCTTACCTCCAAACTGCCATATCTCGCGAACGGATTGACCAATCCGCAAAATTTCTGTTGCATCTGAAGGTAGAAACTCGCCCGATTACAATGGTATGCGTACGTTTCCCCAAGTCCGTTCTAGTTATTCGTTTCGAGCATTAGAACTGCGAAAATTTTGAGTTTCTCAAGCGTTTCTTACCTCCAAACTGCCATATCTCGCGAACGGATTGACCAATCCGCAAAATTTCTGTTGCATCTGAAAGTAGAAACTCGCCCGATTACAACGGTATGCGTACTTTTCCCCTAGGCCGTTCTAGTTATTCGTTTCGAGCATCAGAACTGCGAAAATGTTGAGTTTCTCAAGCGTTTCTTACATACAAACTGCCATATCTCGCGAACGGATTGACCAATCCGCAAAATTTCTGTTGCATCTGAAAGTAGAAACTCGCCCGATTACAGCGGTATGCGTACTTTTCCCCTAGGCCGTTCTAGTTATGCTTGTCGAGCATCAGAACTGCGAAAATTTTGAGTTTCTCAAGCGTTTCTTACTTCCAAACTGCCATATCTCGCGAACGGATTGACCAATCCGCAAAATTTCTGTTGCATCTGAAAGTAGAAATTCGCCCGATTACAACGGTATGCGTACATTTCCCCTAGACCGTTCTAGTTATGCTTGTCGAGCACCAGAACTGCGAAAATTTTGAGTTTCTCAAGAGTTTCTTACCTCCAAACTGCCATATCTCGCGAACGGATTGACCAATCCGCAAAATTTCTGTTGCATCTGAAAGTAGAAACTCGCCCGATTACAGCGGTATGCGTACTTTTCCCCTAGACCGTTCTAGTTATGCTTGTCGAGCATCAGAACTGCGAAAATTTTGAGTTTCTCAAGCGTTTCTTACCTCCAAACTGCCATATCTCGCGAAAGGAATGACCAATCCGCAAAATTTCTGTTGCATCTGAAAGTAGAAACTCGCCCGATTACAACGGTAGGTGTAGTGTTCCCCTAGGCCGTTCTAGTTATTCGTTTCGAGCATCAGAACTGCAAAAATTTTGAGTTTCTCAAGCGTTTCTTACCTCCAAACTGCCATATCTCGCGAACGGATTGACCAATCCGCAAAATTTCTGTTGCATCTGAAAGTAGAAAGTCGCCCGATTACAACGGTATGCGTACTTTTCCCCTAGACCGTTCTAGTTATGCTTGTCGAGCATCAGAACTGCGAAAATTTTGAGTTTCTCAAGCGTTTCTTACCTCCAAACTGCCATATCTCGCGAACGGATTGACCAATCCGCAAAATTTCTGTTGCATCTGAAAGTAGAAACTCGCCCGATTACAACGGTAGGTGTAGTTTTCCCCTAGGCCGTTCTAGTTATTCGTTTCGAGCATCAGAACTGCGAAAATTTTGAGTTTCTCAAGCGTTTCTTACCTCCAAACTGCCATATCTCGCGAAAGGAATGACCAATCCGCAAAATTTCTGTTGCATCTGAAAGTCGAAACTCGCCCGATTACAACGGTATGCGTACTTTTCCCCTAGTCCGTTCTAGTTATTCGTTTCGAGCATCAGAACTGCGAAAATTTTGAGTTTCTCAAGCGTTTCTTACCTCCAAACTGCCATATCTCGCGAACGGATTGACCAATCCGCAAAATTTCTGTTGCATCTGAAAGTAGAAATTCGCCCGATTACAACGGTATGCGTACTTTTCCCCTAGAACGTTCTGGTTATGCTTGTCGAGCATCAGAACGGCTAAAATTTTGAGTTTCTCACGCGTTTCTTACCTCCAAACTGCCATATCTCGCGAACGGATTGACCAATCCGTAAAATTTCTGTTCCATCTGAAAGTAGAAACTCGCCCGATTACAACGGTATGCGTACTTTTCCCCTAGGCCGTTCTAGTTATTCGTTTCGAGCATCAGAACTGCGAAAATGTTGAGTTTCTCAAGCGTTTCTTACCTACAAACTGCCATATCTCGCGAACGGATTGACCAATCCGCAAAATTTCTGTTGCATCTGAAAGTAGAAATTCGCACGATTACAACGGTATGCGTACTTTTCCCCTAGAACGTTCTGGTTATGCTTGTCGAGCATCAGAACGGCTAAAATTTTGAGTTTCTCACGCGTTTCTTACCTCCAAACTGCCATATCTCGCGAACGGATTGACCAATCCGTAAAATTTCTGTTCCATCTGAAAGTAGAAACTCGCCCGATTACAACGGTATGCGTACTTTTCCCCTAGGCCGTTCTAGTTATTCGTTTCGAGCATCAGAACTGCGAAAATGTTGAGTTTCTCAAGCGTTTCTTACCTACAAACTGCCATATCTCGCGAACGGATTGACCAATCCGCAAAATTTCTGTTGCATCTGAAAGTAGAAATTCGCACGATTACAACGGTATGCGTACTTTTCCCCTAGACCGTTCTAGTTATGCTTGTCGAGCATCAGAACTGCGAAAATTTTGAGTTTCTCAAGCGTTTCTTACCTCCAAACTGCCATATCTCGCGAACGGATTGACCAATCCGCAAAATTTCTGTTGCATCTGAAAGTAGAAACTCGCCCGATTACAACGGTAGGTGTAGTGTTCCCCTAGGCCGTTCTAGTTATTCGTTTCGAGCATCAGAACTGCGAAAATTTTGAGTTTCTCAAGCGTTTCTTACCTCCAAACTGCCATATCTCGCGAACGGATTGACTAATCCGCAAAATTTCTGTTGCATCTGAAAGTAGAAATTCGCCCGATTACAACGGTATGCGTACTTTTCCCCTAGACCGTTCTAGTTATGCTTGTCGAGCACCAGAACTGCGAAAATTTTGAGTTTCTCAAGAGTTTCTTACCTCCAAACTGCCATATCTCGCGAACGGATTGACCAATCCGCAAAATTTCTGTTGCATCTGAAAGTAGAAACTCGCCCGATTACAGCGGTATGCGTACTTTTCCCCTAGACCGTTCTAGTTATGCTTGTCGAGCATCAGAACTGCGAAAATTTTGAGTTTCTCAAGCGTTTCTTACTTCCAAACTGCCATATCTCGCGAACGGATTGACCAATCCGCAAAATTTCTGTTGCATCTGAAAGTAGAACCTCGCCCGATTACAACGGTATGCGTACTTTTCCCCTAGGCCGTTCTAGTTATTCGTTTCGAGCATCAGAACTGCGAAAATTTTGAGTTCCTCAAGCGTTTCTTACCTCCAAACTGCCATATCTCGCGAACGGATTGACCAATCCGCAAAATTTCTGTTGCATCTGAAAGTAGAAACTCGCCCGATTACAGCGGTATGCGTACTTTTCCCCTAGGCCGTTCTAGTTATGCTTGTCGAGCATCAGAACTGCGAAAATTTTGAGTTTCTCAAGCGTTTCTTACCTCCAAACTGCCATATCTCGCGAAAGGAATGACCAATCCGCAAAATTTCTGTTGCATCTGAAAGTAGAAAGTCGCCCGATTACAACGGTATGCGTACTTTTCCCCTAGACCGTTCTAGTTATGCTTGTCGAGCATCAGAACTGCGAAAATTTTGAGTTTCTCAAGCGTTTCTTACCTACAAACTGCCATATCTCGCGAACGGATTGACCAATCCGCAAAATTTCTGTTGCATCTGAAAGTAGAAACTCGCCCGATTACAGCGGTATGCGTACTTTTCCCCTAGGCCGTTCTAGTTATGCTTGTCGAGCATCAGAACTGCGAAAATTTTGAGTTTCTCAAGCGTTTCTTACCTCCAAACTGCCATATCTCGCGAAAGGAATGACCAATCCGCAAAATTTCTGTTGCATCTGAAAGTCGAAACTCGCCCGATTACAACGGTATGCGTACTTTTCCCCTAGTCCGTTCTAGTTATTCGTTTCGAGCATCAGAACTGCGAAAATTTTGAGTTTCTCAAGCGTTTCTTACCTCCAAACTGCCATATCTCGCGAACGGATTGACCAATCCGCAAAATTTCTGTTGCATCTGAAAGTAGAAACTCGCCCGATTACAACGGTATGCGTACTTTTCCCCTAGGCCGTTCTAGTTATTCGTTTCGAGCATCAGAACTGCGAAAATGTTGAGTTTCTCAAGCGTTTCTTACCTACAAACTGCCATATCTCGCGAACGGATTGACCAATCCGCAAAATTTCTGTTGGATCTGAAAGTAGAAATTCGCCCGATTACAACGGTATGCGTACTTTTCCCCTAGACCGTTCTAGTTATGCTTGTCGAGCATCAGAACTGCGAAAATTTTGAGTTTCTCAAGCGTTTCTTACCTCCAAACTGCCATATCTCGCGAACGGATTGACCAATCCGCAAAATTTCTGTTGCATCTGAAAGTAGAAACTCGCCCGATTACAACGGTAGGTGTAGTGTTCCCCTAGGCCGTTCTAGTTATTCGTTTCGAGCATCAGAACTGCGAAAATTTTGAGTTTCTCAAGCGTTTCTTACCTCCAAACTGCCATATCTCGCGAACGGATTGACTAATCCGCAAAATTTCTGTTGCATCTGAAAGTAGAAATTCGCCCGATTACAACGGTATGCGTACTTTTCCCCTAGACCGTTCTAGTTATGCTTGTCGAGCACCAGAACTGCGAAAATTTTGAGTTTCTCAAGAGTTTCTTACCTCCAAACTGCCATATCTCGCGAACGGATTGACCAATCCGCAAAATTTCTGTTGCATCTGAAAGTAGAACCTCGCCCGATTACAACGGTATGCGTACTTTTCCCCTAGGCCGTTCTAGTTATTCGTTTCGAGCATCAGAACTGCGAAAATTTTGAGTTTCTCAAGCGTTTCTTACCTCCAAACTGCCATATCTCGCGAACGGATTGACCAATCCGCAAAATTTCTGTTGCATCTGAAAGTAGAAAGTCGCCCGATTACAACGGTATGCGTACTTTTCCCCTAGACCGTTCTAGTTATGCTTGTCGAGCATCAGAACTGCGAAAATTTTGAGTTTCTCAAGCGTTTCTTACCTCCAAACTGCCATATCTCGCGAACGGATTGACCAATCCGCAAAATTTCTGTTGCATCTGAAAGTAGAAACTCGCCCGATTACAACGGTAGGTGTAGTTTTCCCCTAGGCCGTTCTAGTTATTCGTTTCGAGCATCAGAACTGCGAAAATTTTGAGTTTCTCAAGCGTTTCTTACCTCCAAACTGCCATATCTCGCGAAAGGAATGACCAATCCGCAAAATTTCTGTTGCATCTGAAAGTCGAAACTCGCCCGATTACAACGGTATGCGTACTTTTCCCCTAGTCCGTTCTAGTTATTCGTTTCGAGCATCAGAACTGCGAAAATTTTGAGTTTCTCAAGCGTTTCTTACGTCCAAACTGCCATATCTCGCGAACGGATTCACCAATCCGCAAAATTTCTGTTGCATCTGAAAGTAGAAGTTCGCCCGATTACAACGGTATGCGTACTTTTCCCCTAGAACGTTCTGGTTATGCTTGTCGAGCATCAGAACGGCTAAAATTTTGAGTTTCTCAAGCGTTTCTTACCTCCAAACTGCCATATCTCGCGAACGGATTGACCAATCCGTAAAATTTCTGTTGCATCTGAAAGTAGAAACTCGCCCGATTACAACGGTATGCGTACATTTCCCCTAGGCCGTTCTAGTTATTCGTTTCGAGCATCAGAACTGCGAAAATGTTGAGTTTCTCAAGCGTTTCTTACCTACAAACTGCCATATCTCGCGAACGGATTGACCAATCCGCAAAATTTCTGTTGCATCTGAAAGTAGAAATTCGCCCGATTACAACGGTATGCGTACTTTTCCCCTAGACCGTTCTAGTTATGCTTGTCGAGCATCAGAACTGCGAAAATTTTGAGTTTCTCAAGCGTTTCTTACCTCCAAACTGCCATATCTCGCGAACGGATTGACCAATCCGCAAAATTTCTGTTGCATCTGAAAGTAGAAATTCGCCCGATTACAACGGTATGCGTACTTTTCCCCTAGAACGTTCTGGTTATGCTTGTCGAGCATCAGAACGGCTAAAATTTTGAGTTTCTCACGCGTTTCTTACCTCCAAACTGCCATATCTCGCGAACGGATTGACCAATCCGTAAAATTTCTGTTGCATCTGAAAGTAGAAACTCGCCCGATTACAACGGTATGCGTACTTTTCCCCTAGGCCGTTCTAGTTATTCGTTTCGAGCATCAGAACTGCGAAAATGTTGAGCTTCTCAAGCGTTTCTTACCTACAAACTGCCATATCTCGCGAACGGATTGACCAATCCGCAAAATTTCTGTTGCATCTGAAAGTAGAAACTCGCCCGATTACAACGGTAGGTGTAGTGTTCCCCTAGGCCGTTCTAGTTATTCGTTTCGAGCATCAGAACTGCGAAAATTTTGAGTTTCTCAAGCGTTTCTTACCTCCAAACTGCCATATCTCGCGAACGGATTGACTAATCCGCAAAATTTCTGTTGCATCTGAAAGTAGAAATTCGCCCGATTACAACGGTATGCGTACTTTTCCCCTAGACCGTTCTAGTTATGCTTGTCGAGCACCAGAACTGCGAAAATTTTGATTTTCTCAAGAGTTTCTTACCTCCAAACTGCCATATCTCGCGAACGGATTGACCAATCCGCAAAATTTCTGTTGCATCTGAAAGTAGAAACTCGCCCGATTACAGCGGTATGCGTACTTTTCCCCTAGACCGTTCTAGTTATGCTTGTCGAGCATCAGAACTGCGAAAATTTTGAGTTTCTCAAGCGTTTCTTACTTCCAAACTGCCATATCTCGCGAACGGATTGACCAATCCGCAAAATTTCTGTTGCATCTGAAAGTAGAACCTCGCCCGATTACAACGGTATGCGTACTTTTCCCCTAGGCCGTTCTAGTTATTCGTTTCGAGCATCAGAACTGCGAAAATTTTGAGTTTCTCAAGCGTTTCTTACCTCCAAACTGCCATATCTCGCGAACGGATTGACCAATCCGCAAAATTTCTGTTGCATCTGAAAGTAGAAAGTCGCCCGATTACAACGGTATGCGTACTATTCCCCTAGACCGTTCTAGTTATGCTTGTCGAGCATCAGAACTGCGAAAATTTTGAGTTTCTCAAGCGTTTCTTACCTCCAAACTGCCATATCTCGCGAACGGATTGACTAATCCGCAAAATTTCTGTTGCATCTGAAAGTAGAAACTCGCCCGCTTACAACGGTATGGGTACTTTTCCCCTAGGCCGTTCTAGTTATTCGTTTCGAGCATCAGAACTGCGAAAATTTTGAGTTTCTCAAGCGTTTCTTACCTCCAAACTGCCATATCTCGCGAACGGATTGACCAATCCGTAAAATTTCTGTTGCATCTGAAAGTAGAAACTCGCCCGATTACAACGGTATGCGTACATTTCCCCTAGGCCGTTCTAGTTATTCGTTTCGAGCATCAGAACTGCGAAAATGTTGAGTTTCTCAAGCGTTTCTTACCTACAAACTGCCATATCTCGCGAACGGATTGACCAATCCGCAAAATTTCTGTTGCATCTGAAAGTAGAAATTCGCCCGATTACAACGGTATGCGTACTTTTCCCCTAGACCGTTCTAGTTATGCTTGTCGAGCATCAGAACTGCGAAAATTTTGAGTTTCTCAAGCGTTTCTTACCTCCAAACTGCCATATCTCGCGAACGGATTGACCAATCCGCAAAATTTCTGTTGCATCTGAAAGTAGAAATTCGCCCGATTACAACGGTATGCGTACTTTTCCCCTAGAACGTTCTGGTTATGCTTGTCGAGCATCAGAACGGCTAAAATTTTGAGTTTCTCACGCGTTTCTTACCTCCAAACTGCCATATCTCGCGAACGGATTGACCAATCCGTAAAATTTCTGTTGCATCTGAAAGTAGAAACTCGCCCGATTACAACGGTATGCGTACTTTTCCCCTAGGCCGTTCTAGTTATTCGTTTCGAGCATCAGAACTGCGAAAATGTTGAGCTTCTCAAGCGTTTCTTACCTACAAACTGCCATATCTCGCGAACGGATTGACCAATCCGCAAAATTTCTGTTGCATCTGAAAGTAGAAACTCGCCCGATTACAACGGTAGGTGTAGTGTTCCCCTAGGCCGTTCTAGTTATTCGTTTCGAGCATCAGAACTGCGAAAATTTTGAGTTTCTCAAGCGTTTCTTACCTCCAAACTGCCATATCTCGCGAACGGATTGACTAATCCGCAAAATTTCTGTTGCATCTGAAAGTAGAAATTCGCCCGATTACAACGGTATGCGTACTTTTCCCCTAGACCGTTCTAGTTATGCTTGTCGTGCACCAGAACTGCGAAAATTTTGATTTTCTCAAGAGTTTCTTACCTCCAAACTGCCATATCTCGCGAACGGATTGACCAATCCGCAAAATTTCTGTTGCATCTGAAAGTAGAAACTCGCCCGATTACAGCGGTATGCGTACTTTTCCCCTAGACCGTTCTAGTTATGCTTGTCGAGCATCAGAACTGCGAAAATTTTGAGTTTCTCAAGCGTTTCTTACTTCCAAACTGCCATATCTCGCGAACGGATTGACCAATCCGCAAAATTTCTGTTGCATCTGAAAGTAGAACCTCGCCCGATTACAACGGTATGCGTACTTTTCCCCTAGGCCGTTCTAGTTATTCGTTTCGAGCATCAGAACTGCGAAAATTTTGAGTTTCTCAAGCGTTTCTTACCTCCAAACTGCCATATCTCGCGAACGGATTGACCAATCCGCAAAATTTCTGTTGCATCTGAAAGTAGAAAGTCGCCCGATTACAACGGTATGCGTACTATTCCCCTAGACCGTTCTAGTTATGCTTGTCGAGCATCAGAACTGCGAAAATTTTGAGTTTCTCAAGCGTTTCTTACCTCCAAACTGCCATATCTCGCGAACGGATTGACTAATCCGCAAAATTTCTGTTGCATCTGAAAGTAGAAACTCGCCCGCTTACAACGGTATGGGTACTTTTCCCCTAGGCCGTTCTAGTTATTCGTTTCGAGCATCAGAACTGCGAAAATTTTGAGTTTCTCAAGCGTTTCTTACCTCCAAACTGCCATATCTCGCGAACGGATTGACCAATCCGCAAAATTTCTGTTGCATCTGAAGGTAGAAATTCGCCCGATTACAATGGTATGCGTACGTTTCCCCAAGTCCGTTCTAGTTATTCGTTTCGAGCATTAGAACTGCGAAAATTTTGAGTTTCTCAAGCGTTTCTTACCTCCAAACTGCCATATCTCGCGAACGGATTGAACAATCCGCAAAATTTCTGTTGCATCTGAAAGTAGAAACTCGCCCGATTACAACGGTATGCGTACTTTTCCCCTAGGCCGTTCTAGTTATTCGTTTCGAGCATCAGCACTGCGAAAATGTTGAGTTTCTCAAGCGTTTCTTACCTACAAACTGCCATATCTCGCGAACGGATTGACCAATCCGCAAAATTTCTGTTGCATCTGAAAGTAGAAACTCGCCCGATTACAGCGGTATGCGTACTTTTCCCCTAGGCCGTTCTAGTTATGCTTGTCGAGCATCAGAACTGCGAAAATTTTGAGTTTCTCAAGCGTTTCTTACTTCCAAACTGCCATATCTCGCGAACGGATTGACCAATCCGCAAAATTTCTGTTGCATCTGAAAGTAGAAACTCGCCCGATTACAACGGTAGGCGTACTTTTCCCCTACGCCGTTCTAGTTATTCGTTTCGAGCATCAGAACTGCGAAAATGTTGAGTTTCTCAAGCGTTTCTTACCTACAAACTGCCATATCTCGCGAACGGATTGACCAATCCGCAAAATTTCTGTTGCATCTGAAAGTAGAAACTCGCCCGATTACAGCGGTATGCGTACTTTTCCCCTAGACCGTTCTAGTTATGCTTGTCGAGCATCAGAACTTCGAAAATTTTGAGTTTCTCAAGCGTTTCTTACTTCCAAACTGCCATATCTCGCGAACGGATTGACCAATCCGCAAAATTTCTGTTGCATCTGAAAGTAGAAACTCGCCCGATTACAACGGTAGGTGTAGTTTTCCCCTAGGCCGTTCTAGTTATTCGTTTCGAGCATCAGAACTGCGAAAATTTTGAGTTTCTCAAGCGTTTCTTACCTACAAACTGCCATATCTCGCGAACGGATTGACCAATCCGCAAAATTTCTGTTGCATCTGAAAGTAGAAGTTCGCCCGATTACAACGGTATGCGTACTTTTCCCCTAGACCGTTCTAGTTATGCTTGTCGAGCATCAGAACTGCGAAAATTTTGAGTTTCTCAAGCGTTTCTTACCTCCAAACTGCCATATCTCGCGAACGGATTGACCAATCCGCAAAATTTCTGTTGCATCTGAAAGTAGAAACTCGCCCGATTACAACGGTAGGTGTAGTGTTCCCCTAGGCCGTTCTAGTTATTCGTTTCGAGCATCAGAACTGCGAAAATTTTGAGTTTCTCAAGCGTTTCTTACCTCCAAACTGCCATATCTCGCGAACGGATTGACTAATCCGCAAAATTTCTGTTGCATCTGAAAGTAGAAATTCGCCCGATTACAACGGTATGCGTACTTTTCCCCTAGACCGTTCTAGTTATGCTTGTCGAGCACCAGAACTGCGAAAATTTTGAGTTTCTCAAGAGTTTCTTACCTCCAAACTGCCATATCTCGCGAACGGATTGACCAATCCGCAAAATTTCTGTTGCATCTGAAAGTAGAAACTCGCCCGATTACAACGGTATGCGTACTTTTCCCCTAGGCCGTTCTAGTTATTCGTTTCGAGCATCAGAACTGCGAAAATTTTGAGTTTCTCAAGCGTTTCTTACCTCCAAACTGCCATATCTCGCGAACGGATTGACCAATCCGCAAAATTTCTGTTGCATCTGAAAGTAGAAAGTCGCCCGATTACAACGGTATGCGTACTTTTCCCCTAGACCGTTCTAGTTATGCTTGTCGAGCATCAGAACTGCGAAAATTTTGAGTTTCTCAAGCGTTTCTTACCTCCAAAGTGCCATATCTCGCGAACGGATTGACCAATCCGCAAAATTTCTGTTGCATCTAAAAGTAGAAATTCGCGCGATTACAAGGGTATGCGTACTTTTCCCCTAGACCGCTCTAGTTATGCTTGTCGAGCATCAGAACTGCGAAAATTTTGAGTTTCTCAAGCGTTTCTTACATCCAAACTGCCATATCTCGCGAACGGATTGACCAATCCGCAAAATATCTGTTGCATCTGAAAGTAGAAAGTCGCCCGGTTACAACGGCATGCGTACTTTTCCCCTAGAACGTTCTGGTTATGCTTGTCGAGCATCAGAACTGCGAAAATTTTGAGTTTCCCAAGCGTTTCTTACCTCCAAACTGCCATATCTCGCGAACGGGTTGGCCAATCCGTAAAATTTCTGTTGCATCTGAAAGTAGAAACTCGCCCGATTACAACGGTAGGTGTAGTGTTCCCCTAGGCCGTTCTAGTTATTCGTTTCGAGCATCAGAACTGCGAAAATTTTGAGTTTCTCAAGCGTTTCTTACCTCCAAACTGCCATATCTCGCGAACGGATTGACCAATCCGCAAAATTTCTGTTGCATCTGAAAGTAGAAACTCGCTCGATTACAACGGTATGCGTACGTTTCCCCAAGTCCGTTCTAGTTATTCGTTTCGAGCATTAGAACTGCGAAAATTTTGAGTTTCTCAAGCGTTTCTTACCTCCAAACTGCCATATCTCGCGAACGGATTGACCAATCCGCAAAATTTCTGTTGCATCTGAAAGTAGAAACTCGCCCGATTACAACGGTATGCGTACTTTTCCCCTAGGCCGTTCTAGTTATTCGTTTCGAGCATCAGAACTGCGAAAATGTTGAGTTTCTCAAGCGTTTCTTACCTACAAACTGCCATATCTCGCGAACGGATTGACCAATCCGCAAAATTTCTGTTGCATCTGAAAGTAGAAACTCGCCCGATTGCAGCGCTATGCGTACTTTTCCCCTAGACCGTTCTAGTTATGCTTGTCGAGCATCAGAACTGCGAAAATTTTGAGTTTCTCAAGCGTTTCTTACTTCCAAACTGCCATATCTCGCGAACGGATTGACCAATCCGCAAAATTTCTGTTGCATCTGAAAGTAGAAACTCGCCCGATTACAACGGTAGGTGTAGTTTTCCACTAGGCCGTTCTAGTTATTCGTTTCGAGCATCAGAACTGCGAAAATGTTGAGTTTCTCAAGCGTTTCTTACCTCCAAACTGCCATATCTCGCGAACGGATTGACCAATCCGCAAAATTTCTGTTGCATCTGAAAGTAGAAACTCGCCCGATTACAACGGTATGCGTACTTTTCCCCTAGACCGTTCTAGTTATGCTTGTCGAGCACCAGAACTGCGAAAATTTTGAGTTTCTCAAGAGTTTCTTACCTCCAAACTGCCATATCTCGCGAACGGATTGACCAATCCGCAAAATTTCTGTTGCATCTGAAAGTAGAAACTCGCCCGATTACAACGGTATGCGTACTTTTCCCCTAGGCCGTTCTAGTTATTCGTTTCGAGCATCAGAACTGCGAAAATGTTGAGTTTCTCAAGCGTTTCTTACCTCCAAACTGCCATATCTCGCGAACGGATTGACCAATCCGCAAAATTTCTGTTGCATCTGAAAGTAGAAACTCGCCCGATTACAACGGTATGCGTACTTTTCCCCTAGGCCGTTCTGGTTATTCGTTTCGAGTATCAGAACTGTGATAATTTTGAATTTCTCGACCGTTTCTTGCCTCCAAACTGCCATATCTCGCGAACGGATTGACCAATCCGCAAAATTTCTGTTGCATCTGAAAGTAGAAACTCGCCCGATTACAACGGTATGCGTACGTTTCCCCAAGTCCGTTCTAGTTATTCGTTTCGAGCATCAGAACTGCGAAAATTTTGAGTTTCTTAAGCGTTTCTTACCTCCAAACTGCCATATCTCGCGAACGGATTGACCAATCCGCAAAATTTCTGTTGCATCTGAAAGTAGAAAGTCGCCCGATTACAACGGTATGCGTACTTTTCCCCTAGGCCGTTCTAGTTATTCGTTTCGAGCATCAGAACTGCGAAAATGTTGAGTTTCTCAAGCGTTTCTTACCTACAAACTGCCATATCTCGCGAACGGATTGACCAATCCGTAAAATTTCTGTTGCATCTGAAAGTAGAAATTCGCCCGATTACAACGGTATGCGTACTTTTCCCCTAGACCGTTCTAGTTATGCTTGTCGAGCATCAGAACTGCGAAAATTTTGAGTTTCTCAAGCGTTTCTTACCTCCAAACTGCCATATCTCGCGAACGGATTGACCAATCCGCAAAATTTCTGTTGCATCTGAAAGTAGAAATTCGCGCGATTACAAGGGTATGCGTACTTTTCCCCTAGGCCGTTCTAGTTATTCGTTTCGAGCATCAGAACTGCGAAAATGTTGAGTTTCTCAAGCGTTTCTTACCTACAAACTGCCATATCTCGCGAACGGATTGACCAATCCGCAAAATTTCTGTTGCATCTGAAAGTAGAAACTCGCCCGATTGCAGCGCTATGCGTACTTTTCCCCTAGACCGTTCTAGTTATGCTTGTCGAGCATCAGAACTGCGAAAATTTTGAGTTTCTCAAGCGTTTCTTACTTCCAAACTGCCATATCTCGCGAACGGATTGACCAATCCGCAAAATTTCTGTTGCATCTGAAAGTAGAAACTCGCCCGATTACAACGGTAGGTGTAGTTTTCCACTAGGCCGTTCTAGTTATTCGTTTCGAGCATCAGAACTGCGAAAATGTTGAGTTTCTCAAGCGTTTCTTACCTCCAAACTGCCATATCTCGCGAACGGATTGACCAATCCGCAAAATTTCTGTTGCATCTGAAAGTAGAAACTCGCCCGATTACAACGGTATGCGTACTTTTCCCCTAGACCGTTCTAGTTATGCTTGTCGAGCACCAGAACTGCGAAAATTTTGAGTTTCTCAAGAGTTTCTTACCTCCAAACTGCCATATCTCGCGTACGGATTGACCAATCCGCAAAATTTCTGTTGCATCTGAAAGTAGAAACTCGCCCGATTACAACGGTATGCGTACTTTTCCCCTAGGCCGTTCTAGTTATTCGTTTCGAGCATCAGAACTGCGAAAATGTTGAGTTTCTCAAGCGTTTCTTACCTCCAAACTGCCATATCTCGCGAACGGATTGACCAATCCGCAAAATTTCTGTTGCATCTGAAAGTAGAAACTCGCCCGATTACAACGGTATGCGTACTTTTCCCCTAGGCCGTTCTGGTTATTCGTTTCGAGTATCAGAACTGTGATAATTTTGAATTTCTCGACCGTTTCTTGCCTCCAAACTGCCATATCTCGCGAACGGATTGACCAATCCGCAAAATTTCTGTTGCATCTGAAAGTAGAAACTCGCCCGATTACAACGGTATGCGTACGTTTCCCCAAGTCCGTTCTAGTTATTCGTTTCGAGCATCAGAACTGCGAAAATTTTGAGTTTCTTAAGCGTTTCTTACCTCCAAACTGCCATATCTCGCGAACGGATTGACCAATCCGCAAAATTTCTGTTGCATCTGAAAGTAGAAAGTCGCCCGATTACAACGGTATGCGTACTTTTCCCCTAGGCCGTTCTAGTTATTCGTTTCGAGCATCAGAACTGCGAAAATGTTGAGTTTCTCAAGCGTTTCTTACCTACAAACTGCCATATCTCGCGAACGGATTGACCAATCCGTAAAATTTCTGTTGCATCTGAAAGTAGAAATTCGCCCGATTACAACGGTATGCGTACTTTTCCCCTAGACCGTTCTAGTTATGCTTGTCGAGCATCAGAACTGCGAAAATTTTGAGTTTCTCAAGCGTTTCTTACCTCCAAACTGCCATATCTCGCGAACGGATTGACCAATCCGCAAAATTTCTGTTGCATCTGAAAGTAGAAACTCGCCCGATTACAACGGTATGCGTACTTTTCCCCTAGACCGTTCTAGTTATGCTTGTCGAGCACCAGAACTGCGAAAATTTTGAGTTTCTCAAGAGTTTCTTACCTCCAAACTGCCATATCTCGCGAACGGATTGACCAATCCGCAAAATTTCTGTTGCATCTGAAAGTAGAAACTCGCCCGATTACAACGGTATGCGTACTTTCCCCCTAGGCCGTTCTAGTTATTCGTTTCGAGCATCAGAACTGCGAAAATGTTGAGTTTCTCAAGCGTTTCTTACCTCCAAACTGCCATATCTCGCGAACGGATTGACCAATCCGCAAAATTTCTGTTGCATCTGAAAGTAGAAACTCGCCCGATTACAACGGTATGCGTACTTTTCCCCTAGGCCGTTCTGGTTATTCGTTTCGAGTATCAGAACTGTGATAATTTTGAATTTCTCGACCGTTTCTTGCCTCCAAACTGCCATATCTCGCGAACGGATTGACCAATCCGCAAAATTTCTGTTGCATCTGAAAGTAGAAACTCGCCCGATTACAACGGTATGCGTACGTTTCCCCAAGTCCGTTCTAGTTATTCGTTTCGAGCATCAGAACTGCGAAAATTTTGAGTTTCTTAAGCGTTTCTTACCTCCAAACTGCCATATCTCGCGAACGGATTGACCAATCCGCAAAATTTCTGTTGCATCTGAAAGTAGAAAGTCGCCCGATTACAACGGTATGCGTACTTTTCCCCTAGACCGTTCTAGTTATGCTTGTCGAGCATCAGAACTGCGAAAATTTTGAGTTTCTCAAGCGTTTCTTACCTCCAAACTGCCATATCTCGCGAACGGATTGACCAATCCGCAAAATTTCTGTTGCATCTGAAAGTAGAAATTCGCGCGATTACAAGGGTATGCGTACTTTTCCCCTAGAACGTTCTGGTTATGCTTGTCGAGCATCAGAACTGCGAAAATTTTGAGTTTCTCAAGCGTTTCTTACCTCCAAACTGCCATATCTCGCGAACGGATTGACCAATCCGTAAAATTTCTGTTGCATCTGAAAATAGAAACTCGCCCGATTACAACGGTAGGTGTAGTGTTCCCCTAGGCCGTTCTAGTTATTCGTTTCGAGCATCAGAACTGCGAAAATTTTGAGTTTCTCAAGCGTTTCTTACCTCCAAACTGCCATATCTCGCGAACGGATTGACTAATCCGCAAAATTTCTGTTGCATCTGAAAGTAGAAATTCGCCCGATTACAACGGTATGCGTACTTTTCCCCTAGACCGTTCTAGTTATGCTTGTCGAGCACCAGAACTGCGAAAATTTTGAGTTTCTCAAGAGTTTCTTACCTCCAAACTGCCATATCTCGCGAACGGATTGACCAATCCGCAAAATTTCTGTTGCATCTGAAAGTAGAAACTCGCCCGATTACAACGGTATGCGTACTTTTACCCTAGGCCGTTCTAGTTAATCGTTTCGAGCATCAGAACTGCGAAAATTTTGAGTTTCTCAAGCGTTTCTTACTTCCAAACTGCCATATCTCGCGAACGGATTGACCAATCCGCAAAATTTCTGATGCATCTGAAAGTAGAAACTCGCCCGATTACAACGGTATGCGTACTTTTCCCCTAGGCCGCTCTAGTTATTCGTTTCGAGCATCAGAACTGCGAAAATTTTGTGTTTCTCAAGTGTTTCATACATCCAAACTGCCATATCTCGCGAACGGATTGACCAATCCGCAAAATTTCTGTTGCATCTGAAAGTAGAAACTCGCCCGCTTACAACGGTATGCGTACTTTTGCCCTAGGTCGTTCTAGTTATTCGTTTCGAGCATCAGAACTGCGAAAATGTTGAGTTTCTCAAGCGTTTCTTACCTACAAACTGCCATATCTCGCGAACGGATTGACCAATCCGCAAAATTTCTGTTGCATCTGAAAGTAGAAACTCGCCCGATTACAGCGGTATGCGTACTTTTACCCTAGACCTTTCTAGTTATGCTTGTCGAGCATCAGAACTGCGAAAATTTTGAGTTTCTCAAGCGTTTCTTACTTCCAAACTGCCATATCTCGCGAACGGATTGACCAATCCGCAAAATTTCTGTTGCATCTGAAAGTAGAAACTCGCCCGATTACAACTGTAGGTGTAGTTTTCCCCTAGGCCGTTCTAGTTATTCGTTTCGAGCATCAGAACTGCGAAAATGTTGAGTTTCTCAAGCGTTTCTTACCTCCAAACTGCCATATCTCGCGAACGGATTGACCAATCCGCAAAATTTCTGTTGCATCTGAAAGTAGAAACTCGCCCGATTACAACGGTATGCGTACTTTTCCCCTAGGCCGTTCTGGTTATTCGTTTCGAGTATCAGAACTGTGATAATTTTGAATTTCTCGACAGTTTCTTGCCTCCAAACTGCCATATCTCGCGAACGGATTGACCAATCCGCAAAATTTCTGTTGCATCTGAAAGTAGAAAGTCGCCCGATTACAACGGTATGCGTACTTTTCCCCTAGGCCGTTCTAGTTATGCTTGTCGAGCATCAGAACTGCGAAAATTTTGAGTTTCTCAAGCATTTCTTACCTCCAAACTGCCATATCTCGCGAACGGATTGACTAATCCGCAAAATTTCTGTTGCATCTGAAAGTAGAAACTCGCCCGCTTACAACGGTATGCGTACTTTTCCCCTAGGCCGTTCTAGTTATTCGTTTCGAGCATCAGAACTGCGAAAATTTTGAGTTTCTCAAGCGTTTCTTACCTCCAAACTGCCATATCTCGCGAACGGATTGACCAATCCGCAAAATTTCTGTTGCATCTGAAAGTAGAAACTCGCTCGATTACAACGGTATGCGTACGTTTCCCCAAGTCCGTTCTAGTTATTCGTTTCGAGCATTAGAACTGCGAAAATTTTGAGTTTCTCAAGCGTTTCTTACCTCCAAACTGCCATATCTCGCGAACGGATTGACCAATCCGCAAAATTTCTGTAGCATCTGAAAGTAGAAACTCGCCCGATTACAACGGTATGAGTACTTTTCCCCTAGGCCGTTCTAGTTATTCGTTTCGAGCATCAGAACTGCGAAAATTTTGAGTTTCTCAAGCGTTTCTTACCTCCAAACTGCCATATCTCGCGAACGGATTGACCAATCCGTAAAACTTCTGTTGCATCTGAAAGTAGAAACTCGCCCGATTGCAACGGTTTGCGTACTTTTCCCCTAGGCCGTTCTAGTTATTCGTTTCGAGCATCAGAACTGCGAAAATGTTGAGTTTCTCAAGCGTTTCTTACATACAAACTGCCATATCTCGCGAACGGATTGACCAATCCGCAAAATTTCTGTTGCATCTGAAAGTAGAAATTCGCCCGATTACAACGGTATGCGTACTTTTCCCCTAGACCGTTCTAGTTGTGCTTGTCGAGCATCAGAACTGCGAAAATTTTGAGTTTCTCAAGCGTTTCTTACCTCCAAACTGCCATATCTCGCGAACGGATTGACCAATCCGCAAAATTTCTGTTGCATCTGAAAGTAGAAAGTCGCCCGATTACAACGGTATGCGTACTTTTCCCCTAGACCGTTCTAGTTATGCTTGTCGAGCATCAGAACTGCGAAAATTTTGAGTTTCACAAGCGTTTCTTACCTCCAAACTGCCATATCTCGCGAACGGATTGACTAATCCGCAAAATTTCTGTTGCATCTGAAAGTAGAAACTCGCCCGCTTACAACGGTATGCGTACTTTTCCCCTAGGCTGTTCTAGTTATTCGTTTCGAGCATCAGAACTGCGAAAATTTTGAGTTTCTCAAGCGTTTCTTACCTCCAAACTGCCATATCTCGCGAACGGATTGACCAATCCGCAAAATTTCTGTTGCATCTGAAAGTAGAAACTCGCCCGATTGCAACGGTTTGCGTACTTTTCCCCTAGGCCGTTCTAGTTATTCGTTTCGAGCATCAGAACTGCGAAAATGTTGAGTTTCTCAAGCGTTTCTTACATACAAACTGCCATATCTCGCGAACGGATTGACCAATCCGCAAAATTTCTGTTGCATCTGAAAGTAGAAACTCGCCCGATTACAACGGTATGTGTACTTTTCCCCTAGGCCGTTCTAGTTATTCGTTTCGAGCATCAGAACTGCGAAAATGTTGAGTTTCTCAAGCGTTTCTTACCTACAAACTGCCATATCTCGCGAACGGATTGACCAATCCGCAAAATTTCTGTTGCATCTGAAAGTAGAAACTCGCCCGATTACAGCGGTATGCGTACTTTTCCCCAAGACCGTTCTAGTTATGCTTGTCGAGCATCAGAACTGCGAAAATTTTGAGTTTCTCAAGCGTTTCTTACTTCCAAACTGCCATATCTCGCGAACGGATTGACCAATCCGCAAAATTTCTGTTGCATCTGAAAGTAGAAACTCGCCCGATTACAACGGTAGGCGTACTTTTCCCCTACGCCGTTCTAGTTATTCGTTTCGAGCATCAGAACTGCGAAAATGTTGAGTTTCTCAAGCGTTTCTTACCTACAAACTGCCATATCTCGCGAACGGATTGACCAATCCGCAAAATTTCTGTTGCATCTGAAAGTAGAAACTCGCCCGATTACAACGGTATGCGTAGTTTTCCCCTAGGCCGTTCTAGTTATTCGTTTCGAGCATCAGAACTGCGAAAATGTTGAGTTTCTCAAGCGTTTCTTACATCCAAACTGCCATATCTCGCGAACGGATTGACCAATCCGCAAAATTTCTGTTGCATCTGAAAGTAGAAACTCGCCCGATTATAACGGTATGCGTACTTTTCCCCTAGTCCGTTCTAGTTATTCGTTTCGAGCATCAGAACTGCGAAAATTTTGAGTTTCTCAAGCGTTTCTTACCTCCAAACTGCCATATCTCGCGAACGGATTGACCAATCCGCAAAATTTCTGTTGCATCTGAAAGTAGAAATTCGCCCGATTACAACGGTATGCGTACTTTTCCCCTAGAACGTTCTGGTTATGCTTGTCGAGCATCAGAACGGCTAAAATTTTGAGTTTCTCAAGCGTTTCTTACCTCCAAACTGCCATATCTCGCGAACGGATTGTCCAATCCGTAAAATTTCTGTTGCATCTGAAAGTAGAAACTCGCCCGATTACAACGGTATGCGTACTTTTCCCCTAGGCCGTTCTAGTTATTCGTTTCGAGCATCAGAACTGCGAAAATGTTGAGTTTCTCAAGCGTTTCTTACCTACAAACTGCCATATCTCGCGAACGGATTGACCAATCCGCAAAATTTCTGTTGCATCTGAAAGTAGAAACTCGCCCGATTACAGCGGTATGCGTACTTTTCCCCAAGACCGTTCTAGTTATGCTTGTCGAGCATCAGAACTGCGAAAATTTTGAGTTTCTCAAGCGTTTCTTACTTCCAAACTGCCATATCTCGCGAACGGATTGACCAATCCGCAAAATTTCTGTTGCATCTGAAAGTAGAAACTCGCCCGATTACAACGGTAGGCGTACTTTTCCCCTACGCCGTTCTAGTTATTCGTTTCGAGCATCAGAACTGCGAAAATGTTGAGTTTCTCAAGCGTTTCTTACCTACAAACTGCCATATCTCGCGAACGGATTGACCAATCCGCAAAATTTCTGTTGCATCTGAAAGTAGAAACTCGCCCGATTACAACGGTATGCGTAGTTTTCCCCTAGGCCGTTCTAGTTATTCGTTTCGAGCATCAGAACTGCGAAAATGTTGAGTTTCTCAAGCGTTTCTTACATCCAAACTGCCATATCTCGCGAACGGATTGACCAATCCGCAAAATTTCTGTTGCATCTGAAAGTAGAAACTCGCCCGATTATAACGGTATGCGTACTTTTCCCCTAGTCCGTTCTAGTTATTCGTTTCGAGCATCAGAACTGCGAAAATTTTGAGTTTCTCAAGCGTTTCTTACCTCCAAACTGCCATATCTCGCGAACGGATTGACCAATCCGCAAAATTTCTGTTGCATCTGAAAGTAGAAATTCGCCCGATTACAACGGTATGCGTACTTTTCCCCTAGAACGTTCTGGTTATGCTTGTCGAGCATCAGAACGGCTAAAATTTTGAGTTTCTCAAGCGTTTCTTACCTCCAAACTGCCATATCTCGCGAACGGATTGTCCAATCCGTAAAATTTCTGTTGCATCTGAAAGTAGAAACTCGCCCGATTACAACGGTATGCGTACTTTTCCCCTAGGCCGTTCTAGTTATTCGTTTCGAGCATCAGAACTGCGAAAATGTTGAGTTTCTCAAGCGTTTCTTACCTACAAACTGCCATATCTCGCGAACGGATTGACCAATCCGCAAAATTTCTGTTGCATCTGAAAGTAGAAACTCGCCCGATTACAGCGGTATGCGTACTTTTCCCCTAGACCGTTCTAGTTATGCTTGTCGAGCATCAGAACTGCGAAAATTTTGAGTTTCTCAAGCGTTTCTTACTTCCAAACTGCCATATCTCGCGAACGGATTGACCAATCCGCAAAATTTCTGTTGCATCTGAAAGTAGAAACTCGCCCGATTACAACGGTAGGCGTACTTTTCCCCTACGCCGTTCTAGTTATTCGTTTCGAGCATCAGAACTGCGAAAATGTTGAGTTTCTCAAGCGTTTCTTACCTACAAACTGCCATATCTCGCGAACGGATTGACCAATCCGCAAAATTTCTGTTGCATCTGAAAGTAGAAACTCGCCCGATTACAACGGTATGCGTAGTTTTCCCCTAGGCCGTTCTAGTTATTCGTTTCGAGCATCAGAACTGCGAAAATGTTGAGTTTCTCAAGCGTTTCTTACATCCAAACTGCCATATCTCGCGAACGGATTGACCAATCCGCAAAATTTCTGTTGCATCTGAAAGTAGAAACTCGCCCGACTATAACGGTATGCGTACTTTTCCCCTAGTCCGTTCTAGTTATTCGTTTCGAGCATCAGAACTGCGAAAGTTTTGAGTTTCACAAGCGTTTCTTACCTCCAAACTGCCATATCTCGCGAACGGATTGACCAATCCGCAAAATTTCTGTTGCATCTGAAAGTAGAAATTCGCCCGATTACAACGGTATGCGTACTTTTCCCCTAGAACGTTCTGGTTATGCTTGTCGAGCATCAGAACGGCTAAAATTTTGAGTTTCTCAAGCGTTTCTTACCTCCAAACTGCCATATCTCGCGAACGGATTGTCCAATCCGTAAAATTTCTGTTGCATCTGAAAGTAGAAACTCGCCCGATTACAACGGTATGCGTACTTTTCCCCTAGGCCGTTCTAGTTATTCGTTTCGAGCATCAGAACTGCGAAAATGTTGAGTTTCTCAAGCGTTTCTTACCTACAAACTGCCATATCTCGCGAACGGATTGACCAATCCGCAAAATTTCTGTTGCATCTGAAAGTAGAAACTCGCCCGATTACAGCGGTATGCGTACTTTTCCCCTAGACCGTTCTAGTTATGCTTGTCGAGCATCAGAACTGCGAAAATTTTGAGTTTCTCAAGCGTTTCTTACTTCCAAACTGCCATATCTCGCGAACGGATTGACCAATCCGCAAAATTTCTGTTGCATCTGAAAGTAGAAACTCGCCCGATTACAACGGTAGGCGTACTTTTCCCCTACGCCGTTCTAGTTATTCGTTTCGAGCATCAGAACTGCGAAAATGTTGAGTTTCTCAAGCGTTTCTTACCTACAAACTGCCATATCTCGCGAACGGATTGACCAATCCGCAAAATTTCTGTTGCATCTGAAAGTAGAAACTCGCCCGATTACAACGGTAGGTGTAGTTTTCCCCTAGGCCGTTCTAGTTATTCGTTTCGAGCATCAGAACTGCGAAAATTTTGAGTTTCTCAAGCGTTTCTTACCTCCAAACTGCCATATCTCGCGAAAGGAATGACCAATCCGCAAAATTTCTGTTGCATCTGAAAGTAGAAACTCGCCCGATTATAACGGTATGCGTACTTTTCCCCTAGTCCGTTCTAGTTATTCGTTTCGAGCATCAGAACTGCGAAAATTTTGAGTTTCTCAAGCGTTTCTTACCTCCAAACTGCCATATCTCGCGAACGGATTGACCAATCCGCAAAATTTCTGTTGCATCTGAAAGTAGAAACTCGCCCGATTACAACGGTATGCGTACGTTTCCCCAAGTCCGTTCTAGTTATTCGTTTCGAGCATTAGAACTGCGAAAATTTTGAGTTTCTCAAGCCTTTCTTACCTCCAAACTGCCATATCTCGCGAACGGATTGACCAATCCGCAAAATTTCTGTTGCATCTGAAAGTAGAAACTCGCCCGATTACAACGGTATGCGTACTTTTCCCCTAGGCCGTTCTAGTTATTCGTTTCGAGCATCAGAACTGCGAAAATGTTGAGTTTCTCAAGCGTTTCTTACCTACAATCTGCCATATCTCGCGAACGGATTGACCAATCCGCAAAATTTCTGTTGCATCTGAAAGTAGAAACTCGCCCGATTACAGCGGTGTGCGTACTTTTCCCCTAGACTGTTCTAGTTATGCTTGTCGAGCATCAGAACTGCGAAAATTTTGAGTTTCTCAAGCGTTTCTTACTTCCAAACTGCCATATCTCGCGAACGGATTGACCAATCCGCAAAATTTCTGTTGCATCTGAAAGTAGAAACTCGCCCGATTACAACGGTAGGTGTGGTTTTCCCCCAGGCCGTTCTAGTTATTCGTTTCGAGCATCAGAACTGCGAAAATTTTGAGTTTCTCAAGCGTTTCTTACCTCCAAACTGCCACATCTCGCGAAAGGAATGACCAATCCGCAAAATTTCTGTTGCATCTGAAAGTAGAAACTCGCCCGATTACAACGGTATGCGTACTTTTCCCCTATTCCGTTCTAGTTATTCGTTTCGAGCATCAGAACTGCGAAAATTTTGAGTTTCTCAAGCGTTTCTTACCTCCAAACTGCCATATCTCGCGACCGGATTGACCAATCCGCAAAATTTCTGTTGCATCTGAAAGTAGAAACTCGCCCGATTACAGCGGTATGCGTACTTTTCCCCAAGACCGTTCTAGTTATGCTTGTCGAGCATCAGAACTGCGAAAATTTTGAGTTTCTCAAGCGTTTCTTACTTCCAAACTGCCATATCTCGCGAACGGATTGACCAATCCGCAAAATTTCTGTTGCATCTGAAAGTAGAAACTCGCCCGATTACAACGGTAGGCGTACTTTTCCCCTACGCCGTTCTAGTTATTCGTTTCGAGCATCAGAACTGCGAAAATGTTGAGTTTCTCAAGCGTTTCTTACCTACAAACTGCCATATCTCGCGAACGGATTGACCAATCCGCAAAATTTCTGTTGCATCTGAAAGTAGAAACTCGCCCGATTACAACGGTAGGTGTAGTTTTCCCCTAGGCCGTTCTAGTTATTCGTTTCGAGCATCAGAACTGCGAAAATTTTGAGTTTCTCAAGCGTTTCTTACCTCCAAACTGCCATATCTCGCGAAAGGAATGACCAATCCGCACAATTTCTGTTGCATCTGAAAGTAGAAACTCGCCCGATTATAACGGTATGCGTACTTTTCCCCTAGTCCGTTCTAGTTATTCGTTTCGAGCATCAGAACTGCGAAAATTTTGAGTTTCTCAAGCGTTTCTTACCTCCAAACTGCCATATCTCGCGAACGGATTGACCAATCCGCAAAATTTCTGTTGCATCTGAAAGTAGAAATTCGCCCGATTACAACGGTATGCGTACTTTTCCCCTAGAACGTTCTGGTTATGCTTGTCGAGCATCAGAACGGCTAAAATTTTGAGTTTCTCAAGCGTTTCTTACCTACAAACTGCCATATCTCGCGAACGGATTGACCAATCCGCAAAATTTCTGTTGCATCTGAAAGTAGAAACTCGCCCGATTACAGCGGTATGCGTACTTTTCCCCTAGACCGTTCTAGTTATTCGTTTCGAGCATCAGAACTGCGAAAATGTTGAGTTTCTCAAGCGTTTCTTACCTACAAACTGCCATATCTCGCGAACGGATTGACCAATCCGCAAAATTTCTGTTGCATCTGAAAGTAGAAACTCGCCCGATTACAACGGTAGGCGTACTTTTCCCCTACGCCGTTCTAGTTATTCGTTTCGAGCATCAGAACTGCGAAAATGTTGAGTTTCTCAAGCGTTTCTTACCTACAAACTGCCATATCTCGCGAACGGATTGACCAATCCGCAAAATTTCTGTTGCATCTGAAAGTAGAAACTCGCCCGATTACAACGGTATGCGTACTTTTCCCCTAGGCCGTTCTGATTAATCGTTTCGAGTATCAGAACTGTGATAATTTTGAATTTCTCGACCGTTTCTTGCCTCCAAACTGCCATATCTCGCGAACGGATTGACCAATCCGCAAAATTTCTGTTGCATCTGAAAGTAGAAACTCGCCCGATTACAACGGTATGCGTAGTTTTCCCCTAGGCCGTTCTAGTTATTCGTTTCGAGCATCAGAACTGCGAAAATGTTGAGTTTCTCAAGCGTTTCTTACATCCAAACTGCCATATCTCGCGAACGGATTGACCAATCCGCAAAATTTCTGTTGCATCTGAAAGTAGAAACTCGCCCGATTACAACGGTATGCGTACTTTTCCCCTAGGCCGTTCTGGTTAATCGTTTCGAGTATCAGAACTGTGATAATTTTGAATTTCTCGACCGTTTCTTGCCTCCAAACTGCCATATCTCGCGAACGGATTGACCAATCCGCAAAATTTCTGTTGCATCTGAAAGTAGAAACTCGCCCGATTACAACGGTATGCGTACGTTTCCCCAAGTCCGTTCTAGTTATTCGTTTCGAGCATCAGAACTGCGAAAATTTTGAGTTTCTCAAGCGTTTATTACCTCCAAACTGCCATATCTCGCGAACGGATTGACCAATCCGCAAAATTTCTGTTGCATCTGAAAGTAGAAAGTCGCCCGATTACAACGGTATGCGTACTTTTCCCCTAGACCGTTCTAGTTATGCTTGTCGAGCATCAGAACTGCGAAAATTTTGAGTTTCTCAAGCGTTTCATACCTCCAAACTGCCATATCTCGCGAACGGATTGACTAATCCGCAAAATTTCTGTTGCATCTGAAAGTAGAAACTCGCCCGCTTACAACGGTATGCGTACTTTTCCCCTAGGCCGTTCTAGTTATTCGTTTCGAGCATCAGAACTGCGAAAATTTTGAGTTTCTCAAGCGTTTCTTACCTCCAAGCTGCCATATCTCGCGAACGGATTGACCAATCCGCAAAATTTCTGTTGCATCTGAAGGTAGAAACTCGCCCGATTACAACGGTATGCGTATGTTTCCCCAAGTCCGTTCTAGTTATTCGTTTCGAGCATTAGAACTGCGAAAATTTTGAGTTTCTCAAGCCTTTCTTACCTCCAAACTGCCATATCTCGCGAACGGATTGACCAATCCGCAAAATTTCTGTTGCATCTGAAAGTAGAAACTCGCCCGATTACAACGGTATGCGTACTTTTCCCCTAGGCCGTTCTAGTTATTCGTTTCGAGCATCAGAACTGCGAAAATGTTGAGTTTCTCAAGCGTTTCTTACCTACAAACTGCCATATCTCGCGAACGGATTGACCAATCCGCAAAATTTCTGTTGCATCTGAAAGTAGAAACTCGCCCGATTACAGCGGTATGCGTACTTTTCCCCTAGACTGTTCTAGTTATGCTTGTCGAGCATCAGAACTGCGAAAATTTTGAGTTTCTCAAGCGTTTCTTACTTCCAAACTGCCATATCTCGCGAACGGATTGACCAATCCGCAAAATTTCTGTTGCATCTGAAAGTAGAAACTCGCCCGATTACAACGGTAGGTGTGGTTTTCCCCTAGGCCGTTCTAGTTATTCGTTTCGAGCATCAGAACTGCGAAAATTTTGAGTTTCTCAAGCGTTTCTTACCTCCAAACTGCCACATCTCGCGAAAGGAATGACCAATCCGCAAAATTTCTGTTGCATCTGAAAGTAGAAACTCGCCCGATTACAACGGTATGCGTACTTTTCCCCTAGTCCGTTCTAGTTATTCGTTTCGAGCATCAGAACTGCGAAAATTTTGAGTTTCTCAAGCGTTTCTTACCTCCAAACTGCCATATCTCGCGACCGGATTGACCAATCCGCAAAATTTCTGTTGCATCTGAAAGTAGAAACTCGCCCGATTACAGCGGTATGCGTACTCTTCCCCAAGACCGTTCTAGTTATGCTTGTCGAGCATCAGAACTGCGAAAATTTTGAGTTTCTCAAGCGTTTCTTACCTCCAAACTGCCATATCTCGCGAAAGGAATGACCAATCCGCAAAATTTCTGTTGCATCTGAAAGTAGAAACTCGCCCGATTATAACGGTATGCGTACTTTTCCCCTAGTCCGTTCTAGTTATTCGTTTCGAGCACCAGAACTGCGAAAATTTTGAGTTTCTCAAGCGTTTCTTACCTCCAAACTGCCATATCTCGCGAACGGATTGACCAATCCGCAAAATTTCTGTTGCATCTGAAAGTAGAAATTCGCCCGATTACAACGGTATGCGTACTTTTCCCCTAGAACGTTCTGGTTATGCTTGTCGAGCATCAGAACGGCTAAAATTTTGAGTTTCTCAAGCGTTTCTTACCTCCAAACTGCCATATCTCGCGAACGGATTGTCCAATCCGTAAAATTTCTGTTGCATCTGAAAGTAGAAACTCGCCCGATTACAACGGTATGCGTACTTTTCCCCTAGGCCGTTCTAGTTATTCGTTTCGAGCATCAGAACTGCGAAAATGTTGAGTTTCTCAAGCGTTTCTTACCTACAAACTGCCATATCTCGCGAACGGATTGACCAATCCGCAAAATTTCTGTTGCATCTGAAAGTAGAAACTCGCCCGATTACAGCGGTATGCGTACTTTTCCCCTAGACCGTTCTAGTTATTCGTTTCGAGCATCAGAACTGCGAAAATGTTGAGTTTCTCAAGCGTTTCTTACCTACAAACTGCCATATCTCGCGAACGGATTGACCAATCCGCAAAATTTCTGTTGCATCTGAAAGTAGAAACTCGCCCGATTACAACGGTAGGTGTAGTTTTCCCCTAGGCCCTTCTAGTTATTCGTTTCGAGCATCAGAACTGCGAAAATTTTGAGTTTCTCAAGCGTTTCTTACCTCCAAACTGCCATATCTCGCGAAAGGAATGACCAATCCGCAAAATTTCTGTTGCATCTGAAAGTAGAAATTCGCCCGATTACAACGGTATGCGTACTTTTCCCCTAGAACGTTCTGGTTATGCTTGTCGAGCATCAGAACGGCTAAAATTTTGAGTTTCTCAAGCGTTTCTTACCTCCAAACTGCCATATCTCGCGAACGGATTGTCCAATCCGTAAAATTTCTGTTGCATCTGAAAGTAGAAACTCGCCCGATTACAACGGTATGCGTACTTTTCCCCTAGGCCGTTCTAGTTATTCGTTTCGAGCATCAGAACTGCGAAAATGTTGAGTTTCTCAAGCGTTTCTTACCTACAAACTGCCATATCTCGCGAACGGATTGACCAATCCGCAAAATTTCTGTTGCATCTGAAAGTAGAAATTCGCCCGATTACAACGGTATGCGTACTTTTCCCCTAGACCGTTCTAGTTATGCTTGTCGAGCATCAGAACTGCGAAAATTTTGAGTTTCTCAAGCGTTTCTTACCTCCAAACTGCCATATCTCGCGAAAGGAATGACCAATCCGCAAAATTTCTGTTGCATCTGAAAGTAGAAACTCGCCCGATTACAACGGTATGCGTAGTTTTCCCCTAGGCCGTTCTAGTTATTCGTTTCGAGCATCAGAACTGCGAAAATGTTGAGTTTCTCAAGCGTTTCTTACATCCAAACTGCCATATCTCGCGAACGGATTGACCAATCCGCAAAATTTCTGTTGCATCTGAAAGTAGAAACTCGCCCGATTACAGCGGTATGCGTACTTTTCCCCTAGACCGTTCTAGTTATTCGTTTCGAGCATCAGAACTGCGAAAATGTTGAGTTTCTCAAGCGTTTCTTACCTACAAACTGCCATATCTCGCGAACGGATTGACCAATCCGCAAAATTTCTGTTGCATCTGAAAGTAGAAACTCGCCCGATTACAACGGTAGGTGTAGTTTTCCCCTAGGCCCTTCTAGTTATTCGTTTCGAGCATCAGAACTGCGAAAATTTTGAGTTTCTCAAGAGTTTCTTACCTCCAAACTGCCATATCTCGCGAACGGATTGACTAATCCGCAAAATTTCTGTTGCATCTGAAAGTAGAAACTCGCCCGATTACAACGGTATGCGTAGTTTTCCCCTAGGCCGTTCTAGTTATTCGTTTCGAGCATCAGAACTGCGAAAATGTTGAGTTTCTCAAGCGTTTCTTACATCCAAACTGCCATATCTCGCGAACGGATTGACCAATCCGCAAAATTTCTGTTGCATCTGAAAGTAGAAACTCGCCCGATTACAACGGTATGCGTACTTTTCCCCTAGGCCTTTCTGGTTAATCGTTTCGAGTATCAGAACTGTGATAATTTTGAATTTCTCGACCGTTTCTTGCCTCCAAACTGCCATATCTCGCGAACGGATTGACCAATCCGCAAAATTTCTGTTGCATCTGAAAGTAGAAACTCGCCCGATTACAACGGTATGCGTACTTTTCCCCTAGTCCGTTCTAGTTATTCGTTTCGAGCATCAGAACTGCGAAAATTTTGAGTTTCTCAAGCGTTTCTTACCTCCAAACTGCCATATCTCGCGACCGGATTGACCAATCCGCAAAATTTCTGTTGCATCTGAAAGTAGAAACTCGCCCGATTACAGCGGTATGCGTACTTTTCCCCAAGACCGTTCTAGTTTATGCTTGTCGAGCATCAGAACTGCGAAAAATTTTGAGTTTCTCAAGCGTTTCTTACTTCCAAACTGCCATATCTCGCGAACGGATTGACCAATCCGCAAAATTTCTGTTGCATCTGAAAGTAGAAACTCGCCCGATTACAACGGTAGGCGTACTTTTCCCCTACGCCGTTCTAGTTATTCGTTTTCGAGCATCAGAACTGCGAAAATGTTGAGTTTCTCAAGCGTTTTCTTACCTACAAACTGCCATATCTCGCGAACGGATTGACCAATCCGCAAAAATTTCTGTTGCATCTGAAAGTAGAAACTCGCCCGATTACAACGGTAGGTGTAGTTTTTCCCCTAGGCCGTTTCTAGTTATTCGTTTCGAGCATCAGAAACTGCGAAAATTTTGAGTTTCTCAAGCGTTTCTTACCTCCAAACTGCCATATCTCGCGAAAGGAATGACCAATCCGCAAAATTTCTGTTGCATCTGAAAGTAGAAAACTCGCCCGATTATAACGGTATGCGTACTTTTTCCCCTAGGTCCGTTCTAGTTATTCGTTTCGAGCATCAGAACTGCGAAAAATTTTGAGTTTCTCAAGCGTTTTCTTACCTCCAAACTGCCATATCTCGCGAACGGATTGACCAATCCGCAAAAATTTCTGTTGCATCTGAAAGTAGAAAACTCGCCCGATTACAGCGGTATGCGTACTTTTCCCCTAGAACCGTTCTAGTTATGCTTGTCGAGCATCAGAAACTGCGAAAATTTTTTGAGTTTCTCAAGCGTTTTCTTACTTCCAAACTGCCATATCTCGCGAACGGAATTGACCAATCCGCAAAATTTCTGTTGCATCTGAAAGTAGAAACTCGCCCGATTACAACGGTAGGCGTACTTTTCCCCTACGCCGTTCTAGTTATTCGTTTCGAGCATCAGAACTGCGAAAAATGTTGAGTTTCTCAAGCGTTTTCTTACCTACAAACTGCCATATCTCGCGAACGGATTGACCAATCCGCAAAATTTTCTGTTGCATCTGAAAGTAGAAACTCGCCCGATTACAACGGTAGGTGTAGTTTTCCCCTAGGCCGTTCTAGTTATTCGTTTCGAGCATCAGAACTGCGAAAATTTTTGAGTTTCTCAAGCGTTTTCTTACCTCCAAACTGCCATATCTCGCGAAAGGAATGACCAATCCGCAAAAATTTCTGTTGCATCTGAAAGTAGAAACTCGCCCGATTATAACGGTATGCGTACTTTTCCCCTAGTCCGTTCTAGTTATTCGTTTTCGAGCATCAGAACTGCGAAAATTTTGAGTTTCTCAGCGTTTTCTTACCTCCAAACTGCCATATCTCGCGAACGGATTGACCAATCCGCAAAATTTCTGTTGCATCTGAAAGTAGAAATTCGCCCCGATTTACAACGGTATGCGTACTTTTTCCCCTAGAAACGTTTCTGGTTATGCTTGTCGAGCATCAGAACGGCCTAAAAATTTTGAGTTTCTCAAGCGTTTTCTTACCTCCAAACTGCCATATCTCGCGAACGGATTGTCCAATCCGTAAAATTTCTGTTGCATCTGAAAGTAGAAACTCGCCCGATTACAACGGTATGCGTACTTTTCCCCTAGGCCGTTCTAGTTATTCGTTTCGAGCATCAGAACTGCGAAAATGTTGAGTTTCTCAAGCGTTTCTTACCTACAAACTGCCATATCTCGCGAACGGATTGACCAATCCGCAAAATTTCTGTTACATCTGAAAGTAGAAATTCGCCCGATTACAACGGTATGCGTACTTTTCCCCTAGACCGTTCTAGTTATGCTTGTCGAGCATCAGAACTGCGAAAATTTTGAGTTTCTCAAGCGTTTCTTACCTCCAAACTGCCATATCTCGCGAGCGGATTGACTAATCCGCAAAATTTCTGTTGCATCTGAAAGTAGAAATTCGCCCGATTACAACGGTATGCGTACTTTTCCCCTAGACCGTTCTAGTTATGCTTGTCGAGCACCAGAACTGCGAAAATTTTGAGTTTCTCAAGAGTTTCTTACCTCCAAACTGCCATATCTCGCGAACGGATTGACCAATCCGCAAAATTTCTGTTGCATCTGAAAGTAGAAACTCGCCCGATTACAACGGTATGCGTACTTTTCCCCTAGGCCGTTCTAGTTATTCGTTTCGAGCATCAGAACTGCGAAAATGTTGAGTTTCTCAAGCGTTTCTTACATCCAAACTGCCATATCTCGCGAACGGATTGACCAATCCGCAAAATTTCTGTTGCATCTGAAAGTAGAAAGTCGCCCGATTACAACGGTATGCGTACATTTCCCCTAGACCGTTCTAGTTATTCGTTTCGAGCATTAGAACTGCGAAAATTTTGAGTTTCTCAAGCCTTTCTTACCTCCAAACTGCCATATCTCGCGAACGGATTGACCAATCCGCAAAATTTCTGTTGCATCTGAAAGTAGAAACTCGCCCGATTACAACGGTATGCGTACTTTTCCCCTAGGCCGTTCTAGTTATTCGTTTCGAGCATCAGAACTGCGAAAATGTTGAGTTTCTCAAGCGTTTCTTACCTACAAACTGCCATATCTCGCGAACGGATTGAACAATCCGCAAAATTTCTGTTGCATCTGAAAGTAGAAACTCGCCCGATTACAGCGGTATGCGTACTTTTCCCCTAGACTGTTCTAGTTATGCTTGTCGAGCATCAGAACTGCGAAAATTTTGAGTTTCTCAAGCGTTTCTTACTTCCAAACTGCCATATCTCGCGAACGGATTGACCAATCCGCAAAATTTCTGTTGCATCTGAAAGTAGAAACTCGCCCGATTACAGCGGTATGCGTACTTTTCCCCTAGACCGTTCTAGTTATGCTTGTCGAGCATCAGAACTGCGAAAATTTTGAGTTTCTCAAGCGTTTCTTACCTACAAACTGCCATATTTCGCGAACGGATTGACCAATCCGCAAAATTTCTGTTGCATCTGAAAGTAGAAACTCGCCCGATTACAACGGTAGGTGTAGTTTTCCCCTAGGCCGTTCTAGTTATTCGTTTCGAGCATCAGAACTGCGAAAATTTTGAGTTTCTCAAGCGTTTCTTACCTCCAAACTGCCATATCTCGCGAAAGGAATGACCAATCCGCAAAATTTTTGTTGCATCTGAAAGTAGAAACTCGCCCGATTATAACGGTATGCGTACTTTTCCCCTAGTCCGTTCTAGTTATTCGTTTCGAGCATCAGAACTGCGAAAATTTTGAGTTTCTCAAGCGTTTCTTACCTCCAAACTGCCATATCTCGCGAACGGATTGACCAATCCGCAAAATTTCTGTTGCATCTGAAAGTAGAAATTCGCCCGATTACAACGGTATGCGTACTTTTCCCCTAGAACGTTCTGGTTATGCTTGTCGAGCATCAGAACGGCTAAAATTTTGAGTTTCTCAAGCGTTTCTTACCTCCAAACTGCCATATCTCGCGAACGGATTGTCCAATCCGTAAAATTTCTGTTGCATCTGAAAGTAGAAACTCGCCCGATTACAACGGTATGCGTACTTTTCCCCTAGGCCGTTCTAGTTATTCGTTTCGAGCATCAGAACTGCGAAAATGTTGAGTTTCTCAAGCGTTTCTTACCTACAAACTGCCATATCTCGCGAACGGATTGACCAATCCGCAAAATTTCTGTTACATCTGAAAGTAGAAATTCGCCCGATTACAACGGTATGCGTACTTTTCCCCTAGACCGTTCTAGTTATGCTTGTCGAGCATCAGAACTGCGAAAATTTTGAGTTTCTCAAGCGTTTCTTACCTCCAAACTGCCATATCTCGCGAACGGATTGACTAATCCGCAAAATTTCTGTTGCATCTGAAAGTAGAAATTCGCCCGATTACAACGGTATGCGTACTTTTCCCCTAGACCGTTCTAGTTATGCTTGTCGAGCACCAGAACTGCGAAAATTTTGAGTTTCTCAAGAGTTTCTTACCTCCAAACTGCCATATCTCGCGAACGGATTGACCAATCCGCAAAATTTCTGTTGCATCTGAAAGTAGAAACTCGCCCGATTACAACGGTATGCGTACTTTTCCCCTAGGCCGTTCTAGTTATTCGTTTCGAGCATCAGAACTGCGAAAATTTTGAGTTTCTCAAGCGTTTCTTACTTCCAAACTGCCATATCTCGCGAACGGATTGACCAATCCGCAAAATTTCTGTTGCATCTGAAAGTAGAAAGTCGCCCGATTACAACGGTATGCGTACATTTCCCCTAGACCGTTCTAGTTATTCGTTTCGAGCATTAGAACTGCGAAAATTTTGAGTTTCTCAAGCCTTTCTTACCTCCAAACTGCCATATCTCGCGAACGGATTGACCAATCCGCAAAATTTCTGTTGCATCTGAAAGTAGAAATTCGCCCGATTACAACGGTATGCGTACTTTTCCCCTAGGCCGTTCTAGTTATTCGTTTCGAGCATCAGAACTGCGAAAATTTTGAGTTTCTCAAGCGTTTCTTACCTCCAAACTGCCATATCTCGCGAACGGATTGACTAATCCGCAAAATTTCTGTTGCATCTGAAAGTAGAAATTCGCCCGATTACAACGGTATGCGTACTTTTCCCCTAGACCGTTCTAGTTATGCTTGTCGAGCACCAGAACTGCGAAAATTTTGAGTTTCTCAAGAGTTTCTTACCTCCAAACTGCCATATCTCGCGAACGGATTGACCAATCCGCAAAATTTCTGTTGCATCTGAAAGTAGAAACTCGCCCGATTACAGCGGTATGCGTACTTTTCCCCTAGACTGTTCTAGTTATGCTTGTCGAGCATCAGAACTGCGAAAATTTTGAGTTTCTCAAGCGTTTCTTACTTCCAAACTGCCATATCTCGCGAACGGATTGACCAATCCGCAAAATTTCTGTTGCATCTGAAAGTAGAAACTCGCTCGATTACAACGGTAGGTGTAGTTTTCCCCTAGGCCGTTCTAGTTATTCGTTTCGAGCATCAGAACTGCGAAAATTTTGAGTTTCTCAAGCGTTTCTTACCTCCAAACTGCCATATCTCGCGAACGGATTGACTAATCCGCAAAATTTCTGTTGCACCTGAAAGTAGAAACTCGCCCGCTTACAACGGTATGCGTACTTTTCCCCTAGGCCGTTCTAGTTATTCGTTTCGAGCATCAGAACTGCGAAAATTTTGAGTTTCTCAAGCGTTTCTTACCTCCAAACTGCCATATCTCGCGAACGGATTGACCAATCCGCAAAATTTCTGTTGCATCTGAAAGTAGAAACTCGCCCGATTACAGCGGTATGCGTACTTTTCCCCTAGACCGTTCTAGTTATGCTTGTCGAGCATCAGAACTGCGAAAATTTTGAGTTTCTCAAGCGTTTCTTACCTCCAAACTGCCATATCTCGCGAACGGATTGACCAATCCGCAAAATTTCTGTTGCATCTGAAAGTAGAAACTCGCCCGATTACAACGGTATGCGTACTTTTCCCCTAGGCCGTTCTAGTTATTCGTTTCGAGCATCAGAACTGCGAAAATGTTGAGTTTCTCAAGCGTTTCTTACCTACAAACTGCCATATCTCGCGAACGGATTGACCAATCCGCAAAATTTCTGTTGCATCTGAAAGTAGAAATTCGCCCGATTACAACGGTATGCGTACTTTTCCCCTAGAACGTTCTGGTTATGCTTGTCGAGCATCAGAACGGCTAAAATTTTGAGTTTCTCAAGCGTTTCTTACCTCGAAACTGCCATATCTCGCGAACGGATTGACCAATCCGTAAAATTTCTGTTGCATCTGAAAGTAGAAACTCGCCCGATTACAACGGTATGCGTACTTTTCCCCTAGGCCGTTCTAGTTATTCGTTTCGAGCATCAGAACTGCGAAAATGTTGAGTTTCTCAAGCGTTTCTTACCTACAAACTGCCATATCTCGCGAACGGATTGACCAATCCGCAAAATTTCTGTTGCATCTGAAAGTAGAAATTCGCCCGATTACAACGGTATGCGTACTTTTCCCCTAGACCGTTCTAGTTATGCTTGTCGAGCATCAGAACTGCGAAAATTTTGAGTTTCTCAAGCGTTTCTTACCTCCAAACTGCCATATCTCGCGAACGGATTGACCAATCCGCAAAATTTCTGTTGCATCTGAAAGTAGAAACTCGCCCGATTACAACGGTATGCGTACTTTTCCCCTAGTCCGTTCTAGTTATTCGTTTCGAGCATCAGAACTGCGAAAATTTTGAGTTTCTCAAGCGTTTCTTACCTACAAACTGCCATATCTCGCGAACGGATTGACCAATCCGCAAAATTTCTGTTGCATCTGAAAGTAGAAACTCGCCCGATTACAGCGGTATGCGTACTTTTCCCCTAGACCGTTCTAGTTATGCTTGTCGAGCATCAGAACTGCGAAAATTTTGAGTTTCTCAAGCGTTTCTTACTTCCAAACTGCCATATCTCGCGAACGGATTGACCAATCCGCAAAATTTCTGTTGCATCTGAAAGTAGAAACTCGCCCGATTACAACGGTAGGTGTAGTTTTCCTCTAGGCCGTTCTAGTTATTCGTTTCGAGCATCAGAACTGCGAAAATGTTGAGTTTCTCAAGCGTTTCTTACCTCCAAACTGCCATATCTCGCGAACGGATTGACCAATCCGCAAAATTTCTGTTGCACCTGAAAGTAGAAACTCGCCCGATTACAACGGTATGCGTACTTTTCTCCTAGGCCGTTCTGGTTATTCGTTTCGAGTATCAGAACTGTGATAATTTTGAATTTCTCGTCCGTTTCTTGCCTCCAAACTGCCATATCTCGCGAACGGATTGACCAATCCGCAAAATTTCTGTTGCATCTGAAAGTAGAAACTCGCCCGATTACAACGGTATGCGTACGTTTCCCCAAGTCCGTTCTAGTTATTCGTTTCGAGCATCAGAACTGCGAAAATTTTGAGTTTCTCAAGCGTTTCTTACCTCCAAACTGCCATATCTCGCGAACGGATTGACCAATCCGCAAAATTTCTCTTGCATCTGAAAGTAGAAACTCGCCCGATTACAACGGTATGCGTAGTTTTCCCCTAGGCCGTTCTAGTTATTCGTTTCGAGCATCAGAACTGCGAAAATGTTGAGTTTCTCAAGCGTTTCCTACCTACAAACTGCCATATCTCGCGAACGGATTGACCAATCCGCAAAATTTCTGTTGCATCTGAAAGTAGAAACTCGCCCGATTACAGCGGTATGCGTACTTTTCCCCTAGACCGTTCTAGTTATGCTTGTCGAGCATCAGAACTGCGAAAATTTTGAGTTTCTCAAGCGTTTCTTACTTCCAAACTGCCATATCTCGCGAACGGATTGACCAATCCGCAAAATTTCTGTTGCATCTGAAAGTAGAAACTCGACCGATTACAACGGTAGGTGTAGTTTTCCCCTAGGCCGTTCTAGTTATTCGTTTCGAGCATCAGAACTGCGAAAATTTTGAGTTTCTCAAGCGTTTCTTACCTCCAAACTGCCATATCTCGCGAACGGATTGACCAATCCGCAAAATTTCTGTTGCATCTGAAAGTAGAAACTCGCCCGATTACAACGGTATGCGTACTTTTCCCCTAGGCCGTTCTGGTTATTCGTTTCGAGTCAAGAACTGCGATAATTTTGAGTTTCTCGACCGTTTCTTGCCTCCAAACTGCCATATCTCGCGAACGGATTGACCAATCCGCAAAATTTCTGTTGCATCTGAAAGTAGAAACTCGCCCGATTACAACGGTATGCGTACTTTTACCCTAGGCCGTTCTAGTTAATCGTTTCGAGCATCAGAACTGCGAAAATTTTGAGTTTCTCAAGCGTTTCTTACCTCCAAACTGCCATATCTCGCGAACGGATTGACCAATCCGCAAAATTTCTCTTGCATCTGAAAGTAGAAACTCGCCCGATTACAACGGTATGCGTAGTTTTCCCCTAGGCCGTTCTAGTTATTCGTTTCGAGCATCAGAACTGCGAAAATGTTGAGTTTCTCAAGCGTTTCCTACCTACAAACTGCCATATCTCGCGAACGGATTGACCAATCCGCAAAATTTCTGTTGCATCTGAAAGTAGAAACTCGCCCGATTACAGCGGTATGCGTACTTTTCCCCTAGACCGTTCTAGTTATGCTTGTCGAGCATCAGAACTGCGAAAATTTTGAGTTTCTCAAGCGTTTCTTACTTCCAAACTGCCATATCTCGCGAACGGATTGACCAATCCGCAAAATTTCTGTTGCATCTGAAAGTAGAAACTCGACCGATTACAACGGTAGGTGTAGTTTTCCCCTAGGCCGTTCTAGTTATTCGTTTCGAGCATCAGAACTGCGAAAATTTTGAGTTTCTCAAGCGTTTCTTACCTCCAAACTGCCATATCTCGCGAACGGATTGACCAATCCGCAAAATTTCTGTTGCATCTGAAAGTAGAAACTCGCCCGATTACAACGGTATGCGTACTTTTCCCCTAGGCCGTTCTGGTTATTCGTTTCGAGTCAAGAACTGCGATAATTTTGAGTTTCTCGACCGTTTCTTGCCTCCAAACTGCCATATCTCGCGAACGGATTGACCAATCCGCAAAATTTCTGTTGCATCTGAAAGTAGAAACTCGCCCGATTACAACGGTATGCGTACTTTTACCCTAGGCCGTTCTAGTTAATCGTTTCGAGCATCAGAACTGCGAAAATTTTGAGTTTCTCAAGCGTTTCTTACTTCCAAACTGCCATATCTCGCGAACGGATTGACCAATCCGCAAAATTTCTGATGCATCTGAAAGTAGAAACTCGCCCGATTACAACGGTATGCGTACTTTTCCCCTAGGCCGCCCTAGTTATTCGTTTCGAGCATCAGAACTGCGAAAATTTTGTGTTTCTCAAGTGTTTCATACATCCAAACTGCCATATCTCGCGAACGGATTGACCAATCCGCAAAATTTCTGTTGCATCTGAAAGTAGAAACTCGCCCGCTTACAACGGTATGCGTACTTTTCCCCTAGGCCGTTCTAGTTATTCGTTTCGAGCATCAGAACTGCGAAAATGTTGAGTTTCTCAAGCGTTTCTTACTTCCAAACTGCCATATCTCGCGAACGGATTGACCAATCCGCAAAATTTCTGTTGCATCTGAAAGTAGAAACTCGCCCGATTACAACTGTAGGTGTAGCTTTCCCCTAGGCCGTTCTAGTTATTCGTTTCGAGCATCAGAACTGCGAAAATGTTGAGTTTCTCAAGCGTTTCTTACCTCCAAACTGCCATATCTCGCGAACGGATTGACCAATCCGCAAAATTTCTGTTGCATCTGAAAGTAGAAACTCGCCCGATTACAACGGTATGCGTACTTTTCCCGTAGGCCGTTCTGGTTATTCGTTTCGAGCATCAGAACTGCGAAAATTTTGAGTTTCTCAAGCGTTTCTTACCTCCAAACTGCCATATCTCGCGAAAGGAATGACCAATCCGCAAAATTTCTGTTGCATCTGAAAGTAGAAACTCACCCGATTATAACGGTATGCGTACTTTTCCCCTAGTCCGTTCTAGTTATTCGTTTCGAGCATCAGAACTGCGAAAATGTTGAGTTTCTCAAGCGTTTCTTACCTCCAAACTGCCATATCTCGCGAACGGATTGACCAATCCGCAAAATTTCTGTTGCATCTGAAAGTAGAAACTCGCCCGATTACAACGGTATGCGTACTTTTCCCGTAGGCCGTTCTGGTTATTCGTTTCGAGCATCAGAACTGCGAAAATTTTGAGTTTCTCAAGCGTTTCTTACCTCCAAACTGCCATATCTCGCGAAAGGAATGACCAATCCGCAAAATTTCTGTTGCATCTGAAAGTAGAAACTCGCCCGATTATAACGGTATGCGTACTTTTCCCCTAGTCCGTTCTAGTTATTCGTTTCGAGCATCAGAACTGCGAAAATTTTGAGTTTCTCAAGCGTTTCTTACCTCCAAACTGCCATATCTCGCGAACGGATTGACCAATCCGCAAAATTTCTGTTGCATCTGAAAGTAGAAACTCGCCCGATTACAACGGTATGCGTACTTTTCCCCTAGGCCGTTCTGGTTATTCGTTTCGAGTCAAGAACTGCGATAATTTTGAGTTTCTCGACCGTTTCTTGCCTCCAAACTGCCATATCTCGCGAACGGATTGACCAATCCGCAAAATTTCTGTTGCATCTGAAAGTAGAAACTCGCCCGATTACAACGGTATGCGTACTTTTACCCTAGGCCGTTCTAGTTAATCGTTTCGAGCATCAGAACTGCGAAAATTTTGAGTTTCTCATGCGTTTCTTGCTTCCAAACTGCCATATCTCGCGAACGGATTGACCAATCCGCAAAATTTCTGATGCATCTGAAAGTAGAAACTCGCCCGATTACAACGGTATGCGTACTTTTCCCCTAGGCCGCCCTAGAGATTCGTTTCGAGCATCAGAACTGCGAAAATTTTGTGTTTCTCAAGTGTTTCATACATCCAAACTGCCATATCTCGCGAACGGATTGACCAATCCGCAAAATTTCTGTTGCATCTGAAAGTAGAAACTCGCCCGCTTACAACGGTATGCGTACTTTTCCCCTAGGCCGTTCTAGTTATTCGTTTCGAGCATCAGAACTGCGAAAATGTTGAGTTTCTCAAGCGTTTCTTACCTACAAACTGCCATATCTCGCGAACGGATTGACCAATCCGCAAAATTTCTGTTGCATCTGAAAGTAGAAACTCGCCCGATTGCAGCGGTATGCGTACTTTTCCCCTAGACCGTTCTAGTTATGCTTGTCGAGCATCAGAACTGCGAAAATTTTGAGTTTCTCAAGCGTTTCTTACTTCCAAACTGCCATATCTCGCGAACGGATTGACCAATCCGCAAAATTTCTGTTGCATCTGAAAGTAGAAACTCGCCCGATTACAACGGTAGGTGTAGTTTTCGCCTAGGCCGTTCTAGTTATTCGTTTCGAGCATCAGAACTGCGAAAATGTTGAGTTTCTCAAGCGTTTCTTACCTCCAAACTGCCATATCTCGCGAACGGATTGACCAATCCGCAAAATTTCTGTTGCATCTGAAAGTAGAAACTCGCCCGATTACAACGGTATGCGTACTTTTCCCGTAGGCCGTTCTGGTTATTCGTTTCGAGCATCAGAACTGCGAAAATTTTGAGTTTCTCAAGCGTTTCTTACCTCCAAACTGCCATATCTCGCGAAAGGAATGACCAATCCGCAAAATTTCTGTTGCATCTGAAAGTAGAAACTCGCCCGATTATAACGGTATGCGTACTTTTCCCCTAGTCCGTTCTAGTTATTCGTTTCGAGCATCAGAACTGCGAAAATTTTGAGTTTCTCAAGCGTTTCTTACCTCCAAACTGCCATATCTCGCGAACGGATTGACCAATCCGCAAAATTTCTGTTGCATCTGAAAGTAGAAATTCGCCCGATTACAACGGTATGCGTACTTTTCCCCTAGAACGTTCTGGTTATGCTTGTCGAGCATCAGAACGGCTAAAATTTTGAGTTTCTCAAGCGTTTCTTACCTCCAAACTGCCATATCTCGCGAACGGATTGTCCAATCCGTAAAATTTCTGTTGCATCTGAAAGTAGAAACTCGCCCGATTACAACGGTATGCGTACTTTTCCCCTAGGCCGTTCTAGTTATTCGTTTCGAGCATCAGAACTGCGAAAATGTTGAGTTTCTCAAGCGTTTCTTACCTACAAACTGCCATATCTCGCGAACGGATTGACCGATCCGCAAAATTTCTGTTGCATCTGAAAGTAGAAATTCGCCCGATTACAACGGTATGCGTACTTTTCCCCTCGACAGTTCTAGTTATGCTTGTCGAGCATCAGAACTGCGAAAATTTTGAGTTTCTCAAGCGTTTCTTACCTCCAAACTGCCATATCTAGCGAACGGATTGACTAATCCGCAAAATTTCTGTTGCATCTGAAAGTAGAAATTCGCCCGATTACAACGGTATGCGTACTTTTCCCCTAGACCGTTCTAGTTATGCTTGTCGAGCACCAGAACTGCGAAAATTTTGAGTTTCTCAAGAGTTTCTTACCTCCAAACTGCCATATCTCGCGAACGGATTGACCAATCCGCAAAATTTCTGTTGCATCTGAAAGTAGAAACTCGCCCGATTACAACGGTATGCGTACTTTTCCCCTAGGCCGTTCTAGTTATTCGTTTCGAGCATCAGAACTGCGAAAATGTTGAGTTTCTCAAGCGTTTCTTACATCCAAACTGCCATATCTCGCGAACGGATTGACCAATCCGCAAAATTTCTGTTGCATCTGAAAGTAGAAACTCGCCCGATTACAACGGTATGTGTACTTTTCCCCTAGAACGTTCTGGTTATGCTTGTCGAGCATCAGAACTGCTAAAATTTTGAGTTTCTCAAGCGTTTCTTACCTCCAAACTGCCATATCTCGCGAACGGGTTGACCAATCCGTAAAATTTCTGTTGCATCTGAAAGTAGAAACTCGCCCGATTACAACGGTATGCGTACTTTTCCCCTAGGCCGTTCTAGTTATTCGTTTCGAGCATCAGAACTGCGAAAATGTTGAGTTTCTCAAGCGTTTCTTACCTACAAACTGCCATATCTCGCGAACGGATTGACCAATCCGCAAAATTTCTGTTGCATCTGAAAGTAGAAATTCGCCCGATTACAACGGTATGCGTACTTTTCCCCTAGGCCGTTCTAGTTATTCGTTTCGAGCATCAGAACTGCGAAAATTTTGAGTTTCTCAAGCGTTTCTTACCTCCAAACTGCCATATCTCGCGAACGGATTGACTAATCCGCAAAATTTCTGTTGCATCTGAAAGTAGAAATTCGCCCGATTACAACGGTATGCGTACTTTTCCCCTAGACCGTTCTAGTTATGCTTGTCGAGCACCAGAACTGCGAAAATTTTGAGTTTCTCAAGAGTTTCTTACCTCCAAACTGCCATATCTCGCGAACGGATTGACCAATCCGCAAAATTTCTGTTGCATCTGAAAGTAGAAACTCGCCCGATTACAACGGTATGCGTACTTTTCCCCTAGTCCGTTCTAGTTATTCGTTTCGAGCATCAGAACTGCGTAAATTTTGAGTTTCTCAAGCGTTTCTTACCTCCAAACTGCCATATCTCGCGAACGGATTGACCCATCCGCAAAATTTCTGTTGCATCTGAAAGTAGAAACTCGCCCGATTACAACGGTATGCGTACTTTTCCCCTAGTCCGTTCTAGTTATTCGTTTCGAGCATCAGAACTGCGAAAATTTTGAGTTTCTCAAGCGTTTCTTACCTACAAACTGTCATATCTCGCGAACGGATTGACCAATCCGCAAAATTTCTGTTGCATCTGAAAGTACAAACTCGCCCGATTACAACGGTATGCGTACTTTTCCCCTAGGCCGTTCTAGTTATTTGTTTCGAGCATCAGAACTGCAAAAATTTTGAGTTTCTCAAGCGTTTCTTACTTCCAAACTGCCATATCTCGCGAACGGATTGACCAATCCGCAAAATTTCTTTTGCATCTGAAAGTAGAAACTCGCCCGATTACAACGGTATGCGTACTTTTCCCCTAGGCCGTTCTAGTTATTCGTTTCGAGCATCAGAACTGCGAAAATGTTGAGTTTCTCAAGCGTTTCTTACTTCCAAACTGCCATATCTCGCGAACGGATTGACCAATCCGCAAAATTTCTGTTGCATCTGAAAGTAGAAATTCGCCCGATTACAACGGTATGCGTACTTTTCCCCTAGAACGTTCTGGTTATGCTTGTCGAGCATCAGAACGGCTAAAATTTTGAGTTTCTCAAGCGTTTCTTACCTCGAAACTGCCATATCTCGCGAACGGATTGACCAATCCGTAAAATTTCTGTTGCATCTGAAAGTAGAAACTCGCCCGATTACAACGTTATGCGTACTTTTCCCCTAGGCCGTTCTAGTTATTCGTTTCGAGCATCAGAACTGCGAAAATGTTGAGTTTCTCAAGCGTTTCTTACCTACAAACTGCCATATCTCGCGAACGGATTGACCAATCCGCAAAATTTCTGTTGCATCTGAAAGTAGAAATTCGCCCGATTACAACGGTATGCGTACTTTTCCCCTAGACCGTTCTAGCTATGCTTGTCGAGCATCAGAACTGCGAAAATTTTGAGTTTCTCAAGCGTTTCTTACCTCCAAACTGCCATATCTCGCGAACGGATTGACCAATCCGCAAAATTTCTGTTGCATCTGAAAGTAGAAACTCGCCCGATTACAACGGTAGGTGTAGTGTTCCCCTAGGCCATTCTAGTTATTCGTTTCGAGCATCAGAACTGCGAAAATTTTGAGTTTCTCAAGCGTTTCTTACCTCCAAACTGCCATATCTCGCGAACGGATTGACTAATCCGCAAAATTTCTGTTGCATCTGAAAGTAGAAATTCGCCCGATTACAACGGTATGCGTACTTTTCCCCTAGACCGTTCTAGTTATGCTTGTCGAGCACCAGAACTGCGAAAATTTTGAGTTTCTCAAGAGTTTCTTACCTCCAAACTGCCATATCTCGCGAACGGATTGACCAATCCGCAAAATTTCTGTTGCATCTGAAAGTAGAAACTCGCCCGATTACAACGGTATGCGTACTTTTCCCCTAGGCCGTTCTAGTTATTCGTTTCGAGCATCAGAACTGCGAAAATGTTGAGTTTCTCAAGAGTTTCTTACATCCAAACTGCCATATCTCGCGAACGGATTGACCAATCCGCAAAATTTCTGTTGCATCTGAAAGTAGAAACTCGCCCGATTACAACGGTATGCGTACTTTTCCCCTAGGCCGTTCTGGTTATTCGTTTCGAGTATCAGAACTGTGATAATTTTGAATTTCTCGACCGTTTCTTGCCTCCAAACTGCCATATCTCGCGAACGGATTGACCAATCCGCAAAATTTCTGTTGCATCTGAAAGTAGAAACTCGCCCGATTACAACGGTATGCGTACGTTTCCCCAAGTCCGTTCTAGTTATTCGTTTCGAGCATCAGAACTGCGAAAATTTTGAGTTTCTCAAGCGTTTCTTACCTCCAAACTGCCATATCTGACGAACGGATTGACCAATCCGCAAAATTTCTGTTGCATCTGAAAGTAGAAAGTCGCCCGATTACAACGGTATGCGTACTTTTCCCCTAGACCGTTCTAGTTATGCTTGTCGAGCATCAGAACTGCGAAAATTTTGAGTTTCTCAAGCGTTTCTTACCTCCAAACTGCCATATCTCGCGAACGGATTGACTAATCCGCAAAATTTCTGTTGCATCTGAAAGTAGAAACTCGCCCGCTTACAACGGTATGCGTACTTTTCCCCTAGGCCGTTCTAGTTATTCGTTTCGAGCATCAGAACTGCGAAAATTTTGAGTTTCTCAAGCGTTTCTTACCTCCAAACTGCCATATCTCGCGAACGGATTGACCAATCCGCAAAATTTCTGTTGCATCTGAAGGTAGAAACTCGCCCGATTACAACGGTATGCGTACGTTTCCCCAAGTCCGTTCTAGTTATTCGTTTCGAGCATTAGAACTGCGAAAATTTTGAGTTTCTCAAGCCTTTCTTACCTCCAAACTGCCATATCCCGCGAACGGATTGACCAATCCGCAAAATTTCTGTTGCATCTGAAAGTAGAAACTCGCCCGATTACAACGGTATGCGTACTTTTCCCCTAGGCCGTTCTAGTTATTCGTTTCGAGCATCAGAACTGCGAAAATGTTGAGTTTCTCAAGCGTTTCTTACCTACAAACTGCCATATCTCGCGAACGGATTGACCAATCCGCAAAATTTCTGTTGCATCTGAAAGTAGAAACTCGCCCGATTACAGCGGTATGCGTACTTTTCCCCTAGACCGTTCTAGTTATGCTTGTCGAGCATCAGAACTGCGAAAATTTTGAGTTTCTCAAGCGTTTCTTACTTCCAAACTGCCATATCTCGCGAACGGATTGACCAATCCGCAAAATTTCTGTTGCATCTGAAAGTAGAAACTCGCCCGATTACAACGGTAGGTGTAGTTTTCCCCTAGGCCGTTCTAGTTATTCGTTTCGAGCATCAGAACTGCGAAAATTTTGAGTTTCTCAAGCGTTTCTTACCTCCAAACTGCCATATCTCGCGAAAGGAATGACCAATCCGCAAAATTTCTGTTGCATCTGAAAGTAGAAACTCGCCCGATTACAACGGTATGCGTACTTTTCCCCTAGTCCGTTCTAGTTATTCGTTTCGAGCATCAGAACTGCGAAAATTTTGAGTTTCTCAAGCGTTTCTTACCTCCAAACTGCCATATCTCGCGACCGGATTGACCAATCCGCAAAATTTCTGTTGCATCTGAAAGTAGAAATTCGCCCGATTACAACGGTATGTGTACTTTTCCCCTAGAACGTTCTGGTTATGCTTGTCGAGCATCAGAACTGCTAAAATTTTGAGTTTCTCAAGCGTTTCTTACCTCCAAACTGCCATATCTCGCGAACGGATTGACCAATCCGTAAAATTTCTGTTGCATCTGAAAGTAGAAACTCGCCCGATTACAACGGTATGCGTACTTTTCCCCTAGGCCGTTCTAGTTATTCGTTTCGAGCATCAGAACTGCGAAAATGTTGAGTTTCTCAAGCGTTTCTTACCTACAAACTGCCATATCTCGCGAACGGATTGACCAATCCGCAAAATTTCTGTTGCATCTGAAAGTAGAAATTCGCCCGATTACAACGGTATGCGTACTTTTCCCCTAGGCCGTTCTAGTTATTCGTTTCGAGCATCAGAACTGCGAAAATTTTGAGTTTCTCAAGCGTTTCTTACCTCCAAACTGCCATATCTCGCGAACGGATTGACTAATCCGCAAAATTTCTGTTGCATCTGAAAGTAGAAATTCGCCCGATTACAACGGTATGCGTACTTTTCCCCTAGACCGTTCTAGTTATGCTTGTCGAGCACCAGAACTGCGAAAATTTTGAGTTTCTCAAGAGTTTCTTACCTCCAAACTGCCATATCTCGCGAACGGATTGACCAATCCGCAAAATTTCTGTTGCATCTGAAAGTAGAAACTCGCCCGATTACAACGGTATGCGTACTTTTCCCCTAGTCCGTTCTAGTTATTCGTTTCGAGCATCAGAACTGCGAAAATTTTGAGTTTCTCAAGCGTTTCTTACCTCCAAACTGCCATATCTCGCGAACGGATTGACCCATCCGCAAAATTTCTGTTGCATCTGAAAGTAGAAACTCGCCCGATTACAACGGTATGCGTACTTTTCCCCTAGTCCGTTCTAGTTATTCGTTTCGAGCATCAGAACTGCGAAAATTTTGAGTTTCTCAAGCGTTTCTTACCTACAAACTGCCATATCTCGCGAACGGATTGACCAATCCGCAAAATTTCCGTTGCATCTGAAAGTACAAACTCGCCCGATTACAACGGTATGCGTACTTTTCCCCTAGGCCGTTCTAGTTATTTGTTTCGAGCATCAGAACTGCGAAAATTTTGAGTTTCTCAAGCGTTTCTTACATCCAAACTGCCATATCTCGCGAACGGATTGACCAATCCGCAAAATTTCTGTTGCATCTGAAAGTAGAAACTCGCCCGATTACAACGGTATGCGTACTTTTCCCCTAGGCCGTTCTGGTTATTCGTTTCGAGCATCAGAACTGTGAAAATTTTGAGTTTCTCAACCGTTTCTTACCTCCAAACTGCCATATCTCGCGAACGGATTGACCAATCCGCAAAATTTCTGTTGCATCTGAAAGTTGAAAGTCGCCCGATTACAACGGTATGCGTACTTTTCCCCTAGACCGTTCTAGTTATGCTTGTCGAGCATCAGAACTGCGAAAATTTTGAGTTTCTCAAGCGTTTCTTACCTCCAAACTGCCATATCTCGCGAACGGATTGACTAATCCGCAAAATTTCTGTTGCACCTGAAAGTAGAAACTCGCCCGCTTACAACGGTATGCGTACTTTTCCCCTAGGCCGTTCTAGTTATTCGTTTCGAGCATCAGAACTGCGAAAATTTTGAGTTTCTCAAGCGTTTCTTACCTCCAAACTGCCATATCTCGCGAACGGATTGACCAATCCGCAAAATTTCTGTTGCATCTGAAAGTAGAAACTCGCCCGATTACAGCGGTATGCGTACTTTTCCCCTAGACCGTTCTAGTTATGCTTGTCGAGCATCAGAACTGCGAAAATTTTGAGTTTCTCAAGCGTTTCTTACCTCCAAACTGCCATATCTCGCGAACGGATTGACCAATCCGCAAAATTTCTGTTGCATCTGAAAGTAGAAACTCGCCCGATTACAACGGTATGCGTACTTTTCCCCTAGTCCGTTCTAGTTATTCGTTTCGAGCATCAGAACTGCGAAAATTTTGAGTTTCTCAAGCGTTTCTTACCTCCAAACTGCCATATCTCGCGAACGGATTGACCCATCCGCAAAATTTCTGTTGCATCTGAAAGTAGAAACTCGCCCGATTACAACGGTATGCGTACTTTTCCCCTAGTCCGTTCTAGTTATTCGTTTCGAGCATCAGAACTGCGAAAATTTTGAGTTTCTCAAGCGTTTCTTACCTACAAACTGCCATATCTCGCGAACGGATTGACCAATCCGCAAAATTTCCGTTGCATCTGAAAGTACAAACTCGCCCGATTACAACGGTATGCGTACTTTTCCCCTAGGCCGCTCTAGTTATTCGTTTCGAGCATCAGAACTGCGAAAATTTTGAGTTTCTCAAGCGTTTCTTACCTCGAAACTGCCATATCTCGCGAACGGATTGACCAATCCGCAAAATTTCTGTTGCATCTGAAAGTAGAAACTCGCCCGATTACAACGGTATGCGTACTTTTCCCCTAGACCGTTCTGGTTATTCGTTTCGATCATCAGAACTGTGAAAATTTTGAGTTTCTCAACCGTTTCTTACCTCCAAACTGCCATATCTCGCGAACGGATTGACCAATCCGCAAAATTTCTGTTGCATCTGAAAGTAGAAATTCGCCCGATTACAACGGTATGCGTACTTTTCCCCTAGACCGTTCTAGCTATGCTTGTCGAGCATCAGAACTGCGAAAATTTTGAGTTTCTCAAGCGTTTCTTACCTCCAAACTGCCATATCTCGCGAACGGATTGACCAATCCGCAAAATTTCTGTTGCATCTGAAAGTAGAAACTCGCCCGATTACAACGGTAGGTGTAGTGTTCCCCTAGGCCATTCTAGTTATTCGTTTCGAGCATCAGAACTGCGAAAATTTTGAGTTTCTCAAGCGTTTCTTACCTCCAAACTGCCATATCTCGCGAACGGATTGACTAATCCGCAAAATTTCTGTTGCATCTGAAAGTAGAAATTCGCCCGATTACAACGGTATGCGTACTTTTCCCCTAGACCGTTCTAGTTATGCTTGTCGAGCACCAGAACTGCGAAAATTTTGAGTTTCTCAAGAGTTTCTTACCTCCAAACTGCCATATCTCGCGAACGGATTGACCAATCCGCAAAATTTCTGTTGCATCTGAAAGTAGAAACTCGCCCGATTACAACGGTATGCGTACTTTTCCCCTAGGCCGTTCTAGTTATTCGTTTCGAGCATCAGAACTGCGAAAATGTTGAGTTTCTCAAGAGTTTCTTACATCCAAACTGCCATATCTCGCGAACGGATTGACCAATCCGCAAAATTTCTGTTGCATCTGAAAGTAGAAACTCGCCCGATTACAACGGTATGCGTACTTTTCCCCTAGGCCGTTCTGGTTATTCGTTTCGAGTATCAGAACTGTGATAATTTTGAATTTCTCGACCGTTTCTTGCCTCCAAACTGCCATATCTCGCGAACGGATTGACCAATCCGCAAAATTTCTGTTGCATCTGAAAGTAGAAACTCGCCCGATTACAACGGTATGCGTACGTTTCCCCAAGTCCGTTCTAGTTATTCGTTTCGAGCATCAGAACTGCGAAAATTTTGAGTTTCTCAAGCGTTTCTTACCTCCAAACTGCCATATCTGACGAACGGATTGACCAATCCGCAAAATTTCTGTTGCATCTGAAAGTAGAAAGTCGCCCGATTACAACGGTATGCGTACTTTTCCCCTAGACCGTTCTAGTTATGCTTGTCGAGCATCAGAACTGCGAAAATTTTGAGTTTCTCAAGCGTTTCTTACCTCCAAACTGCCATATCTCGCGAACGGATTGACTAATCCGCAAAATTTCTGTTGCATCTGAAAGTAGAAACTCGCCCGCTTACAACGGTATGCGTACTTTTCCCCTAGGCCGTTCTAGTTATTCGTTTCGAGCATCAGAACTGCGAAAATTTTGAGTTTCTCAAGCGTTTCTTACCTCCAAACTGCCATATCTCGCGAACGGATTGACCAATCCGCAAAATTTCTGTTGCATCTGAAGGTAGAAACTCGCCCGATTACAACGGTATGCGTACGTTTCCCCAAGTCCGTTCTAGTTATTCGTTTCGAGCATTAGAACTGCGAAAATTTTGAGTTTCTCAAGCCTTTCTTACCTCCAAACTGCCATATCCCGCGAACGGATTGACCAATCCGCAAAATTTCTGTTGCATCTGAAAGTAGAAACTCGCCCGATTACAACGGTATGCGTACTTTTCCCCTAGGCCGTTCTAGTTATTCGTTTCGAGCATCAGAACTGCGAAAATGTTGAGTTTCTCAAGCGTTTCTTACCTACAAACTGCCATATCTCGCGAACGGATTGACCAATCCGCAAAATTTCTGTTGCATCTGAAAGTAGAAACTCGCCCGATTACAGCGGTATGCGTACTTTTCCCCTAGACCGTTCTAGTTATGCTTGTCGAGCATCAGAACTGCGAAAATTTTGAGTTTCTCAAGCGTTTCTTACTTCCAAACTGCCATATCTCGCGAACGGATTGACCAATCCGCAAAATTTCTGTTGCATCTGAAAGTAGAAACTCGCCCGATTACAACGGTAGTTGTAGTTTTCCCCTAGGCCGTTCTAGTTATTCGTTTCGAGCATCAGAACTGCGAAAATTTTGAGTTTCTCAAGCGTTTCTTACCTCCAAACTGCCATATCTCGCGAAAGGAATGACCAATCCGCAAAATTTCTGTTGCATCTGAAAGTAGAAACTCGCCCGATTACAACGGTATGCGTACTTTTCCCCTAGTCCGTTCTAGTTATTCGTTTCGAGCATCAGAACTGCGAAAATTTTGAGTTTCTCAAGCGTTTCTTACCTCCAAACTGCCATATCTCGCGACCGGATTGACCAATCCGCAAAATTTCTGTTGCATCTGAAAGTAGAAATTCGCCCGATTACAACGGTATGTGTACTTTTCCCCTAGAACGTTCTGGTTATGCTTGTCGAGCATCAGAACTGCTAAAATTTTGAGTTTCTCAAGCGTTTCTTACCTCCAAACTGCCATATCTCGCGAACGGATTGACCAATCCGTAAAATTTCTGTTGCATCCGAAAGTAGAAACTCGCCCGATTACAACGGTATGCGTACTTTTCCCCTAGTCCGTTCTAGTTATTCGTTTCGAGCATCAGAACTGCGAAAATTTTGAGTTTCTCGAGCGTTTCTTACCTCCAAACTGCCATATCTCGCGAACGGATTGACCCATCCGCAAAATTTCTGTTGCATCTGAAAGTAGAAACTCGCCCGATTACAACGGTATGCGTACTTTTCCCCTAGTCCGTTCTAGTTATTCGTTTCGAGCATCAGAACTGCGAAAATTTTGAGTTTCTCAAGCGTTTCTTACCTACAAACTGCCATATCTCGCGAACGGATTGACCAATCCGCAAAATTTCCGTTGCATCTGAAAGTACAAACTCGCCCGATTACAACGGTATGCGTACTTTTCCCCTAGGCCGTTCTAGTTATTTGTTTCGAGCATCAGAACTGCGAAAATTTTGAGTTTCTCAAGCGTTTCTTACTTCCAAACTGCCATATCTCGCGAACGGATTGACCAATCCGCAAAATTTCTGTTGCATCTGAAAGTAGAAACTCGCCCGATTACAACGGTATGCGTACTTTTCCCCTAGGCCGTTCTGGTTATTCGTTTCGAGCATCAGAACTGTGAAAATTTTGAGTTTCTCAACCGTTTCTTACCTCCAAACTGCCATATCTCGCGAACGGATTGACCAATCCGCAAAATTTCTGTTGCATCTGAAAGTTGAAAGTCGCCCGATTACAACGGTATGCGTACTTTTCCCCTAGACCGTTCTAGTTATGCTTGTCGAGCATCAGAACTGCGAAAATTTTGAGTTTCTCAAGCGTTTCTTACCTCCAAACTGCCATATCTCGCGAACGGATTGACTAATCCGCAAAATTTCTGTTGCACCTGAAAGTAGAAACTCGCCCGCTTACAACGGTATGCGTACTTTTCCCCTAGGCCGTTCTAGTTATTCGTTTCGAGCATCAGAACTGCGAAAATTTTGAGTTTCTCAAGCGTTTCTTACCTCCAAACTGCCATATCTCGCGAACGGATTGACCAATCCGCAAAATTTCTGTTGCATCTGAAAGTAGAAACTCGCCCGATTACAGCGGTATGCGTACTTTTCCCCTAGACCGTTCTAGTTATGCTTGTCGAGCATCAGAACTGCGAAAATTTTGAGTTTCTCAAGCGTTTCTTACCTCCAAACTGCCATATCTCGCGAACGGATTGACCAATCCGCAAAATTTCTGTTGCATCTGAAAGTAGAAACTCGCCCGATTACAACGGTATGCGTACTTTTCCCCTAGTCCGTTCTAGTTATTCGTTTCGAGCATCAGAACTGCGAAAATTTTGAGTTTCTCAAGCGTTTCTTACCTCCAAACTGCCATATCTCGCGAACGGATTGACCCATCCGCAAAATTTCTGTTGCATCTGAAAGTAGAAACTCGCCCGATTACAACGGTATGCGTACTTTTCCCCTAGTCCGTTCTAGTTATTCGTTTCGAGCATCAGAACTGCGAAAATTTTGAGTTTCTCAAGCGTTTCTTACCTACAAACTGCCATATCTCGCGAACGGATTGACCAATCCGCAAAATTTCCGTTGCATCTGAAAGTACAAACTCGCCCGATTACAACGGTATGCGTACTTTTCCCCTAGGCCGTTCTAGTTATTTGTTTCGAGCATCAGAACTGCGAAAATTTTGTGTTTCTCAAGCGTTTCTTACTTCCAAACTGCCATACCTCGCGAACGGATTGACCAATCCGCAAAATTTCTGTTGCATCTGAAAGTAGAAACTCGCCCGATTACAACGGTATGCGTACTTTTCCCCTAGTCCGTTCTAGTTATTCGTTTCGAGCATCAGAACTGCGAAAATTTTGAGTTTCTCAAGCGTTTCTTACCTCCAAACTGCCATATCTCGCGAACGGATTGACCCATCCGCAAAATTTCTGTTGCATCTGAAAGTAGAAACTCGCCCGATTACAACGGTATGCGTACTTTTCCCCTAGTCCGTTCTAGTTATTCGTTTCGAGCATCAGAACTGCGAAAATTTTGAGTTTCTCAAGCGTTTCTTACCTCCAAACTGCCATATCTCGCGAACGGATTGACCAATCCGCAAAATTTCTGTTGCATCTGAAAGTAGAAACTCGCCCGATTGCAGCGGTATGCGTACTTTTCCCCTAGACCGTTCTAGTTATGCTTGTCGAGCATCAGAACTGCGAAAATTTTGAGTTTCTCAAGCGTTTCTTACTTCCAAACTGCCATATCTCGCGAACGGATTGACCAATCCGCAAAATTTCTGTTGCATCTGAAAGTAGAAACTCGCCCGATTACAACGGTAGGTGTAGTTTTCCCCTAGGCCGTTCTAGTTATTCGTTTCGAGCATCAGAACTGCGAAAATGTTGAGTTTCTCAAGCGTTTCTTACCTCCAAACTGCCATATCTCGCGAACGGATTGACCAATCCGCAAAATTTCTGTTGCATCTGAAAGTAGAAACTCGCCCGATTACAACGGTATGCGTACTTTTCCCCTAGGCCGTTCTGGTTATTCGTTTCGAGTATCAGAACTGTGATAATTTTGAATTTCTCGTCCGTTTCTTGCCTCCAAACTGCCATATCTCGCGAACGGATTGACCAATCCGCAAAATTTCTGTTGCATCTGAAAGTAGAAACTCGCCCGATTACAACGTTATGCGTACTTTTCCCCTAGGCCGTTCTGGTTATTCGTTTCGAGTATCAGAACTGTGATAATTTTGAATTTCTCGACCGTTTCTTGCCTCCAAACTGCCATATCTCGCGAACGGATTGACCAATCCGCAAAATTTCTGTTGCATCTGAAAGTAGAAACTCGCCCGATTACAACGGTATGCGTACGTTTCCCCAAGTCCGTTCTAGTTATTCGTTTCGAGAATCAGAACTGCGAAAATTTTGAGTTTCTCAAGCGTTTCTTACCTCCAAACTGCCATATCTGACGAACGGATTGACCAATCCGCAAAATTTCTGTTGCATCTGAAAGTAGAAAGTCGCCCGATTACAACGGTATGCGTACTTTTCCCCTAGATCGTTCTAGTTATGCTTGTCGAGCATCAGAACTGCGAAAATTTTGAGTTTCTCAAGCGTTTCTTACCTACAAACTGCCATATCTCGCGAACGGATTGACCAATCCGCAAAATTTCCGTTGCATCTGAAAGTACAAACTCGCCCGATTACAACGGTATGCGTACTTTTCCCCTAGGCCGTTCTAGTTATTCGTTTCGAGCATCAGAACTGCGAAAATTTTGAGTTTCTCAAGCGCTTCTTACCTACAAACTGCCATATCTCGCGAACGGATTGACCCATCCGCAAAATTTCTGTTGCATCTGAAAGTAGAAACTCGCCCGATTACAACGGTATGCGTACTTTTCCCCTAGGCCGTTCTAGTTATTCGTTTCGAGCATCAGAACTGCGAAAATTTTGAGTTTCTCAAGCGTTTCTTACCTCCAAACTGCCATATCTCGCGAACGGATTGACTAATCCGCAAAATTTCTGTTGCATCTGAAAGTAGAAATTCGCCCGATTACAACGGTATGCGTACTTTTCCCCTAGACCGTTCTAGTTATGCTTGTCGAGCACCAGAACTGCGAAAATTTTGAGTTTCTCAAGAGTTTCTTACCTCCAAACTGCCATATCTCGCGAACGGATTGACCAATCCGCAAAATTTCTGTTGCATCTGAAAGTAGAAACTCGCCCGATTACAACGGTATGCGTACTTTTCCCCTAGTCCGTTCTAGTTATTCGTTTCGAGCATCAGAACTGCGAAAATTTTGAGTTTCTCAAGCGTTTCTTACCTCCAAACTGCCATATCTCGCGAACGGATTGACCCATCCGCAAAATTTCTGTTGCATCTGAAAGTAGAAACTCGCCCGATTACAACGGTATGCGTACTTTTCCCCTAGTCCGTTCTAGTTATTCGTTTCGAGCATCAGAACTGCGAAAATTTTGAGTTTCTCAAGCGTTTCTTACCTACAAACTGCCATATCTCGCGAACGGATTGACCAATCCGCAAAATTTCTGTTGCATCTGAAAGTACAAACTCGCCCGATTACAACGGTATGCGTACTTTTCCCCTAGACCGTTCTAGTTATGCTTGTCGAGCATCAGAACTGCGAAAATTTTGAGTTTCTCAAGCGTTTCTTACCTCCAAACTGCCAAATCTCGCGAACGGAATGACCAATCCGCAAAATTTCTGTTGCATCTGAAAGTAGAAACTCGCCCGATTACAACGGTATGCGTACTTTTCCCCTAGGCCGTTCTGGTTATTCGTTTCGAGTCAAGAACTGTGATAATTTTGAGTTTCTCGACCGTTTCTTGCCTCCAAACTGCCATATCTCGCGAAAGGATTGACCAATCCGCAAAATTTCTGTTGCATCTGAAAGTAGAAACTCGCCCGATTACAACGGTATGCGTACTTTTCCCCTAGGCCGCCCTAGTTATTCGTTTCGAGCATCAGAACTGCGAAAATTTTGTGTTTCTCAAGTGTTTCATACATCCAAACTGCCATATCTCGCGAACGGATTGACCAATCCGCAAAATTTCTGTTGCATCTGAAAGTAGAAACTCGCCCGCTTACAACGGTATGCGTACTTTTCCCCTAGACCGTTCTAGTTATGCTTGTCGAGCATCAGAACTGCGAAAATGTTGAGTTTCTCAAGCGCTTCTTACCTACAAACTGCCATATCTCGCGAACGGATTGACCAATCCGCAAAATTTCTGTTGCATCTGAAAGTAGAAACTCGCCCGATTACAGCTGTATGCGTACTTTTCCCCTAGACCGTTCTAGTTATGCTTGTCGAGCATCAGAACTGCGAAAATTTTGGGTTTCTCAAGCGTTTCTTACTTCCAAACTGCCATATCTCGCGAACGGATTGACCAATCCGCAAAATTTCTGTTGCATCTGAAAGTAGAAACTCGCCCGATTACAACGGTATGCGTACTTTTCCCCTAGGCCGTTCTAGTTATTCGTTTCGAGCATCAGAACTGCGAAAATGTTGAGTTTCTCAAGCGTTTCTTACCTCCAAACTGCCATATCTCGCGAACGGATTGACCAATCCGCAAAATTTCTGTTGCATCTGAAAGTAGAAACTCGCCCAATTACAACGGTATGCGTACTTTTCCCCTAGGCCGTTCTGGTTATTCATTTCGAGTATCAGAACTGTGATAATTTTGAATTTCTCGACCGTTTCTTGCCTCCAAACTGCCATATCTCGCGAACGGATTGACCAATCCGCAAAATTTCTGTTGCATCTGAAAGTAGAAACTCGCCCGATTACAACGGTATGCGTACGTTTCCCCAAGTCCGTTCTAGTTATTCGTTTCGAGCATCAGAACTGCGAAAATTTTGAGTTTCTCAAGCGTTTCTTACCTCCAAACTGCCATATCTCGCGAACGGATTGACCAATCCGCAAAATTTCTGTTGCATCTGAAAGTAGAAAGTCGCCCGATTACAACGGTATGCGTACTTTTCCCCTAGACCGTTCTAGTTATGCTTGTCGAGCATCAGAACTGCGAAAATTTTGAGTTTCTCAAGCGTTTCTTACCTCCAAACTGCCATATCTCGCGAACGGATTGACTAATCCGCAAAATTTCTGTTGCATCTGAAAGTAGAAACTCGCCCGCTTACAACGGTATGCGTACTTTTCCCCTAGGCCGTTCTAGTTATTCGTTTCGAGCATCAGAACTGCGAAAATTTTGAGTTTCTCAAGCTTTTCTTACCTCCAAACTGCCATATCCCGCGAACGGATTGACCAATCCGCAAAATTTCTGTTGCATCTGAAAGTAGAAACTCGCCCGATTACAAGGGTATGCGTACGTTTCCCCAAGTCCGTTCTAGTTATTCGTTTCGAGCATCAGAACTGCGAAAATTTTGAGTTTCTCAAGCGTTTCTTACCTCCAAACTGCCATATCTCGCGAACGGATTGACCAATCCGCAAAATTTCTGTTGCATCTGAAAGTAGAAAGTCGCCCGATTACAACGGTATGCGTACTTTTCCCCTAGACCGTTCTAGTTATGCTTGTCGAGCATCAGAACTGCGAAAATTTTGAGTTTCTCAAGCGTTTCTTGCCTCCAAACTGCCATATCTCGCGAACGGATTGACCAATCCGCAAAATTTCTGTTGCATCTGAAAGTAGAAACTCGCCCGATTACAACGGTATGCGTACTTTTCCCCTAGGCCGTTCTGGTTATTCGTTTCGAGCATCAGAACTGCGAAAATTTTGTGTTTCTCAAGTGTTTCATACATCCAAACTGCCATATCTCGCGAACGGATTGACCAATCCGCAAAATTTCTGTTGCATCTGAAAGTAGAAACTCGCCCGATTACAACGGTATGCGTAAGTTTCCCCAAGTCCGTTCTAGTTATTCGTTTCGAGCATCAGAACTGCGAAAATTTTGAGTTTCTCAAGCGTTTCTTACCTCCAAACTGCCATATCTCGCGAACGGATTGACCAATCCGCAAAATTTCTGTTGCATCTGAAAGTAGAAACTCGCCCGATTACAACGGTATGCGTACTTTTACCCTAGGCCGTTCTAGTTAATCGTTTCGAGCATCAAAACTGCGAAAATTTTGAGTTTCTCAAGCGTTTCTTACTTCCAAACTGCCATATCTCGCGAACGGATTGACCAATCCGCAAAATTTCTGATGCATCTGAAAGTAGAAACTCGCCCGATTACAACGGTATGCGTACTTTTCCCCTAGGCCGTTCTGGTTATTCGTTTCGAGTATCAGAACTGTGATAATTTTGAATTTCTCGACCGTTTCTTGCCTCCAAACTGCCATATCTCGCGAACGGATTGACCAATCCGCAAAATTTCTGTTGCATCTGAAAGTAGAAACTCGCCCGATTACAACGGTATGCGTACGTTTCCCCAAGTCCGTTCTAGTTATTCGTTTCGAGCATCAGAACTGCGAAAATTTTGAGTTTCTCAAGCGTTTCTTACATACAAACTGCCATATCTCGCGAACGGATTGACCAATCCGCAAAATTTCTGTTGCATCTGAAAGTAGAAAGTCGCCCGATTACAACGGTATGCGTACTTTTCCCCTAGACCGTTCTAGTTATGCTTGTCGAGCATCAGAACTGCGAAAATTTTGAGTTTCTCAAGCGTTTCTTACCTCCAAACTGCCAAATCTCGCGAACGGAATGACCAATCCGCAAAATTTCTGTTGCATCTGAAAGTAGAAACTCGCCCGATTACAACGGTATGCGTACTTTTCCCCTAGGCCGTTCTGGTTATTCGTTTCGAGTCAAGAACTGTGATAATTTTGAGTTTCTCGACCGTTTCTTGCCTCCAAACTGCCATATCTCGCGAAAGGATTGACCAATCCGCAAAATTTCTGTTGCATCTGAAAGTAGAAACTCGCCCGATTACAACGGTATGCGTACTTTTCCCCTAGGCCGCCCTAGTTATTCGTTTCGAGCATCAGAACTGCGAAAATTTTGTGTTTCTCAAGTGTTTCATACATCCAAACTGCCATATCTCGCGAACGGATTGACCAATCCGCAAAATTTCTGTTGCATCTGAAAGTAGAAACTCGCCCGCTTACAACGGTATGCGTACTTTTCCCCTAGGCCGTTCTAGTTATTCGTTTCGAGCATCAGAACTGCGAAAATGTTGAGTTTCTCAAGCGCTTCTTACCTACAAACTGCCATATCTCGCGAACGGATTGACCAATCCGCAAAATTTCTGTTGCATCTGAAAGTAGAAACTCGCCCGATTACAGCTGTATGCGTACTTTTCCCCTAGACCGTTCTAGTTATGCTTGTCGAGCATCAGAACTGCGAAAATTTTGGGTTTCTCAAGCGTTTCTTACTTCCAAACTGCCATATCTCGCGAACGGATTGACCAATCCGCAAAATTTCTGTTGCATCTGAAAGTAGAAACTCGCCCGATTACAACGGTATGCGTACTTTTCCCGTAGGACGTTGTAGTTATTCGTTTCGAGCATGAGAACTGCGAATATTTTGGGTTTCTCAAGCGTTGCTTACCTCCAAACTGCCATATCTCGTGAACGGATTGACCAATCCGCAAAATTTCTGTTGCATCTGAAAGTAGAAACTCGCCCGATTACAACGGTAGGTGTAGTTTTCCCCTAGGCCGTTCTAGTTATTCGTTTCGAGCATCAGAACTGCGAAAATGTTGAGTTTCTCAAGCGTTTCTTACCTCCAAACTGCCATATCTCGCGAACGGATTGACCAATCCGCAAAATTTCTGTTGCATCTGAAAGTAGAAACTCGCCCCATTACAACGGTATGCGTACTTTTCCCCTAGGCCGTTCTGGTTATTCGTTTCGAGTATCAGAACTGTGATAATTTTGAATTTCTCGACCGTTTCTTGCCTCCAAACTGCCATATCTCGCGAACGGATTGACCAATCCGCAAAATTTCTGTTGCATCTGAAAGTAGAAACTCGCCCGATTACAACGGTATGCGTACGTTTCCCCAAGTCCGTTCTAGTTATTCGTTTCGAGCATCAGAACTGCGAAAATTTTGAGTTTCTCAAGCGTTTCTTACCTCCAAACTGCCATATCTCGCGAACGGATTGACCAATCCGCAAAATTTCTGTTGCATCTGAAAGTAGAAAGTCGCCCGATTACAACGGTATGCGTACTTTTCCCCTAGACCGTTCTAGTTATGCTTGTCGAGCATCAGAACTGCGAAAATTTTGAGTTTCTCAAGCGTTTCTTACCTCCAAACTGCCATATCTCGCGAACGGATTGACTAATCCGCAAAATTTCTGTTGCATCTGAAAGTAGAAACTCGCCCGCTTACAACGGTATGCGTACTTTTCCCCTAGGCCGTTCTAGTTATTCGTTTCGAGCATCAGAACTGCGAAAATTTTGAGTTTCTCAAGCTTTTCTTACCTCCAAACTGCCATATCCCGCGAACGGATTGACCAATCCGCAAAATTTCTGTTGCATCTGAAAGTAGAAACTCGCCCGATTACAACGGTATGCGTACGTTTCCCCAAGTCCGTTCTAGTTATTCGTTTCGAGCATCAGAACTGCGAAAATTTTGAGTTTCTCAAGCGTTTCTTACCTCCAAACTGCCATATCTCGCGAACGGATTGACCAATCCGCAAAATTTCTGTTGCATCTGAAAGTAGAAAGTCGCCCGATTACAACGGTATGCGTACTTTTCCCCTAGACCGTTCTAGTTATGCTTGTCGAGCATCAGAACTGCGAAAATTTTGAGTTTCTCAAGCGTTTCTTGCCTCCAAACTGCCATATCTCGCGAACGGATTGACCAATCCGCAAAATTTCTGTTGCATCTGAAAGTAGAAACTCGCCCGATTACAACGGTATGCGTACTTTTCCCCTAGGCCGTTCTGGTTATTCGTTTCGAGCATCAGAACTGCGAAAATTTTGTGTTTCTCAAGTGTTTCATACATCCAAACTGCCATATCTCGCGAACGGATTGACCAATCCGCAAAATTTCTGTTGCATCTGAAAGTAGAAACTCGCCCGCTTACAACGGTATGCGTACTTTTCCCCTAGTCCGTTCTAGTTATTCGTTTCGAGCATCAGAACTGCGAAAATTTTGTGTTTCTCAAGTGTTTCATACAACCAAACTGCCATATCTCGCGAACGGATTGACCAATCCGCAAAATTTCTGTTGCATCTGAAAGTAGAAACTCGCCCGCTTACAACGGTATGCGTACTTTTCCCCTAGGCCGTTCTAGTTATTCGTTTCGAGCATCAGAACTGCGAAAATGTTGAGTTTCTCAAGCGCTTCTTACCTACAAACTGCCATATCTCGCGAACGGATTGACCAATCCGCAAAATTTCTGTTGCATCTGAAAGTAGAAACTCGCCCGATTACAGCTGTATGCGTACTTTTCCCCTAGACCGTTCTAGTTATGCTTGTCGAGCATCAGAACTGCGAAAATTTTGGGTTTCTCAAGCGTTTCTTACTTCCAAACTGCCATATCTCGCGAACGGATTGACCAATCCGCAAAATTTCTGTTGCATCTGAAAGTAGAAACTCGCCCGATTGCAACGGTATGCGTACTTTTCCCGTAGGACGTTGTAGTTATTCGTTTCGAGCATGAGAACTGCGAATATTTTGGGTTTCTCAAGCGTTGCTTACCTCCAAACTGCCATATCTCGTGAACGGATTGACCAATCCGCAAAATTTCTGTTGCATCTGAAAGTAGAAACTCGCCCGATTACAACGGTAGGTGTAGTTTTCCCCTAGGCCGTTCTAGTTATTCGTTTCGAGCATCAGAACTGCGAAAATGTTGAGTTTCTCAAGCGTTTCTTACCTCCAAACTGCCATATCTCGCGAACGGATTGACCAATCCGCAAAATTTCTGTTGCATCTGAAAGTAGAAACTCGCCCAATTACAACGGTATGCGTACTTTTCCCCTAGGCCGTTCTGGTTATTCGTTTCGAGTATCAGAACTGTGATAATTTTGAATTTCTCGACCGTTTCTTGCCTCCAAACTGCCATATCTCGCGAACGGATTGACCAATCCGCAAAATTTCTGTTGCATCTGAAAGTAGAAACCCGCCCGATTACAACGGTATGCGTACGTTTCCCCAAGTCCGTTCTAGTTATTCGTTTCGAGCATCAGAACTGCGAAAATTTTGAGTTTCTCAAGCGTTTCTTACCTCCAAACTGCCATATCTCGCGAACGGATTGACCAATCCGCAAAATTTCTGTTGCATCTGAAAGTAGAAAGTCGCCCGATTACAACGGTATGTGTACTTTTCCCCTAGACCGTTCTAGTTATGCTTGTCGAGCATCAGAACTGCGAAAATTTTGAGTTTCTCAAGCGTTTCTTACCTCCAAACTGCCATATATCGCGAACGGATTGACTAATCCGCAAAATTTCTGTTGCATCTGAAAGTAGAAACTCGCCCGCTTACAACGGTATGCGTACTTTTCCCCTAGGCCGTTCTAGTTATTCGTTTCGAGCATCAGAACTGCGAAAATTTTGAGTTTCTCAAGTTTTTCTTACCTCCAAACTGCCATATCTCGCGAACGGATTGACCAATCCGCAAAATTTCTGATGCATCTGAAAGTAGAAACTCGCCCGATTACAACGGTATGCGTACTTTTCCCCTAGGCCGTTCTGGTTATTCGTTTCGAGTCAAGAACTGTGATAATTTTGAGTTTCTCGACCGTTTCTTGCCTCCAAACTGCCATATCTCGCGAACGGATTGACCAATCCGCAAAATTTCTGTTGCATCTGAAAGTAGAAACTCGCCCGATTACAACGGTATGCGTACGTTTCCCCAAGTCCGTTCTAGTTATTCGTTTCGAGCATCAGAACTGCGAAAATTTTGAGTTTCTCAAGCGTTTCTTACCTCCAAACTGCCATATCTCGCGAACGGATTGACCAATCCGCAAAATTTCTGTTGCATCTGAAAGTAGAAACTCGCCCGATTACAACGGTATGCGTACTTTTACCCTAGGCCGTTCTAGTTAATCGTTTCGAGCATCAAAACTGCGAAAATTTTGAGTTTCTCAAGCGTTTCTTACTTCCAAACTGCCATATCTCGCGAACGGATTGACCAATCCGCAAAATTTCTGATGCATCTGAAAGTAGAAACTCGCCCGATTACAACGGTATGCGTACTTTTCCCCTAGGCCGTTCTGGTTATTCGTTTCGAGTATCAGAACTGTGATAATTTTGAATTTCTCGACCGTTTCTTGCCTCCAAACTGCCATATCTCGCGAACGGATTGACCAATCCGCAAAATTTCTGTTGCATCTGAAAGTAGAAACTCGCCCGATTACAACGGTATGCGTACGTTTCCCCAAGTCCGTTCTAGTTATTCGTTTCGAGCATCAGAACTGCGAAAATTTTGAGTTTCTCAAGCGTTTCTTACCTCCAAACTGCCATATCTCGCGAACGGATTGACCAATCCGCAAAATTTATGTTGCATCTGAAAGTAGAAAGTCGCCCGATTACAACGGTATGCGTACTTTTCCCCTAGACCGTTCTAGTTATGCTTGTCGAGCATCAGAACTGCGAAAATTTTGAGTTTCTCAAGCGTTTCTTACCTCCAAACTGCCATATCTCGCGAACGGATTGACCAATCCGCAAAATTTCTGTTGCATCTGAAAGTAGAAAGTCGCCCGATTACAACGGTATGCGTACTTTTCCCCTAGACCGTTCTAGTTATGCTTGTCGAGCATCAGAACTGCGAAAATTTTGAGTTTCTCAAGCGTTTCTTACCTCCAAACTGCCATATCTCGCGAACGGAATGACTAATCCGCAAAATTTCTGTTGCATCTGAAAGTAGAAACTCGCCCGATTACAACGGTATGCGTACTTTTCCCCTAGGCCGTTCTAGTTATTCGTTTCGAGCATCAGAACTGCGAAAATTTTGAGTTTCTCAAGCGTTTCTTACCTACAAACTGCCATATCTCGCGAACGGATTGACCAATCCGCAAAATTTCTGTTGCATCTGAAAGTAGAAACTCGCCCGATTACAACGGTATGCGTACTTCTCCCCTAGTCCGTTCTAGTTATTCGTTTCGAGCATCAGAACTGCGAAAATTTTGAGTTTCTCAAGCGTTTCTTACCTCCAAACTGCCATATCTCGCGAACGGTTTGACCAATCCGCAAAATTTCTGTTGCATCTGAAAGTAGAAACTCGCCCGATTACAACGGTATGCGTACTTTTCCCCTAGGCCGTTCCAGTTATTCGTTTCGAGCATCAGAACTGCGAAAATGTTGAGTTTCTCAAGCGTTTCTTACCTACAAACTGCCATATCTCGCGAACGGACTGACCAATCCGCAAAATTTCTGTTGCATCTGAAAGTAGAAACTCGCCCGATTACAACGGTATGCGTACTTTTCCCCTAGGCCGTTCTAGTTATTCGTTTCGAGCATCAGAACTGCGAAAATTTTGAGTTTCTCAAGCGTTTCTTACCTCCAAACTGCCATATCTCGCGAACGGATTGACCAATCCGCAAAATTTCTGTTGCATCTGAAAGTAGAAACTCGCCCGATTACAACGGTATGCGTACTTTTCCCCTAGGCCGCTCTAGTTACTCGTTTCGAGCATCAGAACTGTGAAAATTTTGAGTTTCTCAACCGTTTCTTACCTCCAAACTGCCATATCTCGCGAACGGATTGACCAATCCGCAAAATTTCTGTTGCATCTGAAAGTAGAAAGTCGCCCGATTACAACGGTATGCGTACTTTTCCCCTAGACCGCTCTAGTTATGCTTGTCGAGCATCAGAACTGCGAAAATTTTGGGTTTCTCAAGCGTTTCTTACTTCCAAACTGCCATATCTCGCGAACGGATTGACCAATCCGCAAAATTTCTGTTGCATCTGAAAGTAGAAACTCGCCCGATTACAACGGTATGCGTACTTTTCCCCTAGACCGTTCTAGTTATGCTTGTCGAGCATCAGAACTGCGAAAATTTTGGGTTTCTCAAGCGTTTCTTACTTCCAAACTGCCATATCTCGCGAACGGATTGACCAATCCGCAAAATTTCTGTTGCATCTGAAAGTAGAAACTCGCCCGATTACAACGGTATGCGTACTTTTCCCGTAGGACGTTGTAGTTATTCGTTTCGAGCATGAGAACTGCGAATATTTTGGGTTTCTCAAGCGTTGCTTACCTCCAAACTGCCATATCTCGTGAACGGATTGACCAATCCGCAAAATTTCTGTTGCATCTGAAAGTAGAAACTCGCCCGATTACAACGGTAGGTGTAGTTTTCCCCTAGGCCGTTCTAGTTATTCGTTTCGAGCATCAGAACTGCGAAAATGTTGAGTTTCTCAAGCGTTTCTTACCTCCAAACTGCCATATCTCGCGAACGGATTGACCAATCCGCAAAATTTCTGTTGCATCTGAAAGTACAAACTCGCCCGATTACAACGGTATGCGTACTTTTCCCCTAGGCCGTTCTAGTTATTCGTTCCGAGCATCAGAACTGCGAAAATTTTGAGTTTCTCAAGCGTTTCTTACTTCCAAACTGCCATATCTCGCGAACGGATTGACCAATCCGCAAAATTTCTAATGCATCTGAAAGTAGAAACTCGCCCGCTTACAACGGTATGCGTACTTTTCCCCTAGGCCGTTCTAGTTATTCGTTTCGAGCATCAGAACTGCGAAAATGTTGAGTTTCTCAAGCGCTTCTTACCTACAAACTGCCATATCTCGCGAACGGATTGACCAATCCGCAAAATTTCTGTTGCATCTGAAAGTAGAAACTCGCCCGATTACAACGGTATGCGTACTTTTACCCTAGGCCGTTCTAGTTAATCGTTTCGAGCATCAGAACTGCGAAAATTTTGAGTTTCTCAAGCGTTTCTTACTTCCAAACTGCCATATCTCGCGAACGGATTGACCAATCCGCAAAATTTCTGATGCATCTGAAAGTAGAAACTCGCCCGATTACAACGGTATGCGTACTTTTCCCCTAGGCCGCCCTAGTTATTCGTTTCGAGCATCAGAACTGCGAAAATTTTGTGTTTCTCAAGTGTTTCATACATCCAAACTGCCATATCTCGCGAACGGATTGACCAATCCGCAAAATTTCTGTTGCATCTGAAAGTAGAAACTCGCCCGCTTACAACGGTATGCGTACTTTTCCCCTAGGCCGTTCTAGTTATTCGTTTCGAGCATCAGAACTGCGAAAATGTTGAGTTTCTCAAGCGTTTCTTACCTACAAACTGCCATATCTCGCGAACGGATTGACCAATCCGCAAAATTTCTGTTGCATCTGAAAGTAGAAACTCGCCCGATTGCAGCGGTATGCGTACTTTTCCCCTAGACCGTTCTAGTTATGCTTGTCGAGCATCAGAACTGCGAAAATTTTGAGTTTCTCAAGCGTTTCTTACTTCCAAACTGCCATATCTCGCGAACGGATTGACCAATCCGCAAAATTTCTGTTGCATCTGAAAGTAGAAACTCGCCCGATTACAACGGTAGGTGTAGTTTTCCCCTAGGCCGTTCTAGTTATTCGTTTCGAGCATCAGAACTGCGAAAATGTTGAGTTTCTCAAGCGTTTCTTACCTCCAAACTGCCATATCTCGCGAACGGATTGACCAATCCGCAAAATTTCTGTTGCATCTGAAAGTAGAAACTCGCCCGATTACAACGGTATGCGTACTTTTCCCCTAGGCCGTTCTGGTTATTCGTTTCGAGTATCAGAACTGTGATAATTTTGAATTTCTCGTCCGTTTCTTGCCTCCAAACTGCCATATCTCGCGAACGGATTGACCAATCCGCAAAATTTCTGTTGCATCTGAAAGTAGAAACTCGCCCGATTACAAAGGTATGCGTACGTTTCCCCAAGTCCGTTCTAGTTATTCGTTTCGAGCATCAGAACTGCGAAAATTTTGAGATTCTCAAGCGTTTCTTACCTCCAAACTGCCATATCTCGCGAAAGGAATGACCAATCCGCAAAATTTCTGTTGCATCTGAAAGTAGAAACTCGCCCGATTACAACGGTATGCGTACTTTTCCCCTAGGCCGTTCTAGTTATTCGTTCCGAGCATCAGAACTGCGAAAATTTTGAGTTTCTCAAGCGTTTCTTACTTCCAAACTGCCATATCTCGCGAACGGATTGACCAATCCGCAAAATTTCTAATGCATCTGAAAGTAGAAACTCGCCCGCTTACAACGGTATGCGTACTTTTCCCCTAGGCCGTTCTAGTTATTCGTTTCGAGCATCAGAACTGCGAAAATGTTGAGTTTCTCAAGCGCTTCTTACCTACAAACTGCCATATCTCGCGAACGGATTGACCAATCCGCAAAATTTCTGTTGCATCTGAAAGTAGAAACTCGCCCGATTACAACGGTATGCGTACTTTTCCCCTAGGCCGCCCTAGTTATTCGTTTCGAGCATCAGAACTGCGAAAATTTTGTGTTTCTCAAGTGTTTCATACATCCAAACTGCCATATCTCGCGAACGGATTGACCAATCCGCAAAATTTCTGATGCATCTGAAAGTAGAAACTCGCCCGATTACAACGGTATGCGTACTTTTCCCCTAGGCCGCCCTAGTTATTCGTTTCGAGCATCAGAACTGCGAAAATTTTGTGTTTCTCAAGTGTTTCATACATCCAAACTGCCATATCTCGCGAACGGATTGACCAATCCGCAAAATTTCTGTTGCATCTGAAAGTAGAAACTCGCCCGCTTACAACGGTATGCGTACTTTTCCCCTAGGCCGTTCTAGTTATTCGTTTCGAGCATCAGAACTGCGAAAATGTTGAGTTTCTCAAGCGTTTCTTACCTACAAACTGCCATATCTCGCGAACGGATTGACCAATCCGCAAAATTTCTGTTGCATCTGAAAGTAGAAACTCGCCCGATTGCAGCGGTATGCGTACTTTTCCCCTAGACCGTTCTAGTTATGCTTGTCGAGCATCAGAACTGCGAAAATTTTGAGTTTCTCAAGCGTTTCTTACTTCCAAACTGCCATATCTCGCGAACGGATTGACCAATCCGCAAAATTTCTGTTGCATCTGAAAGTAGAAACTCGCCCGATTACAACGGTAGGTGTAGTTTTCCCCTAGGCCGTTCTAGTTATTCGTTTCGAGCATCAGAACTGCGAAAATGTTGAGTTTCTCAAGCGTTTCTTACCTCCAAACTGCCATATCTCGCGAACGGATTGACCAATCCGCAAAATTTCTGTTGCATCTGAAAGTAGAAACTCGCCCGATTACAACGGTATGCGTACTTTTCCCCTAGGCCGTTCTGGTTATTCGTTTCGAGTATCAGAACTGTGATAATTTTGAATTTCTCGTCCGTTTCTTGCCTCCAAACTGCCATATCTCGCGAACGGATTGACCAATCCGCAAAATTTCTGTTGCATCTGAAAGTAGAAACTCGCCCGATTACAACGGTATGCGTACGTTTCCCCAAGTCCGTTCTAGTTATTCGTTTCGAGCATCAGAACTGCGAAAATTTTGAGATTCTCAAGCGTTTCTTACCTCCAAACTGCCATATCTCGCGAAAGGAATGACCAATCCGCAAAATTTCTGTTGCATCTGAAAGTAGAAACTCGCCCGATTACAACGGTATGCGTACTTTTCCCCTAGGCCGCCCTAGTTATTCGTTTCGAGCATCAGAACTGCGAAAATTTTGTGTTTCTCAAGTGTTTCATACATCCAAACTGCCATATCTCGCGAACGGATTGACCAATCCGCAAAATTTCTGATGCATCTGAAAGTAGAAACTCGCCCGATTACAACGGTATGCGTACTTTTCCCCTAGGCCGCCCTAGTTATTCGTTTCGAGCATCAGAACTGCGAAAATTTTGTGTTTCTCAAGTGTTTCATACATCCAAACTGCCATATCTCGCGAACGGATTGACCAATCCGCAAAATTTCTGTTGCATCTGAAAGTAGAAACTCGCCCGCTTACAACGGTATGCGTACTTTTCCCCTAGGCCGTTCTAGTTATTCGTTTCGAGCATCAGAACTGCGAAAATGTTGAGTTTCTCAAGCGTTTCTTACCTACAAACTGCCATATCTCGCGAACGGATTGACCAATCCGCAAAATTTCTGTTGCATCTGAAAGTAGAAACTCGCCCGATTGCAGCGGTATGCGTACTTTTCCCCTAGACCGTTCTAGTTATGCTTGTCGAGCATCAGAACTGCGAAAATTTTGAGTTTCTCAAGCGTTTCTTACTTCCAAACTGCCATATCTCGCGAACGGATTGACCAATCCGCAAAATTTCTGTTGCATCTGAAAGTAGAAACTCGCCCGATTACAACGGTAGGTGTAGTTTTCCCCTAGGCCGTTCTAGTTATTCGTTTCGAGCATCAGAACTGCGAAAATGTTGAGTTTCTCAAGCGTTTCTTACCTCCAAACTGCCATATCTCGCGAACGGATTGACCAATCCGCAAAATTTCTGTTGCATCTGAAAGTAGAAACTCGCCCGATTACAACGGTATGCGTACTTTTCCCCTAGGCCGTTCTGGTTATTCGTTTCGAGTATCAGAACTGTGATAATTTTGAATTTCTCGTCCGTTTCTTGCCTCCAAACTGCCATATCTCGCGAACGGATTGACCAATCCGCAAAATTTCTGTTGCATCTGAAAGTAGAAACTCGCCCGATTACAACGGTATGCGTACGTTTCCCCAAGTCCGTTCTAGTTATTCGTTTCGAGCATCAGAACTGCGAAAATTTTGAGATTCTCAAGCGTTTCTTACCTCCAAACTGCCATATCTCGCGAAAGGAATGACCAATCCGCAAAATTTCTGTTGCATCTGAAAGTAGAAACTCGCCCGATTACAACGGTATGCGTACTTCTCCCCTAGTCCGTTCTAGTTATTCGTTTCGAGCATCAGAACTGCGAAAATTTTGAGTTTCTCAAGCGTTTCTTACCTCCAAACTGCCATATCTCGCGAACGGTTTGACCAATCCGCACAATTTCTGTTGCATCTGAAAGTAGAAACTCTCCCGATTACAACGGTATGCGTACTTTTCTCCTAGGCCGTTCTAGTTATTCGTTTCGAGCATCAGAACTGCGAAAATGTTGAGTTTCTCAAGCGTTTCTTACCTACAAACTGCCATATCTCGCGAACGGATTGACCAATCCGCAAAATTTCTGTTGCATCTGAAAGTAGAAACTCGCCCGATAACAACGGTATGCGTACTTTTCCCCTAGGCCGTTCTAGTTATTCGTTTCGAGCATCAGAACTGCGAAAATTTTGAGTTTCTCAAGCGTTTCTTACCTCCAAACTGCCATATCTCGCGAACGGATTGACCAATCCGCAAAATTTCTGTTGCATCTGAAAGTAGAAACTCGCCCGATTACAACGGTATGCGTACTTTTCCCCTAGGCCGTTCTAGTTATTCGTTTCGAGCATCAGAACTGCGAAAATTTTGAGTTTCTCAAGCGTTTCTTACCTCCAAACTGCCATATCTCGCGAACGGATTGACCAATCCGCAAAATTTCTGTTGCATCTGAAAGTACAAACTCGCCCGATTACAACGGTATGCGTACTTTTCCCCTAGGCCGTTCTAGTTATTCGTTCCGAGCATCAGAACTGCGAAAATTTTGAGTTTCTCAAGCGTTTCTTACTTCCAAACTGCCATATCTCGCGAACGGATTGACCAATCCGCAAAATTTCTAATGCATCTGAAAGTAGAAACTCGCCCGCTTACAACGGTATGCGTACTTTTCCCCTAGGCCGTTCTAGTTATTCGTTTCGAGCATCAGAACTGCGAAAATGTTGAGTTTCTCAAGCGCTTCTTACATACAAACTGCCATATCTCGCGAACGGATTGACCAATCCGCAAAATTTCTGTTGCATCTGAAAGTAGAAACTCGCCCGATTACAACGGTATGCGTACTTTTACCCTAGGCCGTTCTAGTTAATCGTTTCGAGCATCAGAACTGCGAAAATTTTGAGTTTCTCAAGCGTTTCGTACTTCCAAACTGCCATATCTCGCGAACGGATTGACCAATCCGCAAAATTTCTGATGCATCTGAAAGTAGAAACTCGCCCGATTACAACGGTATGCGTACTTTTCCCCTAGGCCGCCCTAGTTATTCGTTTCGAGCATCAGAACTGCGAAAATTTTGTGTTTCTCAAGTGTTTCATACATCCAAACTGCCATATCTCGCGAACGGATTGACCAATCCGAAAAATTTCTGTTGCATCTGAAAGTAGAAACTCGCCCGCTTACAACGGTATGCGTACTTTTCCCCTAGGCCGTTCTAGTTATTCGTTTCGAGCATCAGAACTGCGAAAATGTTGAGTTTCTCAAGCGTTTCTTACCTACAAACTGCCATATCTCGCGAACGGATTGACCAATCCGCAAAATTTCTGTTGCATCTGAAAGTAGAAACTCGCCCGATTACAACGGTAGGTGTAGTTTTCCCCTAGGCCGTTCTAGTTATTCGTTTCGAGCATCAGAACTGCGAAAATGTTGAGTTTCTCAAGCGTTTCTTACCTCCAAACTGCCAAATCTCGCGAACGGAATGACCAATCCGCAAAATTTCTGTTGCATCTGAAAGTAGAAACTCGCCCGATTACAACGGTATGCGTACTTTTCCCCTAGGCCGTTCTGGTTATTCGTTTCGAGTCAAGAACTGTGATAATTTTGAGTTTCTCGACCGTTTCTTGCCTCCAAACTGCCATATCTCGCGAACGGATTGACCAATCCGCAAAATTTCTATTGCATCTGAAAGTACAAACTCGCCCGATTACAACGGTATGCGTACTTTTCCCCTAGGCCGTTCTAGTTATTTGTTTCGAGCATCAGAACTGCGAAAATTTTGAGTTTCTCAAGCGTTTCTTACTTCCAAACTGCCATATCTCGCGAACGGATTGACCAATCCGCAAAATTTCTGTTGCATCTGAAAGTAGAAACTCGCCCGATTACAACGGTATGCGTACTTTTCCCCTAGTCCGTTCTAGTTATTCGTTTCAAGCATCAGAACTGCGAAAATTTTGAGTTTCTCAAGCGTTTCTTACCTACAAACTGCCATATCTCGCGAACGGATTGACCAATCCGCAAAATTTCTGTTGCATCTGAAAGTACAAACTCGCCCGATTACAACGGTATGCGTACTTTTCCCCTAGGCCGTTCTAGTTATTTGTTTCGAGCATCAGAACTGCGAAAATTTTGAGTTTCTCAAGCGTTTCTTACTTCCAAACTGCCATATCTCGCGAACTGATTGACCAATCCGCAAAATTTCTGTTGCATCTGAAAGTAGAAACTCGCCCGATTACAACGGTATGCGTACTTTTCCCCTAGGCCGTTCTGGTTATTCGTTTCGAGCATCAGAACTGTGAAAATTTTGAGTTTCTCAACCGTTTCTTACCTCCGAACTGCCATATCTCGCGAACGAATTGACCAATCCGCAAAATTTCTGTTGCATCTGAAAGTTGAAAGTCGCCCGATTACAACGGTATGCGTACTTTTCCCCTAGACCGTTCTAGTTATGCTTGTCGAGCATCAGAACTGCGAAAATTTTGAGTTTCTCAAGCGTTTCTTACCTCCAAACTGCCATATTTCGCGAACGGATTGACTAATCCGCAAAATTTCTGTTGCACCTGAAAGTAGAAACTCGCCCGCTTACAACGGTATGCGTACTTTTCCCCTAGGCCGTTCTAGTTATTCGTTTCGAGCATCAGAACTGCGAAAATTTTGAGTTTCTCAAGCGTTTCTTACCTCCAAACTGCCATATCTCGCGAACGGATTGACCAATCCGCAAAATTTCTGTTGCATCTGAAAGTAGAAACTCGCCCGATTACAGCGGTATGCGTACTTTTCCCCTAGACCGTTCTAGTTATGCTTGTCGAGCATCAGAACTGCGAAAATTTTGAGTTTCTCAAGCGTTTCTTACCTCCAAACTGCCATATCTCGCGAACGGATTGACCAATCCGCAAAATTTCTGTTGCATCTGAAAGTAGAAACTCGCCCGATTACAACGGTATGCGTACTTTTCCCCTAGGCCGTTCTAGTTATTCGTTTCGAGCATCAGAACTGCGAAAATGTTGAGTTTCTCAAGCGTTTCTTACCTACAAACTGCCATATCTCGCGAACGGATTGACCAATCCGCAAAATTTCTGTTGCATCTGAAAGTAGAAACTCGCCCGATTGCAGCGGTATGCGTACTTTTCCCCTAGACCGTTCTAGTTATGCTTGTCGAGCATCAGAACTGCGAAAATTTTGAGTTTCTCAAGCGTTTCTTACTTCCAAACTGCCATATCTCGAGAACGGATTGACCAATCCGCAAAATTTCTGTTGCATCTGAAAGTAGAAACTCGCCCGATTACAACGGTAGGTGTAGTTTTCCCCTAGGCCGTTCTAGTTATTCGTTTCGAGCATCAGAACTGCGAAAATGTTGAGTTTCTCAAGCGTTTCTTACCTCCAAACTGCCATATCTCGCGAACGGATTGACCAATCCGCAAAATTTCTGTTGCATCTGAAAGTAGAAACTCGCCCGATTACAACGGTATGCGTACTTTTCCCCTAGGCCGTTCTGGTTATTCGTTTCGAGTATCAGAACTCTGATAATTTTGAATTTCTCGTCCGTTTCTTGCCTCCAAACTGCCATATCTCGCGAACGGATTGACCAATCCGCAAAATTTCTGTTGCATCTGAAAGTAGAAACTCGCCCGATTACAACGGTATGCGTAGTTTTCCCCTAGGCCGTTCTAGTTATTCGTTTCGAGCATCAGAACTGCGAAAATGTTGAGTTTCTCAAGCGTTTCTTACCTCCAAACTGCCATATCTCGCGAACGGATTGACCAATCCGCAAAATTTCTCTTGCATCTGAAAGTAGAAACTCGCCCGATTACAACGGTATGCGTAGTTTTCCCCTAGGCCGTTCTAGTTATTCGTTTCGAGTATCAGAACGGTGATAATTTTGAATTTCTCGTCCGTTTCTTGCCTCCAAACTGCCATATCTCGCGAACGGATTGACCAATCCGCAAAATTTCTGTTGCATCTGAAAGTAGAAACTCGCCCGATTACAACGGTATGCGTACGTTTCCCCAAGTCCGTTCTAGTTATTCGTTTCGAGCATCAGAACTGCGAAAATTTTGAGTTTCTCAAGCGTTTCTTACCTCCAAACTGCCATATCTCGCGAACGGATTGACCAATCCGCAAAATTTCTCTTGCATCTGAAAGTAGAAACTCGCCCGATTACAACGGTATGCGTAGTTTTCCCCTAGGCCGTTCTAGTTATTCGTTTCGAGCATCAGAACTGCGAAAATGTTGAGTTTCTCAAGCGTTTCCTACCTACAAACTGCCATATCTCGCGAACGGATTGACCAATCCGCAAAATTTCTGTTGCATCTGAAAGTACAAACTCGCCCGATTACAACGGTATGCGTACTTTTCCCCTAGGCCGTTCTAGTTATTCGTTTCGAGCATCAGAACTGCGAAAATTTTGAGTTTCTCAAGCGTTTCTTACCTCCAAACTGCCATATCTCGCGAACGGATTGACCAATCCGCAAAATTTCTGTTGCATCTGAAAGTACAAACTCGCCCGATTACAACGGTATGCGTACTTTTCCCCTAGGCCGTTCTAGTTATTCGTTCCGAGCATCAGAACTGCGAAAATTTTGAGTTTCTCAAGCGTTTCTTACTTCCAAACTGCCATATCTCGCGATCGGATTGACCAATCCGCAAAATTTCTAATGCATCTGAAAGTAGAAACTCGCCCGATTACAACGGTATGCGTACTTTTCCCCTAGGCCGTTCTAGTTATTCGTTTCGAGCATCAGAACTGCGAAAATGTTGAGTTTCTCAAGCGTTTCTTACCTCCAAACTGCCATATCTCGCGAACGGGTTGACCAATCCGCAAAATTTCTGTTGCATCTGAAAGTAGAAACTCGCCCGATTACAACGGTATGCGTACTTTTCCCCTAGGCCGCTCTAGTTATTCGTTTCGAGCATCAGAACTGTGAAAATTTTGAGTTTCTCAACCGTTTCTTACCTCCAAACTGCCATATCTCGCGAACGGATTGACCAATCCGCAAAATTTCTGTTGCATCTGAAAGTAGAAAGTCGCCCGATTACAACGGTATGCGTACTTTTCCCCTAGACCGCTCTAGTTATGCTTGTCGAGCATCAGAACTGCGAAAATTTTGAGTTTCTCAAGCGTTTCTTACCTCCAAACTGCCATATCTCGCGAACGAATTGACCAATCCGCAAAATTTCTGTTGCATCTGAAAGTAGAAACTCGCCCGATTACAACGGTATGCGAACTTTTCCCCTAGGCCGCTCTAGTTATTCGTTTCGAGCATCAGAACTGTGAAAATTTTGAGTTTCTCAAGCGTTTCTTACTTCCAAACTGCCATATCTCGCGAACGGATTGACCAATCCGCAAAATTTCTGTTGCATCTGAAAGTAGAAACTCGCCGGATTACAACGGTATGCGTACTTTTCCCGTAGGCCGTTGTAGTTATTCGTTTCGAGCATGAGAACTGCGAAAATTTTGGGTTTCTCAAGCGTTGCTTACCTCCAAACTGCCATATCTCGCGAACGGATTGACCAATCCGCAAAATTTCTGTTGCATCTGAAAGTAGAAACTCGCCCGATTACAACGGTATGCGTGCTTTTCCCCTGGGCCGTTCTGGTTATTCGTTTCGAGTATCAGAACTGTGATAATTTTGAGTTTCTCGACCGTTTCTTACTTCCAAACTGCCATATCTCGCGAACGGATTGACCAATCCGCAAAATTTCTGTTGCATCTGAAAGTAGAAGGTCGCCCGATTACAACGGTATGCGTACTTTTCCCCTAGACCGTTCTAGTTATGCTTGTCGAGCATCAGAACTGCGAAAATTTTGAGTTTCTCAAGCGTTTCTTACCTCCAAACTGCCATATCTCGCGAACGGAATGACTAATCCGCAAAATTTCTGTTGCATCTGAAAGTAGAAACTCGCCCGATTACAACGGTATGCGTACTTTTCCCCTAGGCCGTTCTAGTTATTCGTTTCGAGCATCAGAACTGCGAAAATTTTGAGTTTCTCAAGCGTTTCTTACCTCCAAACTGCCATATCTCGCGAACGGATTGACCAATCCGCAAAATTTCTGTTGCATCTGAAAGTACAAACTCGCCCGATTACAACGGTATGCGTACTTTTCCCCTAGGCCGTTCTAGTTATTCGTTCCGAGCATCAGAACTGCGAAAATTTTGAGTTTCTCAAGCGTTTCTTACTTCCAAACTGCCATATCTCGCGATCGGATTGACCAATCCGCAAAATTTCTAATGCATCTGAAAGTAGAAACTCGCCCGATTACAACGGTATGCGTACTTTTCCCCTAGGCCGTTCTAGTTATTCGTTTCGAGCATCAGAACTGCGAAAATGTTGAGTTTCTCAAGCGTTTCTTACCTCCAAACTGCCATATCTCGCGAACGGGTTGACCAATCCGCAAAATTTCTGTTGCATCTGAAAGTAGAAACTCGCCCGATTACAACGGTATGCGTACTTTTCCCCTAGGCCGCTCTAGTTATTCGTTTCGAGCATCAGAACTGTGAAAATTTTGAGTTTCTCAACCGTTTCTTACCTCCAAACTGCCATATCTCGCGAACGGATTGACCAATCCGCAAAATTTCTGTTGCATCTGAAAGTAGAAAGTCGCCCGATTACAACGGTATGCGTACTTTTCCCCTAGACCGCTCTAGTTATGCTTGTCGAGCATCAGAACTGCGAAAATTTTGAGTTTCTCAAGCGTTTCTTACCTCCAAACTGCCATATCTCGCGAACGGATTGACCAATCCGCAAAATTTCTGTTGCATCTGAAAGTAGAAACTCGCCCGATTACAACGGTATGCGTACTTTTCCCCTAGGCCGTTCTAGTTATTCGTTTCGAGCATCAGAACTGCGAAAATGTTGAGTTTCTCAAGCGTTTCTTACCTACAAACTGCCATATCTCGCGAACGGATTGACCAATCCGCAAAATTTCTGTTGCATCTGAAAGTAGAAACTCGCCCGATTGCAGCGGTATGCGTACTTTTCCCCTAGACCGTTCTAGTTATGCTTGTCGAGCATCAGAACTGCGAAAATTTTGAGTTTCTCAAGCGTTTCTTACTTCCAAACTGCCATATCTCGAGAACGGATTGACCAATCCGCAAAATTTCTGTTGCATCTGAAAGTAGAAACTCGCCCGATTACAACGGTAGGTGTAGTTTTCCCCTAGGCCGTTCTAGTTATTCGTTTCGAGCATCAGAACTGCGAAAATGTTGAGTTTCTCAAGCGTTTCTTACCTCCAAACTGCCATATCTCGCGAACGGATTGACCAATCCGCAAAATTTCTGTTGCATCTGAAAGTAGAAACTCGCCCGATTACAACGGTATGCGTACTTTTCCCCTAGGCCGTTCTGGTTATTCGTTTCGAGTATCAGAACTCTGATAATTTTGAATTTCTCGTCCGTTTCTTGCCTCCAAACTGCCATATCTCGCGAACGGATTGACCAATCCGCAAAATTTCTGTTGCATCTGAAAGTAGAAACTCGCCCGATTACAACGGTATGCGTAGTTTTCCCCTAGGCCGTTCTAGTTATTCGTTTCGAGCATCAGAACTGCGAAAATGTTGAGTTTCTCAAGCGTTTCTTACCTCCAAACTGCCATATCTCGCGAACGGATTGACCAATCCGCAAAATTTCTCTTGCATCTGAAAGTAGAAACTCGCCCGATTACAACGGTATGCGTAGTTTTCCCCTAGGCCGTTCTAGTTATTCGTTTCGAGTATCAGAACGGTGATAATTTTGAATTTCTCGTCCGTTTCTTGCCTCCAAACTGCCATATCTCGCGAACGGATTGACCAATCCGCAAAATTTCTGTTGCATCTGAAAGTAGAAACTCGCCCGATTACAACGGTATGCGTACGTTTCCCCAAGTCCGTTCTAGTTATTCGTTTCGAGCATCAGAACTGCGAAAATTTTGAGTTTCTCAAGCGTTTCTTACCTCCAAACTGCCATATCTCGCGAACGGATTGACCAATCCGCAAAATTTCTCTTGCATCTGAAAGTAGAAACTCGCCCGATTACAACGGTATGCGTAGTTTTCCCCTAGGCCGTTCTAGTTATTCGTTTCGAGCATCAGAACTGCGAAAATGTTGAGTTTCTCAAGCGTTTCCTACCTACAAACTGCCATATCTCGCGAACGGATTGACCAATCCGCAAAATTTCTGTTGCATCTGAAAGTACAAACTCGCCCGATTACAACGGTATGCGTACTTTTCCCCTAGGCCGTTCTAGTTATTCGTTTCGAGCATCAGAACTGCGAAAATTTTGAGTTTCTCAAGCGTTTCTTACCTCCAAACTGCCATATCTCGCGAACGGATTGACCAATCCGCAAAATTTCTGTTGCATCTGAAAGTACAAACTCGCCCGATTACAACGGTATGCGTACTTTTCCCCTAGGCCGTTCTAGTTATTCGTTCCGAGCATCAGAACTGCGAAAATTTTGAGTTTCTCAAGCGTTTCTTACTTCCAAACTGCCATATCTCGCGATCGGATTGACCAATCCGCAAAATTTCTAATGCATCTGAAAGTAGAAACTCGCCCGATTACAACGGTATGCGTACTTTTCCCCTAGGCCGTTCTAGTTATTCGTTTCGAGCATCAGAACTGCGAAAATGTTGAGTTTCTCAAGCGTTTCTTACCTCCAAACTGCCATATCTCGCGAACGGGTTGACCAATCCGCAAAATTTCTGTTGCATCTGAAAGTAGAAACTCGCCCGATTACAACGGTATGCGTACTTTTCCCCTAGGCCGCTCTAGTTATTCGTTTCGAGCATCAGAACTGTGAAAATTTTGAGTTTCTCAACCGTTTCTTACCTCCAAACTGCCATATCTCGCGAACGGATTGACCAATCCGCAAAATTTCTGTTGCATCTGAAAGTAGAAAGTCGCCCGATTACAACGGTATGCGTACTTTTCCCCTAGACCGCTCTAGTTATGCTTGTCGAGCATCAGAACTGCGAAAATTTTGAGTTTCTCAAGCGTTTCTTACCTCCAAACTGCCATATCTCGCGAACGAATTGACCAATCCGCAAAATTTCTGTTGCATCTGAAAGTAGAAACTCGCCCGATTACAACGGTATGCGAACTTTTCCCCTAGGCCGCTCTAGTTATTCGTTTCGAGCATCAGAACTGTGAAAATTTTGAGTTTCTCAAGCGTTTCTTACTTCCAAACTGCCATATCTCGCGAACGGATTGACCAATCCGCAAAATTTCTGTTGCATCTGAAAGTAGAAACTCGCCGGATTACAACGGTATGCGTACTTTTCCCGTAGGCCGTTGTAGTTATTCGTTTCGAGCATGAGAACTGCGAAAATTTTGGGTTTCTCAAGCGTTGCTTACCTCCAAACTGCCATATCTCGCGAACGGATTGACCAATCCGCAAAATTTCTGTTGCATCTGAAAGTAGAAACTCGCCCGATTACAACGGTATGCGTGCTTTTCCCCTGGGCCGTTCTGGTTATTCGTTTCGAGTATCAGAACTGTGATAATTTTGAGTTTCTCGACCGTTTCTTACTTCCAAACTGCCATATCTCGCGAACGGATTGACCAATCCGCAAAATTTCTGTTGCATCTGAAAGTAGAAGGTCGCCCGATTACAACGGTATGCGTACTTTTCCCCTAGACCGTTCTAGTTATGCTTGTCGAGCATCAGAACTGCGAAAATTTTGAGTTTCTCAAGCGTTTCTTACCTCCAAACTGCCATATCTCGCGAACGGAATGACTAATCCGCAAAATTTCTGTTGCATCTGAAAGTAGAAACTCGCCCGATTACAACGGTATGCGTACTTTTCCCCTAGGCCGTTCTAGTTATTCGTTTCGAGCATCAGAACTGCGAAAATTTTGAGTTTCTCAAGCGTTTCTTACCTCCAAACTGCCATATCTCGCGAACGGATTGACCAATCCGCAAAATTTCTGTTGCATCTGAAAGTACAAACTCGCCCGATTACAACGGTATGCGTACTTTTCCCCTAGGCCGTTCTAGTTATTCGTTCCGAGCATCAGAACTGCGAAAATTTTGAGTTTCTCAAGCGTTTCTTACTTCCAAACTGCCATATCTCGCGATCGGATTGACCAATCCGCAAAATTTCTAATGCATCTGAAAGTAGAAACTCGCCCGATTACAACGGTATGCGTACTTTTCCCCTAGGCCGTTCTAGTTATTCGTTTCGAGCATCAGAACTGCGAAAATGTTGAGTTTCTCAAGCGTTTCTTACCTCCAAACTGCCATATCTCGCGAACGGGTTGACCAATCCGCAAAATTTCTGTTGCATCTGAAAGTAGAAACTCGCCCGATTACAACGGTATGCGTACTTTTCCCCTAGGCCGCTCTAGTTATTCGTTTCGAGCATCAGAACTGTGAAAATTTTGAGTTTCTCAACCGTTTCTTACCTCCAAACTGCCATATCTCGCGAACGGATTGACCAATCCGCAAAATTTCTGTTGCATCTGAAAGTAGAAAGTCGCCCGATTACAACGGTATGCGTACTTTTCCCCTAGACCGCTCTAGTTATGCTTGTCGAGCATCAGAACTGCGAAAATTTTGAGTTTCTCAAGCGTTTCTTACCTCCAAACTGCCATATCTCGCGAACGGATTGACCAATCCGCAAAATTTCTGTTGCATCTGAAAGTAGAAACTCGCCCGATTACAACGGTATGCGAACTTTTCCCCTAGGCCGCTCTAGTTATTCGTTTCGAGCATCAGAACTGTGAAAATTTTGAGTTTCTCAAGCGTTTCTTACTTCCAAACTGCCATATCTCGCGAACGGATTGACCAATCCGCAAAATTTCTGTTGCATCTGAAAGTAGAAACTCGCCCGATTACAACGGTATGCGTACTTTTCCCGTAGGCCGTTGTAGTTATTCGTTTCGAGCATGAGAACTGCGAAAATTTTGGGTTTCTCAAGCGTTGCTTACCTCCAAACTGCCATATCTCGCGAACGGATTGACCAATCCGCAAAATTTCTGTTGCATCTGAAAGTAGAAAGTCGCCCGATTACAACGGTATGCGTACTTTTCCCCTAGACCGTTCTAGTTATGCTTGTCGAGCATCAGAACTGCGAAAATTTTGAGTTTCTCAAGCGTTTCTTACCTCCAAACTGCCATATCTCGCGAAAGGAATGACCAATCCGCAAAATTTCTGTTGCATCTGAAAGTAGAAACTCGCCCGATTACAACGGTATGCGTACTTTTCCCCTAGGCCGTTCTAGTTATTCGTTTCCAGCATCAGAACTGCGAAAATTTTGAGTTTCTCAAGCGTTTCTTACCTCCAAACTGCCATATCTCGCGAACGGATTGACCAATCCGCAATATTTCTGTTGCATCTGAAAGTAGAAGCTCGCCCGATTACAACGGTATGCGTACGTTTCCCCAAGTCCGTTCTAGTTATTCGTTTCGAGCATCAGAACTGCGAAAATTTTGAGTTTCTCAAGCGTTTCTTACCTCCAAACTGCCATATCTCGCGAACGGATTGACCAATCCGCAAAATTTCTGTTGCATCTGAAAGTAGAAACTCGCCCGATTACAACAGTATGCGTACTTTTACCCTAGGCCGTTCTAGTTAATCGTTTCCAGCATCAGAACTGCGAAAATTTTGAGTTTCTCAAGCGTTTCTTACCTCCAAACTGCCATATCTCGCGAACGGAATGACTAATCCGCAAAATTTCTGTTGCATCTGAAAGTAGAAACTCGCCCGATTACAACGGTATGCGTACTTTTCCCCTAGGCCGTTCTAGTTATTCGTTTCGAGCATCAGAACTGCGAAAATTTTGAGTTTCTCAAGCGTTTCTTACCTACAAACTGCCATATCTCGCGAACGGATAGACCAATCCGCAAAATTTCTGTTGCATCTGAAAGTAGAAACTCACCCGATTACAACGGTATGCGTACTTTTCCCCTAGGCCGCTCTAGTTATTCGTTTCGAGCATCAGAACTGTGAAAATTTTGAGTTTCTCAACCGTTTCTTACCTCCAAACTGCCATATCTCGCGAACGGATTGACCAATCCGCAAAATTTCTGTTGCATCTGAAAGTAGAAAGTCGCCCGATTACAACGGTATGCGTACTTTTCCCCTAGACCGCTCTAGTTATGCTTGTCGAGCATCAGAACTGCGAAAATTTTGAGTTTCTCAAGCGTTTCTTACCTCCAAACTGCCATATCTCGCGAACGGATTGACCAATCCGCAAAATTTCTATTGCATCTGAAAGTAGAAACTCGCCCGATTACAACGGTATGCGTACTTTTCCCCTAGGCCGTTCTAGTTATTCGTTTCGAGCATCAGAACTGCGAAAATTTTGAGTTTCTCAAGCGTTTCTTACCTCCAAACTGCCATATCTCGCGAACGGATTGACCAATCCGCAAAATTTCTGTTGCATCTGAAAGTACAAACTCGCCCGATTACAACGGTATGCGTACTTTTCCCCTAGGCCGTTCTAGTTATTCGTTTCGAGCATCAGAACTGCGAAAATTTTGAGTTTCTCAAGCGTTTCTTACCTCCAAACTGCCATATCTCGCGAACGGATTGACCAATCCGCAAAATTTCTGTTGCATCTGAAAGTACAAACTCGCCCGATTACAACGGTATGCGTACTTTTCCCCTAGGCCGTTCTAGTTATTCGTTCCGAGCATCAGAACTGCGAAAATTTTGAGTTTCTCAAGCGTTTCTTACTTCCAAACTGCCATATCTCGCGATCGGATTGACCAATCCGCAAAATTTCTAATGCATCTGAAAGTAGAAACTCGCCCGATTACAACGGTATGCGTACTTTTCCCCTAGGCCGTTCTAGTTATTCGTTTCGAGCATCAGAACTGCGAAAATGTTGAGTTTCTCAAGCGTTTCTTACCTCCAAACTGCCATATCTCGCGAACGGGTTGACCAATCCGCAAAATTTCTGTTGCATCTGAAAGTAGAAACTCGCCCGATTACAACGGTATGCGTACTTTTCCCCTAGGCCGCTCTAGTTATTCGTTTCGAGCATCAGAACTGTGAAAATTTTGAGTTTCTCAACCGTTTCTTACCTCCAAACTGCCATATCTCGCGAACGGATTGACCAATCCGCAAAATTTCTGTTGCATCTGAAAGTAGAAAGTCGCCCGATTACAACGGTATGCGTACTTTTCCCCTAGACCGCTCTAGTTATGCTTGTCGAGCATCAGAACTGCGAAAATTTTGAGTTTCTCAAGCGTTTCTTACCTCCAAACTGCCATATCTCGCGAACGAATTGACCAATCCGCAAAATTTCTGTTGCATCTGAAAGTAGAAACTCGCCCGATTACAACGGTATGCGAACTTTTCCCCTAGGCCGCTCTAGTTATTCGTTTCGAGCATCAGAACTGTGAAAATTTTGAGTTTCTCAAGCGTTTCTTACTTCCAAACTGCCATATCTCGCGAACGGATTGACCAATCCGCAAAATTTCTGTTGCATCTGAAAGTAGAAACTCGCCGGATTACAACGGTATGCGTACTTTTCCCGTAGGCCGTTGTAGTTATTCGTTTCGAGCATGAGAACTGCGAAAATTTTGAGTTTCTCAAGCGTTGCTTACCTCCAAACTGCCATATCTCGCGAACGGATTGACCAATCCGCAAAATTTCTGTTGCATCTGAAAGTAGAAACTCGCCCGATTACAACGGTATGCGTGCTTTTCCCCTGGGCCGTTCTGGTTATTCGTTTCGAGTATCAGAACTGTGATAATTTTGAGTTTCTCGACCGTTTCTTACTTCCAAACTGCCATATCTCGCGAACGGATTGACCAATCCGCAAAATTTCTGTTGCATCTGAAAGTAGAAGGTCGCCCGATTACAACGGTATGCGTACTTTTCCCCTAGACCGTTCTAGTTATGCTTGTCGAGCATCAGAACTGCGAAAATTTTGAGTTTCTCAAGCGTTTCTTACCTCCAAACTGCCATATCTCGCGAACGGAATGACTAATCCGCAAAATTTCTGTTGCATCTGAAAGTAGAAACTCGCCCGATTACAACGGTATGCGTACTTTTCCCCTAGGCCGTTCTAGTTATTCGTTCCGAGCATCAGAACTGCGAAAATTTTGAGTTTCTCAAGCGTTTCTTACCTCCAAACTGCCATATCTCGCGAACGGATTGACCAATCCGCAAAATTTCTGTTGCATCTGAAAGTACAAACTCGCCCGATTACAACGGTATGCGTACTTTTCCCCTAGGCCGTTCTAGTTATTCGTTCCGAGCATCAGAACTGCGAAAATTTTGAGTTTCTCAAGCGTTTCTTACTTCCAAACTGCCATATCTCGCGATCGGATTGACCAATCCGCAAAATTTCTAATGCATCTGAAAGTAGAAACTCGCCCGATTACAACGGTATGCGTACTTTTCCCCTAGGCCGTTCTAGTTATTCGTTTCGAGCATCAGAACTGCGAAAATGTTGAGTTTCTCAAGCGTTTCTTACCTCCAAACTGCCATATCTCGCGAACGGGTTGACCAATCCGCAAAATTTCTGTTGCATCTGAAAGTAGAAACTCGCCCGATTACAACGGTATGCGTACTTTTCCCCTAGGCCGCTCTAGTTATTCGTTTCGAGCATCAGAACTGTGAAAATTTTGAGTTTCTCAACCGTTTCTTACCTCCAAACTGCCATATCTCGCGAACGGATTGACCAATCCGCAAAATTTCTGTTGCATCTGAAAGTAGAAAGTCGCCCGATTACAACGGTATGCGTACTTTTCCCCTAGACCGCTCTAGTTATGCTTGTCGAGCATCAGAACTGCGAAAATTTTGAGTTTCTCAAGCGTTTCTTACCTCCAAACTGCCATATCTCGCGAACGGATTGACCAATCCGCAAAATTTCTGTTGCATCTGAAAGTAGAAACTCGCCCGATTACAACGGTATGCGAACTTTTCCCCTAGGCCGCTCTAGTTATTCGTTTCGAGCATCAGAACTGTGAAAATTTTGAGTTTCTCAAGCGTTTCTTACTTCCAAACTGCCATATCTCGCGAACGGATTGACCAATCCGCAAAATTTCTGTTGCATCTGAAAGTAGAAACTCGCCGGATTACAACGGTATGCGTACTTTTCCCGTAGGCCGTTGTAGTTATTCGTTTCGAGCATGAGAACTGCGAAAATTTTGGGTTTCTCAAGCGTTGCTTACCTCCAAACTGCCATATCTCGCGAACGGATTGACCAATCCGCAAAATTTCTGTTGCATCTGAAAGTAGAAACTCGCCCGATTACAACGGTATGCGTGCTTTTCCCCTGGGCCGTTCTGGTTATTCGTTTCGAGTATCAGAACTGTGATAATTTTGAGTTTCTCGACCGTTTCTTACTTCCAAACTGCCATATCTCGCGAACGGATTGACCAATCCGCAAAATTTCTGTTGCATCTGAAAGTAGAAGGTCGCCCGATTACAACGGTATGCGTACTTTTCCCCTAGACCGTTCTAGTTATGCTTGTCGAGCATCAGAACTGCGAAAATTTTGAGTTTCTCAAGCGTTTCTTACCTCCAAACTGCCATATCTCGCGAACGGAATGACTAATCCGCAAAATTTCTGTTGCATCTGAAAGTAGAAACTCGCCCGATTACAACGGTATGCGTACTTTTCCCCTAGGCCGTTCTAGTTATTCGTTTCGAGCATCAGAACTGCGAAAATTTTGAGTTTCTCAAGCGTTTCTTACCTCCAAACTGCCATATCTCGCGAACGGATTGACCAATCCGCAAAATTTCTGTTGCATCTGAAAGTAGAAACTCGCCCGATTACAACGGTAGGCGTACTTTTCCCCTACGCCGTTCTTGTTATTCGTTTCGAGCATCAGAACTGCGAAAATTTTGAGTTTCTCAAGCGTTTCTTACCTCCAAACTGCCATATCTCGCGAAAGGAATGACCAATCCGCAAAATTTCTGTTGCATCTGAAAGTAGAAACTCGCCCGATTACAAAGGTATGCGTACTTCTCCCCTAGTCCGTTCTAGTTATTCGTTTCGAGCATCAGAACTGCGAAAATTTTGAGTTTCTCAAGCGTTTCTTACATCCAAACTGCTATATCTCGCGAACGGTTTGACCAATCCGCAAAATTTCTGTTGCATCTGAAAGTAGAAACTCGCCCGATTACAACGGTATGCGTACTTTTCCCCTAGGCCGTTCTAGTTATTCGTTTCGAGCATCAGAACTGCGAAAATGTTGAGTTTCTCAAGCGTTTCTTACCTACAAACTGCCATATCTCGCGAAAGGAATGACCAATCCGCAAAATTTCTGTTGCATCTGAAAGTAGAAACTCGCCCGATTACAACGGTATGCGTGCTTTTCCCCTGGGCCGTTCTGGTTATTCGTTTCGAGTATCAGAACTGTGATAATTTTGAGTTTCTCGACCGTTTCTTACTTCCAAACTGCCATATCTCGCGAACGGATTGACCAATCCGCAAAATTTCTGTTGCATCTGAAAGTAGAAGGTCGCCCGATTACAACGGTATGCGTACTTTTCCCCTAGACCGTTCTAGTTATGCTTGTCGAGCATCAGAACTGCGAAAATTTTGAGTTTCTCAAGCGTTTCTTACCTCCAAACTGCCATATCTCGCGAACGGAATGACTAATCCGCAAAATTTCTGTTGCATCTGAAAGTAGAAACTCGCCCGATTACAACGGTATGCGTACTTTTCCCCTAGGCCGTTCTAGTTATTCGTTTCGAGCATCAGAACTGCGAAAATTTTGAGTTTCTCAAGCGTTTCTTACCTCCAAACTGCCATATCTCGCGAAAGGAATGACCAATCCGCAAAATTTCTGTTGCATCTGAAAGTAGAAACTCGCCCGATTACAAAGGTATGCGTACTTCTCCCCTAGTCCGTTCTAGTTATTCGTTTCGAGCATCAGAACTGCGAAAATTTTGAGTTTCTCAAGCGTTTCTTACCTCCAAACTGCCATATCTCGCGAACGGATTGACCAATCCGCAAAATTTCTGTTGCATCTGAAAGTACAAACTCGCCCGATTACAACGGTATGCGTACTTTTCCCCTAGGCCGTTCTAGTTATTCGTTTCGAGCATCAGAACTGCGAAAATTTTGAGTTTCTCAAGCGTTTCTTACCTCCAAACTGCCATATCTCGCGAACGGATTGACCAATCCGCAAAATTTCTGTTGCATCTGAAAGTACAAACTCGCCCGATTACAACGGTATGCGTACTTTTCCCCTAGGCCGTTCTAGTTATTCGTTCCGAGCATCAGAACTGCGAAAATTTTGAGTTTCTCAAGCGTTTCTTACTTCCAAACTGCCATATCTCGCGATCGGATTGACCAATCCGCAAAATTTCTAATGCATCTGAAAGTAGAAACTCGCCCGATTACAACGGTATGCGTACTTTTCCCCTAGGCCGTTCTAGTTATTCGTTTCGAGCATCAGAACTGCGAAAATGTTGAGTTTCTCAAGCGTTTCTTACCTCCAAACTGCCATATCTCGCGAACGGGTTGACCAATCCGCAAAATTTCTGTTGCATCTGAAAGTAGAAACTCGCCCGATTACAACGGTATGCGTACTTTTCCCCTAGGCCGCTCTAGTTATTCGTTTCGAGCATCAGAACTGTGAAAATTTTGAGTTTCTCAACCGTTTCTTACCTCCAAACTGCCATATCTCGCGAACGGATTGACCAATCCGCAAAATTTCTGTTGCATCTGAAAGTAGAAAGTCGCCCGATTACAACGGTATGCGTACTTTTCCCCTAGACCGCTCTAGTTATGCTTGTCGAGCATCAGAACTGCGAAAATTTTGAGTTTCTCAAGCGTTTCTTACCTCCAAACTGCCATATCTCGCGAACGAATTGACCAATCCGCAAAATTTCTGTTGCATCTGAAAGTAGAAACTCGCCCGATTACAACGGTATGCGAACTTTTCCCCTAGGCCGCTCTAGTTATTCGTTTCGAGCATCAGAACTGTGAAAATTTTGAGTTTCTCAAGCGTTTCTTACTTCCAAACTGCCATATCTCGCGAACGGATTGACCAATCCGCAAAATTTCTGTTGCATCTGAAAGTAGAAACTCGCCGGATTACAACGGTATGCGTACTTTTCCCGTAGGCCGTTGTAGTTATTCGTTTCGAGCATGAGAACTGCGAAAATTTTGGGTTTCTCAAGCGTTGCTTACCTCCAAACTGCCATATCTCGCGAACGGATTGACCAATCCGCAAAATTTCTGTTGCATCTGAAAGTAGAAACTCGCCCGATTACAACGGTATGCGTGCTTTTCCCCTGGGCCGTTCTGGTTATTCGTTTCGAGTATCAGAACTGTGATAATTTTGAGTTTCTCGACCGTTTCTTACTTCCAAACTGCCATATCTCGCGAACGGATTGACCAATCCGCAAAATTTCTGTTGCATCTGAAAGTAGAAGGTCGCCCGATTACAACGGTATGCGTACTTTTCCCCTAGACCGTTCTAGTTATGCTTGTCGAGCATCAGAACTGCGAAAATTTTGAGTTTCTCAAGCGTTTCTTACCTCCAAACTGCCATATCTCGCGAACGGAATGACTAATCCGCAAAATTTCTGTTGCATCTGAAAGTAGAAACTCGCCCGATTACAACGGTATGCGTACTTTTCCCCTAGGCCGTTCTAGTTATTCGTTTCGAGCATCAGAACTGCGAAAATTTTGAGTTTCTCAAGCGTTTCTTACCTCCAAACTGCCATATCTCGCGAACGGATTGACCAATCCGCAAAATTTCTGTTGCATCTGAAAGTACAAACTCGCCCGATTACAACGGTATGCGTACTTTTCCCCTAGGCCGTTCTAGTTATTCGTTCCGAGCATCAGAACTGCGAAAATTTTGAGTTTCTCAAGCGTTTCTTACTTCCAAACTGCCATATCTCGCGATCGGATTGACCAATCCGCAAAATTTCTAATGCATCTGAAAGTAGAAACTCGCCCGATTACAACGGTATGCGTACTTTTCCCCTAGGCCGTTCTAGTTATTCGTTTCGAGCATCAGAACTGCGAAAATGTTGAGTTTCTCAAGCGTTTCTTACCTCCAAACTGCCATATCTCGCGAACGGGTTGACCAATCCGCAAAATTTCTGTTGCATCTGAAAGTAGAAACTCGCCCGATTACAACGGTATGCGTACTTTTCCCCTAGGCCGCTCTAGTTATTCGTTTCGAGCATCAGAACTGTGAAAATTTTGAGTTTCTCAACCGTTTCTTACCTCCAAACTGCCATATCTCGCGAACGGATTGACCAATCCGCAAAATTTCTGTTGCATCTGAAAGTAGAAAGTCGCCCGATTACAACGGTATGCGTACTTTTCCCCTAGACCGCTCTAGTTATGCTTGTCGAGCATCAGAACTGCGAAAATTTTGAGTTTCTCAAGCGTTTCTTACCTCCAAACTGCCATATCTCGCGAACGGATTGACCAATCCGCAAAATTTCTGTTGCATCTGAAAGTAGAAACTCGCCCGATTACAACGGTATGCGAACTTTTCCCCTAGGCCGCTCTAGTTATTCGTTTCGAGCATCAGAACTGTGAAAATTTTGAGTTTCTCAAGCGTTTCTTACTTCCAAACTGCCATATCTCGCGAACGGATTGACCAATCCGCAAAATTTCTGTTGCATCTGAAAGTAGAAACTCGCCGGATTACAACGGTATGCGTACTTTTCCCGTAGGCCGTTGTAGTTATTCGTTTCGAGCATGAGAACTGCGAAAATTTTGGGTTTCTCAAGCGTTGCTTACCTCCAAACTGCCATATCTCGCGAACGGATTGACCAATCCGCAAAATTTCTGTTGCATCTGAAAGTAGAAACTCGCCCGATTACAACGGTATGCGTGCTTTTCCCCTGGGCCGTTCTGGTTATTCGTTTCGAGTATCAGAACTGTGATAATTTTGAGTTTCTCGACCGTTTCTTACTTCCAAACTGCCATATCTCGCGAACGGATTGACCAATCCGCAAAATTTCTGTTGCATCTGAAAGTAGAAGGTCGCCCGATTACAACGGTATGCGTACTTTTCCCCTAGACCGTTCTAGTTATGCTTGTCGAGCATCAGAACTGCGAAAATTTTGAGTTTCTCAAGCGTTTCTTACCTCCAAACTGCCATATCTCGCGAACGGAATGACTAATCCGCAAAATTTCTGTTGCATCTGAAAGTAGAAACTCGCCCGATTACAACGGTATGCGTACTTTTCCCCTAGGCCGTTCTAGTTATTCGTTTCGAGCATCAGAACTGCGAAAATTTTGAGTTTCTCAAGCGTTTCTTACCTCCAAACTGCCATATCTCGCGAACGGATTGACCAATCCGCAAAATTTCTGTTGCATCTGAAAGTAGAAACTCGCCCGATTACAACGGTAGGCGTACTTTTCCCCTACGCCGTTCTTGTTATTCGTTTCGAGCATCAGAACTGCGAAAATTTTGAGTTTCTCAAGCGTTTCTTACCTCCAAACTGCCATATCTCGCGAAAGGAATGACCAATCCGCAAAATTTCTGTTGCATCTGAAAGTAGAAACTCGCCCGATTACAAAGGTATGCGTACTTCTCCCCTAGTCCGTTCTAGTTATTCGTTTCGAGCATCAGAACTGCGAAAATTTTGAGTTTCTCAAGCGTTTCTTACATCCAAACTGCTATATCTCGCGAACGGTTTGACCAATCCGCAAAATTTCTGTTGCATCTGAAAGTAGAAACTCGCCCGATTACAACGGTATGCGTACTTTTCCCCTAGGCCGTTCTAGTTATTCGTTTCGAGCATCAGAACTGCGAAAATGTTGAGTTTCTCAAGCGTTTCTTACCTACAAACTGCCATATCTCGCGAAAGGAATGACCAATCCGCAAAATTTCTGTTGCATCTGAAAGTAGAAACTCGCCCGATTACAACGGTATGCGTGCTTTTCCCCTGGGCCGTTCTGGTTATTCGTTTCGAGTAACAGAACTGTGATAATTTTGAGTTTCTCGACCGTTTCTTACTTCCAAACTGCCATATCTCGCGAACGGATTGACCAATCCGCAAAATTTCTGTTGCATCTGAAAGTAGAAGGTCGCCCGATTACAACGGTATGCGTACTTTTCCCCTAGACCGTTCTAGTTATGCTTGTCGAGCATCAGAACTGCGAAAATTTTGAGTTTCTCAAGCGTTTCTTACCTCCAAACTGCCATATCTCGCGAACGGAATGACTAATCCGCAAAATTACTGTTGCATCTGAAAGTAGAAACTCGCCCGATTACAACGGTATGCGTACTTTTCCCCTAGGCCGTTCTAGTTATTCGTTTCGAGCATCAGAACTGCGAAAATTTTGAGTTTCTCAAGCGTTTCTTACCTCCAAACTGCCATATCTCGCGAAAGGAATGACCAATCCGCAAAATTTCTGTTGCATCTGAAAGTAGAAACTCGCCCGATTACAAAGGTATGCGTACTTCTCCCCTAGTCCGTTCTAGTTATTCGTTTCGAGCATCAGAACTGCGAAAATTTTGAGTTTCTCAAGCGTTTCTTACCTCCAAACTGCCATATCTCGCGAACGGTTTGACCAATCCGCAAAATTTCTGTTGCATCTGAAAGTAGAAACTCGCCCGATTACAACGGTATGCGTACTTTTCCCCTAGGCCGTTCTAGTTATTCGTTTCGAGCATCAGAACTGCGAAAATGTTGAGTTTCTCAAGCGTTTCTTACCTACAAACTGCCATATCTCGCGAAAGGAATGACCAATCCGCAAAATTTCTGTTGCATCTGAAAGTAGAAACTCGCCCGATTACAAAGGTATGCGTACTTCTCCCCTAGTCCGTTCTAGTTATTCGTTTCGAGCATCAGAACTGCGAAAATTTTGAGTTTCTCAAGCGTTTCTTACATCCAAACTGCCATATCTCGCGAACGGTTTGACCAATCCGCAAAATTTCTGTTGCATCTGAAAGTAGAAACTCGCCCGAGTACAACGGTATGCGTACTTTTCCCCTAGGCCGTTCTAGTTATTCGTTTCGAGCATCAGAACTGCGAAAATGTTGAGTTTCTCAAGCGTTTCTTACCTACAAACAGCCATATCTCGCGAACGGATTGACCAATCCGCAAAATTTCTGTTGCATCTGAAAGTAGAAACTCACCCGATTACAACGGTATGCGTACTTTTCCCCTAGGCCGTTCTAGTTATTCGTTTCGAGCATCAGAACTGCGAAAATTTTGAGTTTCTCAAGCGTTTCTTACCTCCAAACTGCCATATCTCGCGAACGGTTTGACCAATCCGCAAAATTTCTGTTGCATCTGAAAGTAGAAACTCGCCCGAGTACAACGGTATGCGTACTTTTCCCCTAGGCCCTTCTAGTTATTCGTTTCGAGCATCAGAACTGCGAAAATGTTGAGTTTCTCAAGCGTTTCTTACCTACAAACTGCCATATCTCGCGAACGGATTGACCAATCCGCAAAATTTCTGTTGCATCTGAAAGTAGAAACTCACCCGATTACAACGGTATGCGTACTTTTCCCCTAGGCCGTTCTAGTTATTCGTTTCGAGCATCAGAACTGCGAAAATTTTGAGTTTCTCAAGCGTTTCTTACCTCCAAACTGCCATATCTCGCGAACGGTTTGACCAATCCGCAAAATTTCTGTTGCATCTGAAAGTAGAAACTCGCCCGAGTACAACGGTATGCGTACTTTTCCCCTAGGCCGTTCTAGTTATTCGTTTCGAGCATCAGAACTGCGAAAATGTTGAGTTTCTCAAGCGTTTCTTACCTCCAAACTGCCATATCTCGCGAACGGTTTGACCAATCCGCAAAATTTCTGTTGCATCTGAAAGTAGAAACTCGCCCGATTACAACGGTATGCGTACTTTTCCCCTAGGCCGTTCTAGTTATTCGTTTCGAGCATCAGAACTGCGAAAATGTTGAGTTTCTCAAGCGTTTCTTACCTACAAACTGCCATATCTCGCGAAAGGAATGACCAATCCGCAAAATTTCTGTTGCATCTGAAAGTAGAAACTCGCCCGATTACAAAGGTATGCGTACTTCTCCCCTAGTCCGTTCTAGTTATTCGTTTCGAGCATCAGAACTGCGAAAATTTTGAGTTTCTCAAGCGTTTCTTACCTCCAAACTGCCATATCTCGCGAACGGTTTGACCAATCCGCAAAATTTCTGTTGCATCTGAAAGTAGAAACTCGCCCGAGTACAACGGTATGCGTACTTTTCCCCTAGGCCGTTCTAGTTATTCGTTTCGAGCATCAGAACTGCGAAAATGTTGAGTTTCTCAAGCGTTTCTTACCTACAAACTGCCATATCTCGCGAACGGATTGACCAATCCGCAAAATTTCTGTTGCACCTGAAAGTAGAAACTCACCCGATTACAACGGTATGCGTACTTTTCCCCTAGGCCGTTCTAGTTATTCGTTTCGAGCATCAGAACTGCGAAAATTTTGAGTTTCTCAAGCGTTTCTTACCTCCAAACTGCCATATCTCGCGAACGGTTTGACCAATCCGCAAAATTTCTGTTGCATCTGAAAGTAGAAACTCGCCCGAGTACAACGGTATGCGTACTTTTCCCCTAGGCCGTTCTAGTTATTCGTTTCGAGCATCAGAACTGCGAAAATGTTGAGTTTCTCAAGCGTTTCTTACCTCCAAACTGCCATATCTCGCGAACGATTTGACCAATCCGCAAAATTTCTGTTGCATCTGAAAGTAGAAACTCGCCCGAGTACAACGGTATGCGTACTTTTCCCCTAGGCCGTTCTAGTTATTCGTTTCGAGCATCAGAACTGCGAAAATGTTGAGTTTCTCAAGCGTTTCTTACCTACAAACTGCCATATCTCGCGAACGGATTGACCAATCCGCAAAATTTCTGTTGCATCTGAAAGTAGAAACTCACCCGATTACAACGGTATGCGTACTTTTCCCCTAGGCCGTTCTAGTTATTCGTTTCGAGCATCAGAACTGCGAAAATTTTGAGTTTCTCAAGCGTTTCTTACCTCCAAACTGCCATATCTCGCGAACGGATTGACCAATCCGCAAAATTTCTGTTGCATCTGAAAGTACAAACTCGCCCGATTACAACGGTAGGCGTACTTTTCCCCTACGCCGTTCTAGTTATTCGTTTCGAGCATCAGAACTGTGAAAATTTTGAGTTTCTCAAGCGTTTCTTACCTCCAAACTGCCATATCTCGCGAAAGGAATGACCAATCCGCAAAATTTCTGTTGCATCTGAAAGTAGAAACTCGCCCGATTACAAAGGTATGCGTACTTCTCCCCTAGTCCGTTCTAGTTATTCGTTTCGAGCATCAGAACTGCGAAAATTTTGAGTTTCTCAAGCGTTTCTTACCTCCAAACTGCCATATCTCGCGAACGGTTTGACCAATCCGCAAAATTTCTGTTGCAACTGAAAGTAGAAACTCGCCCGATTACAACGGTATGCGTACTTTTCCCCTAGGCCGTTCTAGTTATTCGTTTCGAGCATCAGAACTGCGAAAATGTTGAGTTTCTCAAGCGTTTCTTACCTACAAACTACCATATCTCGCGAACGGATTGACCAATCCGCAAAATTTCTGTTGCATCTGAAAGTAGAAACTCGCCCGATTACAACGGTATGCGTACTTTTCCCCTAGGCCGTTCTAGTTATTCGTTTCGAGCATCAGAACTGCGAAAATTTTGAGTTTCTCAAGCGTTTCTTACCTCCAAACTGCCATATCTCGCGAACAGATTGACCATTCCGCAAAATTTCTGCTGCATCTGAAAGTACAAACTCGCCCGATTACAACGGTATGCGTACTTTTCCCCTAGGCCGTTCTAGTTATTCGTTTCGAGCATCAGAACTGCGAAAATTTTGAGTTTCTTAAGCGTTTCTTACTTCCAAACTGCCATATCTCGCGAACGGATTGACCAATCCGCAAAATTTCTGTTGCATCTGAAAGTAGAAAGTCGCCCGATTACAACGGTATGCGTACTTTTCCCCTAGACCGCTCTAGTTATGCTTGTCGAGCATCAGAACTGCGAAAATTTTGAGTTTCTCAAGCGTTTCTTACCTCCAAACTGCCATATCTCGCGAACGGATTGACCAATCCGCAAAATTTCTGTTGCATCTGAAAGTAGAAACTCGCCCGATTACAACGGTATGCGTACTTTTCCCCTAGGCCGCTCTAGTTATTCGTTTCGAGCATCAGAACTGTGAAAATTTTGAGTTTCTCAAGCGTTTCTTACTTCCAAACTGCCATATCTCGCGAACGGATTGACCAATCCGCAAAATTTCTGTTGCATCTGAAAGTAGAAACTCGCCGGATTACAACGGTATGCGTACTTTTCCCGTAGGCCGTTGTAGTTATTCGTTTCGAGCATGAGAACTGCGAAAATTTAGGGTTTCTCAAGCGTTGCTTTCCTCAAAACTGCCATATCTCGCGAACGGATTGACCAATCCGCAAAATTTCTGTTGCATCTGAAAGTAGAAACTCGCCCGATTACAACGGTATGCGTACTTTTCCCCTGGGCCGTTCTGGTTATTCGTTTCGAGTATCAGAACTGTGATAATTTTGAGTTTTTCGACCGTTTCTTACTTCCAAACTGCCATATCTCGCGAACGGATTGACCAATCCGCAAAATTTCTGTTGCATCTGAAAGTAGAAAGTCGCCCGATTACAACGGTATGCGTACTTTTCCCCTAGACCGTTCTAGTTATGCTTGTCGAGCATCAGAACTGCGAAAATTTTGAGTTTCTCAAGCGTTTCTTACCTCCAAACTGCCATATCTCGCGAACGGAATGACTAATCCGCAAAATTTCTGTTGCATCTGAAAGTAGAAACTCGCCCGATTACAACGGTATGCGTACTTTTCCCCTAGGCCGTTCTAGTTATTCGTTTCGAGCATCAGAACTGCGAAAATTTTGAGTTTCTCAAGCGTTTCTTACATACAAACTGCCATATCTCGCGAACGGATTGACCAATCCGCAAAATTTCTGTTGCATCTGAAAGTAGAAACTCGCCCGATTACAACGGTCTGCGTACTTTTCCCCTAGTCCGTTCTAGTTATTCGTTTCGAGCATCAGAACTGCGAAAATTTTGAGTTTCTCAAGCGTTTCTTACCTCCAAACTGCCATATCTCGCGAACGGATTGACCAATCCGCAAAATTTCTGTTGCATCTGAAAGTAGAAACTCGCCCGATTACAACGGTAGGCGTACTTTTCCCCTACGCCGTTCTAGTTATTCGTTTCGAGCATCAGAACTGCGAAAATTTTGAGTTTCTCAAGCGTCTCTTACCTCCAAACTGCCATATCTCGCGAAAGGAATGACCAATCCGCAAAATTTCTGTTGCATCTGAAAGTAGAAACTCGCCCGATTACAAAGGTATGCGTACTTCTCCCCTAGTCCGTTCTAGTTATTCGTTTCGAGCATCAGAACTGCGAAAATTTTGAGTTTCTCAAGCGTTTCTTACCTCCAAACTGCCATATCTCGCGAACGGTTTGACCAATCCGCAAAATTTCTGTTGCATCTAAAAGTAGAAACTCGCCCGAGTACAACGGTATGCGTACTTTTCCCCTAGGCCGTTCTAGTTATTCGTTTCGAGCATCAGAACTGCGAAAATGTTGAGTTTCTCAAGCGTTTCTTACCTACAAACTGCCATATCTCGCGAACGGATTGACCAATCCGCAAAATTTCTGTTGCATCTGAAAGTAGAAACTCACCCGATTACAACGGTATGCGTACTTTTCCCCTAGGCCGTTCTAGTTATTCGTTTCGAGCATCAGAACTGCGAAAATTTTGAGTTTCTCAAGCGTTTCTTACCTACAAACTGCCATATCTCGCGAACGGATTGACCAATCCGCAAAATTTCTGTTGCATCTGAAAGTAGAAACTCACCCGATTACAACGGTATGCGTACTTTTCCCCTAGGCCGTTCTAGTTATTCGTTTCGAGCATCAGAACTGCGAAAATTTTGAGTTTCTCAAGCGTTTCTTACCTCCAAACTGCCATATCTCGCGAACGGATTGACCAATCCGCAAAATTTCTGTTGCATCTGAAAGTACAAACTCGCCCGATTACAACGGTAGGCGTACTTTTCCCCTACGCCGTTCTAGTTATTCGTTTCGAGCATCAGAACTGTGAAAATTTTGAGTTTCTCAAGCGTTTCTTACCTCCAAACTGCCATATCTCGCGAAAGGAATGACCAATCCGCAAAATTTCTGTTGCATCTGAAAATAGAAACTCGCCCGATTACAAAGGTATGCGTACTTCTCCCCTAGTCCGTTCTAGTTATTCGTTTCGAGCATCAGAACTGCGAAAATTTTGAGTTTCTCAAGCGTTTCTTACCTCCAAACTGCCATATCTCGCGAACAGATTGACCAATCCGCAAAATTTCTGTTGCATCTGAAAGTACAAACTCGCCCGATTACAACGGTATGCGTACTTTTCCCCTAGGCCGTTCTAGTTATTCGTTTCGAGCATCAGAACTGCGAAAATTTTGAGTTTCTTAAGCGTTTCTTACTTCCAAACTGCCATATCTCGCGAACGGATTGACCAATCCGCAAAATTTCTGTTGCATCTGAAAGTAGAAAGTCGCCCGATTACAACGGTATGCGTACTTTTCCCCTAGACCGCTCTAGTTATGCTTGTCGAGCATCAGAACTGCGAAAATTTTGAGTTTCTCAAGCGTTTCTTACCTCCAAACTGCCATATCTCGCGAACGGATTGACCAATCCGCAAAATTTCTGTTGCATCTGAAAGTAGAAACTCGCCCGATTACAACGGTATGCGTACTTTTCCCGTAGGCCGTTGTAGTTATTCGTTTCGAGCATGAGAACTGCGAAAATTTAGGGTTTCTCAAGCGTTGCTTTCCTCCAAACTGCCATATCTCGCGAACGGATTGACCAATCCGCAAAATTTCTGTTGCATCTGAAAGTAGAAACTCGCCCGATTACAACGGTATGCGTACTTTTCCCCTGGGCCGTTCTGGTTATTCGTTTCGAGTATCAGAACTGTGATAATTTTGAGTTTTTCGACCGTTTCTTACTTCCAAACTGCCATATCTCGCGAACGGATTGACCAATCCGCAAAATTTCTGTTGCATCTGAAAGTAGAAAGTCGCCCGATTACAACGGTATGCGTACTTTTCCCCTAGACCGTTCTAGTTATGCTTGTCGAGCATCAGAACTGCGAAAATTTTGAGTTTCTCAAGCGTTTCTTACCTCCAAACTGCCATATCTCGCGAACGGAATGACTAATCCGCAAAATTTCTGTTGCATCTGAAAGTAGAAACTCGCCCGATTACAACGGTATGCGTACTTTTCCCCTAGGCCGTTCTAGTTATTCGTTTCGAGCATCAGAACTGCGAAAATTTTGAGTTTCTCAAGCGTTTCTTACCTACAAACTGCCATATCTCGCGAACGGATTGACCAATCCGCAAAATTTCTGTTGCATCTGAAAGTAGAAACTCGCCCGATTACAACGGTCTGCGTACTTTTCCCCTAGTCCGTTCTAGTTATTCGTTTCGAGCATCAGAACTGCGAAAATTTTGAGTTTCTCAAGCGTTTCTTACCTCCAAACTGCCATATCTCGCGAACGGATTGACCAATCCGCAAAATTTCTGTTGCATCTGAAAGTAGAAACTCGCCCGATTACAACGGTAGGCGTACTTTTCCCCTACGCCGTTCTAGTTATTCGTTTCGAGCATCAGAACTGCGAAAATTTTGAGTTTCTCAAGCGTCTCTTACCTCCAAACTGCCATATCTCGCGAAAGGAATGACCAATCCGCAAAATTTCTGTTGCATCTGAAAGTAGAAACTCGCCCGATTACAAAGGTATGCGTACTTCTCCCCTAGTCCGTTCTAGTTATTCGTTTCGAGCATCAGATCTGCGAAAATTTTGAGTTTCTCAAGCGTTTCTTACATCCAAACTGCCATATCTCGCGAAAGGAATGACCAATCCGCAAAATTTCTGTTGCATCTGAAAGTAGAAACTCGCCCGATTACAACGGTATGCGTACTTTTCCCCTAGGCCGTTCTAGTTATTCGTTTCGAGCATCAGAACTGCGAAAATTTTGAGTTTCTCAAGCGTTTCTTACCTACAAACTGCCATATCTCGCGAACGGATTGACCAATCCGCAAAATTTCTGTTGCATCTGAAAGTAGAAACTAGCCCAATTACAACGGTATGCGTACTTTTCCCCTAGGCCGTTCTGGTTATTCGTTTCGAGTATCAGAACTGTGATAATTTTGAATTTCTCGACCGTTTCTTGCCTCCAAACTGCCATATATCGGGAAAGGATTGACCAATCCGCAAAATTTCTGTTGCATCTGAAAGTAGAAACTCGCCCGATTACAACGGTATGCGTACTTTTCCCGTAGGCCGTTGTAGTTATTCGTTTCGAGCATGAGAACTGCGAAAATTTTGGGTTTCTCAAGCGTTGCTTACCTCCAAACTGCCATATCTCGCGAACGGATTGACCAATCCGCAAAATTTCTGTTGCATCTGAAAGTAGAAAGTCGCCCGATTACAACGGTATGCGTACTTTTCCCCTAGACCGTTCTAGTTATGCTTGTCGAGCATCAGAACTGCGAAAATTTTGAGTTTCTCAAGCGTTTCTTACCTCCAAACTGCCATATCTCGCGAACGGAATGACTAATCCGCAAAATTTCTGTTGCATCTGAAAGTAGAAACTCGCCCGATTACAACGGTATGCGTACTTTTCCCCTAGGCCGTTCTAGTTATTCGTTTCGAGCATCAGAACTGCGAAAATTTTGAGTTTCTCAAGCGTTTCTTACATACAAACTGCCATATCTCGCGAACGGATTGACCAATCCGCAAAATTTCTGTTGCATCTGAAAGTAGAAACTCGCCCGATTACAACGGTCTGCGTACTTTTCCCCTAGTCCGTTCTAGTTATTCGTTTCGAGCATCAGAACTGCGAAAATTTTGAGTTTCTCAAGCGTTTCTTACCTCCAAACTGCCATATCTCGCGAACGGATTGACCAATCCGCAAAATTTCTGTTGCATCTGAAAGTAGAAACTCGCCCGATTACAACGGTAGGCGTACTTTTCCCCTACGCCGTTCTAGTTATTCGTTTCGAGCATCAGAACTGCGAAAATTTTGAGTTTCTCAAGCGTCTCTTACCTCCAAACTGCCATATCTCGCGAAAGGAATGACCAATCCGCAAAATTTCTGTTGCATCTGAAAGTAGAAACTCGCCCGATTACAAAGGTATGCGTACTTCTCCCCTAGTCCGTTCTAGTTATTCGTTTCGAGCATCAGAACTGCGAAAATTTTGAGTTTCTCAAGCGTTTCTTACCTCCAAACTGCCATATCTCGCGAACGGTTTGACCAATCCGCAAAATTTCTGTTGCATCTAAAAGTAGAAACTCGCCCGAGTACAACGGTATGCGTACTTTTCCCCTAGGCCGTTCTAGTTATTCGTTTCGAGCATCAGAACTGCGAAAATGTTGAGTTTCTCAAGCGTTTCTTACCTACAAACTGCCATATCTCGCGAACGGATTGACCAATCCGCAAAATTTCTGTTGCATCTGAAAGTAGAAACTCACCCGATTACAACGGTATGCGTACTTTTCCCCTAGGCCGTTCTAGTTATTCGTTTCGAGCATCAGAACTGCGAAAATTTTGAGTTTCTCAAGCGTTTCTTACCTACAAACTGCCATATCTCGCGAACGGATTGACCAATCCGCAAAATTTCTGTTGCATCTGAAAGTAGAAACTCACCCGATTACAACGGTATGCGTACTTTTCCCCTAGGCCGTTCTAGTTATTCGTTTCGAGCATCAGAACTGCGAAAATTTTGAGTTTCTCAAGCGTTTCTTACCTCCAAACTGCCATATCTCGCGAACGGATTGACCAATCCGCAAAATTTCTGTTGCATCTGAAAGTACAAACTCGCCCGATTACAACGGTAGGCGTACTTTTCCCCTACGCCGTTCTAGTTATTCGTTTCGAGCATCAGAACTGTGAAAATTTTGAGTTTCTCAAGCGTTTCTTACCTCCAAACTGCCATATCTCGCGAAAGGAATGACCAATCCGCAAAATTTCTGTTGCATCTGAAAATAGAAACTCGCCCGATTACAAAGGTATGCGTACTTCTCCCCTAGTCCGTTCTAGTTATTCGTTTCGAGCATCAGAACTGCGAAAATTTTGAGTTTCTCAAGCGTTTCTTACCTCCAAACTGCCATATCTCGCGAACAGATTGACCAATCCGCAAAATTTCTGTTGCATCTGAAAGTACAAACTCGCCCGATTACAACGGTATGCGTACTTTTCCCCTAGGCCGTTCTAGTTATTCGTTTCGAGCATCAGAACTGCGAAAATTTTGAGTTTCTTAAGCGTTTCTTACTTCCAAACTGCCATATCTCGCGAACGGATTGACCAATCCGCAAAATTTCTGTTGCATCTGAAAGTAGAAAGTCGCCCGATTACAACGGTATGCGTACTTTTCCCCTAGACCGCTCTAGTTATGCTTGTCGAGCATCAGAACTGCGAAAATTTTGAGTTTCTCAAGCGTTTCTTACCTCCAAACTGCCATATCTCGCGAACGGATTGACCAATCCGCAAAATTTCTGTTGCATCTGAAAGTAGAAACTCGCCCGATTACAACGGTATGCGTACTTTTCCCGTAGGCCGTTGTAGTTATTCGTTTCGAGCATGAGAACTGCGAAAATTTAGGGTTTCTCAAGCGTTGCTTTCCTCCAAACTGCCATATCTCGCGAACGGATTGACCAATCCGCAAAATTTCTGTTGCATCTGAAAGTAGAAACTCGCCCGATTACAACGGTATGCGTACTTTTCCCCTGGGCCGTTCTGGTTATTCGTTTCGAGTATCAGAACTGTGATAATTTTGAGTTTTTCGACCGTTTCTTACTTCCAAACTGCCATATCTCGCGAACGGATTGACCAATCCGCAAAATTTCTGTTGCATCTGAAAGTAGAAAGTCGCCCGATTACAACGGTATGCGTACTTTTCCCCTAGACCGTTCTAGTTATGCTTGTCGAGCATCAGAACTGCGAAAATTTTGAGTTTCTCAAGCGTTTCTTACCTCCAAACTGCCATATCTCGCGAACGGAATGACTAATCCGCAAAATTTCTGTTGCATCTGAAAGTAGAAACTCGCCCGATTACAACGGTATGCGTACTTTTCCCCTAGGCCGTTCTAGTTATTCGTTTCGAGCATCAGAACTGCGAAAATTTTGAGTTTCTCAAGCGTTTCTTACCTACAAACTGCCATATCTCGCGAACGGATTGACCAATCCGCAAAATTTCTGTTGCATCTGAAAGTAGAAACTCGCCCGATTACAACGGTCTGCGTACTTTTCCCCTAGTCCGTTCTAGTTATTCGTTTCGAGCATCAGAACTGCGAAAATTTTGAGTTTCTCAAGCGTTTCTTACCTCCAAACTGCCATATCTCGCGAACGGATTGACCAATCCGCAAAATTTCTGTTGCATCTGAAAGTAGAAACTCGCCCGATTACAACGGTAGGCGTACTTTTCCCCTACGCCGTTCTAGTTATTCGTTTCGAGCATCAGAACTGCGAAAATTTTGAGTTTCTCAAGCGTCTCTTACCTCCAAACTGCCATATCTCGCGAAAGGAATGACCAATCCGCAAAATTTCTGTTGCATCTGAAAGTAGAAACTCGCCCGATTACAAAGGTATGCGTACTTCTCCCCTAGTCCGTTCTAGTTATTCGTTTCGAGCATCAGATCTGCGAAAATTTTGAGTTTCTCAAGCGTTTCTTACATCCAAACTGCCATATCTCGCGAAAGGAATGACCAATCCGCAAAATTTCTGTTGCATCTGAAAGTAGAAACTCGCCCGATTACAACGGTATGCGTACTTTTCCCCTAGGCCGTTCTAGTTATTCGTTTCGAGCATCAGAACTGCGAAAATTTTGAGTTTCTCAAGCGTTTCTTACCTACAAACTGCCATATCTCGCGAACGGATTGACCAATCCGCAAAATTTCTGTTGCATCTGAAAGTAGAAACTAGCCCAATTACAACGGTATGCGTACTTTTCCCCTAGGCCGTTCTGGTTATTCGTTTCGAGTATCAGAACTGTGATAATTTTGAATTTCTCGACCGTTTCTTGCCTCCAAACTGCCATATATCGGGAAAGGATTGACCAATCCGCAAAATTTCTGTTGCATCTGAAAGTAGAAACTCGCCCGATTACAACGGTATGCGTACTTTTCCCGTAGGCCGTTGTAGTTATTCGTTTCGAGCATGAGAACTGCGAAAATTTTGGGTTTCTCAAGCGTTGCTTACCTCCAAACTGCCATATCTCGCGAACGGATTGACCAATCCGCAAAATTTCTGTTGCATCTGAAAGTAGAAAGTCGCCCGATTACAACGGTATGCGTACTTTTCCCCTAGACCGTTCTAGTTATGCTTGTCGAGCATCCGAATTGCGAAAATTTTGAGTTTCTCAAGCGTTTCTTACCTCCAAACTGCCATATCTCGCGAACGGATTGACTAATCCGCAAAATTTCTGTTGCATCTGAAAGTAGAAACTCGCCCGCTTACAACGGTATGCGTACTTTTCCCCTAGGCCGTTCTAGTTATTCGTTTCCAGCATCAGAACTGCGAAAATTTTGAGTTTCTCAAGCGTTTCTTACCTCCAAACTGCCATATCTCCGAACGGATTGAACAATCCGCAAAATTTCTGTTGCATCTGAAAGTAGAAGCTCGCCCGATTACAACGGTATGCGTACGTTTCCCCAAGTCCGTTCTAGTTATTCGTTTCGAGCATCAGAACTGCGAAAATTTTGAGTTTCTCAAGCGTTTCTTACCTCCAAACTGCCATATCTCGCGAACGGATTGACCAATCCGCAAAATTTCTGTTGCATCTGAAAGTAGAAACTCGCCCGATTACAACGGTATGCGTACTTTTCCCCTAGGCCGTTCTAGTTATTCGTTTCGAGCATCAGAACTGCGAAAATGTTGAGTTTCTCAAGCGTTTCTTACCTCCAAACTGCCATATCTCGCGAACGGATTGACCAATCCGCAAAATTTCTGTTGCATCTGAAAGTAGAAACTCGCCCGATTACAACGGTATGCGTACTTTTCCCCTAGGCCGCTCTAGTTATTCGTTTCGAGCATCAGAACTGTGAAAATTTTGAGTTTCTCAACCGTTTCTTACCTCCAAACTGCCATATCTCGCGAACGGATTGACCAATCCGCAAAATTTCTGTTGCATCTGAAAGTAGAAAGTCGCCCGATTACAACGGTATGCGTACTTTTCCCCTAGACCGCTCTAGTTATGCTTGTCGAGCATCAGAACTGCGAAAATTTTGAGTTTCTCAAGCGTTTCTTACCTCCAAACTGCCATACCTCGCGAACGGATTGACCAATCCGCAAAATTTCTGTTGCATTTGAAAGTAGGAACTCGCCCGATTACAACGGTATGCGTACTTTTCCCCTAGGCCGTTCTAGTTATTCGTTTCGAGCAGCAGAACTGCGAAAATGTTGAGTTTCTCAAGCGTTTCTTACCTACAAACTGCCATATCTCGCGAACGGATTGACCAATCCGCAAAATTTCTGTTGCATCTGAAAGTAGAAACTCGCCCGATTACAACGGTATGCGTACTTTTCCCCTACGCCGTTCTAGTTATTCGTTTCGAGCATCAGAACTGCGAAAATTTTGAGTTTCTCAAGCGTTTCTTACATCCAAACTGCCATATCTCGCGAAAGGAATGACCAATCCGCAAAATTTCTGTTGCATCTGAAAGTAGAAACTCGCCCGATTACAACGGTATGCGTACTTTTCCCCTAGGCCGTTCTAGTTATTCGTTTCGAGCATCAGAACTGCGAAAATTTTGAGTTTCTCAAGCGTTTCTTACCTACAAACTGCCATATCTCGCGAACGGATTGACCAATCCGCAAAATTTCTGTTGCATCTGAAAGTAGAAACTAGCCCAATTACAACGGTATGCGTACTTTTCCCCTAGGCCGTTCTGGTTATTCGTTTCGAGTATCAGAACTGTGATAATTTTGAATTTCTCGACCGTTTCTTGCCTCCAAACTGCCATATCTCGGGAACGGATTGACCAATCCGCAAAATTTCTGTTGCATCTGAAAGTAGAAACTCGCCCGATTACAACGGTATGCGTACTTTTCCCGTAGGCCGTTGTAGTTATTCGTTTCGAGCATGAGAACTGCGAAAATTTTGGGTTTCTCAAGCGTTGCTTACCTCCAAACTGCCATATCTCGCGAACGGATTGACCAATCCGCAAAATTTCTGTTGCATCTGAAAGTAGAAAGTCGCCCGATTACAACGGTATGCGTACTTTTCCCCTAGACCGTTCTAGTTATGCTTGTCGAGCATCAGAACTGCGAAAATTTTGAGTTTCTCAAGCGTTTCTTACCTCCAAACTGCCATATCTCGCGAACGGATTGACTAATCCGCAAAATTTCTGTTGCATCTGAAAGTAGAAACTCGCCCGCTTACAACGGTATGCGTACTTTTCCCCTAGGCCGTTCTAGTTATTCGTTTCCAGCATCAGAACTGCGAAAATTTTGAGTTTCTCAAGCGTTTCTTACCTCCAAACTGCCATATCTCGCGAACGGATTGAACAATCCGCAAAATTTCTGTTGCATCTGAAAGTAGAAGCTCGCCCGATTACAACGGTATGCGTACGTTTCCCCAAGTCCGTTCTAGTTATTCGTTTCGAGCATCAGAACTGCGAAAATTTTGAGTTTCTCAAGCGTTTCTTACCTCCAAACTGCCATATCTCGCGAACGGATTGACCAATCCGCAAAATTTCTGTTGCATCTGAAAGTAGAAACTCGCCCGATTACAACAGTATGCCTACTTTTACCCTAGGCCGTTCTTGTTAATCGTTTCCAGCATCAGAACTGCGAAAATTTTGAGTTTCTCGAGCGTTTCTTACCTCCAAACTGCCATATCTCGCGAACGGAATGACTAATCCGCAAAATTTCTGTTGCATCTGAAAGTAGAAACTCGCCCGATTACAACGGTATGCGTACTTTTCCCCTAGGCCGTTCTAGTTATTCGTTTCGAGCATCAGAACTGCGAAAATTTTGAGTTTCTCAAGCGTTTCTTACCTACAAACTGCCATATCTCGCGAACGGATTGACCAATCCGCAAAATTTCTGTTGCATCTGAAAGTAGAAACTAGCCCAATTACAACGGTATGCGTACTTTTCCCCTAGGCCGTTCTGGTTATTCGTTTCGAGTATCAGAACTGTGATAATTTTGAATTTCTCGACCGTTTCTTGCCTCCAAACTGCCATATCTCGGGAAAGGATTGACCAATCCGCAAAATTTCTGTTGCATCTGAAAGTAGAAACTCGCCCGATTACAACGGTATGCGTACTTTTCCCGTAGGCCGTTGTAGTTATTCGTTTCGAGCATGAGAACTGCGAAAATTTTGGGTTTCTCAAGCGTTGCTTACCTCCAAACTGCCATATCTCGCGAACGGATTGACCAATCCGCAAAATTTCTGTTGCATCTGAAAGTAGAAAGTCGCCCGATTACAACGGTATGCGTACTTTTCCCCTAGACCGTTCTAGTTATGCTTGTCGAGCATCAGAATTGCGAAAATTTTGAGTTTCTCAAGCGTTTCTTACCTCCAAACTGCCATATCTCGCGAACGGATTGACTAATCCGCAAAATTTCTGTTGCATCTGAAAGTAGAAACTCGCCCGCTTACAACGGTATGCGTACTTTTCCCCTAGGCCGTTCTAGTTATTCGTTTCCAGCATCAGAACTGCGAAAATTTTGAGTTTCTCAAGCGTTTCTTACCTCCAAACTGCCATATCTCGCGAACGGATTGAACAATCCGCAAAATTTCTGTTGCATCTGAAAGTAGAAGCTCGCCCGATTACAACGGTATGCGTACGTTTCCCCAAGTCCGTTCTAGTTATTCGTTTCGAGCATCAGAACTGCGAAAATTTTGAGTTTCTCAAGCGTTTCTTACCTCCAAACTGCCATATCTCGCGAACGGATTGACCAATCCGCAAAATTTCTGTTGCATCTGAAAGTAGAAACTCGCCCGATTACAACAGTATGCGTACTTTTACCCTAGGCCGTTCTTGTTAATCGTTTCCAGCATCAGAACTGCGAAAATTTTGAGTTTCTCAAGCGTTTCTTACCTCCAAACTGCCATATCTCGCGAACGGAATGACTAATCCGCAAAATTTCTGTTGCATCTGAAAGTAGAAACTCGCCCGATTACAACGGTATGCGTACTTTTCCCCTAGGCCGTTCTAGTTATTCGTTTCGAGCATCAGAACTGCGAAAATTTTGAGTTTCTCAAGCGTTTCTTACCTACAAACTGCCATATCTCGCGAACGGATAGACCAATCCGCAAAATTTCTGTTGCATCTGAAAGTAGAAACTCACCCGATTACAACGGTATGCGTACTTTTCCCCTAGGCCGCTCTAGTTATTCGTTTCGAGCATCAGAACTGTGAAAATTTTGAGTTTCTCAACCGTTTCTTACCTCCAAACTGCCATATCTCGCGAACGGATTGACCAATCCGCAAAATTTCTGTTGCATCTGAAAGTAGAAAGTCGCCCGATTACAACGGTATGCGTACTTTTCCCCTAGACCGCTCTAGTTATGCTTGACGAGCATCAGAACTGCGAAAATTTTGAGTTTCTCAAGCGTTTCTTACCTCCAAACTGCCATATCTCGCGAACGGATTGACCAATCCGCAAAATTTCTGTTGCATCTGAAAGTAGAAACTCGCCCGATTACAACGGTATGCGTACTTTTCCCCTAGGCCGTTCTAGTTATTCGTTTCGAGCATCAGAACTGCGAAAATTTTGAGTTTCTCAAGCGTTTCTTACCTCCAAACTGCCATATCTCGCGAACGGATTGACCAATCCGCAAAATTTCTGTTGCATCTGAAAGTACAAACTCGCCCGATTACAACGGTATGCGTACTTTTCCCCTAGGCCGTTCTAGTTATTCGTTCCGAGCATCAGAACTGCGAAAATTTTGAGTTTCTCAAGCGTTTCTTACTTCCAAACTGCCATATCTCGCGAACAGATTGACCAATCCGCAAAATTTCTAATGCATCTGAAAGTAGAAACTCGCCCGATTACAACGGTATGCGTACTTTTCCCCTAGGCCGTTCTAGTTATTCGTTTCGAGCATCAGAACTGCGAAAATGTTGAGTTTCTCAAGCGTTTCTTACCTCCAAACTGCCATATCTCGCGAACGGATTGACCAATCCGCAAAATTTCTGTTGCATCTGAAAGTAGAAATTCGCCCGATTACAACGGTATGCGTACTTTTCCCCTAGGCCGCTCTAGTTATTCGTTTCGAGCATCAGAACTGTGAAAATTTTGAGTTTCTCAACCGTTTCTTACCTCCAAACTGCCATATCTCGCGAACGGATTGACCAATCCGCAAAATTTCTGTTGCATCTGAAAGTAGGAACTCGCCCGATTACAACGGTATGCGTACTTTTCCCCTAGGCCGTTCTAGTTATTCGTTTCGAGCAGCAGAACTGCGAAAATGTTGAGTTTCTCAAGCGTTTCTTACCTACAAACTGCCATATCTCGCGAACGGATTGACCAATCCGCAAAATTTCTGTTGCATCTGAAAGTAGAAACTCGCCCGATTACAACGGTATGCGTACTTTTCCCCTAGGCCGTTCTAGTTATTCGTTTCGAGCATCAGAACTGCGAAAATTTTGAGTTTCTCAAGCGTTTCTTACCTCCAAACTGCCATATCTCGCGAACGGATTGACCAATCCGCAAAATTTCTGTTGCATCTGAAAGTAGAAACTCGCCCGATTACAACGGTATGCGTACTTTTCCCCTAGGCCGCTCTAGTTATTCGTTTCGAGCATCAGAACTGTGAAAATTTTGAGTTTCTCAACCGTTTCTTACATCCAAACTGCCATATCTCGCGAACGGATTGACCAATCCGCAAAATTTCTGTTGCATCTGAAAGTAGAAAGTCGCCCGATTACAACGGTATGCGTACTTTTCCCCTAGACCGCTCTAGTTATGCTTGTCGAGCATCAGAACTGCGAAAATTTTGAGTTTCTCAAGCGTTTCTTACCTCCAAACTGCCATATCTCGCGAACGGATTGACCAATCCGCAAAATTTCTGTTGCATCTGAAAGTAGAAACTCGCCCGATTACAACGGTATGCGTACTCTTCCCCTAGGCCGCTCTAGTTATTCGTTTCGAGCATCAGAACTGTGAAAATTTTGAGTTTCTCAAGCGTTTCTTACTTCCAAACTGCCATATCTCGCGAACGGATTGACCAATCCGCAAAATTTCTGTTGCATCTGAAAGTAGAAACTCGCCGGATTACAACGGTATGCGTACTTTTCCCGTAGGCCGTTGTAGTTATTCGTTTCGAGCATGAGAACTGCGAAAATTTTGGGTTTCTCAAGCGTTGCTTACCTCCAAACTGCCATATCTCGCGAACGGATTGACCAATCCGCAAAATTTCTGTTGCATCTGAAAGTAGAAACTCGCCCGATTACAACGGTATGCGTGCTTTTCCCCTGGGCCGTTCTGGTTATTCGTTTCGAGTATCAGAACTGTGATAATTTTGAGTTTCTCGACCGTTTCTTACTTCCAAACAGCCATATCTCGCGAACGGATTGACCAATCCGCAAAATTTCTGTTGCATCTGAAAGTAGAAGGTCGCCCGATTACAACGGTATGCGTACTTTTCCCCTAGACCGTTCTAGTTATGCTTGTCGAGCATCAGAACTGCGAAAATTTTGAGTTTCTCAAGCGTTTCTTACCTCCAAACTGCCATATCTCGCGAACGGAATGACTAATCCGCAAAATTTCTGTTGCATCTGAAAGTAGAAACTCGCCCGATTACAACGGTATGCGTACTTTTCCCCTAGGCCGTTCTAGTTATTCGTTTCGAGCATCAGAACTGCGAAAATTTTGAGTTTCTCAAGCGTTTCTTACCTCCAAACTGCCATATCTCGCGAACGGATTGACCAATCCGCAAAATTTCTGTTGCATCTGAAAGTAGAAACTCGCCCGATTACAACGGTAGGCGTACTTTTCCCCTACGCCGTTCTAGTTATTCGTTTCGAGCATCAGAACTGCGAAAATGTTGAGTTTCTCAAGCGTTTCTTACCTACAAACTGCCATATCTCGCGAAAGGAATGACCAATCCGCAAAATTTCTGTTGCATCTGAAAGTAGAAACTCGCCCGATTACAAAGGTATGCGTACTTCTCCCCTAGTCCGTTCTAGTTATTCGTTTCGAGCATCAGAACTGCGAAAATTTTGAGTTTCTCAAGCGTTTCTTACCTCCAAACTGCCATATCTCGCGAACGGTTTGACCAATCCGCAAAATTTCTGTTGCATCTGAAAGTAGAAACTCGCCCGAGTACAACGGTATGCGTACTTTTCCCCTAGGCCGTTCTAGTTATTCGTTTCGAGCATCAGAACTGCGAAAATGTTGAGTTTCTCAAGCGTTTCTTACCTACAAACTGCCATATCTCGCGAACGGATTGACCAATCCGCAAAATTTCTGTTGCACCTGAAAGTAGAAACTCACCCGATTACAACGGTATGCGTACTTTTCCCCTAGGCCGTTCTAGTTATTCGTTTCGAGCATCAGAACTGCGAAAATTTTGAGTTTCTCAAGCGTTTCTTACCTCCAAACTGCCATATCTCGCGAACGGTTTGACCAATCCGCAAAATTTCTGTTGCATCTGAAAGTAGAAACTCGCCCGAATACAACGGTATGCGTACTTTTCCCCTAGGCCGTTCTAGTTATTCGTTTCGAGCATCAGAACTGCGAAAATGTTGAGTTTCTCAAGCGTTTCTTACCTCCAAACTGCCATATCTCGCGAACGGTTTGACCAATCCGCAAAATTTCTGTTGCATCTGAAAGTAGAAACTCGCCCGAGTACAACGGTATGCGTACTTTTCCCCTAGGCCGTTCTAGTTATTCGTTTCGAGCATCAGAACTGCGAAAATGTTGAGTTTCTCAAGCTTTTCTTACCTACAAACTGCCATATCTCGCGAACGGATTGACCAATCCGCAAAATTTCTGTTGCATCTGAAAGTAGAAACTCACCCGATTACAACGGTATGCGTACTTTTCCCCTAGGCCGTTCTAGTTATTCGTTTCGAGCATCAGAACTGCGAAAATTTTGAGTTTCTCAAGCGTTTCTTACCTCCAAACTGCCATATCTCGCGAACGGATTGACCAATCCGCAAAATTTCTGTTGCATCTGAAAGTACAAACTCGCCCGATTACAACGGTAGGCGTACTTTTCCCCTACGCCGTTCTAGTTATTCGTTTCGAGCATCAGAACTGTGAAAATTTTGAGTTTCTCAAGCGTTTCTTACCTCCAAACTGCCATATCTCGCGAACGGTTTGACCAATCCGCAAAATTTCTGTTGCATCTGAAAGTAGAAACTCGCCCGAGTACAACGGTATGCGTACTTTTCCCCTAGGCCGTTCTAGTTATTCGTTTCGAGCATCAGAACTGCGAAAATGTTGAGTTTCTCAAGCGTTTCTTACCTCCAAACTGCCATATCTCGCGAACGGTTTGACCAATCCGCAAAATTTCTGTTGCATCTGAAAGTAGAAACTCGCCCGAGTACAACGGTATGCGTACTTTTCCCCTAGGCCGTTCTAGTTATTCGTTTCGAGCATCAGAACTGCGAAAATGTTGAGTTTCTCAAGCTTTTCTTACCTACAAACTGCCATATCTCGCGAACGGATTGACCAATCCGCAAAATTTCTGTTGCATCTGAAAGTAGAAACTCACCCGATTACAACGGTATGCGTACTTTTCCCCTAGGCCGTTCTAGTTATTCGTTTCGAGCATCAGAACTGCGAAAATTTTGAGTTTCTCAAGCGTTTCTTACCTCCAAACTGCCATATCTCGCGAACGGATTGACCAATCCGCAAAATTTCTGTTGCATCTGAAAGTACAAACTCGCCCGATTACAACGGTAGGCGTACTTTTCCCCTACGCCGTTCTAGTTATTCGTTTCGAGCATCAGAACTGTGAAAATTTTGAGTTTCTCAAGCGTTTCTTACCTCCAAACTGCCATATCTCGCGAAAGGAATGACCAATCCGCAAAATTTCTGTTGCATCTGAAAGTAGAAACTCGCCCGATTACAAAGGTATGCGTACTTCTCCCCTAGTCCGTTCTAGTTATTCGTTTCGAGCATCAGAACTGCGAAAATTTTGAGTTTCTCAAGCGTTTCTTACCTCCAAACTGCCATATCTCGCGAACGGATTGACCAATCCGCAAAATTTCTGTTGCATCTGAAAGTACAAACTCGCCCGATTACAACGGTATGCGTACTTTTCCCCTAGGCCGTTCTAGTTATTCGTTTCGAGCATCAGAACTGCGAAAATTTTGAGTTTCTCAAGCGTTTCTTACCTCCAAACTGCCATATCTCGCGAACGGATTGACCAATCCGCAAAATTTCTGTTGCATCTGAAAGTACAAACTCGCCCGATTACAACGGTAGGCGTACTTTTCCCCTACGCCGTTCTAGTTATTCGTTTCGAGCATCAGAACTGTGAAAATTTTGAGATTCTCAAGCGTTTCTTACCTCCAAACTGCCATATCTCGCGAAAGGAATGACCAATCCGCAAAATTTCTGTTGCATCTGAAAGTAGAAACTCGCCCGATTACAAAGGTATGCGTACTTCTCCCCTAGTCCGTTCTAGTTATTCGTTTCGAGCATCAGAACTGCGAAAATTTTGAGTTTCTCAAGCGTTTCTTACCTCCAAACTGCCATATCTCGCGAACGGTTTGACCAATCCGCAAAATTTCTGTTGCATCTGAAAGTAGAAACTCGCCCGATTACAACGGTATGCGTACTTTTCCCCTAGGCCGTTCTAGTTATTCGTTTCGAGCATCAGAACTGCGAAAATTTTGAGTTTCTCAAGCGTTTCTTACTTCCAAACTGCCATATCTCGCGAACGGATTGACCAATCCGCAAAATTTCTGTTGCATCTGAAAGTAGAAAGTCGCCCGATTACAACGGTATGCGTACTTCTCCCCTAGTCCGTTCTAGTTATTCGTTTCGAGCATCAGAACTGCGAAAATTTTGAGTTTCTCAAGCGTTTCTTACCTCCAAACTGCCATATCTCGCGAACGGATTGACCAATCCGCAAAATTTCTGTTGCATCTGAAAGTACAAACTCGCCCGATTACAACGGTATGCGTACTTTTCCCCTAGGCCGTTCTAGTTATTCGTTTCGAGCATCAGAACTGCGAAAATTTTGAGTTTCTCAAGCGTTTCTTACTTCCAAACTGCCATATCTCGCGAACGGATTGACCAATCCGCAAAATTTCTAATGCATCTGAAAGTAGAAACTCGCCCGATTACAACGGTATGCGTACTTTTCCCCTAGGCCGTTCTAGTTATTCGTTTCGAGCATCAGAACTGCGGAAATGTTGAGTTTCTTAAGCGTTTCTTACCTACAAACTGCCATATCTCGCGAACGGATTGACCAATCCGCAAAATTTCTGTTGCATCTGAAAGTAGAAATTCGCCCGATTACAACGGTATGCGTACTTTTCCCCTCGACCGTTCTAGTTATGCTTGTCGAGCATCAGAACTGCGAAAATTTTGAGTTTCTCAAGCGTTTCTTACCTCCAAACTGCCATATCTCGCGAACGGATTGACCAATCCGCAAAATTTCTGCTGCATCTGAAAGTAGAAACTCGCCCGATTACAACGGTATGCGTACTTTTCCCCTAGGCCGCTCTAGTTATTCGTTTCGAGCATCAGAACTGTGAAAATTTTGAGTTTCTCAACCGTTTCTTACCTCCAAACTGCCATATCTCGCGAACGGATTGACCAATCCGCAAAATTTCTGTTGCATCTGAAAGTGGAAAGTCGCCCGATTACAACGGTATGCGTACTTTTCCCCTAGACCGCTCTAGTTATGCTTGTCGAGCATCAGAACTGCGAAAATTTTGAGTTTCTCAAGCGTTTCTTACCTCCAAACTGCCATATCTCGCGAACGGATTGACCAATCCGCAAAATTTCTGTTGCATCTGAAAGTAGAAACTCGCCCGATTACAAAGGTATGCGTACTTTTCCCCTAGGCCGTTCTAGTTATTCGTTTCGAGCATCAGAACTGCGAAAATTTTGAGTTTCTCAAGCGTTTCTTACCTCCAAACTGCCATATCTCGCGAACGGATTGACCAATCCGCAAAATTTCTGTTGCATCTGAAAGTAGAAACTCGCCCGATTACAACGGTATGCGTACTTTTCCCCTAGGCCGCTCTAGTTATGCTTGTCGAGCATCAGAACTGCGAAAATTTTGAGTTTCTCAAGCGTTTCTTACTTCCAAACTGCCATATCTCGCGAACGGAATGACTAATCCGCAAAATTTCTGTTGCATCTGAAAGTAGAAACTCGCCCGATTACAACGGTATGCGTACTTTTCCCCTAGTCCGTTCTAGTTATTCGTTTCGAGCATCAGAACTGCGAAAATTTTGAGTTTCTCAAGCGTTTCTTACCTCCAAACTGCCATATCTCGCGAACGGATTGACCAATCCGCAAAATTTCTGTTGCATCTGAAAGTAGAAACTCGCCCGATTACAACGGTAGGCGTACTTTTCCCCTACGCCGTTCTAGTTATTCGTTTCGAGCATCAGAACTGCGAAAATTTTGAGTTTCTCAAGCGTTTCTTACTTCCAAACTGCCATATCTCGCGAACGGATTGACCAATCCGCAAAATTTCTAATGCATCTGAAAGTAGAAACTCGCCCGATTACAACGGTATGCGTACTTTTCCCCTAGGCCGTTCTAGTTATTCGTTTCGAGCATCAGAACTGCGGAAATGTTGAGTTTCTTAAGCGTTTCTTACCTACAAACTGCCATATCTCGCGAACGGATTGACCAATCCGCAAAATTTCTGTTGCATCTGAAAGTAGAAATTCGCCCGATTACAACGGTATGCGTACTTTTCCCCTCGACCGTTCTAGTTATGCTTGTCGAGCATCAGAACTGCGAAAATTTTGAGTTTCTCAAGCGTTTCTTACCTCCAAACTGCCATATCTCGCGAACGGATTGACCAATCCGCAAAATTTCTGCTGCATCTGAAAGTAGAAACTCGCCCGATTACAACGGTATGCGTACTTTTCCCCTAGGCCGCTCTAGTTATTCGTTTCGAGCATCAGAACTGTGAAAATTTTGAGTTTCTCAACCGTTTCTTACCTCCAAACTGCCATATCTCGCGAACGGATTGACCAATCCGCAAAATTTCTGTTGCATCTGAAAGTGGAAACTCGCCCGATTACAGCGGTATGCGTACTTTTCCCCTAGGCCGTTCTAGTTATGCTTGTCGAGCATCAGAACTGCGAAAATTTTGAGTTTCTCAAGCCTTTCTTACTTCCAAACTGCCATATCTCGCGAACGGATTGACCAATCCGCAAAATTTCTGTTGCATCTGAAAGTAGAAACTCGCCCGATTACAACGGTAGGCGTACTTTTCCCCTACGCCGTTCTAGTTATTCGTTTCGAGCATCAGAACTGCGAAAATGTTGAGTTTCTCAAGCGTTTCTTACCTACAAACTGCCATATCTCGCGAACGGATTGACCAATCCGCAAAATTTCTGTTGCATCTGAAAGTAGAAACTCGCCCGATTACAGCGGTATGCGTACTTTTCCCCTAGACCGTTCTAGTTATGCTTGTCGAGCATCAGAACTGCGAAAATTTTGAGTTTCTCAAGCGTTTCTTACTTCCAAACTGCCATATCTCGCGAACGGATTGACCAATCCGCAAAACTTCTGTTGCATCTGAAAGTAGAAACTCGCCCGATTACAACGGTAGGTGTAGTTTTCCCCTAGGCCGTTCTAGTTATTCGTTTCGAGCATCAGAACTGCGAAAATTTTGAGTTTCTCAAGCGTTTCTTACCTCCAAACTGCCATATCTCGCGAAAGGAATGACCAATCCGCAAAATTTCTGTTGCATCTGAAAGTCGAAACTCGCCCGATTACAACGGTATGCGTACTTTTCCCCTAGTCCGTTCTAGTTATTCGTTTCGAGCATCAGAACTGCGAAAATTTTGAGTTTCTCAAGCGTTTCTTACCTCCAAACTGCCATATCTCGCGAACGGAATGACCAATCCGCAAAATTTCTGTTGCATCTGAAAGTAGAAATTCGCCCGATTACAACGGTATGCGTACTTTTCCCCTAGAACGTTCTGGTTATGCTTGTCGAGCATCAGAACGGCTAAAATTTTGAGTTTCTCAAGCGTTTCTTACCTCCAAACTGCCATATCTCGCGAACGGATTGACCAATCCGTAAAATTTCTGTTGCATCTGAAAGTAGAAACTCGCCCGATTACAACGGTATGCGTACTTTTCCCCTAGGCCGTTCTAGTTATTCGTTTCGAGCATCAGAACTGCGAAAATGTTGAGTTTCTCAAGCGTTTCTTACCTACAAACTGCCATATCTCGCGAACGGATTGACCAATCCGCAAAATTTCTGTTGCATCTGAAAGTAGAAATTCGCACGATTACAACGGTATGCGTACTTTTCCCCTAGACCGTTCTAGTTATGCTTGTCGAGCATCAGAACTGCGAAAATTTTGAGTTTCTCAAGCGTTTCTTACCTCCAAACTGCCATATCTCGCGAACGGATTGACCAATCCGCAAAATTTCTGTTGCATCTGAAAGTAGAAACTCGCCCGATTACAACGGTAGGTGTAGTGTTCCCCTAGGCCGTTCTAGTTATTCGTTTCGAGCATCAGAACTGCGAAAATTTTGAGTTTCTCAAGCGTTTCTTACCTCCAAACTGCCATATCTCGCGAACGGATTGACTAATCCGCAAAATTTCTGTTGCATCTGAAAGTAGAAATTCGCCCGATTACAACGGTATGCGTACTTTTCCCCTAGACCGTTCTAGTTATGCTTGTCGAGCACCAGAACTGCGAAAATTTTGAGTTTCTCAAGAGTTTCTTACCTCCAAACTGCCATATCTCGCGAACGGATTGACCAATCCGCAAAATTTCTGTTGCATCTGAAAGTAGAAACTCGCCCGATTACAGCGGTATGCGTACTTTTCCCCTAGACCGTTCTAGTTATGCTTGTCGAGCATCAGAACTGCGAAAATTTTGAGTTTCTCAAGCGTTTCTTACTTCCAAACTGCCATATCTCGCGAACGGATTGACCAATCCGCAAAATTTCTGTTGCATCTGAAAGTAGAACCTCGCCCGATTACAACGGTATGCGTACTTTTCCCCTAGGCCGTTCTAGTTATTCGTTTCGAGCATCAGAACTGCGAAAATTTTGAGTTTCTCAAGCGTTTCTTACCTCCAAACTGCCATATCTCGCGAACGGATTGACCAATCCGCAAAATTTCTGTTGCATCTGAAAGTAGAAAGTCGCCCGATTACAACGGTATGCGTACTTTTCCCCTAGACCGTTCTAGTTATGCTTGTCGAGCATCAGAACTGCGAAAATTTTGAGTTTCTCAAGCGTTTCTTACCTCCAAACTGCCATATCTCGCGAACGGATTGACCAATCCGCAAAATTTCTGTTGCATCTGAAAGTAGAAACTCGCCCGATTACAACGGTAGGTGTAGTTTTCCCCTAGGCCGTTCTAGTTATTCGTTTCGAGCATCAGAACTGCGAAAATTTTGAGTTTCTCAAGCGTTTCTTACCTCCAAACTGCCATATCTCGCGAAAGGAATGACCAATCCGCAAAATTTCTGTTGCATCTGAAAGTCGAAACTCGCCCGATTACAACGGTATGCGTACTTTTCCCCTAGTCCGTTCTAGTTATTCGTTTCGAGCATCAGAACTGCGAAAATTTTGAGTTTCTCAAGCGTTTCTTACCTCCAAACTGCCATATCTCGCGAACGGATTGACCAATCCGCAAAATTTCTGTTGCATCTGAAAGTAGAAATTCGCCCGATTACAACGGTATGCGTACTTTTCCCCTAGAACGTTCTGGTTATGCTTGTCGAGCATCAGAACGGCTAAAATTTTGAGTTTCTCAAGCGTTTCTTACCTCCAAACTGCCATATCTCGCGAACGGATTGACCAATCCGTAAAATTTCTGTTGCATCTGAAAGTAGAAACTCGCCCGATTACAACGGTATGCGTACTTTTCCCCTAGGCCGTTCTAGTTATTCGTTTCGAGCATCAGAACTGCGAAAATGTTGAGTTTCTCAAGCGTTTCTTACCTACAAACTGCCATATCTCGCGAACGGATTGACCAATCCGCAAAATTTCTGTTGCATCTGAAAGTAGAAATTCGCCCGATTACAACGGTATGCGTACTTTTCCCCTAGACCGTTCTAGTTATGCTTGTCGAGCACCAGAACTGCGAAAATTTTGAGTTTCTCAAGAGTTTCTTACCTCCAAACTGCCATATCTCGCGAACGGATTGACCAATCCGCAAAATTTCTGTTGCATCTGAAAGTAGAAACTCGCCCGATTACAGCGGTATGCGTACTTTTCCCCTAGACCGTTCTAGTTATGCTTGTCGAGCATCAGAACTGCGAAAATTTTGAGTTTCTCAAGCGTTTCTTACTTCCAAACTGCCATATCTCGCGAACGGATTGACCAATCCGCAAAATTTCTGTTGCATCTGAAAGTAGAACCTCGCCCGATTACAACGGTATGCGTACTTTTCCCCTAGGCCGTTCTAGTTATTCGTTTCGAGCATCAGAACTGCGAAAATTTTGAGTTTCTCAAGCGTTTCTTACCTCCAAACTGCCATATCTCGCGAACGGATTGACCAATCCGCAAAATTTCTGTTGCATCTGAAAGTAGAAAGTCGCCCGATTACAACGGTATGCGTACTTTTCCCCTAGACCGTTCTAGTTATGCTTGTCGAGCATCAGAACTGCGAAAATTTTGAGTTTCTCAAGCGTTTCGTACCTCCAAACTGCCATATCTCGCGAACGGATTGACCAATCTGCAAAATTTCTGTTGCATCTGAAAGTAGAAACTCGCCCGATTACAACGGTATGCGTACTTTTCCCCTAGGCCGTTCTAGTTAATCGTTTCGAGCATCAGAACTGCGAAAATGTTGAGTTTCTCAAGCGTTTCTTACCTCCAAACTGCCATATCTCGCGAACGGATTGACCAATCCGCAAAATTTCTGTTGCATCTGAAGGTAGAAACTCGCCCGATTACAACGGTATGCGTACGTTTCCCCAAGTCCGTTCTAGTTATTCGTTTCGAGCATTAGAACTGCGAAAATTTTGAGTTTCTCAAGCGTTTCTTACCTCCAAACTGCCATATCTCGCGAACGGATTGACCAATCCGCAAAATTTCTGTTGCATCTGAAAATAGAAACTCGCCCGATTACAACGGTATGCGTACTTTTCCCCTAGGCCGTTCTAGTTATTCGTTTCGAGCATCAGAACTGCGAAAATGTTGAGTTTCTCAAGCGTTTCTTACCTACAAACTGCCATATCTCGCGAACGGATTGACCAATCCGCAAAATTTCTGTTGCATCTGAAAGTAGAAACTCGCCCGATTACAGCGGTATGCGTACTTTTCCCCTAGGCCGTTCTAGTTATGCTTGTCGAGCATCAGAACTGCGAAAATTTTGAGTTTCTCAAGCCTTTCTTACTTCCAAACTGCCATATCTCGCGAACGGATTGACCAATCCGCAAAATTTCTGTTGCATCTGAAAGTAGAAACTCGCCCGATTACAACGGTAGGCGTACTTTTCCCCTACGCCGTTCTAGTTATTCGTTTCGAGCATCAGAACTGCGAAAATGTTGAGTTTCTCAAGCGTTTCTTACCTACAAACTGCCATATCTCGCGAACGGATTGACCAATCCGCAAAATTTCTGTTGCATCTGAAAGTAGAAACTCGCCCGATTACAGCGGTATGCGTACTTTTCCCCTAGACCGTTCTAGTTATGCTTGTCGAGCATCAGAACTGCGAAAATTTTGAGTTTCTCAAGCGTTTCTTACTTCCAAACTGCCATATCTCGCGAACGGATTGACCAATCCGCAAAACTTCTGTTGCATCTGAAAGTAGAAACTCGCCCGATTACAACGGTAGGTGTAGTTTTCCCCTAGGCCGTTCTAGTTATTCGTTTTGAGCATCAGAACTGCGAAAATTTTGAGTTTCTCAAGCGTTTCTTACCTCCAAACTGCCATATCTCGCGAAAGGAATGACCAATCCGCAAAATTTCTGTTGCATCTGAAAGTCGAAACTCGCCCGATTACAACGGTATGCGTACTTTTCCCCTAGTCCGTTCTAGTTATTCGTTTCGAGCATCAGAACTGCGAAAATTTTGAGTTTCTCAAGCGTTTCTTACCTCCAAACTGCCATATCTCGCGAACGGAATGACCAATCCGCAAAATTTCTGTTGCATCTGAAAGTAGAAATTCGCCCGATTACAACGGTATGCGTACTTTTCCCCTAGAACGTTCTGGTTATGCTTGTCGAGCATCAGAACGGCTAAAATTTTGAGTTTCTCAAGCGTTTCTTACCTCCAAACTGCCATATCTCGCGAACGGATTGACCAATCCTAAAAATTTCTGTTGCATCTGAAAGTAGAAACTCGCCCGATTACAACGGTATGCGTACTTTTCCCCTAGGCCGTTCTAGTTATTCGTTTCGAGCATCAGAACTGCGAAAATGTTGAGTTTCTCAAGCGTTTCTTACCTACAAACTGCCATATCTCGCGAACGGATTGACCAATCCGCAAAATTTCTGTTGCATCTGAAAGTAGAAATTCGCCCGATTACAACGGTATGCGTACTTTTCCCCTAGACCGTTCTAGTTATGCTTGTCGAGCATCAGAACTGCGAAAATTTTGAGTTTCTCAAGCGTTTCTTACCTCCAAACTGCCATATCTCGCGAACGGATTGACCAATCCGCAAAATTTCTGTTGCATCTGAAAGTAGAAACTCGCCCGATTACAACGGTAGGTGTAGTGTTCCCCTAGGCCGTTCTAGTTATTCGTTTCGAGCATCAGAACTGCGAAAATTTTGAGTTTCTCAAGCGTTTCTTACCTCCAAACTGCCATATCTCGCGAACGGATTGACTAATCCGCAAAATTTCTGTTGCATCTGAAAGTAGAAATTCGCCCGATTACAACGGTATGCGTACTTTTCCCCTAGACCGTTCTAGTTATGCTTGTCGAGCACCAGAACTGCGAAAATTTTGAGTTTCTCAAGAGTTTCTTACCTCCAAACTGCCATATCTCGCGAACGGATTGACCAATCCGCAAAATTTCTGTTGCATCTGAAAGTAGAAACTCGCCCGATTACAGCGGTATGCGTACTTTTCCCCTAGACCGTTCTAGTTATGCTTGTCGAGCATCAGAACTGCGAAAATTTTGAGTTTCTCAAGCGTTTCTTACTTCCAAACTGCCATATCTCGCGAACGGATTGACCAATCCGCAAAATTTCTGTTGCATCTGAAAGTAGAACCTCGCCCGATTACAACGGTATGCGTACTTTTCCCCTAGGCCGTTCTAGTTATTCGTTTCGAGCATCAGAACTGCGAAAATTTTGAGTTTCTCAAGCGTTTCTTACCTCCAAACTGCCATATCTCGCGAACGGATTGACCAATCCGCAAAATTTCTGTTGCATCTGAAAGTAGAAAGTCGCCCGATTACAACGGTATGCGTACTTTTCCCCTAGGCCGTTCTAGTTATTCGTTTCGAGCATCAGAACTGCGAAAATTTTGAGTTTCTCAAGCGTTTCTTACCTCCAAACTGCCATATCTCGCGAACGGATTGACCAATCCGCAAAATTTCTGTTGCATCTGAAAGTAGAAAGTCGCCCGATTACAACGGTATGCGTACTTTTCCCCTAGACCGTTCTAGTTATGCTTGTCGAGCATCAGAACTGCGAAAATTTTGAGTTTCTCAAGCGTTTCGTACCTCCAAACTGCCATATCTCGCGAACGGATTGACCAATCTGCAAAATTTCTGTTGCATCTGAAAGTAGAAACTCGCCCGATTACAACGGTATGCGTACTTTTCCCCTAGGCCGTTCTAGTTAATCGTTTCGAGCATCAGAACTGCGAAAATGTTGAGTTTCTCAAGCGTTTCTTACCTCCAAACTGCCATATCTCGCGAACGGATTGACCAATCCGCAAAATTTCTGTTGCATCTGAAGGTAGAAACTCGCCCGATTACAACGGTATGCGTACGTTTCCCCAAGTCCGTTCTAGTTATTCGTTTCGAGCATTAGAACTGCGAAAATTTTGAGTTTCTCAAGCGTTTCTTACCTCCAAACTGCCATATCTCGCGAACGGATTGACCAATCCGCAAAATTTCTGTTGCATCTGAAAATAGAAACTCGCCCGATTACAACGGTATGCGTACTTTTCCCCTAGGCCGTTCTAGTTATTCGTTTCGAGCATCAGAACTGCGAAAATGTTGAGTTTCTCAAGCGTTTCTTACCTACAAACTGCCATATCTCGCGAACGGATTGACCAATCCGCAAAATTTCTGTTGCATCTGAAAGTAGAAACTCGCCCGATTACAGCGGTATGCGTACTTTTCCCCTAGGCCGTTCTAGTTATGCTTGTCGAGCATCAGAACTGCGAAAATTTTGAGTTTCTCAAGCCTTTCTTACTTCCAAACTGCCATATCTCGCGAACGGATTGACCAATCCGCAAAATTTCTGTTGCATCTGAAAGTAGAAACTCGCCCGATTACAACGGTAGGCGTACTTTTCCCCTACGCCGTTCTAGTTATTCGTTTCGAGCATCAGAACTGCGAAAATGTTGAGTTTCTCAAGCGTTTCTTACCTACAAACTGCCATATCTCGCGAACGGATTGACCAATCCGCAAAATTTCTGTTGCATCTGAAAGTAGAAACTCGCCCGATTACAGCGGTATGCGTACTTTTCCCCTAGACCGTTCTAGTTATGCTTGTCGAGCATCAGAACTGCGAAAATTTTGAGTTTCTCAAGCGTTTCTTACTTCCAAACTGCCATATCTCGCGAACGGATTGACCAATCCGCAAAACTTCTGTTGCATCTGAAAGTAGAAACTCGCCCGATTACAACGGTAGGTGTAGTTTTCCCCTAGGCCGTTCTAGTTATTCGTTTTGAGCATCAGAACTGCGAAAATTTTGAGTTTCTCAAGCGTTTCTTACCTCCAAACTGCCATATCTCGCGAAAGGAATGACCAATCCGCAAAATTTCTGTTGCATCTGAAAGTCGAAACTCGCCCGATTACAACGGTATGCGTACTTTTCCCCTAGTCCGTTCTAGTTATTCGTTTCGAGCATCAGAACTGCGAAAATTTTGAGTTTCTCAAGCGTTTCTTACCTCCAAACTGCCATATCTCGCGAACGGAATGACCAATCCGCAAAATTTCTGTTGCATCTGAAAGTAGAAATTCGCCCGATTACAACGGTATGCGTACTTTTCCCCTAGAACGTTCTGGTTATGCTTGTCGAGCATCAGAACGGCTAAAATTTTGAGTTTCTCAAGCGTTTCTTACCTCCAAACTGCCATATCTCGCGAACGGATTGACCAATCCTAAAAATTTCTGTTGCATCTGAAAGTAGAAACTCGCCCGATTACAACGGTATGCGTACTTTTCCCCTAGGCCGTTCTAGTTATTCGTTTCGAGCATCAGAACTGCGAAAATGTTGAGTTTCTCAAGCGTTTCTTACCTACAAACTGCCATATCTCGCGAACGGATTGACCAATCCGCAAAATTTCTGTTGCATCTGAAAGTAGAAATTCGCCCGATTACAACGGTATGCGTACTTTTCCCCTAGACCGTTCTAGTTATGCTTGTCGAGCATCAGAACTGCGAAAATTTTGAGTTTCTCAAGCGTTTCTTACCTCCAAACTGCCATATCTCGCGAACGGATTGACCAATCCGCAAAATTTCTGTTGCATCTGAAAGTAGAAACTCGCCCGATTACAACGGTAGGTGTAGTGTTCCCCTAGGCCGTTCTAGTTATTCGTTTCGAGCATCAGAACTGCGAAAATTTTGAGTTTCTCAAGCGTTTCTTACCTCCAAACTGCCATATCTCGCGAACGGATTGACTAATCCGCAAAATTTCTGTTGCATCTGAAAGTAGAAATTCGCCCGATTACAACGGTATGCGTACTTTTCCCCTAGACCGTTCTAGTTATGCTTGTCGAGCACCAGAACTGCGAAAATTTTGAGTTTCTCAAGAGTTTCTTACCTCCAAACTGCCATATCTCGCGAACGGATTGACCAATCCGCAAAATTTCTGTTGCATCTGAAAGTAGAAACTCGCCCGATTACAGCGGTATGCGTACTTTTCCCCTAGACCGTTCTAGTTATGCTTGTCGAGCATCAGAACTGCGAAAATTTTGAGTTTCTCAAGCGTTTCTTACTTCCAAACTGCCATATCTCGCGAACGGATTGACCAATCCGCAAAATTTCTGTTGCATCTGAAAGTAGAACCTCGCCCGATTACAACGGTATGCGTACTTTTCCCCTAGGCCGTTCTAGTTATTCGTTTCGAGCATCAGAACTGCGAAAATTTTGAGTTTCTCAAGCGTTTCTTACCTCCAAACTGCCATATCTCGCGAACGGATTGACCAATCCGCAAAATTTCTGTTGCATCTGAAAGTAGAAAGTCGCCCGATTACAACGGTATGCGTACTTTTCCCCTAGACCGTTCTAGTTATGCTTGTCGAGCATCAGAACTGCGAAAATTTTGAGTTTCTCAAGCGTTTCTTACCTCCAAACTGCCATATCTCGCGAACGGATTGACCAATCCGCAAAATTTCTGTTGCATCTGAAAGTAGAAACTCGCCCGATTACAACGGTAGGTGTAGTTTTCCCCTAGGCCGTTCTAGTTATTCGTTTCGAGCATCAGAACTGCGAAAATTTTGAGTTTCTCAAGCGTTTCTTACCTCCAAACTGCCATATCTCGCGAAAGGAATGACCAATCCGCAAAATTTCTGTTGCATCTGAAAGTCGAAACTCGCCCGATTACAACGGTATGCGTACTTTTCCCCTAGTCCGTTCTAGTTATTCGTTTCGAGCATCAGAACTGCGAAAATTTTGAGTTTCTCAAGCGTTTCTTACCTCCAAACTGCCATATCTCGCGAACGGATTGACCAATCCGCAAAATTTCTGTTGCATCTGAAAGTAGAAATTCGCCCGATTACAACGGTATGCGTACTTTTCCCCTAGAACGTTCTGGTTATGCTTGTCGAGCATCAGAACGGCTAAAATTTTGAGTTTCTCAAGCGTTTCTTACCTCCAAACTGCCATATCTCGCGAACGGATTGACCAATCCGTAAAATTTCTGTTGCATCTGAAAGTAGAAACTCGCCCGATTACAACGGTAAGCGTACTTTTCCCCTAGGCCGTTCTAGTTATTCGTTTCGAGCATCAGAACTGCGAAAATGTTGAGTTTCTCAAGCGTTTCTTACCTACAAACTGCCATATCTCGCGAACGGATTGACCAATCCGCAAAATTTCTGTTGCATCTGAAAGTAGAAATTCGCCCGATTACAACGGTATGCGTACTTTTCCCCTAGACCGTTCTAGTTATGCTTGTCGAGCACCAGAACTGCGAAAATTTTGAGTTTCTCAAGAGTTTCTTACCTCCAAACTGCCATATCTCGCGAACGGATTGACCAATCCGCAAAATTTCTGTTGCATCTGAAAGTAGAAACTCGCCCGATTACAGCGGTATGCGTACTTTTCCCCTAGACCGTTCTAGTTATGCTTGTCGAGCATCAGAACTGCGAAAATTTTGAGTTTCTCAAGCGTTTCTTACCTCCAAACTGCCATATCTCGCGAACGGATTGACCAATCCGCAAAATTTCTGTTGCATCTGAAAGTAGAAACTCGCCCGATTACAACGGTATGCGTACTTTTCCCCTAGGCCGTTCTAGTTATTCGTTTCGAGCATCAGAACTGCGAAAATGTTGAGTTTCTCAAGCGTTTCTTACCTACAAACTGCCATATCTCGCGAACGGATTGACCAATCCGCAAAATTTCTGTTGCATCTGAAAGTAGAAACTCGCCCGATTACAACGGTAGGTGTAGTGTTCCCCTAGGCCGTTCTAGTTATGCTTGTCGAGCATCAGAACTGCGAAAATTTTGAGTTTCTCAAGCGTTTCTTACCTCCAAACTGCCATATCTCGCGAACGGATTGACCAATCCGCAAAATTTCTGTTGCATCTGAAAGTAGAAACTCGCCCGATTACAACGGTAGGTGTAGTGTTCCCCTAGGCCGTTCTAGTTATTCGTTTCGAGCATCAGAACTGCGAAAATTTTGAGTTTCTCAAGCGTTTCTTACCTCCAAACTGCCATATCTCGCGAACGGATTGACCAATCCGCAAAATTTCTGTTGCATCTGAAAGTAGAAACTCGCCCGATTACAGCGGTATGCGTACTTTTCCCCTAGACCGTTCTAGTTATGCTTGTCGAGCATCAGAACTGCGAAAATTTTGAGTTTCTCAAGCGTTTCTTACTTCCAAACTGCCATATCTCGCGAACGGATTGACCAATCCGCAAAATTTCTGTTGCATCTGAAAGTAGAACCTCGCCCGATTACAACGGTATGCGTACTTTTCCCCTAGGCCGTTCTAGTTATTCGTTTCGAGCATCAGAACTGCGAAAATTTTGAGTTTCTCAAGCGTTTCTTACCTCCAAACTGCCATATCTCGCGAACGGATTGACCAATCCGCAAAATTTCTGTTGCATCTGAAAGTAGAAAGTCGCCCGATTACAACGGTATGCGTACTTTTCCCCTAGACCGTTCTAGTTATGCTTGTCGAGCATCAGAACTGCGAAAATTTTGAGTTTCTCAAGCGTTTCTTACCTCCAAACTGCCATATCTCGCGAACGGATTGACTAATCCGCAAAATTTCTGTTGCATCTGAAAGTAGAAACTCGCCCGCTTACAACGGTATGCGTACTTTTCCCCTAGGCCGTTCTAGTTATTCGTTTCGAGCATCAGAACTGCGAAAATTTTGAGTTTCTCAAGCGTTTCTTACCTCCAAACTGCCATATCTCGCGAACGGATTGACCAATCCGCAAAATTTCTGTTGCATCTGAAGGTAGAAACTCGCCCGATTACAATGGTATGCGTACGTTTCCCCAAGTCCGTTCTAGTTATTCGTTTCGAGCATTAGAACTGCGAAAATTTTGAGTTTCTCAAGCGTTTCTTACCTCCAAACTGCCATATCTCGCGAACGGATTGACCAATCCGCAAAATTTCTGTTGCATCTGAAAGTAGAAACTCGCCCGATTACAACGGTATGCGTACTTTTCCCCTAGGCCGTTCTAGTTATTCGTTTCGAGCATCAGAACTGCGAAAATGTTGAGTTTCTCAAGCGTTTCTTACCTACAAACTGCCATATCTCGCGAACGGATTGACCAATCCGCAAAATTTCTGTTGCATCTGAAAGTAGAAACTCGCCCGATTACAGCGGTATGCGTACTTTTCCCCTAGGCCGTTCTAGTTATGCTTGTCGAGCATCAGAACTGCGAAAATTTTGAGTTTCTCAAGCGTTTCTTACTTCCAAACTGCCATATCTCGCGAACGGATTGACCAATCCGCAAAATTTCTGTTGCATCTGAAAGTAGAAATTCGCCCGATTACAACGGTATGCGTACTTTTCCCCTAGACCGTTCTAGTTATGCTTGTCGAGCATCAGAACTGCGAAAATTTTGAGTTTCTCAAGCGTTTCTTACCTCCAAACTGCCATATCTCGCGAACGGATTGACCAATCCGCAAAATTTCTGTTGCATCTGAAAGTAGAAACTCGCCCGATTACAACGGTAGGTGTAGTGTTCCCCTAGGCCGTTCTAGTTATTCGTTTCGAGCATCAGAACTGCGAAAATTTTGAGTTTCTCAAGCGTTTCTTACCTCCAAACTGCCATATCTCGCGAACGGATTGACTAATCCGCAAAATTTCTGTTGCATCTGAAAGTAGAAATTCGCCCGATTACAACGGTATGCGTACTTTTCCCCTAGACCGTTCTAGTTATGCTTGTCGAGCACCAGAACTGCGAAAATTTTGAGTTTCTCAAGAGTTTCTTACCTCCAAACTGCCATATCTCGCGAACGGATTGACCAATCCGCAAAATTTCTGTTGCATCTGAAAGTAGAAACTCGCCCGATTACAGCGGTATGCGTACTTTTCCCCTAGACCGTTCTAGTTATGCTTGTCGAGCATCAGAACTGCGAAAATTTTGAGTTTCTCAAGCGTTTCTTACTTCCAAACTGCCATATCTCGCGAACGGATTGACCAATCCGCAAAATTTCTGTTGCATCTGAAAGTAGAACCTCGCCCGATTACAACGGTATGCGTACTTTTCCCCTAGGCCGTTCTAGTTATTCGTTTCGAGCATCAGAACTGCGAAAATTTTGAGTTTCTCAAGCGTTTCTTACCTCCAAACTGCCATATCTCGCGAACGGATTGACCAATCCGCAAAATTTCTGTTGCATCTGAAAGTAGAAAGTCGCCCGATTACAACGGTATGCGTACTTTTCCCCTAGACCGTTCTAGTTATGCTTGTCGAGCATCAGAACTGCGAAAATTTTGAGTTTCTCAAGCGTTTCTTACCTCCAAACTGCCATATCTCGCGAACGGATTGACCAATCCGCAAAATTTCTGTTGCATCTGAAAGTAGAAACTCGCCCGATTACAACGGTAGGTGTAGTTTTCCCCTAGGCCGTTCTAGTTATTCGTTTCGAGCATCAGAACTGCGAAAATTTTGAGTTTCTCAAGCGTTTCTTACCTCCAAACTGCCATATCTCGCGAAAGGAATGACCAATCCGCAAAATTTCTGTTGCATCTGAAAGTCGAAACTCGCCCGATTACAACGGTATGCGTACTTTTCCCCTAGTCCGTTCTAGTTATTCGTTTCGAGCATCAGAACTGCGAAAATTTTGAGTTTCTCAAGCGTTTCTTACCTCCAAACTGCCATATCTCGCGAACGGATTGACCAATCCGCAAAATTTCTGTTGCATCTGAAAGTAGAAATTCGCCCGATTACAACGGTATGCGTACTTTTCCCCTAGGCCGTTCTAGTTATTCGTTTCGAGCATCAGAACTGCGAAAATGTTGAGTTTCTCAAGCGTTTCTTACCTCCAAACTGCCATATCTCGCGAACGGATTGACCAATCCGTAAAATTTCTGTTGCATCTGAAAGTAGAAACTCGCCCGATTACAACCGTATGCGTACTTTTCCCCTAGGCCGTTCTAGTTATTCGTTTCGAGCATCAGAACTGCGAAAATGTTGAGTTTCTCAAGCGTTTCTTACCTACAAACTGCCATATCTCGCGAACGGATTGACCAATCCGCAAAATTTCTGTTGCATCTGAAAGTAGAAATTCGCCCGATTACAACGGTATGCGTACTTTTCCCCTAGACCGTTCTAGTTATGCTTGTCGAGCATCAGAACTGCGAAAATTTTGAGTTTCTCAAGCGTTTCTTACCTCCAAACTGCCATATCTCGCGAACGGATTGACCAATCCGCAAAATTTCTGTTGCATCTGAAAGTAGAAACTCGCCCGATTACAACGGTAGGTGTAGTGTTCCCCTAGGCCGTTCTAGTTATTCGTTTCGAGCATCAGAACTGCGAAAATTTTGAGTTTCTCAAGCGTTTCTTACCTCCAAACTGCCATATCTCGCGAACGGATTGACCAATCCGCAAAATTTCTGTTGCATCTGAAAGTAGAAACTCGCCCGATTACAGCGGTATGCGTACTTTTCCCCTAGACCGTTCTAGTTATGCTTGTCGAGCATCAGAACTGCGAAAATTTTGAGTTTCTCAAGCGTTTCTTACTTCCAAACTGCCATATCTCGCGAACGGATTGACCAATCCGCAAAATTTCTGTTGCATCTGAAAGTAGAACCTCGCCCGATTACAACGGTATGCGTACTTTTCCCCTAGGCCGTTCTAGTTATTCGTTTCGAGCATCAGAACTGCGAAAATTTTGAGTTTCTCAAGCGTTTCTTACCTCCAAACTGCCATATCTCGCGAACGGATTGACCAATCCGCAAAATTTCTGTTGCATCTGAAAGTAGAAAGTCGCCCGATTACAACGGTATGCGTACTTTTCCCCTAGACCGTTCTAGTTATGCTTGTCGAGCATCAGAACTGCGAAAATTTTGAGTTTCTCAAGCGTTTCTTACCTCCAAACTGCCATATCTCGCGAACGGATTGACCAATCCGCAAAATTTCTGTTGCATCTGAAAGTAGAAACTCGCCCGATTACAACGGTAGGTGTAGTTTTCCCCTAGGCCGTTCTAGTTATTCGTTTCGAGCATCAGAACTGCGAAAATTTTGAGTTTCTCAAGCGTTTCTTACCTCCAAACTGCCATATCTCGCGAAAGGAATGACCAATCCGCAAAATTTCTGTTGCATCTGAAAGTCGAAACTCGCCCGATTACAACGGTATGCGTACTTTTCCCCTAGTCCGTTCTAGTTATTCGTTTCGAGCATCAGAACTGCGAAAATTTTGAGTTTCTCAAGCGTTTCTTACCTCCAAACTGCCATATCTCGCGAACGGATTGACCAATCCGCAAAATTTCTGTTGCATCTGAAAGTAGAAATTCGCCCGATTACAACGGTATGCGTACTTTTCCCCTAGGCCGTTCTAGTTATTCGTTTCGAGCATCAGAACTGCGAAAATGTTGAGTTTCTCAAGCGTTTCTTACCTCCAAACTGCCATATCTCGCGAACGGATTGACCAATCCGTAAAATTTCTGTTGCATCTGAAAGTAGAAACTCGCCCGATTACAACCGTATGCGTACTTTTCCCCTAGGCCGTTCTAGTTATTCGTTTCGAGCATCAGAACTGCGAAAATGTTGAGTTTCTCAAGCGTTTCTTACCTACAAACTGCCATATCTCGCGAACGGATTGACCAATCCGCAAAATTTCTGTTGCATCTGAAAGTAGAAATTCGCCCGATTACAACGGTATGCGTACTTTTCCCCTAGACCGTTCTAGTTATGCTTGTCGAGCATCAGAACTGCGAAAATTTTGAGTTTCTCAAGCGTTTCTTACCTCCAAACTGCCATATCTCGCGAACGGATTGACCAATCCGCAAAATTTCTGTTGCATCTGAAAGTAGAAACTCGCCCGATTACAACGGTAGGTGTAGTGTTCCCCTAGGCCGTTCTAGTTATTCGTTTCGAGCATCAGAACTGCGAAAATTTTGAGTTTCTCAAGCGTTTCTTACCTCCAAACTGCCATATCTCGCGAACGGATTGACTAATCCGCAAAATTTCTGTTGCATCTGAAAGTAGAAATTCGCCCGATTACAGCGGTATGCGTACTTTTCCCCTAGGCCGTTCTAGTTATGCTTGTCGAGCATCAGAACTGCGAAAATTTTGAGTTTCTCAAGCGTTTCTTACTTCCAAACTGCCATATCTCGCGAACGGATTGACCAATCCGCAAAATTTCTGTTGCATCTGAAAGTAGAAATTCGCCCGATTACAACGGTATGCGTACTTTTCCCCTAGACCGTTCTAGTTATGCTTGTCGAGCATCAGAACTGCGAAAATTTTGAGTTTCTCAAGCGTTTCTTACCTCCAAACTGCCATATCTCGCGAACGGATTGACCAATCCGCAAAATTTCTGTTGCATCTGAAAGTAGAAACTCGCCCGATTACAACGGTAGGTGTAGTGTTCCCCTAGGCCGTTCTAGTTATTCGTTTCGAGCATCAGAACTGCGAAAATTTTGAGTTTCTCAAGCGTTTCTTACCTCCAAACTGCCATATCTCGCGAACGGATTGACTAATCCGCAAAATTTCTGTTGCATCTGAAAGTAGAAATTCGCCCGATTACAACGGTATGCGTACTTTTCCCCTAGACCGTTCTAGTTATGCTTGTCGAGCACCAGAACTGCGAAAATTTTGAGTTTCTCAAGAGTTTCTTACCTCCAAACTGCCATATCTCGCGAACGGATTGACCAATCCGCAAAATTTCTGTTGCATCTGAAAGTAGAAACTCGCCCGATTACAGCGGTATGCGTACTTTTCCCCTAGACCGTTCTAGTTATGCTTGTCGAGCATCAGAACTGCGAAAATTTTGAGTTTCTCAAGCGTTTCTTACTTCCAAACTGCCATATCTCGCGAACGGATTGACCAATCCGCAAAATTTCTGTTGCATCTGAAAGTAGAACCTCGCCCGATTACAACGGTATGCGTACTTTTCCCCTAGGCCGTTCTAGTTATTCGTTTCGAGCATCAGAACTGCGAAAATTTTGAGTTTCTCAAGCGTTTCTTACCTCCAAACTGCCATATCTCGCGAACGGATTGACCAATCCGCAAAATTTCTGTTGCATCTGAAAGTAGAAAGTCGCCCGATTACAACGGTATGCGTACTTTTCCCCTAGACCGTTCTAGTTATGCTTGTCGAGCATCAGAACTGCGAAAATTTTGAGTTTCTCAAGCGTTTCTTACCTCCAAACTGCCATATCTCGCGAACGGATTGACCAATCCGCAAAATTTCTGTTGCATCTGAAAGTAGAAACTCGCCCGATTACAACGGTAGGTGTAGTTTTCCCCTAGGCCGTTCTAGTTATTCGTTTCGAGCATCAGAACTGCGAAAATTTTGAGTTTCTCAAGCGTTTCTTACCTCCAAACTGCCATATCTCGCGAAAGGAATGACCAATCCGCAAAATTTCTGTTGCATCTGAAAGTCGAAACTCGCCCGATTACAACGGTATGCGTACTTTTCCCCTAGTCCGTTCTAGTTATTCGTTTCGAGCATCAGAACTGCGAAAATTTTGAGTTTCTCAAGCGTTTCTTACCTCCAAACTGCCATATCTCGCGAACGGATTGACCAATCCGCAAAATTTCTGTTGCATCTGAAAGTAGAAATTCGCCCGATTACAACGGTATGCGTACTTTTCCCCTAGGCCGTTCTAGTTATTCGTTTCGAGCATCAGAACTGCGAAAATGTTGAGTTTCTCAAGCGTTTCTTACCTCCAAACTGCCATATCTCGCGAACGGATTGACCAATCCGTAAAATTTCTGTTGCATCTGAAAGTAGAAACTCGCCCGATTACAACGGTAGGTGTAGTTTTCCCCTAGGCCGTTCTAGTTATGCTTGTCGAGCATCAGAACTGCGAAAATTTTGAGTTTCTCAAGCGTTTCTTACCTCCAAACTGCCATATCTCGCGAACGGATTGACCAATCCGCAAAATTTCTGTTGCATCTGAAAGTAGAAACTCGCCCGATTACAACGGTAGGTGTAGTGTTCCCCTAGGCCGTTCTAGTTATTCGTTTCGAGCATCAGAACTGCGAAAATTTTGAGTTTCTCAAGCGTTTCTTACCTCCAAACTGCCATATCTCGCGAACGGATTGACCAATCCGCAAAATTTCTGTTGCATCTGAAAGTAGAAACTCGCCCGATTACAACGGTAGGTGTAGTTTTCCCCTAGGCCGTTCTAGTTATTCGTTTCGAGCATCAGAACTGCGAAAATTTTGAGTTTCTCAAGCGTTTCTTACCTCCAAACTGCCATATCTCGCGAAAGGAATGACCAATCCGCAAAATTTCTGTTGCATCTGAAAGTCGAAACTCGCCCGATTACAACGGTATGCGTACTTTTCCCCTAGTCCGTTCTAGTTATTCGTTTCGAGCATCAGAACTGCGAAAATTTTGAGTTTCTCAAGCGTTTCTTACCTCCAAACTGCCATATCTCGCGAACGGATTGACCAATCCGCAAAATTTCTGTTGCATCTGAAAGTAGAAATTCGCCCGATTACAACGGTATGCGTACTTTTCCCCTAGGCCGTTCTAGTTATTCGTTTCGAGCATCAGAACTGCGAAAATGTTGAGTTTCTCAAGCGTTTCTTACCTCCAAACTGCCATATCTCGCGAACGGATTGACCAATCCGTAAAATTTCTGTTGCATCTGAAAGTAGAAACTCGCCCGATTACAACCGTATGCGTACTTTTCCCCTAGGCCGTTCTAGTTATTCGTTTCGAGCATCAGAACTGCGAAAATGTTGAGTTTCTCAAGCGTTTCTTACCTACAAACTGCCATATCTCGCGAACGGATTGACCAATCCGCAAAATTTCTGTTGCATCTGAAAGTAGAAATTCGCCCGATTACAACGGTATGCGTACTTTTCCCCTAGACCGTTCTAGTTATGCTTGTCGAGCATCAGAACTGCGAAAATTTTGAGTTTCTCAAGCGTTTCTTACCTCCAAACTGCCATATCTCGCGAACGGATTGACCAATCCGCAAAATTTCTGTTGCATCTGAAAGTAGAAACTCGCCCGATTACAACGGTAGGTGTAGTGTTCCCCTAGGCCGTTCTAGTTATTCGTTTCGAGCATCAGAACTGCGAAAATTTTGAGTTTCTCAAGCGTTTCTTACCTCCAAACTGCCATATCTCGCGAACGGATTGACTAATCCGCAAAATTTCTGTTGCATCTGAAAGTAGAAATTCGCCCGATTACAACGGTATGCGTACTTTTCCCCTAGACCGTTCTAGTTATGCTTGTCGAGCACCAGAACTGCGAAAATTTTGAGTTTCTCAAGAGTTTCTTACCTCCAAACTGCCATATCTCGCGAACGGATTGACCAATCCGCAAAATTTCTGTTGCATCTGAAAGTAGAAACTCGCCCGATTACAGCGGTATGCGTACTTTTCCCCTAGACCGTTCTAGTTATGCTTGTCGAGCATCAGAACTGCGAAAATTTTGAGTTTCTCAAGCGTTTCTTACTTCCAAACTGCCATATCTCGCGAACGGATTGACCAATCCGCAAAATTTCTGTTGCATCTGAAAGTAGAACCTCGCCCGATTACAACGGTATGCGTACTTTTCCCCTAGGCCGTTCTAGTTATTCGTTTCGAGCATCAGAACTGCGAAAATTTTGAGTTTCTCAAGCGTTTCTTACCTCCAAACTGCCATATCTCGCGAACGGATTGACCAATCCGCAAAATTTCTGTTGCATCTGAAAGTAGAAAGTCGCCCGATTACAACGGTATGCGTACTTTTCCCCTAGACCGTTCTAGTTATGCTTGTCGAGCATCAGAACTGCGAAAATTTTGAGTTTCTCAAGCGTTTCTTACCTCCAAACTGCCATATCTCGCGAACGGATTGACTAATCCGAAAAATTTCTGTTGCATCTGAAAGTAGAAACTCGCCCGCTTACAACGGTATGCGTACTTTTCCCCTAGGCCGTTCTAGTTATTCGTTTCGAGCATCAGAACTGCGAAAATTTTGAGTTTCTCAAGCGTTTCTTACCTCCAAACTGCCATATCTCGCGAACGGATTGACTAATCCGCAAAATTTCTGTTGCATCTGAAAGTAGAAATTCGCCCGATTACAACGGTATGCGTACTTTTCCCCTAGACCGTTCTAGTTATGCTTGTCGAGCACCAGAACTGCGAAAATTTTGAGTTTCTCAAGAGTTTCTTACCTCCAAACTGCCATATCGCGCGAACGGATTGACCAATCCGCAAAATTTCTGTTGCATCTGAAAGTAGAAACTCGCCCGATTACAGCGGTATGCGTACTTTTCCCCTAGACCGTTCTAGTTATGCTTGTCGAGCATCAGAACTGCGAAAATTTTGAGTTTCTCAAGCGTTTCTTACTTCCAAACTGCCATATCTCGCGAACGGATTGACCAATCCGCAAAATTTCTGTTGCATCTGAAAGTAGAACCTCGCCCGATTACAACGGTATGCGTACTTTTCCCCTAGGCCGTTCTAGTTATTCGTTTCGAGCATCAGAACTGCGAAAATTTTGAGTTTCTCAAGCGTTTCTTACCTCCAAACTGCCATATCTCGCGAACGGATTGACCAATCCGCAAAATTTCTGTTGCATCTGAAAGTAGAAAGTCGCCCGATTACAACGGTATGCGTACTTTTCCCCTAGACCGTTCTAGTTATGCTTGTCGAGCATCAGAACTGCGAAAATTTTGAGTTTCTCAAGCGTTTCTTACCTCCAAACTGCCATATCTCGCGAACGGATTGACTAATCCGCAAAATTTCTGTTGCATCTGAAAGTAGAAACTCGCCCGCTTACAACGGTATGCGTACTTTTCCCCTAGGCCGTTCTAGTTATTCGTTTCGAGCATCAGAACTGCGAAAATTTTGAGTTTCTCAAGCGTTTCTTACCTCCAAACTGCCATATCTCGCGAACGGATTGACCAATCCGCAAAATTTCTGTTGCATCTGAAGGTAGAAACTCGCCCGATTACAATGGTATGCGTACGTTTCCCCAAGTCCGTTCTAGTTATTCGTTTCGAGCATTAGAACTGCGAAAATTTTGAGTTTCTCAAGCGTTTCTTACCTCCAAACTGCCATATCTCGCGAACGGATTGACCAATCCGCAAAATTTCTGTTGCATCTGAAAGTAGAAACTCGCCCGATTACAACGGTATGCGTACTTTTCCCCTAGGCCGTTCTAGTTATTCGTTTCGAGCATCAGAACTGCGAAAATGTTGAGTTTCTCAAGCGTTTCTTACATACAAACTGCCATATCTCGCGAACGGATTGACCAATCCGCAAAATTTCTGTTGCATCTGAAAGTAGAAACTCGCCCGATTACAGCGGTATGCGTACTTTTCCCCTAGGCCGTTCTAGTTATGCTTGTCGAGCATCAGAACTGCGAAAATTTTGAGTTTCTCAAGCGTTTCTTACTTCCAAACTGCCATATCTCGCGAACGGATTGACCAATCCGCAAAATTTCTGTTGCATCTGAAAGTAGAAATTCGCCCGATTACAACGGTATGCGTACTTTTCCCCTAGACCGTTCTAGTTATGCTTGTCGAGCATCAGAACTGCGAAAATTTTGAGTTTCTCAAGCGTTTCTTACCTCCAAACTGCCATATCTCGCGAACGGATTGACCAATCCGCAAAATTTCTGTTGCATCTGAAAGTAGAAACTCGCCCGATTACAACGGTAGGTGTAGTGTTCCCCTAGGCCGTTCTAGTTATTCGTTTCGAGCATCAGAACTGCGAAAATTTTGAGTTTCTCAAGCGTTTCTTACCTCCAAACTGCCATATCTCGCGAACGGATTTACTAATCCGCAAAATTTCTGTTGCATCTGAAAGTAGAAATTCGCCCGATTACAACGGTATGCGTACTTTTCCCCTAGACCGTTCTAGTTATGCTTGTCGAGCACCAGAACTGCGAAAATTTTGAGTTTCTCAAGAGTTTCTTACCTCCAAACTGCCATATCTCGCGAACGGATTGACCAATCCGCAAAATTTCTGTTGCATCTGAAAGTAGAAACTCGCCCGATTACAGCGGTATGCGTACTTTTCCCATAGACCGTTCTAGTTATGCTTGTCGAGCATCAGAACTGCGAAAATTTTGAGTTTCTCAAGCGTTTCTTACCTCCAAACTGCCATATCTCGCGAAAGGAATGACCAATCCGCAAAATTTCTGTTGCATCTGAAAGTAGAAACTCGCCCGATTACAACGGTAGGTGTAGTGTTCCCCTAGGCCGTTCTAGTTATTCGTTTCGAGCATCAGAACTGCGAAAATTTTGAGTTTCTCAAGCGTTTCTTACCTCCAAACTGCCATATCTCGCGAACGGATTGACCAATCCGCAAAATTTCTGTTGCATCTGAAAGTAGAAAGTCGCCCGATTACAACGGTATGCGTACTTTTCCCCTAGACCGTTCTAGTTATGCTTGTCGAGCATCAGAACTGCGAAAATTTTGAGTTTCTCAAGCGTTTCTTACCTCCAAACTGCCATATCTCGCGAACGGATTGACCAATCCGCAAAATTTCTGTTGCATCTGAAAGTAGAAACTCGCCCGATTACAACGGTAGGTGTAGTTTTCCCCTAGGCCGTTCTAGTTATTCGTTTCGAGCATCAGAACTGCGAAAATTTTGAGTTTCTCAAGCGTTTCTTACCTCCAAACTGCCATATCTCGCGAAAGGAATGACCAATCCGCAAAATTTCTGTTGCATCTGAAAGTCGAAACTCGCCCGATTACAACGGTATGCGTACTTTTCCCCTAGTCCGTTCTAGTTATTCGTTTCGAGCATCAGAACTGCGAAAATTTTGAGTTTCTCAAGCGTTTCTTACCTCCAAACTGCCATATCTCGCGAACGGATTGACCAATCCGCAAAATTTCTGTTGCATCTGAAAGTAGAAATTCGCCCGATTACAACGGTATGCGTACTTTTCCCCTAGAACGTTCTGGTTATGCTTGTCGAGCATCAGAACGGCTAAAATTTTGAGTTTCTCAAGCGTTTCTTACCTCCAAACTGCCATATCTCGCGAACGGATTGACCAATCCGTAAAATTTCTGTTGCATCTGAAAGTAGAAACTCGCCCGATTACAACGGTATGCGTACTTTTCCCCTAGGCCGTTCTAGTTATTCGTTTCGAGCATCAGAACTGCGAAAATGTTGAGTTTCTCAAGCGTTTCTTACCTACAAACTGCCATATCTCGCGAACGGATTGACCAATCCGCAAAATTTCTGTTGCATCTGAAAGTAGAAATTCGCCCGATTACAACGGTATGCGTACTTTTCCCCTAGACCGTTCTAGTTATGCTTGTCGAGCATCAGAACTGCGAAAATTTTGAGTTTCTCAAGCGTTTCTTACCTCCAAACTGCCATATCTCGCGAACGGATTGACCAATCCGCAAAATTTCTGTTGCATCTGAAAGTAGAAACTCGCCCGATTACAACGGTAGGTGTAGTGTTCCCCTAGGCCGTTCTAGTTATTCGTTTCGAGCATCAGAACTGCGAAAATTTTGAGTTTCTCAAGCGTTTCTTACCTCCAAACTGCCATATCTCGCGAACGGATTGACTAATCCGCAAAATTTCTGTTGCATCTGAAAGTAGAAATTCGCCCGATTACAACGGTATGCGTACTTTTCCCCTAGACCGTTCTAGTTATGCTTGTCGAGCACCAGAACTGCGAAAATTTTGAGTTTCTCAAGAGTTTCTTACCTCCAAACTGCCATATCTCGCGAACGGATTGACCAATCCGCAAAATTTCTGTTGCATCTGAAAGTAGAACCTCGCCCGATTACAACGGTATGCGTACTTTTCCCCTAGGCCGTTCTAGTTATTCGTTTCGAGCATCAGAACTGCGAAAATTTTGAGTTTCTCAAGCGTTTCTTACCTCCAAACTGCCATATCTCGCGAACGGATTGACCAATCCGCAAAATTTCTGTTGCATCTGAAAGTAGAAAGTCGCCCGATTACAACGGTATGCGTACTTTTCCCCTAGACCGTTCTAGTTATGCTTGTCGAGCATCAGAACTGCGAAAATTTTGAGTTTCTCAAGCGTTTCTTACCTCCAAACTGCCATATCTCGCGAACGGATTGACCAATCCGCAAAATTTCTGTTGCATCTGAAAGTAGAAACTCGCCCGATTACAACGGTAGGTGTAGTTTTCCCCTAGGCCGTTCTAGTTATTCGTTTCGAGCATCAGAACTGCGAAAATTTTGAGTTTCTCAAGCGTTTCTTACCTCCAAACTGCCATATCTCGCGAACGGATTGACCAATCCGTAAAATTTCTGTTGCATCTGAAAGTAGAAACTCGCCCGATTACAACGGTATGCGTACTTTTCCCCTAGGCCGTTCTAGTTATTCGTTTCGAGCATCAGAACTGCGAAAATGTTGAGTTTCTCAAGCGTTTCTTACCTACAAACTGCCATATCTCGCGAACGGATTGACCAATCCGCAAAATTTCTCTTGCATCTGAAAGTAGAAATTCGCCCGATTACAACGGTATGCGTACTTTTCCCCTAGACCGTTCTAGTTATGCTTGTCGAGCATCAGAACTGCGAAAATTTTGAGTTTCTCAAGCGTTTCTTACCTCCAAACTGCCATATCTCGCGAACGGATTGACCAATCCGCAAAATTTCTGTTGCATCTGAAAGTAGAAACTCGCCCGATTACAACGGTAGGTGTAGTGTTCCCCTAGGCCGTTCTAGTTATTCGTTTCGAGCATCAGAACTGCGAAAATTTTGAGTTTCTCAAGCGTTTCTTACCTCCAAACTGCCATATCTCGCGAACGGATTGACTAATCCGCAAAATTTCTGTTGCATCTGAAAGTAGAAATTCGCCCGATTACAACGGTATGCGTACTTTTCCCCTAGACCGTTCTAGTTATGCTTGTCGAGCACCAGAACTGCGAAAATTTTGAGTTTCTCAAGAGTTTCTTACCTCCAAACTGCCATATCTCGCGAACGGATTGACCAATCCGCAAAATTTCTGTTGCATCTGAAAGTAGAACCTCGCCCGATTACAACGGTATGCGTACTTTTCCCCTAGGCCGTTCTAGTTATTCGTTTCGAGCATCAGAACTGCGAAAATTTTGAGTTTCTCAAGCGTTTCTTACCTCCAAACTGCCATATCTCGCGAACGGATTGACCAATCCGCAAAATTTCTGTTGCATCTGAAAGTAGAAAGTCGCCCGATTACAACGGTATGCGTACTTTTCCCCTAGACCGTTCTAGTTATGCTTGTCGAGCATCAGAACTGCGAAAATTTTGAGTTTCTCAAGCGTTTCTTACCTCCAAACTGCCATATCTCGCGAACGGATTGACCAATCCGCAAAATTTCTGTTGCATCTGAAAGTAGAAACTCGCCCGATTACAACGGTAGGTGTAGTTTTCCCCTAGGCCGTTCTAGTTATTCGTTTCGAGCATCAGAACTGCGAAAATTTTGAGTTTCTCAAGCGTTTCTTACCTCCAAACTGCCATATCTCGCGAACGGATTGACCAATCCGTAAAATTTCTGTTGCATCTGAAAGTAGAAACTCGCCCGATTACAACGGTATGCGTACTTTTCCCCTAGGCCGTTCTAGTTATTCGTTTCGAGCATCAGAACTGCGAAAATGTTGAGTTTCTCAAGCGTTTCTTACCTACAAACTGCCATATCTCGCGAACGGATTGACCAATCCGCAAAATTTCTCTTGCATCTGAAAGTAGAAATTCGCCCGATTACAACGGTATGCGTACTTTTCCCCTAGACCGTTCTAGTTATGCTTGTCGAGCATCAGAACTGCGAAAATTTTGAGTTTCTCAAGCGTTTCTTACCTCCAAACTGCCATATCTCGCGAACGGATTGACCAATCCGCAAAATTTCTGTTGCATCTGAAAGTAGAAACTCGCCCGATTACAACGGTAGGTGTAGTGTTCCCCTAGGCCGTTCTAGTTATTCGTTTCGAGCATCAGAACTGCGAAAATTTTGAGTTTCTCAAGCGTTTCTTACCTCCAAACTGCCATATCTCGCGAAAGGAATGACCAATCCGCAAAATTTCTGTTGCATCTGAAAGTCGAAACTCGCCCGATTACAACGGTATGCGTACTTTTCCCCTAGTCCGTTCTAGTTATTCGTTTCGAGCATCAGAACTGCGAAAATTTTGAGTTTCTCAAGCGTTTCTTACCTCCAAACTGCCATATCTCGCGAACGGATTGACCAATCCGCAAAATTTCTGTTGCATCTGAAAGTAGAAATTCGCCCGATTACAACGGTATGCGTACTTTTCCCCTAGAACGTTCTGGTTATGCTTGTCGAGCATCAGAACGGCTAAAATTTTGAGTTTCTCACGCGTTTCTTACCTCCAAACTGCCATATCTCGCGAACGGATTGACCAATCCGTAAAATTTCTGTTCCATCTGAAAGTAGAAACTCGCCCGATTACAACGGTATGCGTACTTTTCCCCTAGGCCGTTCTAGTTATTCGTTTCGAGCATCAGAACTGCGAAAATGTTGAGTTTCTCAAGCGTTTCTTACCTACAAACTGCCATATCTCGCGAACGGATTGACCAATCCGCAAAATTTCTGTTGCATCTGAAAGTAGAAATTCGCACGATTACAACGGTATGCGTACTTTTCCCCTAGACCGTTCTAGTTATGCTTGTCGAGCATCAGAACTGCGAAAATTTTGAGTTTCTCAAGCGTTTCTTACCTCCAAACTGCCATATCTCGCGAACGGATTGACCAATCCGCAAAATTTCTGTTGCATCTGAAAGTAGAAACTCGCCCGATTACAACGGTAGGTGTAGTGTTCCCCTAGGCCGTTCTAGTTATTCGTTTCGAGCATCAGAACTGCGAAAATTTTGAGTTTCTCAAGCGTTTCTTACCTCCAAACTGCCATATCTCGCGAACGGATTGACTAATCCGCAAAATTTCTGTTGCATCTGAAAGTAGAAATTCGCCCGATTACAACGGTATGCGTACTTTTCCCCTAGACCGTTCTAGTTATGCTTGTCGAGCACCAGAACTGCGAAAATTTTGAGTTTCTCAAGAGTTTCTTACCTCCAAACTGCCATATCTCGCGAACGGATTGACCAATCCGCAAAATTTCTGTTGCATCTGAAAGTAGAAACTCGCCCGATTACAGCGGTATGCGTACTTTTCCCCTAGACCGTTCTAGTTATGCTTGTCGAGCATCAGAACTGCGAAAATTTTGAGTTTCTCAAGCGTTTCTTACTTCCAAACTGCCATATCTCGCGAACGGATTGACCAATCCGCAAAATTTCTGTTGCATCTGAAAGTAGAACCTCGCCCGATTACAACGGTATGCGTACTTTTCCCCTAGGCCGTTCTAGTTATTCGTTTCGAGCATCAGAACTGCGAAAATTTTGAGTTTCTCAAGCGTTTCTTACCTCCAAACTGCCATATCTCGCGAACGGATTGACCAATCCGCAAAATTTCTGTTGCATCTGAAAGTAGAAAGTCGCCCGATTACAACGGTATGCGTACTTTTCCCCTAGACCGTTCTAGTTATGCTTGTCGAGCATCAGAACTGCGAAAATTTTGAGTTTCTCAAGCGTTTCTTACCTACAAACTGCCATATCTCGCGAACGGATTGACCAATCCGCAAAATTTCTGTTGCATCTGAAAGTAGAAACTCGCCCGATTACAGCGGTATGCGTACTTTTCCCCTAGGCCGTTCTAGTTATGCTTGTCGAGCATCAGAACTGCGAAAATTTTGAGTTTCTCAAGCGTTTCTTACCTCCAAACTGCCATATCTCGCGAAAGGAATGACCAATCCGCAAAATTTCTGTTGCATCTGAAAGTCGAAACTCGCCCGATTACAACGGTATGCGTACTTTTCCCCTAGTCCGTTCTAGTTATTCGTTTCGAGCATCAGAACTGCGAAAATTTTGAGTTTCTCAAGCGTTTCTTACCTCCAAACTGCCATATCTCGCGAACGGATTGACCAATCCGCAAAATTTCTGTTGCATCTGAAAGTAGAAATTCGCCCGATTACAACGGTATGCGTACTTTTCCCCTAGAACGTTCTGGTTATGCTTGTCGAGCATCAGAACGGCTAAAATTTTGAGTTTCTCAAGCGTTTCTTACCTCCAAACTGCCATATCTCGCGAACGGATTGACCAATCCGTAAAATTTCTGTTGCATCTGAAAGTAGAAACTCGCCCGATTACAACGGTATGCGTACTTTTCCCCTAGGCCGTTCTAGTTATTCGTTTCGAGCATCAGAACTGCGAAAATGTTGAGTTTCTCAAGCGTTTCTTACCTACAAACTGCCATATCTCGCGAACGGATTGACCAATCCGCAAAATTTCTGTTGCATCTGAAAGTAGAAATTCGCCCGATTACAACGGTATGCGTACTTTTCCCCTAGACCGTTCTAGTTATGCTTGTCGAGCATCAGAACTGCGAAAATTTTGAGTTTCTCAAGCGTTTCTTACCTCCAAACTGCCATATCTCGCGAACGGATTGACCAATCCGCAAAATTTCTGTTGCATCTGAAAGTAGAAACTCGCCCGATTACAACGGTAGGTGTAGTGTTCCCCTAGGCCGTTCTAGTTATTCGTTTCGAGCATCAGAACTGCGAAAATTTTGAGTTTCTCAAGCGTTTCTTACCTCCAAACTGCCATATCTCGCGAACGGATTGACTAATCCGCAAAATTTCTGTTGCATCTGAAAGTAGAAATTCGCCCGATTACAACGGTATGCGTACTTTTCCCCTAGACCGTTCTAGTTATGCTTGTCGAGCACCAGAACTGCGAAAATTTTGAGTTTCTCAAGAGTTTCTTACCTCCAAACTGCCATATCTCGCGAACGGATTGACCAATCCGCAAAATTTCTGTTGCATCTGAAAGTAGAACCTCGCCCGATTACAACGGTATGCGTACTTTTCCCCTAGGCCGTTCTAGTTATTCGTTTCGAGCATCAGAACTGCGAAAATTTTGAGTTTCTCAAGCGTTTCTTACCTCCAAACTGCCATATCTCGCGAACGGATTGACCAATCCGCAAAATTTCTGTTGCATCTGAAAGTAGAAAGTCGCCCGATTACAACGGTATGCGTACTTTTCCCCTAGACCGTTCTAGTTATGCTTGTCGAGCATCAGAACTGCGAAAATTTTGAGTTTCTCAAGCGTTTCTTACCTCCAAACTGCCATATCTCGCGAACGGATTGACCAATCCGCAAAATTTCTGTTGCATCTGAAAGTAGAAACTCGCCCGATTACAACGGTAGGTGTAGTTTTCCCCTAGGCCGTTCTAGTTATTCGTTTCGAGCATCAGAACTGCGAAAATTTTGAGTTTCTCAAGCGTTTCTTACCTCCAAACTACCATACCTCGCGAAAGGAATGACCAATCCGCAAAATTTCTGTTGCATCTGAAAGTCGAAACTCGCCCGATTACAACGGTATGCGTACTTTTCCCCTAGTCCGTTCTAGTTATTCGTTTCGAGCATCAGAACTGCGAAAATTTTGAGTTTCTCAAGCGTTTCTTACCTCCAAACTGCCATATCTCGCGAACGGATTCACCAATCCGCAAAATTTCTGTTGCATCTGAAAGTAGAAGTTCGCCCGATTACAACGGTATGCGTACTTTTCCCCTAGAACGTTCTGGTTATGCTTGTCGAGCATCAGAACGGCTAAAATTTTGAGTTTCTCAAGCGTTTCTTACCTCCAAACTGCCATATCTCGCGAACGGATTGACCAATCCGTAAAATTTCTGTTGCATCTGAAAGTAGAAACTCGCCCGATTACAACGGTATGCGTACATTTCCCCTAGGCCGTTCTAGTTATTCGTTTCGAGCATCAGAACTGCGAAAATGTTGAGTTTCTCAAGCGTTTCTTACCTACAAACTGCCATATCTCGCGAACGGATTGACCAATCCGCAAAATTTCTGTTGCATCTGAAAGTAGAAATTCGCCCGATTACAACGGTATGCGTACTTTTCCCCTAGACCGTTCTAGTTATGCTTGTCGAGCATCAGAACTGCGAAAATTTTGAGTTTCTCAAGCGTTTCTTACCTCCAAACTGCCATATCTCGCGAACGGATTGACCAATCCGCAAAATTTCTGTTGCATCTGAAAGTAGAAATTCGCCCGATTACAACGGTATGCGTACTTTTCCCCTAGAACGTTCTGGTTATGCTTGTCGAGCATCAGAACGGCTAAAATTTTGAGTTTCTCACGCGTTTCTTACCTCCAAACTGCCATATCTCGCGAACGGATTGACCAATCCGTAAAATTTCTGTTGCATCTGAAAGTAGAAACTCGCCCGATTACAACGGTATGCGTACTTTTCCCCTAGGCCGTTCTAGTTATTCGTTTCGAGCATCAGAACTGCGAAAATGTTGAGCTTCTCAAGCGTTTCTTACCTACAAACTGCCATATCTCGCGAACGGATTGACCAATCCGCAAAATTTCTGTTGCATCTGAAAGTAGAAATTCGCCCGATTACAACGGTATGCGTACTTTTCCCCGAGACCGTTCTAGTTATGCTTGTCGAGCATCAGAACTGCGAAAATTTTGAGTTTCTCAAGCGTTTCTTACCTCCAAACTGCCATATCTCGCGAACGGATTGACCAATCCGCAAAATTTCTGTTGCATCTGAAAGTAGAAACTCGCCCGATTACAACGGTAGGTGTAGTGTTCCCCTAGGCCGTTCTAGTTATTCGTTTCGAGCATCAGAACTGCGAAAATTTTGAGTTTCTCAAGCGTTTCTTACCTCCAAACTGCCATATCTCGCGAACGGATTGACTAATCCGCAAAATTTCTGTTGCATCTGAAAGTAGAAATTCGCCCGATTACAACGGTATGCGTACTTTTCCCCTAGACCGTTCTAGTTATGCTTGTCGAGCACCAGAACTGCGAAAATTTTGAGTTTCTCAAGAGTTTCTTACCTCCAAACTGCCATATCTCGCGAACGGATTGACCAATCCGCAAAATTTCTGTTGCATCTGAAAGTAGAAACTCGCCCGATTACAGCGGTATGCGTACTTTTCCCCTAGACCGTTCTAGTTATGCTTGTCGAGCATCAGAACTGCGAAAATTTTGAGTTTCTCAAGCGTTTCTTACTTCCAAACTGCCATATCTCGCGAACGGATTGACCAATCCGCAAAATTTCTGTTGCATCTGAAAGTAGAACCTCGCCCGATTACAACGGTATGCGTACTTTTCCCCTAGGCCGTTCTAGTTATTCGTTTCGAGCATCAGAACTGCGAAAATTTTGAGTTTCTCAAGCGTTTCTTACCTCCAAACTGCCATATCTCGCGAACGGATTGACCAATCCGCAAAATTTCTGTTGCATCTGAAAGTAGAAAGTCGCCCGATTACAACGGTATGCGTACTTTTCCCCTAGACCGTTCTAGTTATGCTTGTCGAGCATCAGAACTGCGAAAATTTTGAGTTTCTCAAGCGTTTCTTACCTCCAAACTGCCATATCTCGCGAACGGATTGACTAATCCGCAAAATTTCTGTTGCATCTGAAAGTAGAAACTCGCCCGCTTACAACGGTATGGGTACTTTTCCCCTAGGCCGTTCTAGTTATTCGTTTCGAGCATCAGAACTGCGAAAATTTTGAGTTTCTCAAGCGTTTCTTACCTCCAAACTATCATATCTCGCGAACGGATTGACCAATCCGCAAAATTTCTGTTGCATCTGAAGGTAGAAATTCGCCCGATTACAATGGTATGCGTACGTTTCCCCAAGTCCGTTCTAGTTATTCGTTTCGAGCATTAGAACTGCGAAAATTTTGAGTTTCTCAAGCGTTTCTTACCTCCAAACTGCCATATCTCGCGAACGGATTGACCAATCCGCAAAATTTCTGTTGCATCTGAAAGTAGAAACTCGCCCGATTACAACGGTATGCGTACTTTTCCCCTAGGCCGTTCTAGTTATTCGTTTCGAGCATCAGCACTGCGAAAATGTTGAGTTTCTCAAGCGTTTCTTACCTACAAACTGCCATATCTCGCGAACGGATTGACCAATCCGCAAAATTTCTGTTGCATCTGAAAGTAGAAACTCGCCCGATTACAGCGGTATGCGTACTTTTCCCCTAGGCCGTTCTAGTTATGCTTGTCGAGCATCAGAACTGCGAAAATTTTGAGTTTCTCAAGCGTTTCTTACTTCCAAACTGCCATATCTCGCGAACGGATTGACCAATCCGCAAAATTTCTGTTGCATCTGAAAGTAGAAACTCGCCCGATTACAACGGTAGGCGTACTTTTCCCCTACGCCGTTCTAGTTATTCGTTTCGAGCATCAGAACTGCGAAAATGTTGAGTTTCTCAAGCGTTTCTTACCTACAAACTGCCATATCTCGCGAACGGATTGACCAATCCGCAAAATTTCTGTTGCATCTGAAAGTAGAAACTCGCCCGATTACAGCGGTATGCGTACTTTTCCCCTAGACCGTTCTAGTTATGCTTGTCGAGCATCAGAACTTCGAAAATTTTGAGTTTCTCAAGCGTTTCTTACTTCCAAACTGCCATATCTCGCGAACGGATTGACCAATCCGCAAAATTTCTGTTGCATCTGAAAGTAGAAACTCGCCCGATTACAACGGTAGGTGTAGTTTTCCCCTAGGCCGTTCTAGTTATTCGTTTCGAGCATCAGAACTGCGAAAATTTTGAGTTTCTCAAGCGTTTCTTACCTACAAACTGCCATATCTCGCGAACGGATTGACCAATCCGCAAAATTTCTGTTGCATCTGAAAGTAGAAGTTCGCCCGATTACAACGGTATGCGTACTTTTCCCCTAGACCGTTCTAGTTATGCTTGTCGAGCATCAGAACTGCGAAAATTTTGAGTTTCTCAAGCGTTTCTTACCTCCAAACTGCCATATCTCGCGAACGGATTGACCAATCCGCAAAATTTCTGTTGCATCTGAAAGTAGAAACTCGCCCGATTACAACGGTAGGTGTAGTGTTCCCCTAGGCCGTTCTAGTTATTCGTTTCGAGCATCAGAACTGCGAAATTTGAGTTTCTCAAGCGTTTCTTACCTCCAAACTGCCATATCTCGCGAACGGGTTGGCCAATCCGTAAAATTTCTGTTGCATCTGAAAGTAGAAACTCGCCCGATTACAACGGTAGGTGTAGTGTTCCCCTAGGCCGTTCTAGTTATTCGTTTCGAGCATCAGAACTGCGAAAATTTTGAGTTTCTCAAGCGTTTCTTACCTCCAAACTGCCATATCTCGCGAACGGATTGACTAATCCGCAAAATTTCTGTTGCATCTGAAAGTAGAAACTCGCCCGATTACAACGGTGTGCGTACTTTTACCCTAGGCCGTTCTAGTTAATCGTTTCGAGCATCAGAACTGCGAAAATTTTGAGTTTCTCAAGCGTTTCTTACTTCCAAACTGCCATATCTCGCGAACGGATTGACCAATCCGCAAAATTTCTGATGCATCTGAAAGTAGAAACTCGCCCGATTACAACGGTATGCGTACTTTTCCCCTAGGCCGCTCTAGTTATTCGTTTCGAGCATCAGAACTGCGAAAATTTTGTGTTTCTCAAGTGTTCCATACATCCAAACTGCCATATCTCGCGAACGGATTGACCAATCCGCAAAATTTCTGTTGCATCTGAAAGTAGAAACTCGCCCGCTTACAACGGTATGCGTACTTTTCCCCTAGGTCGTTCTAGTTATTCGTTTCGAGCATCAGAACTGCGAAAATGTTGAGTTTCTCAAGCGTTTCTTACCTACAAACTGCCATATCTCGCGAACGGATTGACCAATCCGCAAAATTTCTGTTGCATCTGAAAGTAGAAACTCGCCCGATTACAGCGGTATGCGTACTTTTACCCTAGACCGTTCTAGTTATGCTTGTCGAGCATCAGAACTGCGAAAATTTTGAGTTTCTCAAGCGTTTCTTACTTCCAAACTGCCATATCTCGCGAACGGATTGACCAATCCGCAAAATTTCTGTTGCATCTGAAAGTAGAAACTCGCCCGATTACAACGGTAGGTGTAGTTTTCCCCTAGGCCGTTCTAGTTATTCGTTTCGAGCATCAGAACTGCGAAAATGTTGAGTTTCTTAAGCGTTTCTTACCTCCAAACTGCCATATCTCGCGAACGGATTGACCAATCCGCAAAGTTTCTGTTGCATCTGAAAGTAGAAACTCGCCCGATTATAACGGTATGCGTACTTTTCCCCTAGGCCGTTCTGGTTATTCGTTTCGAGTATCAGAACTGTGATAATTATGAATTTCTCGACCGTTTCTTGCCTCCAAACTGCCATATCTCGCGAACGGATTGACCAATCCGCAAAATTTCTGTTGCATCTGAAAGTAGAAGGTCGCCCGATTACAACGGTATGCGTACTTTTCCCCTAGACCGTTCTAGTTATGCTTGTCGAGCATCAGAACTGCGAAAATTTTGAGTTTCTCAAGCGTTTCTTACCTCCAAACTGCCATATCTCGCGAACGGATTGACTAATCCGCAAAATTTCTGTTGCATCTGAAAGTAGAAACTCGCCCGCTTACAACGGTATGCGTACTTTTCCCCTAGGCCGTTCTAGTTATTCGTTTCGAGCATCAGAACTGCGAAATTTTGAGTTTCTCAAGCGTTTCTTACCTCCAAACTGCCATATCTCGCGAACGGATTGACCAATCCGCAAAATTTCTGTTGCATCTGAAAGTAGAAACTCGCCCGATTACAACGGTAGGTGTAGTGTTCCCCTAGGCCGTTCTAGTTATTCGTTTCGAGCATCAGAACTGCGAAAATTTGAGTTTCTCAAGCGTTTCTTACCTCCAAACTGCCATATCTCGCGAACGGATTGACTAATCCGCAAAATTTCTGTTGCATCTGAAAGTAGAAATTCGCCCGATTACAACGGTATGCGTACTTTTCCCCTAGACCGTTCTAGTTATGCTTGTCGAGCACCAGAACTGCGAAAATTTTGAGTTTCTCAAGAGTTTCTTACCTCCAAACTGCCATATCTCGCGAACGGATTGACCAATCCGCAAAATTTCTGTTGCATCTGAAAGTAGAAACTCGCCCGATTACAACGGTATGCGTACTTTTCCCCTAGGCCGTTCTAGTTATTCGTTTCGAGCATCAGAACTGCGAAAATGTTGAGTTTCTCAAGCGTTTCTTACCTCCAAACTGCCATATCTCGCGAACGGATTGACCAATCCGCAAAATTTCTGTTGCATCTGAAAGTAGAAACTCGCCCGATTGCAGCGCTATGCGTACTTTTCCCCTAGACTGTTCTAGTTATGCTTGTCGAGCATCAGAACTGCGAAAATTTTGAGTTTCTCAAGCGTTTCTTACTTCCAAACTGCCATATCTCGCGAACGGATTGACCAATCCGCAAAATTTCTGTTGCATCTGAAAGTAGAAACTCGCCCGATTACAACGGTATGCGTACGTTTCCCCAAGTCCGTTCTAGTTATTCGTTTCGAGCATCAGAACTGCGAAAATTTTGAGTTTCTCAAGCGTTTCTTACCTCCAAACTGCCATATCTCGCGAACGGATTGACCAATCCGCAAAATTTCTGTTGCATCTGAAAGTAGAAAGTCGCCCGATTACAACGGTATGCGTACTTTTCCCCTAGACCGTTCTAGTTATGCTTGTCGAGCATCAGAACTGCGAAAATTTTGAGTTTCTCAAGCGTTTCTTACCTCCAAAGTGCCATATCTCGCGAACGGATTGACCAATCCGCAAAATTTCTGTTGCATCTAAAAGTAGAAATTCGCGCGATTAGAAGGGTATGCGTACTTTTCCCCTAGACCGCTCTAGTTATGCTTGTCGAGCATCAGAACTGCGAAAATTTTGAGTTTCTCAAGCGTTTCTTACATCCAAACTGCCATATCTCGCGAACGGATTGACCAATCCGCAAAATTTCTGTTGCATCTGAAAGTAGAAAGTCGCCCGGTTACAACGGCATGCGTACTTTTCCCCTAGAACGTTCTGGTTATGCTTGTCGAGCATCAGAACTGCGAAAATTTTGAGTTTCTCAAGCGTTTCTTACCTCCAAACTGCCATATCTCGCGAACGGGTTGGCCAATCCGTAAAATTTCTGTTGCATCTGAAAGTAGAAACTCGCCCGATTACAACGGTAGGTGTAGTGTTCCCCTAGGCCGTTCTAGTTATTCGTTTCGAGCATCAGAACTGCGAAAATTTTGAGTTTCTCAAGCGTTTCTTACCTCCAAACTGCCATATCTCGCGAACGGATTGACTAATCCGCAAAATTTCTGTTGCATCTGAAAGTAGAAACTCGCCCGATTACAACGGTGTGCGTACTTTTACCCTAGGCCGTTCTAGTTAATCGTTTCGAGCATCAGAACTGCGAAAATTTTGAGTTTCTCAAGCGTTTCTTACTTCCAAACTGCCATATCTCGCGAACGGATTGACCAATCCGCAAAATTTCTGATGCATCTGAAAGTAGAAACTCGCCCGATTACAACGGTATGCGTACTTTTCCCCTAGGCCGCTCTAGTTATTCGTTTCGAGCATCAGAACTGCGAAAATTTTGTGTTTCTCAAGTGTTCCATACATCCAAACTGCCATATCTCGCGAACGGATTGACCAATCCGCAAAATTTCTGTTGCATCTGAAAGTAGAAACTCGCCCGCTTACAACGGTATGCGTACTTTTCCCCTAGGTCGTTCTAGTTATTCGTTTCGAGCATCAGAACTGCGAAAATGTTGAGTTTCTCAAGCGTTTCTTACCTACAAACTGCCATATCTCGCGAACGGATTGACCAATCCGCAAAATTTCTGTTGCATCTGAAAGTAGAAACTCGCCCGATTACAGCGGTATGCGTACTTTTACCCTAGACCGTTCTAGTTATGCTTGTCGAGCATCAGAACTGCGAAAATTTTGAGTTTCTCAAGCGTTTCTTACTTCCAAACTGCCATATCTCGCGAACGGATTGACCAATCCGCAAAATTTCTGTTGCATCTGAAAGTAGAAACTCGCCCGATTACAACGGTAGGTGTAGTTTTCCCCTAGGCCGTTCTAGTTATTCGTTTCGAGCATCAGAACTGCGAAAATGTTGAGTTTCTTAAGCGTTTCTTACCTCCAAACTGCCATATCTCGCGAACGGATTGACCAATCCGCAAAGTTTCTGTTGCATCTGAAAGTAGAAACTCGCCCGATTATAACGGTATGCGTACTTTTCCCCTAGGCCGTTCTGGTTATTCGTTTCGAGTATCAGAACTGTGATAATTATGAATTTCTCGACCGTTTCTTGCCTCCAAACTGCCATATCTCGCGAACGGATTGACCAATCCGCAAAATTTCTGTTGCATCTGAAAGTAGAAGGTCGCCCGATTACAACGGTATGCGTACTTTTCCCCTAGACCGTTCTAGTTATGCTTGTCGAGCATCAGAACTGCGAAAATTTTGAGTTTCTCAAGCGTTTCTTACCTCCAAACTGCCATATCTCGCGAACGGATTGACTAATCCGCAAAATTTCTGTTGCATCTGAAAGTAGAAACTCGCCCGCTTACAACGGTATGCGTACTTTTCCCCCAGGCCGTTCTAGTTATTCGTTTCGAGCATCAGAACTGCGAAAATTTTGAGTTTCTCAAGCGTTTCTTACCTCCAAACTGCCATATCTCGCGAACGGATTGACCAATCCGCAAAATTTCTGTTGCATCTGAAAGTAGAAACTCGCTCGATTACAACGGTATGCGTACGTTTCCCCAAGTCCGTTCTAGTTATTCGTTTCGAGCATTAGAACTGCGAAAATTTTGAGTTTCTCAAGCGTTTCTTACCTCCAAACTGCCATATCTCGCGAACGGATTGACCAATCCGCAAAATTTCTGTTGCATCTGAAAGTAGAAACTCGCCCGATTACAACGGTATGCGTACTTTTCCCCTAGGCCGTTCTAGTTATTCGTTTCGAGCATCAGAACTGCGAAAATGTTGAGTTTCTCAAGCGTTTCTTACCTACAAACTGCCATATCTCGCGAACGGATTGACCAATCCGCAAAATTTCTGTTGCATCTGAAAGTAGAAACTCGCCCGATTGCAGCGCTATGCGTACTTTTCCCCTAGACCGTTCTAGTTATGCTTGTCGAGCATCAGAACTGCGAAAATTTTGAGTTTCTCAAGCGTTTCTTACTTCCAAACTGCCATATCTCGCGAACGGATTGACCAATCCGCAAAATTTCTGTTGCATCTGAAAGTAGAAACTCGCCCGATTACAACGGTAGGTGTAGTTTTCCACTAGGCCGTTCTAGTTATTCGTTTCGAGCATCAGAACTGCGAAAATTTTGAGTTTCTCAAGCGTTTCTTACCTCCAAACTGCCATATCTCGCGAACGGATTGACCAATCCGCAAAATTTCTGTTGCATCTGAAAGTAGAAACTCGCTCGATTACAACGGTATGCGTACGTTTCCCCAAGTCCGTTCTAGTTATGCTTGTCGAGCATCAGAACTGCGAAAATTTTGAGTTTCTCAAGCGTTTCTTACTTCCAAACTGCCATATCTCGCGAACGGATTGACCAATCCGCAAAATTTCTGTTGCATCTGAAAGTAGAAACTCGCCCGATTACAACGGTAGGTGTAGTTTTCCACTAGGCCGTTCTAGTTATTCGTTTCGAGCATCAGAACTGCGAAAATGTTGAGTTTCTCAAGCGTTTCTTACCTCCAAACTGCCATATCTCGCGAACGGATTGACCAATCCGCAAAATTTCTGTTGCATCTGAAAGTAGAAACTCGCCCGATTACAACGGTATGCGTACTTTTCCCCTAGACCGTTCTAGTTATGCTTGTCGAGCACCAGAACTGCGAAAATTTTGAGTTTCTCAAGAGTTTCTTACCTCCAAACTGCCATATCTCGCGAACGGATTGACCAATCCGCAAAATTTCTGTTGCATCTGAAAGTAGAAACTCGCCCGATTACAACGGTATGCGTACTTTTCCCCTAGGCCGTTCTAGTTATTCGTTTCGAGCATCAGAACTGCGAAAATGTTGAGTTTCTCAAGCGTTTCTTACCTCCAAACTGCCATATCTCGCGAACGGATTGACCAATCCGCAAAATTTCTGTTGCATCTGAAAGTAGAAACTCGCCCGATTACAACGGTATGCGTACTTTTCCCCTAGGCCGTTCTGGTTATTCGTTTCGAGTATCAGAACTGTGATAATTTTGAATTTCTCGACCGTTTCTTGCCTCCAAACTGCCATATCTCGCGAACGGATTGACCAATCCGCAAAATTTCTGTTGCATCTGAAAGTAGAAACTCGCCCGATTACAACGGTATGCGTACGTTTCCCCAAGTCCGTTCTAGTTATTCGTTTCGAGCATCAGAACTGCGAAAATTTTGAGTTTCTTAAGCGTTTCTTACCTCCAAACTGCCATATCTCGCGAACGGATTGACCAATCCGCAAAATTTCTGTTGCATCTGAAAGTAGAAAGTCGCCCGATTACAACGGTATGCGTACTTTTCCCCTAGGCCGTTCTAGTTATTCGTTTCGAGCATCAGAACTGCGAAAATGTTGAGTTTCTCAAGCGTTTCTTACCTACAAACTGCCATATCTCGCGAACGGATTGACCAATCCGTAAAATTTCTGTTGCATCTGAAAGTAGAAATTCGCCCGATTACAACGGTATGCGTACTTTTCCCCTAGACCGTTCTAGTTATGCTTGTCGAGCATCAGAACTGCGAAAATTTTGAGTTTCTCAAGCGTTTCTTACCTCCAAACTGCCATATCTCGCGAACGGATTGTCCAATCCGCAAAATTTCTGTTGCATCTGAAAGTAGAAACTCGCCCGATTACAACGGTATGCGTACTTTTCCCCTAGACCGTTCTAGTTATGCTTGTCGAGCACCAGAACTGCGAAAATTTTGAGTTTCTCAAGAGTTTCTTACCTCCAAACTGCCATATCTCGCGAACGGATTGACCAATCCGCAAAATTTCTGTTGCATCTGAAAGTAGAAACTCGCCCGATTACAACGGTATGCGTACTTTCCCCCTAGGCCGTTCTAGTTATTCGTTTCGAGCATCAGAACTGCGAAAATGTTGAGTGTCTCAAGCGTTTCTTACCTCCAAACTGCCATATCTCGCGAACGGATTGACCAATCCGCAAAATTTCTGTTGCATCTGAAAGTAGAAACTCGCCCGATTACAACGGTATGCGTACTTTTCCCCTAGGCCGTTCTGGTTATTCGTTTCGAGTATCAGAACTGTGATAATTTTGAATTTCTCGACCGTTTCTTGCCTCCAAACTGCCATATCTCGCGAACGGATTGACCAATCCGCAAAATTTCTGTTGCATCTGAAAGTAGAAACTCGCCCGATTACAACGGTATGCGTACGTTTCCCCAAGTCCGTTCTAGTTATTCGTTTCGAGCATCAGAACTGCGAAAATTTTGAGTTTCTTAAGCGTTTCTTACCTCCAAACTGCCATATCTCGCGAACGGATTGACCAATCCGCAAAATTTCTGTTGCATCTGAAAGTAGAAAGTCGCCCGATTACAACGGTATGCGTACTTTTCCCCTAGACCGTTCTAGTTATGCTTGTCGAGCATCAGAACTGCGAAAATTTTGAGTTTCTCAAGCGTTTCTTACCTCCAAACTGCCATATCTCGCGAACGGATTGACCAATCCGCAAAATTTCTGTTGCATCTGAAAGTAGAAATTCGCGCGATTACAACGGTATGCGTACTTTTCCCCTAGAACGTTCTGGTTATGCTTGTCGAGCATCAGAACTGCGAAAATTTTGAGTTTCTCAAGCGTTTCTTACCTCCAAACTGCCATATCTCGCGAACGGATTGACCAATCCGTAAAATTTCTGTTGCATCTGAAAATAGAAACTCGCCCGATTACAACGGTAGGTGTAGTGTTCCCCTAGGCCGTTCTAGTTATTCGTTTCGAGCATCAGAACTGCGAAAATTTTGAGTTTCTCAAGCGTTTCTTACCTCCAAACTGCCATATCTCGCGAACGGATTGACTAATCCGCAAAATTTCTGTTGCATCTGAAAGTAGAAATTCGCCCGATTACAACGGTATGCGTACTTTTCCCCTAGACCGTTCTAGTTATGCTTGTCGAGCACCAGAACTGCGAAAATTTTGAGTTTCTCAAGAGTTTCTTACCTCCAAACTGCCATATCTCGCGAACGGATTGACCAATCCGCAAAATTTCTGTTGCATCTGAAAGTAGAAACTCGCCCGATTACAACGGTATGCGTACTTTTACCCTAGGCCGTTCTAGTTAATCGTTTCGAGCATCAGAACTGCGAAAATTTTGAGTTTCTCAAGCGTTTCTTACTTCCAAACTGCCATATCTCGCGAACGGATTGACCAATCCGCAAAATTTCTGATGCATCTGAAAGTAGAAACTCGCCCGATTACAACGGTATGCGTACTTTTCCCCTAGGCCGCTCTAGTTATTCGTTTCGAGCATCAGAACTGCGAAAATTTTGTGTTTCTCAAGTGTTTCATACATCCAAACTGCCATATCTCGCGAACGGATTGACCAATCCGCAAAATTTCTGTTGCATCTGAAAGTAGAAACTCGCCCGCTTACAACGGTATGCGTACTTTTGCCCTAGGTCGTTCTAGTTATTCGTTTCGAGCATCAGAACTGCGAAAATGTTGAGTTTCTCAAGCGTTTCTTACCTACAAACTGCCATATCTCGCGAACGGATTGACCAATCCGCAAAATTTCTGTTGCATCTGAAAGTAGAAACTCGCCCGATTACAGCGGTATGCGTACTTTTACCCTAGACCTTTCTAGTTATGCTTGTCGAGCATCAGAACTGCGAAAATTTTGAGTTTCTCAAGCGTTTCTTACTTCCAAACTGCCATATCTCGCGAACGGATTGACCAATCCGCAAAATTTCTGTTGCATCTGAAAGTAGAAACTCGCCCGATTACAACTGTAGGTGTAGTTTTCCCCTAGGCCGTTCTAGTTATTCGTTTCGAGCATCAGAACTGCGAAAATGTTGAGTTTCTCAAGCGTTTCTTACCTCCAAACTGCCATATCTCGCGAACGGATTGACCAATCCGCAAAATTTCTGTTGCATCTGAAAGTAGAAACTCGCCCGATTACAACGGTATGCGTACTTTTCCCCTAGGCCGTTCTGGTTATTCGTTTCGAGTATCAGAACTGTGATAATTTTGAATTTCTCGACAGTTTCTTGCCTCCAAACTGCCATATCTCGCGAACGGATTGACCAATCCGCAAAATTTCTGTTGCATCTGAAAGTAGAAAGTCGCCCGATTACAACGGTATGCGTACTTTTCCCCTAGGCCGTTCTAGTTATGCTTGTCGAGCATCAGAACTGCGAAAATTTTGAGTTTCTCAAGCGTTTCTTACCTCCAAACTGCCATATCTCGCGAACGGATTGACTAATCCGCAAAATTTCTGTTGCATCTGAAAGTAGAAACTCGCCCGCTTACAACGGTATGCGTACTTTTCCCCTAGGCCGTTCTAGTTATTCGTTTCGAGCATCAGAACTGCGAAAATTTTGAGTTTCTCAAGCGTTTCTTACCTCCAAACTGCCATATCTCGCGAACGGATTGACCAATCCGCAAAATTTCTGTTGCATCTGAAAGTAGAAACTCGCTCGATTACAACGGTATGCGTACGTTTCCCCAAGTCCGTTCTAGTTATTCGTTTCGAGCATTAGAACTGCGAAAATTTTGAGTTTCTCAAGCGTTTCTTACCTCCAAACTGCCATATCTCGCGAACGGATTGACCAATCCGCAAAATTTCTGTAGCATCTGAAAGTAGAAACTCGCCCGATTACAACGGTATGAGTACTTTTCCCCTAGGCCGTTCTAGTTATTCGTTTCGAGCATCAGAACTGCGAAAATGTTGAGTTTCTCAAGCGTTTCTTACCTACAAACTGCCATATCTCGCGAACGGATTGACCAATCCGCAAAATTTCTGTTGCATCTGAAAGTAGAAACTCGCCCGATTGCAGCGGTATGCGTACTTTTACCCTAGACCTTTCTAGTTATGCTTGTCGAGCATCAGAACTGCGAAAATTTTGAGTTTCTCAAGCGTTTCTTACCTCCAAACTGCCATATCTCGCGAACGGATTGACCAATCCGCAAAATTTCTGTTGCATCTGAAAGTAGAAACTCGCCCGATTACAACGGTATGCGTACTTTTCCCCTAGGCCGTTCTGGTTATTCGTTTCGAGTATCAGAACTGTGATAATTTTGAATTTCTCGACAGTTTCTTGCCTCCAAACTGCCATATCTCGCGAACGGATTGACCAATCCGCAAAATTTCTGTTGCATCTGAAAGTAGAAAGTCGCCCGATTACAACGGTATGCGTACTTTTCCCCTAGGCCGTTCTAGTTATGCTTGTCGAGCATCAGAACTGCGAAAATTTTGAGTTTCTCAAGCGTTTCTTACCTCCAAACTGCCATATCTCGCGAACGGATTGACTAATCCGCAAAATTTCTGTTGCATCTGAAAGTAGAAACTCGCCCGCTTACAACGGTATGCGTACTTTTCCCCTAGGCCGTTCTAGTTATTCGTTTCGAGCATCAGAACTGCGAAAATTTTGAGTTTCTCAAGCGTTTCTTACCTCCAAACTGCCATATCTCGCGAACGGATTGACCAATCCGCAAAATTTCTGTTGCATCTGAAAGTAGAAACTCGCTCGATTACAACGGTATGCGTACGTTTCCCCAAGTCCGTTCTAGTTATTCGTTTCGAGCATTAGAACTGCGAAAATTTTGAGTTTCTCAAGCGTTTCTTACCTCCAAACTGCCATATCTCGCGAACGGATTGACCAATCCGCAAAATTTCTGTAGCATCTGAAAGTAGAAACTCGCCCGATTACAACGGTATGAGTACTTTTCCCCTAGGCCGTTCTAGTTATTCGTTTCGAGCATCAGAACTGCGAAAATGTTGAGTTTCTCAAGCGTTTCTTACCTACAAACTGCCATATCTCGCGAACGGATTGACCAATCCGCAAAATTTCTGTTGCATCTGAAAGTAGAAACTCGCCCGATTGCAGCGCTATGCGTACTTTTCCCCTAGACCGTTCTAGTTATGCTTGTCGAGCATCAGAACTGCGAAAATTTTGAGTTTCTCAAGCGTTTCTTACTTCCAAACTGCCATATCTCGCGAACGGATTGACCAATCCGCAAAATTTCTGTTGCATCTGAAAGTAGAAACTCGCCCGATTACAACGGTAGGTGTAGTTTTCCACTAGGCCGTTCTAGTTATTCGTTTCGAGCATCAGAACTGTGATAATTTTGAATTTCTCGACCGTTTCTTGCCTCCAAACTGCCATATCTCGCGAACGGATTGACCAATCCGCAAAATTTCTGTTGCATCTGAAAGTAGAAACTCGCCCGATTACAACGGTATGCGTACTTTTCCCCTAGGCCGTTCTAGTTATTCGTTTCGAGCATCAGAACTGCGAAAATGTTGAGTTTCTCAAGCGTTTCTTACATCCAAACTGCCATATCTCGCGAACGGATTGACCAATCCGCAAAATTTCTGTTGCATCTGAAAGTAGAAACTCGCCCGATTACAACGGTAGGCGTACTTTTCCCCTACGCCGTTCTAGTTATTCGTTTCGAGCATCAGAACTGCGAAAATTTTGAGTTTCTCAAGCGTTTCTTACCTCCAAACTGCCATATCTCGCGAACGGATTGACCAATCCGTAAAACTTCTGTTGCATCTGAAAGTAGAAACTCGCCCGATTGCAACGGTTTGCGTACTTTTCCCCTAGGCCGTTCTAGTTATTCGTTTCGAGCATCAGAACTGCGAAAATGTTGAGTTTCTCAAGCGTTTCTTACATACAAACTGCCATATCTCGCGAACGGATTGACCAATCCGCAAAATTTCTGTTGCATCTGAAAGTAGAAATTCGCCCGATTACAACGGTATGCGTACTTTTCCCCTAGACCGTTCTAGTTGTGCTTGTCGAGCATCAGAACTGCGAAAATTTTGAGTTTCTCAAGCGTTTCTTACCTCCAAACTGCCATATCTCGCGAACGGATTGACCAATCCGCAAAATTTCTGTTGCATCTGAAAGTAGAAAGTCGCCCGATTACAACGGTATGCGTACTTTTCCCCTAGACCGTTCTAGTTATGCTTGTCGAGCATCAGAACTGCGAAAATTTTGAGTTTCACAAGCGTTTCTTACCTCCAAACTGCCATATCTCGCGAACGGATTGACTAATCCGCAAAATTTCTGTTGCATCTGAAAGTAGAAACTCGCCCGCTTACAACGGTATGCGTACTTTTCCCCTAGGCTGTTCTAGTTATTCGTTTCGAGCATCAGAACTGCGAAAATTTTGAGTTTCTCAAGCGTTTCTTACCTCCAAACTGCCATATCTCGCGAACGGATTGACCAATCCGCAAAATTTCTGTTGCATCTGAAGGTAGAAACTCGCCCGATTACAACGGTATGCGTACGTTTCCCCAAGTCCGTTCTAGTTATTCGTTTCGAGCATTAGAACTGCGAAAATTTTGAGTTTCTCAAGCGTTTCTTACCACCAAACTGCCATATCTCGCGAACGGATTGACCAATCCGCAAAATTTCTGTTGCATCTGAAAGTAGAAACTCGCCCGATTACAACGGTATGTGTACTTTTCCCCTAGGCCGTTCTAGTTATTCGTTTCGAGCATCAGAACTGCGAAAATGTTGAGTTTCTCAAGCGTTTCTTACCTACAAACTGCCATATCTCGCGAACGGATTGACCAATCCGCAAAATTTCTGTTGCATCTGAAAGTAGAAACTCGCCCGATTACAGCGGTATGCGTACTTTTCCCCAAGACCGTTCTAGTTATGCTTGTCGAGCATCAGAACTGCGAAAATTTTGAGTTTCTCAAGCGTTTCTTACTTCCAAACTGCCATATCTCGCGAACGGATTGACCAATCCGCAAAATTTCTGTTGCATCTGAAAGTAGAAACTCGCCCGATTACAACGGTAGGCGTACTTTTCCCCTACGCCGTTCTAGTTATTCGTTTCGAGCATCAGAACTGCGAAAATGTTGAGTTTCTCAAGCGTTTCTTACCTACAAACTGCCATATCTCGCGAACGGATTGACCAATCCGCAAAATTTCTGTTGCATCTGAAAGTAGAAACTCGCCCGATTACAACGGTATGCGTAGTTTTCCCCTAGGCCGTTCTAGTTATTCGTTTCGAGCATCAGAACTGCGAAAATGTTGAGTTTCTCAAGCGTTTCTTACATCCAAACTGCCATATCTCGCGAACGGATTGACCAATCCGCAAAATTTCTGTTGCATCTGAAAGTAGAAACTCGCCCGATTATAACGGTATGCGTACTTTTCCCCTAGTCCGTTCTAGTTATTCGTTTCGAGCATCAGAACTGCGAAAATTTTGAGTTTCTCAAGCGTTTCTTACCTCCAAACTGCCATATCTCGCGAACGGATTGACCAATCCGCAAAATTTCTGTTGCATCTGAAAGTAGAAATTCGCCCGATTACAACGGTATGCGTACTTTTCCCCTAGAACGTTCTGGTTATGCTTGTCGAGCATCAGAACGGCTAAAATTTTGAGTTTCTCAAGCGTTTCTTACCTACAAACTGCCATATCTCGCGAACGGATTGAACAATCCGCAAAATTTCTGTTGCATCTGAAAGTAGAAACTCGCCCGATTACAGCGGTATGCGTACTTTTCCCCTAGACTGTTCTAGTTATGCTTGTCGAGCATCAGAACTGCGAAAATTTTGAGTTTCTCAAGCGTTTCTTACTTCCAAACTGCCATATCTCGCGAACGGATTGACCAATCCGCAAAATTTCTGTTGCATCTGAAAGTAGAAACTCGCCCGATTACAGCGGTATGCGTACTTTTCCCCTAGACCGTTCTAGTTATGCTTGTCGAGCATCAGAACTGCGAAAATTTTGAGTTTCTCAAGCGTTTCTTACCTACAAACTGCCATATTTCGCGAACGGATTGACCAATCCGCAAAATTTCTGTTGCATCTGAAAGTAGAAACTCGCCCGATTACAACGGTAGGTGTAGTTTTCCCCTAGGCCGTTCTAGTTATTCGTTTCGAGCATCAGAACTGCGAAAATTTTGAGTTTCTCAAGCGTTTCTTACCTCCAAACTGCCATATCTCGCGAAAGGAATGACCAATCCGCAAAATTTCTGTTGCATCTGAAAGTAGAAACTCGCCCGATTATAACGGTATGCGTACTTTTCCCCTAGTCCGTTCTAGTTATTCGTTTCGAGCATCAGAACTGCGAAAATTTTGAGTTTCTCAAGCGTTTCTTACCTCCAAACTGCCATATCTCGCGAACGGATTGACCAATCCGCAAAATTTCTGTTGCATCTGAAAGTAGAAATTCGCCCGATTACAACGGTATGCGTACTTTTCCCCTAGAACGTTCTGGTTATGCTTGTCGAGCATCAGAACGGCTAAAATTTTGAGTTTCTCAAGCGTTTCTTACCTCCAAACTGCCATATCTCGCGAACGGATTGTCCAATCCGTAAAATTTCTGTTGCATCTGAAAGTAGAAACTCGCCCGTTTACAACGGTATGCGTACTTTTCCCCTAGGCCGTTCTAGTTATTCGTTTCGAGCATCAGAACTGCGAAAATGTTGAGTTTCTCAAGCGTTTCTTACCTACAAACTGCCATATCTCGCGAACGGATTGACCAATCCGCAAAATTTCTGTTGCATCTGAAAGTAGAAACTCGCCCGATTACAACGGTAGGTGTAGTTTTCCCCTAGGCCGTTCTAGTTATTCGTTTCGAGCATCAGAACTGCGAAAATTTTGAGTTTCTCAAGCGTTTCTTACCTCCAAACTGCCATATCTCGCGAAAGGAATGACCAATCCGCAAAATTTCTGTTGCATCTGAAAGTAGAAACTCGCCCGATTATAACGGTATGCGTACTTTTCCCCTAGTCCGTTCTAGTTATTCGTTTCGAGCATCAGAACTGCGAAAATTTTGAGTTTCTCAGCGTTTCTTACCTCCAAACTGCCATATCTCGCGAACGGATTGACCAATCCGCAAAATTTCTGTTGCATCTGAAAGTAGAAATTCGCCCGATTACAACGGTATGCGTACTTTTCCCCTAGAACGTTCTGGTTATGCTTGTCGAGCATCAGAACGGCTAAAATTTTGAGTTTCTCAAGCGTTTCTTACCTCCAAACTGCCATATCTCGCGAACGGATTGTCCAATCCGTAAAATTTCTGTTGCATCTGAAAGTAGAAACTCGCCCGATTACAACGGTATGCGTACTTTTCCCCTAGGCCGTTCTAGTTATTCGTTTCGAGCATCAGAACTGCGAAAATGTTGAGTTTCTCAAGCGTTTCTTACCTACAAACTGCCATATCTCGCGAACGGATTGACCAATCCGCAAAATTTCTGTTACATCTGAAAGTAGAAATTCGCCCGATTACAACGGTATGCGTACTTTTCCCCTAGACCGTTCTAGTTATGCTTGTCGAGCATCAGAACTGCGAAAATTTTGAGTTTCTCAAGCGTTTCTTACCTCCAAACTGCCATATCTCGCGAACGGATTGACTAATCCGCAAAATTTCTGTTGCATCTGAAAGTAGAAATTCGCCCGATTACAACGGTATGCGTACTTTTCCCCTAGACCGTTCTAGTTATGCTTGTCGAGCACCAGAACTGCGAAAATTTTGAGTTTCTCAAGAGTTTCTTACCTCCAAACAGCCATATCTCGCGAACGGATTGACCAATCCGCAAAATTTCTGTTGCATCTGAAAGTAGAAACTCGCCCGATTACAACGGTATGCGTACTTTTCCCCTAGGCCTTTCTAGTTATTCGTTTCGAGCATCAGAACTGCGAAAATTTTGAGTTTCTCAAGCGTTTCTTACTTCCAAACTGCCATATCTCGCGAACGGATTGACCAATCCGCAAAATTTCTGTTGCATCTGAAAGTAGAAAGTCGCCCGATTACAACGGTATGCGTACATTTCCCCTAGACCGTTCTAGTTATTCGTTTCGAGCATTAGAACTGCGAAAATTTTGAGTTTCTCAAGCCTTTCTTACCTCCAAACTGCCATATCTCGCGAACGGATTGACCAATCCGCAAAATTTCTGTTGCATCTGAAAGTAGAAATTCGCCCGATTACAACGGTATGCGTACTTTTCCCCTAGGCCGTTCTAGTTATTCGTTTCGAGCATCAGAACTGCGAAAATTTTGAGTTTCTCAAGCGTTTCTTACCTCCAAACTGCCATATCTCGCGAACGGATTGACTAATCCGCAAAATTTCTGTTGCATCTGAAAGTAGAAATTCGCCCGATTACAACGGTATGCGTACTTTTCCCCTAGACCGTTCTAGTTATGCTTGTCGAGCACCAGAACTGCGAAAATTTTGAGTTTCTCAAGAGTTTCTTACCTCCAAACTGCCATATCTCGCGAACGGATTGACCAATCCGCAAAATTTCTGTTGCACCTGAAAGTAGAAACTCGCCCGCTTACAACGGTATGCGTACTTTTCCCCTAGGCCGTTCTAGTTATTCGTTTCGAGCATCAGAACTGCGAAAATGTTGAGTTTCTCAAGCGTTTCTTACCTACAAACTGCCATATCTCGCGAACGGATTGACCAATCCGCAAAATTTCTGTTGCATCTGAAAGTAGAAACTCGCCCGATTACAGCGGTATGCGTACTTTTCCCCTAGACTGTTCTAGTTATGCTTGTCGAGCATCAGAACTGCGAAAATTTTGAGTTTCTCAAGCGTTTCTTACTTCCAAACTGCCATATCTCGCGAACGGATTGACCAATCCGCAAAATTTCTGTTGCATCTGAAAGTAGAAACTCGCTCGATTACAACGGTAGGTGTAGTTTTCCCCTAGGCCGTTCTAGTTATTCGTTTCGAGCATCAGAACTGCGAAAATTTTGAGTTTCTCAAGCGTTTCTTACCTCCAAACTGCCATATCTCGCGAACGGATTGACTAATCCGCAAAATTTCTGTTGCACCTGAAAGTAGAAACTCGCCCGCTTACAACGGTATGCGTACTTTTCCCCTAGGCCGTTCTAGTTATTCGTTTCGAGCATCAGAACTGCGAAAATTTTGAGTTTCTCAAGCGTTTCTTACCTCCAAACTGCCATATCTCGCGAACGGATTGACCAATCCGCAAAATTTCTGTTGCATCTGAAAGTAGAAACTCGCCCGATTACAGCGGTATGCGTACTTTTCCCCTAGACCGTTCTAGTTATGCTTGTCGAGCATCAGAACTGCGAAAATTTTGAGTTTCTCAAGCGTTTCTTACCTCCAAACTGCCATATCTCGCGAACGGATTGACCAATCCGCAAAATTTCTGTTGCATCTGAAAGTAGAAACTCGCCCGATTACAACGGTATGCGTACTTTTCCCCTAGGCCGTTCTAGTTATTCGTTTCGAGCATCAGAACTGCGAAAATGTTGAGTTTCTCAAGCGTTTCTTACCTACAAACTGCCATATCTCGCGAACGGATTGACCAATCCGCAAAATTTCTGTTGCATCTGAAAGTAGAAATTCGCCCGATTACAACGGTATGCGTACTTTTCCCCTAGAACGTTCTGGTTATGCTTGTCGAGCATCAGAACGGCTAAAATTTTGAGTTTCTCAAGCGTTTCTTACCTCGAAACTGCCATATCTCGCGAACGGATTGACCAATCCGTAAAATTTCTGTTGCATCTGAAAGTAGAAACTCGCCCGATTACAACGGTATGCGTACTTTTCCCCTAGGCCGTTCTAGTTATTCGTTTCGAGCATCAGAACTGCGAAAATGTTGAGTTTCTCAAGCGTTTCTTACCTACAAACTGCCATATCTCGCGAACGGATTGACCAATCCGCAAAATTTCTGTTGCATCTGAAAGTAGAAATTCGCCCGATTACAACGGTATGCGTACTTTTCCCCTAGACCGTTCTAGTTATGCTTGTCGAGCATCAGAACTGCGAAAATTTTGAGTTTCTCAAGCGTTTCTTACCTCCAAACTGCCATATCTCGCGAACGGATTGACCAATCCGCAAAATTTCTGTTGCATCTGAAAGTAGAAACTCGCCCGATTACAACGGTATGCGTACTTTTCCCCTAGTCCGTTCTAGTTATTCGTTTCGAGCATCAGAACTGCGAAAATTTTGAGTTTCTCAAGCGTTTCTTACCTACAAACTGCCATATCTCGCGAACGGATTGACCAATCCGCAAAATTTCTGTTGCATCTGAAAGTAGAAACTCGCCCGCTTACAACGGTATGCGTACTTTTCCCCTAGGCTGTTCTAGTTATTCGTTTCGAGCATCAGAACTGCGAAAATTTTGAGTTTCTCAAGCGTTTCTTACCTCCAAACTGCCATATCTCGCGAACGGATTGACCAATCCGCAAAATTTCTGTTGCATCTGAAGGTAGAAACTCGCCCGATTACAACGGTATGCGTACGTTTCCCCAAGTCCGTTCTAGTTATTCGTTTCGAGCATTAGAACTGCGAAAATTTTGAGTTTCTCAAGCGTTTCTTACCACCAAACTGCCATATCTCGCGAACGGATTGACCAATCCGCAAAATTTCTGTTGCATCTGAAAGTAGAAACTCGCCCGATTACAACGGTATGTGTACTTTTCCCCTAGGCCGTTCTAGTTATTCGTTTCGAGCATCAGAACTGCGAAAATGTTGAGTTTCTCAAGCGTTTCTTACCTACAAACTGCCATATCTCGCGAACGGATTGACCAATCCGCAAAATTTCTGTTGCATCTGAAAGTAGAAACTCGCCCGATTACAGCGGTATGAGTACTTTTCCCCAAGACCGTTCTAGTTATGCTTGTCGAGCATCAGAACTGCGAAAATTTTGAGTTTCTCAAGCGTTTCTTACTTCCAAACTGCCATATCTCGCGAACGGATTGACCAATCCGCAAAATTTCTGTTGCATCTGAAAGTAGAAACTCGCCCGATTACAACGGTAGGCGTACTTTTCCCCTACGCCGTTCTAGTTATTCGTTTCGAGCATCAGAACTGCGAAAATGTTGAGTTTCTCAAGCGTTTCTTACCTACAAACTGCCATATCTCGCGAACGGATTGACCAATCCGCAAAATTTCTGTTGCATCTGAAAGTAGAAACTCGCCCGATTACAACGGTATGCGTAGTTTTCCCCTAGGCCGTTCTAGTTATTCGTTTCGAGCATCAGAACTGCGAAAATGTTGAGTTTCTCAAGCGTTTCTTACATCCAAACTGCCATATCTCGCGAACGGATTGACCAATCCGCAAAATTTCTGTTGCATCTGAAAGTAGAAACTCGCCCGATTATAACGGTATGCGTACTTTTCCCCTAGTCCGTTCTAGTTATTCGTTTCGAGCATCAGAACTGCGAAAATTTTGAGTTTCTCAAGCGTTTCTTACCTCCAAACTGCCATATCTCGCGAACGGATTGACCAATCCGCAAAATTTCTGTTGCATCTGAAAGTAGAAATTCGCCCGATTACAACGGTATGCGTACTTTTCCCCTAGAACGTTCTGGTTATGCTTGTCGAGCATCAGAACGGCTAAAATTTTGAGTTTCTCAAGCGTTTCTTACCTACAAACTGCCATATCTCGCGAACGGATTGAACAATCCGCAAAATTTCTGTTGCATCTGAAAGTAGAAACTCGCCCGATTACAGCGGTATGCGTACTTTTCCCCTAGACTGTTCTAGTTATGCTTGTCGAGCATCAGAACTGCGAAAATTTTGAGTTTCTCAAGCGTTTCTTACTTCCAAACTGCCATATCTCGCGAACGGATTGACCAATCCGCAAAATTTCTGTTGCATCTGAAAGTAGAAACTCGCCCGATTACAGCGGTATGCGTACTTTTCCCCTAGACCGTTCTAGTTATGCTTGTCGAGCATCAGAACTGCGAAAATTTTGAGTTTCTCAAGCGTTTCTTACCTACAAACTGCCATATTTCGCGAACGGATTGACCAATCCGCAAAATTTCTGTTGCATCTGAAAGTAGAAACTCGCCCGATTACAACGGTAGGTGTAGTTTTCCCCTAGGCCGTTCTAGTTATTCGTTTCGAGCATCAGAACTGCGAAAATTTTGAGTTTCTCAAGCGTTTCTTACCTCCAAACTGCCATATCTCGCGAAAGGAATGACCAATCCGCAAAATTTCTGTTGCATCTGAAAGTAGAAACTCGCCCGATTATAACGGTATGCGTACTTTTCCCCTAGTCCGTTCTAGTTATTCGTTTCGAGCATCAGAACTGCGAAAATTTTGAGTTTCTCAAGCGTTTCTTACCTCCAAACTGCCATATCTCGCGAACGGATTGACCAATCCGCAAAATTTCTGTTGCATCTGAAAGTAGAAATTCGCCCGATTACAACGGTATGCGTACTTTTCCCCTAGAACGTTCTGGTTATGCTTGTCGAGCATCAGAACGGCTAAAATTTTGAGTTTCTCAAGCGTTTCTTACCTCCAAACTGCCATATCTCGCGAACGGATTGTCCAATCCGTAAAATTTCTGTTGCATCTGAAAGTAGAAACTCGCCCGTTTACAACGGTATGCGTACTTTTCCCCTAGGCCGTTCTAGTTATTCGTTTCGAGCATCAGAACTGCGAAAATGTTGAGTTTCTCAAGCGTTTCTTACCTACAAACTGCCATATCTCGCGAACGGATTGACCAATCCGCAAAATTTCTGTTGCATCTGAAAGTAGAAACTCGCCCGATTACAACGGTAGGTGTAGTTTTCCCCTAGGCCGTTCTAGTTATTCGTTTCGAGCATCAGAACTGCGAAAATTTTGAGTTTCTCAAGCGTTTCTTACCTCCAAACTGCCATATCTCGCGAAAGGAATGACCAATCCGCAAAATTTCTGTTGCATCTGAAAGTAGAAACTCGCCCGATTATAACGGTATGCGTACTTTTCCCCTAGTCCGTTCTAGTTATTCGTTTCGAGCATCAGAACTGCGAAAATTTTGAGTTTCTCAGCGTTTCTTACCTCCAAACTGCCATATCTCGCGAACGGATTGACCAATCCGCAAAATTTCTGTTGCATCTGAAAGTAGAAATTCGCCCGATTACAACGGTATGCGTACTTTTCCCCTAGAACGTTCTGGTTATGCTTGTCGAGCATCAGAACGGCTAAAATTTTGAGTTTCTCAAGCGTTTCTTACTTCCAAACTGCCATATCTCGCGAACGGATTGTCCAATCCGTAAAATTTCTGTTGCATCTGAAAGTAGAAACTCGCCCGATTACAACGGTATGCGTACTTTTCCCCTAGGCCGTTCTAGTTATTCGTTTCGAGCATCAGAACTGCGAAAATGTTGAGTTTCTCAAGCGTTTCTTACCTACAAACTGCCATATCTCGCGAACGGATTGACCAATCCGCAAAATTTCTGTTACATCTGAAAGTAGAAATTCGCCCGATTACAACGGTATGCGTACTTTTCCCCTAGACCGTTCTAGTTATGCTTGTCGAGCATCAGAACTGCGAAAATTTTGAGTTTCTCAAGCGTTTCTTACCTCCAAACTGCCATATCTCGCGAACGGATTGACTAATCCGCAAAATTTCTGTTGCATCTGAAAGTAGAAATTCGCCCGATTACAACGGTATGCGTACTTTTCCCCTAGACCGTTCTAGTTATGCTTGTCGAGCACCAGAACTGCGAAAATTTTGAGTTTCTCAAGAGTTTCTTACCTCCAAACTGCCATATCTCGCGAACGGATTGACCAATCCGCAAAATTTCTGTTGCATCTGAAAGTAGAAACTCGCCCGATTACAACGGTATGCGTACTTTTCCCCTAGGCCTTTCTAGTTATTCGTTTCGAGCATCAGAACTGCGAAAATTTTGAGTTTCTCAAGCGTTTCTTACTTCCAAACTGCCATATCTCGCGAACGGATTGACCAATCCGCAAAATTTCTGTTGCATCTGAAAGTAGAAAGTCGCCCGATTACAACGGTATGCGTACATTTCCCCTAGACCGTTCTAGTTATTCGTTTCGAGCATTAGAACTGCGAAAATTTTGAGTTTCTCAAGCCTTTCTTACCTCCAAACTGCCATATCTCGCGAACGGATTGACCAATCCGCAAAATTTCTGTTGCATCTGAAAGTAGAAATTCGCCCGATTACAACGGTATGCGTACTTTTCCCCTAGGCCGTTCTAGTTATTCGTTTCGAGCATCAGAACTGCGAAAATTTTGAGTTTCTCAAGCGTTTCTTACCTCCAAACTGCCATATCTCGCGAACGGATTGACTAATCCGCAAAATTTCTGTTGCATCTGAAAGTAGAAATTCGCCCGATTACAACGGTATGCGTACTTTTCCCCTAGACCGTTCTAGTTATGCTTGTCGAGCACCAGAACTGCGAAAATTTTGAGTTTCTCAAGAGTTTCTTACCTCCAAACTGCCATATCTCGCGAACGGATTGACCAATCCGCAAAATTTCTGTTGCATCTGAAAGTAGAAACTCGCCCGATTACAACGGTATGCGTACTTTTCCCCTAGTCCGTTCTAGTTATTCGTTTCGAGCATCAGAACTGCGAAAATTTTGAGTTTCTCAAGCGTTTCTTACTTCCAAACTGCCATATCTCGCGAACGGATTGACCCATCCGCAAAATTTCTGTTGCATCTGAAAGTAGAAACTCGCCCGATTACAACGGTATGCGTACTTTTCCCCTAGGCCGTTCTAGTTATTCGTTTCGAGCATCAGAACTGCGAAAATGTTGAGTTTCTCAAGCGTTTCTTACCTACAAACTGCCATATCTCGCGAACGGATTGACCAATCCGCAAAATTTCTGTTGCATCTGAAAGTAGAAACTCGCCCGATTACAGCGGTATGCGTACTTTTCCCCTAGACTGTTCTAGTTATGCTTGTCGAGCATCAGAACTGCGAAAATTTTGAGTTTCTCAAGCGTTTCTTACTTCCAAACTGCCATATCTCGCGAACGGATTGACCAATCCGCAAAATTTCTGTTGCATCTGAAAGTAGAAACTCGCTCGATTACAACGGTAGGTGTAGTTTTCCCCTAGGCCGTTCTAGTTATTCGTTTCGAGCATCAGAACTGCGAAAATTTTGAGTTTCTCAAGCGTTTCTTACCTCCAAACTGCCATATCTCGCGAACGGATTGACTAATCCGCAAAATTTCTGTTGCACCTGAAAGTAGAAACTCGCCCGCTTACAACGGTATGCGTACTTTTCCCCTAGGCCGTTCTAGTTATTCGTTTCGAGCATCAGAACTGCGAAAATTTTGAGTTTCTCAAGCGTTTCTTACCTCCAAACTGCCATATCTCGCGAACGGATTGACCAATCCGCAAAATTTCTGTTGCATCTGAAAGTAGAAACTCGCCCGATTACAGCGGTATGCGTACTTTTCCCCTAGACCGTTCTAGTTATGCTTGTCGAGCATCAGAACTGCGAAAATTTTGAGTTTCTCAAGCGTTTCTTACCTCCAAACTGCCATATCTCGCGAACGGATTGACCAATCCGCAAAATTTCTGTTGCATCTGAAAGTAGAAACTCGCCCGATTACAACGGTATGCGTACTTTTCCCCTAGGCCGTTCTAGTTATTCGTTTCGAGCATCAGAACTGCGAAAATGTTGAGTTTCTCAAGCGTTTCTTACCTACAAACTGCCATATCTCGCGAACGGATTGACCAATCCGCAAAATTTCTGTTGCATCTGAAAGTAGAAATTCGCCCGATTACAACGGTATGCGTACTTTTCCCCTAGAACGTTCTGGTTATGCTTGTCGAGCATCAGAACGGCTAAAATTTTGAGTTTCTCAAGCGTTTCTTACCTCGAAACTGCCATATCTCGCGAACGGATTGACCAATCCGTAAAATTTCTGTTGCATCTGAAAGTAGAAACTCGCCCGATTACAACGGTATGCGTACTTTTCCCCTAGGCCGTTCTAGTTATTCGTTTCGAGCATCAGAACTGCGAAAATGTTGAGTTTCTCAAGCGTTTCTTACCTACAAACTGCCATATCTCGCGAACGGATTGACCAATCCGCAAAATTTCTGTTGCATCTGAAAGTAGAAATTCGCCCGATTACAACGGTATGCGTACTTTTCCCCTAGACCGTTCTAGTTATGCTTGTCGAGCATCAGAACTGCGAAAATTTTGAGTTTCTCAAGCGTTTCTTACCTCCAAACTGCCATATCTCGCGAACGGATTGACCAATCCGCAAAATTTCTGTTGCATCTGAAAGTAGAAACTCGCCCGATTACAACGGTATGCGTACTTTTCCCCTAGTCCGTTCTAGTTATTCGTTTCGAGCATCAGAACTGCGAAAATTTTGAGTTTCTCAAGCGTTTCTTACCTACAAACTGCCATATCTCGCGAACGGATTGACCAATCCGCAAAATTTCTGTTGCATCTGAAAGTAGAAACTCGCCCGATTACAGCGGTATGCGTACTTTTCCCCTAGACCGTTCTAGTTATGCTTGTCGAGCATCAGAACTGCGAAAATTTTGAGTTTCTCAAGCGTTTCTTACTTCCAAACTGCCATATCTCGCGAACGGATTGACCAATCCGCAAAATTTCTGTTGCATCTGAAAGTAGAAACTCGCCCGATTACAACGGTAGGTGTAGTTTTCCTCTAGGCCGTTCTAGTTATTCGTTTCGAGCATCAGAACTGCGAAAATGTTGAGTTTCTCAAGCGTTTCTTACCTCCAAACTGCCATATCTCGCGAACGGATTGACCAATCCGCAAAATTTCTGTTGCACCTGAAAGTAGAAACTCGCCCGATTACAACGGTATGCGTACTTTTCTCCTAGGCCGTTCTGGTTATTCGTTTCGAGTATCAGAACTGTGATAATTTTGAATTTCTCGTCCGTTTCTTGCCTCCAAACTGCCATATCTCGCGAACGGATTGACCAATCCGCAAAATTTCTGTTGCATCTGAAAGTAGAAACTCGCCCGATTACAACGGTATGCGTACGTTTCCCCAAGTCCGTTCTAGTTATTCGTTTCGAGCATCAGAACTGCGAAAATTTTGAGTTTCTCAAGCGTTTCTTACCTCCAAACTGCCATATCTCGCGAACGGATTGACCAATCCGCAAAATTTCTCTTGCATCTGAAAGTAGAAACTCGCCCGATTACAACGGTATGCGTAGTTTTCCCCTAGGCCGTTCTAGTTATTCGTTTCGAGCATCAGAACTGCGAAAATGTTGAGTTTCTCAAGCGTTTCCTACCTACAAACTGCCATATCTCGCGAACGGATTGACCAATCCGCAAAATTTCTGTTGCATCTGAAAGTAGAAACTCGCCCGATTACAGCGGTATGCGTACTTTTCCCCTAGACCGTTCTAGTTATGCTTGTCGAGCATCAGAACTGCGAAAATTTTGAGTTTCTCAAGCGTTTCTTACTTCCAAACTGCCATATCTCGCGAACGGATTGACCAATCCGCAAAATTTCTGTTGCATCTGAAAGTAGAAACTCGACCGATTACAACGGTAGGTGTAGTTTTCCCCTAGGCCGTTCTAGTTCTTCGTTTCGAGCATCAGAACTGCGAAAATTTTGAGTTTCTCAAGCGTTTCTTACCTCCAAACTGCCATATCTCGCGAACGGATTGACCAATCCGCAAAATTTCTGTTGCATCTGAAAGTAGAAACTCGCCCGATTACAACGGTATGCGTACTTTTACCCTAGGCCGTTCTAGTTAATCGTTTCGAGCATCAGAACTGCGAAAATTTTGAGTTTCTCAAGCGTTTCTTACTTCCAAACTGCCATATCTCGCGAACGGATTGACCAATCCGCAAAATTTCTGATGCATCTGAAAGTAGAAACTCGCCCGATTACAACGGTATGCGTACTTTTCCCCTAGGCCGCCCTAGTTATTCGTTTCGAGCATCAGAACTGCGAAAATTTTGTGTTTCTCAAGTGTTTCATACATCCAAACTGCCATATCTCGCGAACGGATTGACCAATCCGCAAAATTTCTGTTGCATCTGAAAGTAGAAACTCGCCCGCTTACAACGGTATGCGTACTTTTCCCCTAGGCCGTTCTAGTTATTCGTTTCGAGCATCAGAACTGCGAAAATGTTGAGTTTCTCAAGCGTTTCTTACTTCCAAACTGCCATATCTCGCGAACGGATTGACCAATCCGCAAAATTTCTGTTGCATCTGAAAGTAGAAACTCGCCCGATTACAACTGTAGGTGTAGCTTTCCCCTAGGCCGTTCTAGTTATTCGTTTCGAGCATCAGAACTGCGAAAATGTTGAGTTTCTCAAGCGTTTCTTACCTCCAAACTGCCATATCTCGCGAACGGATTGACCAATCCGCAAAATTTCTGTTGCATCTGAAAGTAGAAACTCGCCCGATTACAACGGTATGCGTACTTTTCCCGTAGGCCGTTCTGGTTATTCGTTTCGAGCATCAGAACTGCGAAAATTTTGAGTTTCTCAAGCGTTTCTTACCTCCAAACTGCCATATCTCGCGAAAGGAATGACCAATCCGCAAAATTTCTGTTGCATCTGAAAGTAGAAACTCACCCGATTATAACGGTATGCGTACTTTTCCCCTAGTCCGTTCTAGTTATTCGTTTCGAGCATCAGAACTGCGAAAATGTTGAGTTTCTCAAGCGTTTCTTACCTCCAAACTGCCATATCTCGCGAACGGATTGACCAATCCGCAAAATTTCTGTTGCATCTGAAAGTAGAAACTCGCCCGATTACAACGGTATGCGTACTTTTCCCGTAGGCCGTTCTGGTTATTCGTTTCGAGCATCAGAACTGCGAAAATTTTGAGTTTCTCAAGCGTTTCTTACCTCCAAACTGCCATATCTCGCGAAAGGAATGACCAATCCGCAAAATTTCTGTTGCATCTGAAAGTAGAAACTCGCCCGATTATAACGGTATGCGTACTTTTCCCCTAGTCCGTTCTAGTTATTCGTTTCGAGCATCAGAACTGCGAAAATTTTGAGTTTCTCAAGCGTTTCTTACCTCCAAACTGCCATATCTCGCGAACGGATTGACCAATCCGCAAAATTTCTGTTGCATCTGAAAGTAGAAACTCGCCCGATTACAACGGTATGCGTACTTTTCCCCTAGGCCGTTCTGGTTATTCGTTTCGAGTCAAGAACTGCGATAATTTTGAGTTTCTCGACCGTTTCTTGCCTCCAAACTGCCATATCTCGCGAACGGATTGACCAATCCGCAAAATTTCTGTTGCATCTGAAAGTAGAAACTCGCCCGATTACAACGGTATGCGTACTTTTACCCTAGGCCGTTCTAGTTAATCGTTTCGAGCATCAGAACTGCGAAAATTTTGAGTTTCTCATGCGTTTCTTGCTTCCAAACTGCCATATCTCGCGAACGGATTGACCAATCCGCAAAATTTCTGATGCATCTGAAAGTAGAAACTCGCCCGATTACAACGGTATGCGTACTTTTCCCCTAGGCCGCCCTAGAGATTCGTTTCGAGCATCAGAACTGCGAAAATTTTGTGTTTCTCAAGTGTTTCATACATCCAAACTGCCATATCTCGCGAACGGATTGACCAATCCGCAAAATTTCTGTTGCATCTGAAAGTAGAAACTCGCCCGCTTACAACGGTATGCGTACTTTTCGCCTAGGCCGTTCTAGTTATTCGTTTCGAGCATCAGAACTGCGAAAATGTTGAGTTTCTCAAGCGTTTCTTACCTCCAAACTGCCATATCTCGCGAACGGATTGACCAATCCGCAAAATTTCTGTTGCATCTGAAAGTAGAAACTCGCCCGATTACAACGGTATGCGTACTTTTCCCGTAGGCCGTTCTGGTTATTCGTTTCGAGCATCAGAACTGCGAAAATTTTGAGTTTCTCAAGCGTTTCTTACCTCCAAACTGCCATATCTCGCGAAAGGAATGACCAATCCGCAAAATTTCTGTTGCATCTGAAAGTAGAAACTCGCCCGATTATAACGGTATGCGTACTTTTCCCCTAGTCCGTTCTAGTTATTCGTTTCGAGCATCAGAACTGCGAAAATTTTGAGTTTCTCAAGCGTTTCTGACCTCCAAACTGCCATATCTCGCGAACGGATTGTCCAATCCGTAAAATTTCTGTTGCATCTGAAAGTAGAAACTCGCCCGATTACAACGGTATGCGTACTTTTCCCCTAGACCGTTCTAGTTATGCTTGTCGAGCACCAGAACTGCGAAAATTTTGAGTTTCTCAAGAGTTTCTTACCTCCAAACTGCCATATCTCGCGAACGGATTGACCAATCCGCAAAATTTCTGTTGCATCTGAAAGTAGAAACTCGCCCGATTACAACGGTATGCGTACTTTTCCCCTAGGCCGTTCTAGTTATTCGTTTCGAGCATCAGAACTGCGAAAATGTTGAGTTTCTCAAGCGTTTCTTACATCCAAACTGCCATATCTCGCGAACGGATTGACCAATCCGCAAAATTTCTGTTGCATCTGAAAGTAGAAACTCGCCCGATTACAACGGTATGTGTACTTTTCCCCTAGAACGTTCTGGTTATGCTTGTCGAGCATCAGAACTGCTAAAATTTTGAGTTTCTCAAGCGTTTCTTACCTCCAAACTGCCATATCTCGCGAACGGGTTGACCAATCCGTAAAATTTCTGTTGCATCTGAAAGTAGAAACTCGCCCGATTACAACGGTATGCGTACTTTTCCCCTAGGCCGTTCTAGTTATTCGTTTCGAGCATCAGAACTGCGAAAATGTTGAGTTTCTCAAGCGTTTCTTACCTACAAACTGCCATATCTCGCGAACGGATTGACCAATCCGCAAAATTTCTGTTGCATCTGAAAGTAGAAATTCGCCCGATTACAACGGTATGCGTACTTTTCCCCTAGGCCGTTCTAGTTATTCGTTTCGAGCATCAGAACTGCGAAAATTTTGAGTTTCTCAAGCGTTTCTTACCTCCAAACTGCCATATCTCGCGAACGGATTGACTAATCCGCAAAATTTCTGTTGCATCTGAAAGTAGAAATTCGCCCGATTACAACGGTATGCGTACTTTTCCCCTAGACCGTTCTAGTTATGCTTGTCGAGCACCAGAACTGCGAAAATTTTGAGTTTCTCAAGAGTTTCTTACCTCCAAACTGCCATATCTCGCGAACGGATTGACCAATCCGCAAAATTTCTGTTGCATCTGAAAGTAGAAACTCGCCCGATTACAACGGTATGCGTACTTTTCCCCTAGGCCGTTCTAGTTATTCGTTTCGAGCATCAGAACTGCGAAAATGTTGAGTTTCTCAAGCGTTTCTTACATCCAAACTGCCATATCTCGCGAACGGATTGACCAATCCGCAAAATTTCTGTTGCATCTGAAAGTAGAAACTCGCCCGATTACAACGGTATGTGTACTTTTCCCCTAGAACGTTCTGGTTATGCTTGTCGAGCATCAGAACTGCTAAAATTTTGAGTTTCTCAAGCGTTTCTTACCTCCAAACTGCCATATCTCGCGAACGGGTTGACCAATCCGTAAAATTTCTGTTGCATCTGAAAGTAGAAACTCGCCCGATTACAACGGTATGCGTACTTTTCCCCTAGGCCGTTCTAGTTATTCGTTTCGAGCATCAGAACTGCGAAAATGTTGAGTTTCTCAAGCGTTTCTTACCTACAAACTGCCATATCTCGCGAACGGATTGACCAATCCGCAAAATTTCTGTTGCATCTGAAAGTAGAAATTCGCCCGATTACAACGGTATGCGTACTTTTCCCCTAGGCCGTTCTAGTTATTCGTTTCGAGCATCAGAACTGCGAAAATTTTGAGTTTCTCAAGCGTTTCTTACCTCCAAACTGCCATATCTCGCGAACGGATTGACTAATCCGCAAAATTTCTGTTGCATCTGAAAGTAGAAATTCGCCCGATTACAACGGTATGCGTACTTTTCCCCTAGACCGTTCTAGTTATGCTTGTCGAGCACCAGAACTGCGAAAATTTTGAGTTTCTCAAGAGTTTCTTACCTCCAAACTGCCATATCTCGCGAACGGATTGACCAATCCGCAAAATTTCTGTTGCATCTGAAAGTAGAAACTCGCCCGATTACAACGGTATGCGTACTTTTCCCCTAGTCCGTTCTAGTTATTCGTTTCGAGCATCAGAACTGCGTAAATTTTGAGTTTCTCAAGCGTTTCTTACCTCCAAACTGCCATATCTCGCGAACGGATTGACCCATCCGCAAAATTTCTGTTGCATCTGAAAGTAGAAACTCGCCCGATTACAACGGTATGCGTACTTTTCCCCTAGTCCGTTCTAGTTATTCGTTTCGAGCATCAGAACTGCGAAAATTTTGAGTTTCTCAAGCGTTTCTTACCTACAAACTGTCATATCTCGCGAACGGATTGACCAATCCGCAAAATTTCTGTTGCATCTGAAAGTACAAACTCGCCCGATTACAACGGTATGCGTACTTTTCCCCTAGGCCGTTCTAGTTATTTGTTTCGAGCATCAGAACTGCGAAAATTTTGAGTTTCTCAAGCGTTTCTTACTTCCAAACTGCCATATCTCGCGAACGGATTGACCAATCCGCAAAATTTCTGTTGCATCTGAAAGTAGAAACTCGCCCGATTACAACGGTATGCGTACTTTTCCCCTAGGCCGTTCTAGTTATTCGTTTCGAGCATCAGAACTGCGAAAATGTTGAGTTTCTCAAGCGTTTCTTACTTCCAAACTGCCATATCTCGCGAACGGATTGACCAATCCGCAAAATTTCTGTTGCATCTGAAAGTAGAAATTCGCCCGATTACAACGGTATGCGTACTTTTCCCCTAGAACGTTCTGGTTATGCTTGTCGAGCATCAGAACGGCTAAAATTTTGAGTTTCTCAAGCGTTTCTTACCTCGAAACTGCCATATCTCGCGAACGGATTGACCAATCCGTAAAATTTCTGTTGCATCTGAAAGTAGAAACTCGCCCGATTACAACGTTATGCGTACTTTTCCCCTAGGCCGTTCTAGTTATTCGTTTCGAGCATCAGAACTGCGAAAATGTTGAGTTTCTCAAGCGTTTCTTACCTACAAACTGCCATATCTCGCGAACGGATTGACCAATCCGCAAAATTTCTGTTGCATCTGAAAGTAGAAATTCGCCCGATTACAACGGTATGCGTACTTTTCCCCTAGACCGTTCTAGCTATGCTTGTCGAGCATCAGAACTGCGAAAATTTTGAGTTTCTCAAGCGTTTCTTACCTCCAAACTGCCATATCTCGCGAACGGATTGACCAATCCGCAAAATTTCTGTTGCATCTGAAAGTAGAAACTCGCCCGATTACAACGGTAGGTGTAGTGTTCCCCTAGGCCATTCTAGTTATTCGTTTCGAGCATCAGAACTGCGAAAATTTTGAGTTTCTCAAGCGTTTCTTACCTCCAAACTGCCATATCTCGCGAACGGATTGACTAATCCGCAAAATTTCTGTTGCATCTGAAAGTAGAAATTCGCCCGATTACAACGGTATGCGTACTTTTCCCCTAGACCGTTCTAGTTATGCTTGTCGAGCACCAGAACTGCGAAAATTTTGAGTTTCTCAAGAGTTTCTTACCTCCAAACTGCCATATCTCGCGAACGGATTGACCAATCCGCAAAATTTCTGTTGCATCTGAAAGTAGAAACTCGCCCGATTACAACGGTATGCGTACTTTTCCCCTAGGCCGTTCTGGTTATTCGTTTCGAGCATCAGAACTGCGAAAATGTTGAGTTTCTCAAGAGTTTCTTACATCCAAACTGCCATATCTCGCGAACGGATTGACCAATCCGCAAAATTTCTGTTGCATCTGAAAGTAGAAACTCGCCCGATTACAACGGTATGCGTACTTTTCCCCTAGGCCGTTCTGGTTATTCGTTTCGAGTATCAGAACTGTGATAATTTTGAATTTCTCGACCGTTTCTTGCCTCCAAACTGCCATATCTCGCGAACGGATTGACCAATCCGCAAAATTTCTGTTGCATCTGAAAGTAGAAACTCGCCCGATTACAACGGTATGCGTACGTTTCCCCAAGTCCGTTCTAGTTATTCGTTTCGAGCATCAGAACTGCGAAAATTTTGAGTTTCTCAAGCGTTTCTTACCTCCAAACTGCCATATCTGACGAACGGATTGACCAATCCGCAAAATTTCTGTTGCATCTGAAAGTAGAAAGTCGCCCGATTACAACGGTATGCGTACTTTTCCCCTAGACCGTTCTAGTTATGCTTGTCGAGCATCAGAACTGCGAAAATTTTGAGTTTCTCAAGCGTTTCTTACCTCCAAACTGCCATATCTCGCGAACGGATTGACTAATCCGCAAAATTTCTGTTGCATCTGAAAGTAGAAACTCGCCCGCTTACAACGGTATGCGTACTTTTCCCCTAGGCCGTTCTAGTTATTCGTTTCGAGCATCAGAACTGCGAAAATTTTGAGTTTCTCAAGCGTTTCTTACCTCCAAACTGCCATATCTCGCGAACGGATTGACCAATCCGCAAAATTTCTGTTGCATCTGAAGGTAGAAACTCGCCCGATTACAACGGTATGCGTACGTTTCCCCAAGTCCGTTCTAGTTATTCGTTTCGAGCATTAGAACTGCGAAAATTTTGAGTTTCTCAAGCCTTTCTTACCTCCAAACTGCCATATCCCGCGAACGGATTGACCAATCAGCAAAATTTCTGTTGCATCTGAAAGTAGAAACTCGCCCGATTACAACGGTATGCGTACTTTTCCCCTAGGCCGTTCTAGTTATTCGTTTCGAGCATCAGAACTGCGAAAATGTTGAGTTTCTCAAGCGTTTCTTACCTACAAACTGCCATATCTCGCGAACGGATTGACCAATCCGCAAAATTTCTGTTGCATCTGAAAGTAGAAACTCGCCCGATTACAACGGTAGGTGTAGTTTTCCCCTAGGCCGTTCTAGTTATTCGTTTCGAGCATCAGAACTGCGAAAATTTTGAGTTTCTCAAGCGTTTCTTACCTCCAAACTGCCATATCTCGCGAAAGGAATGACCAATCCGCAAAATTTCTGTTGCATCTGAAAGTAGAAACTCTCCCGATTACAACGGTATGCGTACTTTTCCCCTAGTCCGTTCTAGTTATTCGTTTCGAGCATCAGAACTGCGAAAATTTTGAGTTTCTCAAGCGTTTCTTACCTACAAACTGCCATATCTCGCGAACGGATTGACCAATCCGCAAAATTTCTGTTGCATCTGAAAGTAGAAACTCGCCCGATTACAACGGTAGGTGTAGTTTTCCCCTAGGCCGTTCTAGTTATTCGTTTCGAGCATCAGAACTGCGAAAATTTTGAGTTTCTCAAGCGTTTCTTACCTCCAAACTGCCATATCTTGCGAAAGGAATGACCAATCCGCAAAATTTCTGTTGCATCTGAAAGTAGAAACTCGCCCGATTACAACGGTATGCGTACTTTTCCCCTAGTCCGTTCTAGTTATTCGTTTCGAGCATCAGAACTGCGAAAATTTTGAGTTTCTCAAGCGTTTCTTACCTCCAAACTGCCATATCTCGCGACCGGATTGACCAATCCGCAAAATTTCTGTTGCATCTGAAAGTAGAAATTCGCCCGATTACAACGGTATGTGTACTTTTCCCCTAGAACGTTCTGGTTATGCTTGTCGAGCATCAGAACTGCTAAAATTTTGAGTTTCTCAAGCGTTTCTTACCTCCAAACTGCCATATCTCGCGAACGGATTGACCAATCCGTAAAATTTCTGTTGCATCTGAAAGTAGAAACTCGCCCGATTACAACGGTATGCGTACTTTTCCCCTAGGCCGTTCTAGTTATTCGTTTCGAGCATCAGAACTGCGAAAATGTTGAGTTTCTCAAGCGTTTCTTACCTACAAACTGCCATATCTCGCGAACGGATTGACCAATCCGCAAAATTTCTGTTGCATCTGAAAGTAGAAATTCGCCCGATTACAACGGTATGCGTACTTTTCCCCTAGGCCGTTCTAGTTATTCGTTTCGAGCATCAGAACTGCGAAAATTTTGAGTTTCTCAAGCGTTTCTTACCTCCAAACTGCCATATCTCGCGAACGGATTGACTAATCCGCAAAATTTCTGTTGCATCTGAAAGTAGAAATTCGCCCGATTACAACGGTATGCGTACTTTTCCCCTAGACCGTTCTAGTTATGCTTGTCGAGCACCAGAACTGCGAAAATTTTGAGTTTCTCAAGAGTTTCTTACCTCCAAACTGCCATATCTCGCGAACGGATTGACCAATCCGCAAAATTTCTGTTGCATCTGAAAGTAGAAACTCGCCCGATTACAACGGTATGCGTACTTTTCCCCTAGTCCGTTCTAGTTATTCGTTTCGAGCATCAGAACTGCGAAAATTTTGAGTTTCTCAAGCGTTTCTTACCTCCAAACTGCCATATCTCGCGAACGGATTGACCCATCCGCAAAATTTCTGTTGCATCTGAAAGTAGAAACTCGCCCGATTACAACGGTATGCGTACTTTTCCCCTAGTCCGTTCTAGTTATTCGTTTCGAGCATCAGAACTGCGAAAATTTTGAGTTTCTCAAGCGTTTCTTACCTACAAACTGCCATATCTCGCGAACGGATTGACCAATCCGCAAAATTTCCGTTGCATCTGAAAGTACAAACTCGCCCGATTACAACGGTATGCGTACTTTTCCCCTAGGCCGTTCTAGTTATTTGTTTCGAGCATCAGAACTGCGAAAATTTTGAGTTTCTCAAGCGTTTCTTACTTCCAAACTGCCATATCTTGCGAACGGATTGACCAATCCGCAAAATTTCTGTTGCATCTGAAAGTAGAAACTCGCCCGATTACAACGGTATGCGTACTTTTCCCCTAGGCCGTTCTGGTTATTCGTTTCGAGCATCAGAACTGTGAAAATTTTGAGTTTCTCAACCGTTTCTTACCTCCAAACTGCCATATCTCGCGAACGGATTGACCAATCCGCAAAATTTCTGTTGCATCTGAAAGTTGAAAGTCGCCCGATTACAACGGTATGCGTACTTTTCCCCTAGACCGTTCTAGTTATGCTTGTCGAGCATCAGAACTGCGAAAATTTTGAGTTTCTCAAGCGTTTCTTACCTCCAAACTGCCATATCTCGCGAACGGATTGACTAATCCGCAAAATTTCTGTTGCACCTGAAAGTAGAAACTCGCCCGCTTACAACGGTATGCGTACTTTTCCCCTAGGCCGTTCTAGTTATTCGTTTCGAGCATCAGAACTGCGAAAATTTTGAGTTTCTCAAGCGTTTCTTACCTCCAAACTGCCATATCTCGCGAACGGATTGACCAATCCGCAAAATTTCTGTTGCATCTGAAAGTAGAAACTCGCCCGATTACAGCGGTATGCGTACTTTTCCCCTAGACCGTTCTAGTTATGCTTGTCGAGCATCAGAACTGCGAAAATTTTGAGTTTCTCAAGCGTTTCTTACCTCGAAACTGCCATATCTCGCGAACGGATTGACCAATCCGCAAAATTTCTGTTGCATCTGAAAGTAGAAATTCGCCCGATTACAACGGTATGCGTACTTTTCCCCTAGACCGTTCTAGCTATGCTTGTCGAGCATCAGAACTGCGAAAATTTTGAGTTTCTCAAGCGTTTCTTACCTCCAAACTGCCATATCTCGCGAACGGATTGACCAATCCGCAAAATTTCTGTTGCATCTGAAAGTAGAAACTCGCCCGATTACAACGGTAGGTGTAGTGTTCCCCTAGGCCATTCTAGTTATTCGTTTCGAGCATCAGAACTGCGAAAATTTTGAGTTTCTCAAGCGTTTCTTACCTCCAAACTGCCATATCTCGCGAACGGATTGACTAATCCGCAAAATTTCTGTTGCATCTGAAAGTAGAAATTCGCCCGATTACAACGGTATGCGTACTTTTCCCCTAGACCGTTCTAGTTATGCTTGTCGAGCACCAGAACTGCGAAAATTTTGAGTTTCTCAAGAGTTTCTTACCTCCAAACTGCCATATCTCGCGAACGGATTGACCAATCCGCAAAATTTCTGTTGCATCTGAAAGTAGAAACTCGCCCGATTACAACGGTATGCGTACTTTTCCCCTAGGCCGTTCTAGTTATTCGTTTCGAGCATCAGAACTGCGAAAATGTTGAGTTTCTCAAGAGTTTCTTACATCCAAACTGCCATATCTCGCGAACGGATTGACCAATCCGCAAAATTTCTGTTGCATCTGAAAGTAGAAACTCGCCCGATTACAACGGTATGCGTACTTTTCCCCTAGGCCGTTCTGGTTATTCGTTTCGAGTATCAGAACTGTGATAATTTTGAATTTCTCGACCGTTTCTTGCCTCCAAACTGCCATATCTCGCGAACGGATTGACCAATCCGCAAAATTTCTGTTGCATCTGAAAGTAGAAACTCGCCCGATTACAACGGTATGCGTACGTTTCCCCAAGTCCGTTCTAGTTATTCGTTTCGAGCATCAGAACTGCGAAAATTTTGAGTTTCTCAAGCGTTTCTTACCTCCAAACTGCCATATCTGACGAACGGATTGACCAATCCGCAAAATTTCTGTTGCATCTGAAAGTAGAAAGTCGCCCGATTACAACGGTATGCGTACTTTTCCCCTAGACCGTTCTAGTTATGCTTGTCGAGCATCAGAACTGCGAAAATTTTGAGTTTCTCAAGCGTTTCTTACCTCCAAACTGCCATATCTCGCGAACGGATTGACTAATCCGCAAAATTTCTGTTGCATCTGAAAGTAGAAACTCGCCCGCTTACAACGGTATGCGTACTTTTCCCCTAGGCCGTTCTAGTTATTCGTTTCGAGCATCAGAACTGCGAAAATTTTGAGTTTCTCAAGCGTTTCTTACCTCCAAACTGCCATATCTCGCGAACGGATTGACCAATCCGCAAAATTTCTGTTGCATCTGAAGGTAGAAACTCGCCCGATTACAACGGTATGCGTACGTTTCCCCAAGTCCGTTCTAGTTATTCGTTTCGAGCATTAGAACTGCGAAAATTTTGAGTTTCTCAAGCCTTTCTTACCTCCAAACTGCCATATCCCGCGAACGGATTGACCAATCCGCAAAATTTCTGTTGCATCTGAAAGTAGAAACTCGCCCGATTACAACGGTATGCGTACTTTTCCCCTAGGCCGTTCTAGTTATTCGTTTCGAGCATCAGAACTGCGAAAATGTTGAGTTTCTCAAGCGTTTCTTACCTACAAACTGCCATATCTCGCGAACAGATTGACCAATCCGCAAAATTTCTGTTGCATCTGAAAGTAGAAAGTCGCCCGATTACAACGGTATGCGTACTTTTCCCCTAGACCGTTCTAGTTATGCTTGTCGAGCATCAGAACTGCGAAAATTTTGAGTTTCTCAAGCGTTTCTTACCTCCAAACTGCCATATCTCGCGAACGGATTGACCAATCCGCAAAATTTCTGTTGCATCTGAAAGTAGAAACTCGCCCGATTACAACGGTAGGTGTAGTTTTCCCCTAGGCCGTTCTAGTTATTCGTTTCGAGCATCAGAACTGCGAAAATTTTGAGTTTCTCAAGCGTTTCTTACCTCCAAACTGCCATATCTCGCGAAAGGAATGACCAATCCGCAAAATTTCTGTTGCATCTGAAAGTAGAAACTCGCCCGATTACAACGGTATGCGTACTTTTCCCCTAGTCCGTTCTAGTTATTCGTTTCGAGCATCAGAACTGCGAAAATTTTGAGTTTCTCAAGCGTTTCTTACCTCCAAACTGCCATATCTCGCGACCGGATTGACCAATCCGCAAAATTTCTGTTGCATCTGAAAGTAGAAATTCGCCCGATTACAACGGTATGTGTACTTTTCCCCTAGAACGTTCTGGTTATGCTTGTCGAGCATCAGAACTGCTAAAATTTTGAGTTTCTCAAGCGTTTCTTACCTCCAAACTGCCATATCTCGCGAACGGATTGACCAATCCGTAAAATTTCTGTTGCATCTGAAAGTAGAAACTCGCCCGATTACAACGGTATGCGTACTTTTCCCCTAGGCCGTTCTAGTTATTCGTTTCGAGCATCAGAACTGCGAAAATGTTGAGTTTCTCAAGCGTTTCTTACCTACAAACTGCCATATCTCGCGAACGGATTGACCAATCCGCAAAATTTCTGTTGCATCTGAAAGTAGAAATTCGCCCGATTACAACGGTATGCGTACTTTTCCCCTAGGCCGTTCTAGTTATTCGTTTCGAGCATCAGAACTGCGAAAATTTTGAGTTTCTCAAGCGTTTCTTACCTCCAAACTGCCATATCTCGCGAACGGATTGACTAATCCGCAAAATTTCTGTTGCATCTGAAAGTAGAAATTCGCCCGATTACAACGGTATGCGTACTTTTCCCCTAGACCGTTCTAGTTATGCTTGTCGAGCACCAGAACTGCGAAAATTTTGAGTTTCTCAAGAGTTTCTTACCTCCAAACTGCCATATCTCGCGAACGGATTGACTAATCCGCAAAATTTCTGTTGCACCTGAAAGTAGAAACTCGCCCGCTTACAACGGTATGCGTACTTTTCCCCTAGGCCGTTCTAGTTATTCGTTTCGAGCATCAGAACTGCGAAAATTTTGAGTTTCTCAAGCGTTTCTTACCTCCAAACTGCCATATCTCGCGAACGGATTGACCAATCCGCAAAATTTCTGTTGCATCTGAAAGTAGAAACTCGCCCGATTACAGCGGTATGCGTACTTTTCCCCTATACCGTTCTAGTTATGCTTGTCGAGCATCAGAACTGCGAAAATTTTGAGTTTCTCAAGCGTTTCTTACCTCCAAACTGCCATATCTCGCGAACGGATTGACCAATCCGCAAAATTTCTGTTGCATCTGAAAGTAGAAACTCGCCCGATTACAACGGTATGCGTACTTTTCCCCTAGTCCGTTCTAGTTATTCGTTTCGAGCATCAGAACTGCGAAAATTTTGAGTTTCTCAAGCGTTTCTTACCTCCAAACTGCCATATCTCGCGAACGGATTGACCCATCCGCAAAATTTCTGTTGCATCTGAAAGTAGAAACTCGCCCGATTACAACGGTATGCGTACTTTTCCCCTAGTCCGTTCTAGTTATTCGTTTCGAGCATCAGAACTGCGAAAATTTTGAGTTTCTCAAGCGTTTCTTACCTACAAACTGCCATATCTCGCGAACGGATTGACCAATCCGCAAAATTTCCATTGCATCTGAAAGTACAAACTCGCCCGATTACAACGGTATGCGTACTTTTCCCCTAGGCCGTTCTAGTTATTTGTTTCGAGCATCAGAACTGCGAAAATTTTGTGTTTCTCAAGCGTTTCTTACTTCCAAACTGCCATATCTCGCGAACGGATTGACCAATCCGCAAAATTTCTGTTGCATCTGAAAGTAGAAACTCGCCCGATTACAACGGTATGCGTACTTTTCCCCTAGGCCGTTCTGGTTATTCTTTTCGATCATCAGAACTGTGAAAATTTTGAGTTTCTCAACCGTTTCTTACCTCCAAACTGCCATATCTCGCGAACGAATTGACCAATCCCCAAATTTCTGTTGCATCTGAAAGTTGAAAGTCGCCCGATTACAACGGTATGCGTACTTTTCCCCTAGACCGTTCTAGTTATGCTTGTCGAGCATCAGAACTGCGAAAATTTTGAGTTTCTCAAGCGTTTCTTACCTCCAAACTGCCATATCTCGCGAACGGATTGACTAATCCGCAAAATTTCTGTTGCACCTGAAAATAGAAACTCGCCCGCTTACAACGGTATGCGTACTTTTCCCCTAGGCCGTTCTAGTTATTCGTTTCGAGCATCAGAACTGCGAAAATTTTGAGTTTCTCAAGCGTTTCTTACCTCCAAACTGCCATATCTCGCGAACGGATTGACCAATCCGCAAAATTTCTGTTGCATCTGAAAGTAGAAACTCGCCCGATTGCAGCGGTATGCGTACTTTTCCCCTAGACCGTTCTAGTTATGCTTGTCGAGCATCAGAACTGCGAAAATTTTGAGTTTCTCAAGCGTTTCTTACTTCCAAACTGCCATATCTCGCGAACGGATTGACCAATCCGCAAAATTTCTGTTGCATCTGAAAGTAGAAACTCGCCCGATTACAACGGTAGGTGTAGTTTTCCCCTAGGCCGTTCTAGTTATTCGTTTCGAGCATCAGAACTGCGAAAATGTTGAGTTTCTCAAGCGTTTCTTACCTCCAAACTGCCATATCTCGCGAACGGATTGACCAATCCGCAAAATTTCTGTTGCATCTGAAAGTAGAAACTCGCCCGATTACAACGGTATGCGTACTTTTCCCCTAGGCCGTTCTAGTTATTCGTTTCGAGCATCAGAACTGCGAAAATTTTGAGTTTCTCAAGCGTTTCTTACCTCCAAACTGCCATATCTCGCGAACGGATTGACCAATCCGCAAAATTTCTGTTGCATCTGAAGGTAGAAACTCGCCCGATTACAACGGTATGCGTACGTTTCCCCTAGACCGTTCTAGTTATGCTTGTCGAGCATCAGAACTGCGAAAATTTTGAGTTTCTCAAGCGTTTCTTACTTCCAAACTGCCATATCACGCGAACGGATTGACCAATCCGCAAAATTTCTGTTGCATCTGAAAGTAGAAACTCGCCCGATTACAACGGTAGGTGTAGTTTTCCCCTAGGCCGTTCTAGTTATTCGTTTCGAGCATCAGAACTGCGAAAATTTTGAGTTTCTCAAGCGTTTCTTACCTCCAAACTGCCATATCTCGCGAAAGGAATGACCAATCCGCAAAATTTCTGTTGCATCTGAAAGTAGAAACTCGCCCGATTACAACGGTATGCGTACTTTTCCCCTAGTCCGTTCTAGTTATTCGTTTCGAGCATCAGAACTGCGAAAATTTTGAGTTTCTCAAGCGTTTCTTACCTCCAAACTGCCATATCTCGCGACCGGATTGACCAATCCGCAAAATTTCTGTTGCATCTGAAAGTAGAAATTCGCCCGATTACAACGGTATGTGTACTTTTCCCCTAGAACGTTCTGGTTATGCTTGTCGAGCATCAGAACTGCTAAAATTTTGAGTTTCTCAAGCGTTTCTTACCTCCAAACTGCCATATCTCGCGAACGGATTGACCAATCCGTAAAATTTCTGTTGCATCTGAAGGTAGAAACTCGCCCGATTACAACGGTATGCGTACTTTTCCCCTAGGCCGTTCTAGTTATTCGTTTCGAGCATCAGAACTGCGAAAATGTTGAGTTTCTCAAGCGTTTCTTACCTACAAACTGCCATATCTCGCGAACGGATTGACCAATCCGCAAAATTTCTGTTGCATCTGAAAGTAGAAATTCGCCCGATTACAACGGTATGCGTACTTTTCCCCTAGGCCGTTCTAGTTATTCGTTTCGAGCATCAGAACTGCGAAAATTTTGAGTTTCTCAAGCGTTTCTTACCTCCAAACTGCCATATCTCGCGAACGGATTGACTAATCCGCAAAATTTCTGTTGCATCTGAAAGTAGAAATTCGCCCGATTACAACGGTATGCGTACTTTTCCCCTAGACCGTTCTAGTTATGCTTGTCGAGCACCAGAACTGCGAAAATTTTGAGTTTCTCAAGAGTTTCTTACATCCAAACTGCCATATCTCGCGAACGGATTGACCAATCCGCAAAATTTCTGTTGCATCTGAAAGTAGAAACTCGCCCGATTACAACGGTATGCGTACTTTTCCCCTAGTCCGTTCTAGTTATTCGTTTCGAGCATCAGAACTGCGAAAATTTTGAGTTTCTCAAGCGTTTCTTACCTCCAAACTGCCATATCTCGCGAACGGATTGACCCATCCGCAAAATTTCTGTTGCATCTGAAAGTAGAAACTCGCCCGATTACAACGGTATGCGTACTTTTCCCCTAGGCCGTTCTAGTTATTCGTTTCGAGCATCAGAACTGCGAAAATTTTGAGTTTCTCAAGCGTTTCTTACCTCCAAACTGCCATATCTCGCGAACGGATTGACCAATCCGCAAAATTTCTGTTGCATCTGAAGGTAGAAACTCGCCCGATTACAACGGTATGCGTACGTTTCCCCTAGACCGTTCTAGTTATGCTTGTCGAGCATCAGAACTGCGAAAATTTTGAGTTTCTCAAGCGTTTCTTACTTCCAAACTGCCATATCACGCGAACGGATTGACCAATCCGCAAAATTTCTGTTGCATCTGAAAGTAGAAACTCGCCCGATTACAACGGTAGGTGTAGTTTTCCCCTAGGCCGTTCTAGTTATTCGTTTCGAGCATCAGAACTGCGAAAATTTTGAGTTTCTCAAGCGTTTCTTACCTCCAAACTGCCATATCTCGCGAAAGGAATGACCAATCCGCAAAATTTCTGTTGCATCTGAAAGTAGAAACTCGCCCGATTACAACGGTATGCGTACTTTTCCCCTAGTCCGTTCTAGTTATTCGTTTCGAGCATCAGAACTGCGAAAATTTTGAGTTTCTCAAGCGTTTCTTACCTCCAAACTGCCATATCTCGCGACCGGATTGACCAATCCGCAAAATTTCTGTTGCATCTGAAAGTAGAAATTCGCCCGATTACAACGGTATGTGTACTTTTCCCCTAGAACGTTCTGGTTATGCTTGTCGAGCATCAGAACTGCTAAAATTTTGAGTTTCTCAAGCGTTTCTTACCTCCAAACTGCCATATCTCGCGAACGGATTGACCAATCCGTAAAATTTCTGTTGCATCTGAAGGTAGAAACTCGCCCGATTACAACGGTATGCGTACTTTTCCCCTAGGCCGTTCTAGTTATTCGTTTCGAGCATCAGAACTGCGAAAATGTTGAGTTTCTCAAGCGTTTCTTACCTACAAACTGCCATATCTCGCGAACGGATTGACCAATCCGCAAAATTTCTGTTGCATCTGAAAGTAGAAATTCGCCCGATTACAACGGTATGCGTACTTTTCCCCTAGGCCGTTCTAGTTATTCGTTTCGAGCATCAGAACTGCGAAAATTTTGAGTTTCTCAAGCGTTTCTTACCTCCAAACTGCCATATCTCGCGAACGGATTGACTAATCCGCAAAATTTCTGTTGCATCTGAAAGTAGAAATTCGCCCGATTACAACGGTATGCGTACTTTTCCCCTAGACCGTTCTAGTTATGCTTGTCGAGCACCAGAACTGCGAAAATTTTGAGTTTCTCAAGAGTTTCTTACATCCAAACTGCCATATCTCGCGAACGGATTGACCAATCCGCAAAATTTCTGTTGCATCTGAAAGTAGAAACTCGCCCGATTACAACGGTATGCGTACTTTTCCCCTAGTCCGTTCTAGTTATTCGTTTCGAGCATCAGAACTGCGAAAATTTTGAGTTTCTCAAGCGTTTCTTACCTCCAAACTGCCATATCTCGCGAACGGATTGACCCATCCGCAAAATTTCTGTTGCATCTGAAAGTAGAAACTCGCCCGATTACAACGGTATGCGTACTTTTCCCCTAGGCCGTTCTAGTTATTCGTTTCGAGCATCAGAACTGCGAAAATTTTGAGTTTCTCAAGCGTTTCTTACCTCCAAACTGCCATATCTCGCGAACGGATTGACTAATCCGCAAAATTTCTGTTGCATCTGAAAGTAGAAATTCGCCCGATTACAACGGTATGCGTACTTTTCCCCTAGACCGTTCTAGTTATGCTTGTCGAGCACCAGAACTGCGAAAATTTTGAGTTTCTCAAGAGTTTCTTACCTCCAAACTGCCATATCTCGCGAACGGATTGACCAATCCGCAAAATTTCTGTTGCATCTGAAAGTAGAAACTCGCCCGATTACAACGGTATGCGTACTTTTCCCCTAGTCCGTTCTAGTTATTCGTTTCGAGCATCAGAACTGCGAAAATTTTGAGTTTCTCAAGCGTTTCTTACCTCCAAACTGCCATATCTCGCGAACGGATTGACCCATCCGCAAAATTTCTGTTGCATCTGAAAGTAGAAACTCGCCCGATTACAACGGTATGCGTACTTTTCCCCTAGTCCGTTCTAGTTATTCGTTTCGAGCATCAGAACTGCGAAAATTTTGAGTTTCTCAAGCGTTTCTTACCTACAAACTGCCATATCTCGCGAACGGATTGACCAATCCGCAAAATTTCTGTTGCATCTGAAAGTACAAACTCGCCCGATTACAACGGTATGCGTACTTTTCCCCTAGGCCGTTCTAGTTATTTGTTTCGAGCATCAGAACTGCGAAAATTTTGAGTTTCTCAAGCGTTTCTTACTTCCAAACTGCCATATCTCGCGAACGGATTGACCAATCCGCAAAATTTCTGTTGCATCTGAAAGTAGAAACTCGCCCGATTACAACGGTATGCGTACTTTTCCCCTAGGCCGTTCTGGTTATTCGTTTCAGCATCAGAACTGTGAAAATTTTGAGTTTCTCAACCGTTTCTTACCTCCAAACTGCCATATCTCGCGAACGAATTGACCAATCCGCAAAATTTCTGTTGCATCTGAAAGTTGAAAGTCGCCCGATTACAACGGTATGCGTACTTTTCCCCTAGACCGTTCTAGTTATGCTTGTCGAGCATCAGAACTGCGAAAATTTTGAGTTTCTCAAGCGTTTCTTACCTCCAAACTGCCATATCTCGCGAACGGATTGACTAATCCGCAAAATTTCTGTTGCACCTGAAAGTAGAAACTCGCCCGCTTACAACGGTATGCGTACTTTTCCCCTAGGCCGTTCTAGTTATTCGTTTCGAGCATCAGAACTGCGAAAATTTTGAGTTTCTCAAGCGTTTCTTACCTCCAAACTGCCATATCTCGCGAACGGATTGACCAATCCGCAAAATTTCTGTTGCATCTGAAAGTAGAAACTCGCCCGATTACAGCGGTATGCGTACTTTTCCCCTAGACCGTTCTAGTTATGCTTGTCGAGCATCAGAACTGCGAAAATTTTGAGTTTCTCAAGCGTTTCTTACCTCCAAACTGCCATATCTCGCGAACGGATTGACCAATCCGCAAAATTTCTGTTGCATCTGAAAGTAGAAACTCGCCCGATTACAACGGTATGCGTACTTTTCCCCTAGGCCGTTCTAGTTATTCGTTTCGAGCATCAGAACTGCGAAAATGTTGAGTTTCTCAAGCGTTTCTTACCTACAAACTGCCATATCTCGCGAACGGATTGACCAATCCGCAAAATTTCTGTTGCATCTGAAAGTAGAAACTCGCCCGATTGCAGCGGTATGCGTACTTTTCCCCTAGACCGTTCTAGTTATGCTTGTCGAGCATCAGAACTGCGAAAATTTTGAGTTTCTCAAGCGTTTCTTACTTCCAAACTGCCATATCTCGCGAACGAATTGACCAATCCGCAAAATTTCTGTTGCATCTGAAAGTAGAAACTCGCCCGATTACAACGGTAGGTGTAGTTTTCCCCTAGGCCGTTCTAGTTATTCGTTTCGAGCATCAGAACTGCGAAAATGTTGAGTTTCTCAAGCGTTTCTTACCTCCAAACTGCCATATCTCGCGAACGGATTGACCAATCCGCAAAATTTCTGTTGCATCTGAAAGTAGAAACTCGCCCGATTACAACGGTATGCGTACTTTTCCCCTAGGCCGGTCTGGTTATTCGTTTCGAGTATCAGAACTGTGATAATTTTGAATTTCTCGTCCGTTTCTTGCCTCCAAACTGCCATATCTCGCGAACGGATTGACCAATCCGCAAAATTTCTGTTGCATCTGAAAGTAGAAACTCGCCCGATTACAACGGTATGCGTACGTTTCCCCAAGTCCGTTCTAGTTATTCGTTTCGAGCATCAGAACTGCGAAAATTTTGAGTTTCTCAAGCGTTTCTTACCTCCAAACTGCCATATCTCGCGAACGGATTGACCAATCCGCAAAATTTCTCTTGCATCTGAAAGTAGAAACTCGCCCGATTACAACGGTATGCGTAGTTTTCCCCTAGGCCGTTCTAGTTATTCGTTTCGAGCATCAGAACTGCGAAAATGTTGAGTTTCTCAAGCGTTTCCTACATACAAACTGCCATATCTCGCGAACGGATTGACCAATCCGCAAAATTTCTGTTGCATCTGAAAGTAGAAACTCGCCCGATTACAACGGTGTGCGTACTTTTCCCCTAGGCCGTTCTGGTTATTCGTTTCGAGTCAAGAACTGCGATAATTTTGAGTTTCTCGACCGTTTCTTGCCTCCAAACTGCCATAACTCGCGAACGGATTGACCAATCCGCAAAATTTCTGTTGCATCTGAAAGTAGAAACTCGCCCGATTACAACGGTATGCGTACTTTTACCCTAGGCCGTTCTAGTTAATCGTTTCGAGCATCAGAACTGCGAAAATTTTGAGTTTCTCAAGCGTTTCTTACTTCCAAACTGCCATATCTCGCGAACGGATTGACCAAACCGCAAAATTTCTGATGCATCTGAAAGTAGAAACTCGCCCGATTACAACGGTATGCGTACTTTTCCCCTAGGCCGCCCTAGTTATTCGTTTCGAGCATCAGAACTGCGAAAATTTTGTGTTTCTCAAGTGTTTCATACATCCAAACTGCCATATCTCGCGAACGGATTGACCAATCCGCAAAATTTCTGTTGCATCTGAAAGTAGAAACTCGCCCGCTTACAACGGTATGCGTACTTTTCCCCTAGGCCGTTCTAGTTATTCGTTTCGAGCATCAGAACTGCGAAAATGTTGAGTTTCTCAAGCGTTTCTTACCTACAAACTGCCATATCTCGCGAACGGATTGACCAATCCGCAAAATTTCTGTTGCATCTGAAAGTAGAAACTCGCCCGATTGCAGCGGTATGCGTACTTTTCCCCTAGACCGTTCTAGTTATGCTTGTCGAGCATCAGAACTGCGAAAATTTTGAGTTTCTCAAGCGTTTCTTACTTCCAAACTGCCATATCTCGCGAACGGATTGACCAATCCGCAAAATTTCTGTTGCATCTGAAAGTAGAAACTCGCCCGATTACAACGGTAGGTGTAGTTTTCCCCTAGGCCGTTCTAGTTATTCGTTTCGAGCATCAGAACTGCGAAAATGTTGAGTTTCTCAAGCGTTTCTTACCTCCAAACTGCCATATCTCGCGAACGGATTGACCAATCCGCAAAATTTCTGTTGCATCTGAAAGTAGAAACTCGCCCGATTACAACGGTATGCGTACTTTTCCCCTAGGCCGTTCTGGTTATTCGTTTCGAGTATCAGAACTGTGATAATTTTGAATTTCTCGTCCGTTTCTTGCCTCCAAACTGCCATATCTCGCGAACGGATTGACCAATCCGCAAAATTTCTGTTGCATCTGAAAGTAGAAACTCGCCCGATTACAACGGTATGCGTACTTTTCCCCTAGGCCGCCCTAGTTATTCGTTTCGAGCATCAGAACTGCGAAAATTTTGTGTTTCTCAAGTGTTTCATACATCCAAACTGCCATATCTCGCGAACGGATTGACCAATCCGCAAAATTTCTGTTGCATTTGAAAGTAGAAACTCGCCCGATTACAACGGTAGATGTAGTTTTCCCCTAGGCCGTTCTAGTTATTCGTTTCGAGCATCAGAACTGCGAAAATGTTGAGTTTCTCAAGCGTTTCTTACCTCCAAACTGCCAAATCTCGCGAACGGAATGACCAATCCGCAAAATTTCTGTTGCATCTGAAAGTAGAAACTCGCCCGATTACAACGGTATGCGTACGTTTCCCCAAGTCCGTTCTAGTTATTCGTTTCGAGCATCAGAACTGCGAAAATTTTGAGTTTCTCAAGCGTTTCTTACCTACAAACTGCCATATTTCGCGAACGGATTGACCAATCCGCAAAATTTCTGTTGCATCTGAAAGTAGAAAGTCGCCCGATTACAACGGTATGCGTACTTTTCCCCTAGACCGTTCTAGTTATGCTTGTCGAGCATCAGAACTGCGAAAATTTTGAGTTTCTCAAGCGTTTCTTACCCCCAAACTGCCATATCTCGCGAACGGATTGACTAATCCGCAAAATTTCTGTTGCATCTGAAAGTAGAAACTCGCCCGCTTACAACGGTATGCGTACTTTTCCCCTAGGCCGTTCTAGTTATTCGTTTCGAGCATCAGAACTGCGAAAATTTTGAGTTTCTCAAGCGTTTCTTACCTCCAAACTGCCATATCTCGCGAACGGATTGACCAATCCGCAAAATTTCTGATGCATCTGAAAGTAGAAACTCGCCCGATTACAACGGTATGCGTACTTTTCCCCTAGGCCGTTCTGGTTATTCGTTTCGAGTCAAGAACTGTGATAATTTTGAGTTTCTCGACCGTTTCTTGCCTCCAAACTGCCATATCTCGCGAACGGATTGACCAATCCGCAAAATTTCTGTTGCATCTGAAAGTAGAAACTCGCCCGATTACAACGGTATGCGTACGTTTCCCCAAGTCCGTTCTAGTTATTCGTTTCGAGCATCAGAACTGCGAAAATTTTGAGTTTCTCAAGCGTTTCTTACCTCCAAACTGCCATATCTCGCGAACGGATTGACCAATCCGCAAAATTTCTGTTGCATCTGAAAGTAGAAACTCGCCCGATTACAACGGTATGCGTACTTTTCCCCTAGGCCGTTCTGGTTATTCGTTTCGAGTATCAGAACTGTGATAATTTTGAATTTCTCGTCCGTTTCTTGCCTCCAAACTGCCATATCTCGCGAACGGATTGACCAATCCGCAAAATTTCTGTTGCATCTGAAAGTAGAAACTCGCCCGATTACAACGGTATGCGTACTTTTCCCCTAGGCCGCCCTAGTTATTCGTTTCGAGCATCAGAACTGCGAAAATTTTGTGTTTCTCAAGTGTTTCATACATCCAAACTGCCATATCTCGCGAACGGATTGACCAATCCGCAAAATTTCTGTTGCATTTGAAAGTAGAAACTCGCCCGATTACAACGGTAGATGTAGTTTTCCCCTAGGCCGTTCTAGTTATTCGTTTCGAGCATCAGAACTGCGAAAATGTTGAGTTTCTCAAGCGTTTCTTACCTCCAAACTGCCAAATCTCGCGAACGGAATGACCAATCCGCAAAATTTCTGTTGCATCTGAAAGTAGAAACTCGCCCGATTACAACGGTATGCGTACGTTTCCCCAAGTCCGTTCTAGTTATTCGTTTCGAGCATCAGAACTGCGAAAATTTTGAGTTTCTCAAGCGTTTCTTACCTCCAAAATGCCATATCTCGCGAACGGATTGACCAATCCGCAAAATTTCTGTTGCATCTGAAAGTAGAAACTCGCCCGATTACAACGGTATGCGTACTTTTACCCTAGGCCGTTCTAGTTAATCGTTTCGAGCATCAAAACTGCGAAAATTTTGAGTTTCTCAAGCGTTTCTTACTTCCAAACTGCCATATCTCGCGAACGGATTGACCAATCCGCAAAATTTCTGATGCATCTGAAAGTAGAAACTCGCCCGATTACAACGGTATGCGTACTTTTCCCCTAGGCCGTTCTGGTTATTCGTTTCGAGTATCAGAACTGTGATAATTTTGAATTTCTCGACCGTTTCTTGCCTCCAAACTGCCATATCTCGCGAACGGATTGACCAATCCGCAAAATTTCTGTTGCATCTGAAAGTAGAAACTCGCCCGATTACAACGGTATGCGTACGTTTCCCCAAGTCCGTTCTAGTTATTCGTTTCGAGCATCAGAACTGCGAAAATTTTGAGTTTCTCAAGCGTTTCTTACCTCCAAACTGCCATATCTCGCGAACGGATTGACCAATCCGCAAAATTTCTGTTGCATCTGAAAGTAGAAAGTCGCCCGATTACAACGGTATGCGTACTTTTCCCCTAGACCGTTCTAGTTATGCTTGTCGAGCATCAGAACTGCGAAAATTTTGAGTTTCTCAAGCGTTTCTTACCTCCAAACTGCCAAATCTCGCGAACGGAATGACCAATCCGCAAAATTTCTGTTGCATCTGAAAGTAGAAACTCGCCCGATTACAACGGTATGCGTACTTTTCCCCTAGGCCGTTCTGGTTATTCGTTTCGAGTCAAGAACTGTGATAATTTTGAGTTTCTCGACCGTTTCTTGCCTCCAAACTGCCATATCTCGCGAAAGGATTGACCAATCCGCAAAATTTCTGTTGCATCTGAAAGTAGAAACTCGCCCGCTTACAACGGTATGCGTACTTTTCCCCTAGACCGTTCTAGTTATGCTTGTCGAGCATCAGAACTGCGAAAATTTTGTGTTTCTCAAGTGTTTCATACATCCAAACTGCCATATCTCGCGAACGGATTGACCAATCCGCAAAATTTCTGTTGCATCTGAAAGTAGAAACTCGCCCGATTACAACGGTAGGCGTACTTTTCCCGTAGGACGTTGTAGTTATTCGTTTCGAGCATGAGAACTGCGAATATTTTGGGTTTCTCAAGCGTTGCTTACCTCCAAACTGCCATATCTCGTGAACGGATTGACCAATCCGCAAAATTTCTGTTGCATCTGAAAGTAGAAACTCGCCCGATTACAACGGTAGGTGTAGTTTTCCCCTAGGCCGTTCTAGTTATTCGTTTCGAGCATCAGAACTGCGAAAATGTTGAGTTTCTCAAGCGTTTCTTACCTCCAAACTGCCATATCTCGCGAACGGATTGACCAATCCGCAAAATTTCTGTTGCATCTGAAAGTAGAAACTCGCCCAATTACAACGGTATGCGTACTTTTCCCCTAGGCCGTTCTGGTTATTCATTTCGAGTATCAGAACTGTGATAATTTTGAATTTCTCGACCGTTTCTTGCCTCCAAACTGCCATATCTCGCGAACGGATTGACCAATCCGCAAAATTTCTGTTGCATCTGAAAGTAGAAACTCGCCCGATTACAACGGTATGCGTACGTTTCCCCAAGTCCGTTCTAGTTATTCGTTTCGAGCATCAGAACTGCGAAAATTTTGAGTTTCTCAAGCGTTTCTTACCTCCAAACTGCCATATCTCGCGAACGGATTGACCAATCCGCAAAATTTCTGTTGCATCTGAAAGTAGAAAGTCGCCCGATTACAACGGTATGCGTACTTTTCCCCTAGACCGTTCTAGTTATGCTTGTCGAGCATCAGAACTGCGAAAATTTTGAGTTTCTCAAGCGTTTCTTACCTCCAAACTGCCATATCTCGCGAACGGATTGACTAATCCGCAAAATTTCTGTTGCATCTGAAAGTAGAAACTCGCCCGCTTACAACGGTATGCGTACTTTTCCCCTAGGCCGTTCTAGTTATTCGTTTCGAGCATCAGAACTGCGAAAATTTTGAGTTTCTCAAGCTTTTCTTACCTCCAAACTGCCATATCCCGCGAACGGATTGACCAATCCGCAAAATTTCTGTTGCATCTGAAAGTAGAAACTCGCCCGATTACAAGGGTATGCGTACGTTTCCCCAAGTCCGTTCTAGTTATTCGTTTCGAGCATCAGAACTGCGAAAATTTTGAGTTTCTCAAGCGTTTCTTACCTCCAAACTGCCATATCTCGCGAACGGATTGACCAATCCGCAAAATTTCTGTTGCATCTGAAAGTAGAAAGTCGCCCGATTACAACGGTATGCGTACTTTTCCCCTAGACCGTTCTAGTTATGCTTGTCGAGCATCAGAACTGCGAAAATTTTGAGTTTCTCAAGCGTTTCTTGCCTCCAAACTGCCATATCTCGCGAACGGATTGACCAATCCGCAAAATTTCTGTTGCATCTGAAAGTAGAAACTCGCCCGATTACAACGGTATGCGTACTTTTCCCCTAGGCCGTTCTGGTTATTCGTTTCGAGCATCAGAACTGCGAAAATTTTGTGTTTCTCAAGTGTTTCATACATCCAAACTGCCATATCTCGCGAACGGATTGACCAATCCGCAAAATTTCTGTTGCATCTGAAAGTAGAAACTCGCCCGATTACAACGGTATGCGTAAGTTTCCCCAAGTCCGTTCTAGTTATTCGTTTCGAGCATCAGAACTGCGAAAATTTTGAGTTTCTCAAGCGTTTCTTACCTCCAAACTGCCATATCTCGCGAACGGATTGACCAATCCGCAAAATTTCTGTTGCATCTGAAAGTAGAAACTCGCCCGATTACAACGGTATGCGTACTTTTACCCTAGGCCGTTCTAGTTAATCGTTTCGAGCATCAAAACTGCGAAAATTTTGAGTTTCTCAAGCGTTTCTTACTTCCAAACTGCCATATCTCGCGAACGGATTGACCAATCCGCAAAATTTCTGATGCATCTGAAAGTAGAAACTCGCCCGATTACAACGGTATGCGTACTTTTCCCCTAGGCCGTTCTGGTTATTCGTTTCGAGTATCAGAACTGTGATAATTTTGAATTTCTCGACCGTTTCTTGCCTCCAAACTGCCATATCTCGCGAACGGATTGACCAATCCGCAAAATTTCTGTTGCATCTGAAAGTAGAAACTCGCCCGATTACAACGGTATGCGTACGTTTCCCCAAGTCCGTTCTAGTTATTCGTTTCGAGCATCAGAACTGCGAAAATTTTGAGTTTCTCAAGCGTTTCTTACCTACAAACTGCCATATCTCGCGAACGGATTGACCAATCCGCAAAATTTCTGTTGCATCTGAAAGTAGAAAGTCGCCCGATTACAACGGTATGCGTACTTTTCCCCTAGACCGTTCTAGTTATGCTTGTCGAGCATCAGAACTGCGAAAATTTTGAGTTTCTCAAGCGTTTCTTACCTCCAAACTGCCAAATCTCGCGAACGGAATGACCAATCCGCAAAATTTCTGTTGCATCTGAAAGTAGAAACTCGCCCGATTACAACGGTATGCGTACTTTTCCCCTAGGCCGTTCTGGTTATTCGTTTCGAGTCAAGAACTGTGATAATTTTGAGTTTCTCGACCGTTTCTTGCCTCCAAACTGCCATATCTCGCGAAAGGATTGACCAATCCGCAAAATTTCTGTTGCATCTGAAAGTAGAAACTCGCCCGATTACAACGGTATGCGTACTTTTCCCCTAGGCCGCCCTAGTTATTCGTTTCGAGCATCAGAACTGCGAAAATTTTGTGTTTCTCAAGTGTTTCATACATCCAAACTGCCATATCTCGCGAACGGATTGACCAATCCGCAAAATTTCTGTTGCATCTGAAAGTAGAAACTCGCCCGCTTACAACGGTATGCGTACTTTTCCCCTAGGCCGTTCTAGTTATTCGTTTCGAGCATCAGAACTGCGAAAATGTTGAGTTTCTCAAGCGCTTCTTACCTACAAACTGCCATATCTCGCGAACGGATTGACCAATCCGCAAAATTTCTGTTGCATCTGAAAGTAGAAACTCGCCCGATTACAGCTGTATGCGTACTTTTCCCCTAGACCGTTCTAGTTATGCTTGTCGAGCATCAGAACTGCGAAAATTTTGGGTTTCTCAAGCGTTTCTTACTTCCAAACTGCCATATCTCGCGAACGGATTGACCAATCCGCAAAATTTCTGTTGCATCTGAAAGTAGAAACTCGCCCGATTACAACGGTATGCGTACTTTTCCCGTAGGACGTTGTAGTTATTCGTTTCGAGCATGAGAACTGCGAATATTTTGGGTTTCTCAAGCGTTGCTTACCTCCAAACTGCCATATCTCGTGAACGGATTGACCAATCCGCAAAATTTCTGTTGCATCTGAAAGTAGAAACTCGCCCGATTACAACGGTAGGTGTAGTTTTCCCCTAGGCCGTTCTAGTTATTCGTTTCGAGCATCAGAACTGCGAAAATGTTGAGTTTCTCAAGCGTTTCTTACCTCCAAACTGCCATATCTCGCGAACGGATTGACCAATCCGCAAAATTTCTGTTGCATCTGAAAGTAGAAACTCGCCCAATTACAACGGTATGCGTACTTTTCCCCTAGGCCGTTCTGGTTATTCGTTTCGAGTATCAGAACTGTGATAATTTTGAATTTCTCGACCGTTTCTTGCCTCCAAACTGCCATATCTCGCGAACGGATTGACCAATACGCAAAATTTCTGTTGCATCTGAAAGTAGAAACTCGCCCGATTACAACGGTATGCGTACGTTTCCCCAAGTCCGTTCTAGTTATTCGTTTCGAGCATCAGAACTGCGAAAATTTTGAGTTTCTCAAGCGTTTCTTACCTCCAAACTGCCATATCTCGCGAACGGATTGACCAATCCGCAAAATTTCTGTTGCATCTGAAAGTAGAAAGTCGCCCGATTACAACGGTATGCGTACTTTTCCCCTAGACCGTTCTAGTTATGCTTGTCGAGCATCAGAACTGCGAAAATTTTGAGTTTCTCAAGCGTTTCTTACCTCCAAACTGCCATATCTCGCGAACGGATTGACTAATCCGCAAAATTTCTGTTGCATCTGAAAGTAGAAACTCGCCCGCTTACAACGGTATGCGTACTTTTCCCCTAGGCCGTTCTAGTTATTCGTTTCGAGCATCAGAACTGCGAAAATTTTGAGTTTCTCAAGCTTTTCTTACCTCCAAACTGCCATATCCCGCGAACGGATTGACCAATCCGCAAAATTTCTGTTGCATCTGAAAGTAGAAACTCGCCCGATTACAACGGTATGCGTACGTTTCCCCAAGTCCGTTCTAGTTATTCGTTTCGAGCATCAGAACTGCGAAAATTTTGAGTTTCTCAAGCGTTTCTTACCTCCAAACTGCCATATCTCGCGAACGGATTGACCAATCCGCAAAATTTCTGTTGCATCTGAAAGTAGAAAGTCGCCCGATTACAACGGTATGCGTACTTTTCCCCTAGACCGTTCTAGTTATGCTTGTCGAGCATCAGAACTGCGAAAATTTTGAGTTTCTCAAGCGTTTCTTGCCTCCAAACTGCCATATCTCGCGAACGGATTGACCAATCCGCAAAACTTCTGTTGCATCTGAAAGTAGAAACTCGCCCGATTACAACGGTATGCGTACTTTTCCCCTAGGCCGTTCTGGTTATTCGTTTCGAGCATCAGAACTGCGAAAATTTTGTGTTTCTCAAGTGTTTCATACATCCAAACTGCCATATCTCGCGAACGGATTGACCAATCCGCAAAATTTCTGTTGCATCTGAAAGTAGAAACTCGCCCGCTTACAACGGTATGCGTACTTTTCCCCTAGGCCGTTCTGGTTATTCGTTTCGAGCATCAGAACTGCGAAAATTTTGTGTTTCTCAAGTGTTTCATACAACCAAACTGCCATATCTCGCGAACGGATTGACCAATCCGCAAAATTTCTGTTGCATCTGAAAGTAGAAACTCGCCCGCTTACAACGGTATGCGTACTTTTCCCCTAGGCCGTTCTAGTTATTCGTTTCGAGCATCAGAACTGCGAAAATGTTGAGTTTCTCAAGCGCTTCTTACCTACAAACTGCCATATCTCGCGAACGGATTGACCAATCCGCAAAATTTCTGTTGCATCTGAAAGTAGAAACTCGCCCGATTACAGCTGTATGCGTACTTTTCCCCTAGACCGTTCTAGTTATGCTTGTCGAGCATCAGAACTGCGAAAATTTTGGGTTTCTCAAGCGTTTCTTACTTCCAAACTGCCATATCTCGCGAACGGATTGACCAATCCGCAAAATTTCTGTTGCATCTGAAAGTAGAAACTCGCCCGATTACAACGGTATGCGTACTTTTCCCGTAGGACGTTGTAGTTATTCGTTTCGAGCATGAGAACTGCGAATATTTTGGGTTTCTCAAGCGTTGCTTACCTCCAAACTGCCATATCTCGTGAACGGATTGACCAATCCGCAAAATTTCTGTTGCATCTGAAAGTAGAAACTCGCCCGATTACAACGGTAGGTGTAGTTTTCCCCTAGGCCGTTCTAGTTATTCGTTTCGAGCATCAGAACTGCGAAAATGTTGAGTTTCTCAAGCGTTTCTTACCTCCAAACTGCCATATCTCGCGAACGGATTGACCAATCCGCAAAATTTCTGTTGCATCTGAAAGTAGAAACTCGCCCAATTACAACGGTATGCGTACTTTTCCCCTAGGCCGTTCTGGTTATTCGTTTCGAGTATCAGAACTGTGATAATTTTGAATTTCTCGACCGTTTCTTGCCTCCAAACTGCCATATCTCGCGAACGGATTGACCAATCCGCAAAATTTCTGTTGCATCTGAAAGTAGAAACCCGCCCGATTACAACGGTATGCGTACGTTTCCCCAAGTCCGTTCTAGTTATTCGTTTCGAGCATCAGAACTGCGAAAATTTTGAGTTTCTCAAGCGTTTCTTACCTCCAAACTGCCATATCTCGCGAACGGATTGACCAATCCGCAAAATTTCTGTTGCATCTGAAAGTAGAAAGTCGCCCGATTACAACGGTATGTGTACTTTTCCCCTAGACCGTTCTAGTTATGCTTGTCGAGCATCAGAACTGCGAAAATTTTGAGTTTCTCAAGCGTTTCTTACCTCCAAACTGCCATATCTCGCGAACGGATTGACTAATCCGCAAAATTTCTGTTGCATCTGAAAGTAGAAACTCGCCCGCTTACAACGGTATGCGTACTTTTCCCCTAGGCCGTTCTAGTTATTCGTTTCGAGCATCAGAACTGCGAAAATTTTGAGTTTCTCAAATTTTTCTTACCTCCAAACTGCCATATCTCGCGAACGGATTGACCAATCCGCAAAATTTCTGATGCATCTGAAAGTAGAAACTCGCCCGATTACAACGGTATGCGTACTTTTCCCCTAGGCCGTTCTGGTTATTCGTTTCGAGTCAAGAACTGTGATAATTTTGAGTTTCTCGACCGTTTCTTGCCTCCAAACTGCCATATCTCGCGAACGGATTGACCAATCCGCAAAATTTCTGTTGCATCTGAAAGTAGAAACTCGCCCGATTACAACGGTATGCGTACGTTTCCCCAAGTCCGTTCTAGTTATTCGTTTCGAGCATCAGAACTGCGAAAATTTTGAGTTTCTCAAGCGTTTCTTACCTCCAAACTGCCATATCTCGCGAACGGATTGACCAATCCGCAAAATTTCTGTTGCATCTGAAAGTAGAAACTCGCCCGATTACAACGGTATGCGTACTTTTACCCTAGGCCGTTCTAGTTAATCGTTTCGAGCATCAAAACTGCGAAAATTTTGAGTTTCTCAAGCGTTTCTTACTTCCAAACTGCCATATCTCGCGAACGGATTGACCAATCCGCAAAATTTCTGATGCATCTGAAAGTAGAAACTCGCCCGATTACAACGGTATGCGTACTTTTCCCCTAGGCCGTTCTGGTTATTCGTTTCGAGTATCAGAACTGATAATTTTGAATTTCTCGACCGTTTCTTGCCTCCAAACTGCCATATCTCGCGAACGGATTGACCAATCCGCAAAATTTCTGTTGCATCTGAAAGTAGAAACTCGCCCGATTACAACGGTATGCGTACGTTTCCCCAAGTCCGTTCTAGTTATTCGTTTCGAGCATCAGAACTGCGAAAATTTTGAGTTTCTCAAGCGTTTCTTACCTCCAAACTGCCATATCTCGCGAACGGATTGACCAATCCGCAAAATTTATGTTGCATCTGAAAGTAGAAAGTCGCCCGATTACAACGGTATGCGTACTTTTCCCCTAGACCGTTCTAGTTATGCTTGTCGAGCATCAGAACTGCGAAAATTTTGAGTTTCTCAAGCGTTTCTTACCTCCAAACTGCCATATCTCGCGAACGGATTGACCAATCCGCAAAATTTCTGTTGCATCTGAAAGTAGAAAGTCGCCCGATTACAACGGTATGCGTACTTTTCCCCTAGACCGTTCTAGTTATGCTTGTCGAGCATCAGAACTGCGAAAATTTTGAGTTTCTCAAGCGTTTCTTACCTCCAAACTGCCATATCTCGCGAACGGAATGACTAATCCGCAAAATTTCTGTTGCATCTGAAAGTAGAAACTCGCCCGATTACAACGGTATGCGTACTTTTCCCCTAGGCCGTTCTAGTTATTCGTTTCGAGCATCAGAACTGCGAAAATTTTGAGTTTCTCAAGCGTTTCTTACCTACAAACTGCCATATCTCGCGAACGGATTGACCAATCCGCAAAATTTCTGTTGCATCTGAAAGTAGAAACTCGCCCGATTACAACGGTATGCGTACTTCTCCCCTAGTCCGTTCTAGTTATTCGTTTCGAGCATCAGAACTGCGAAAATTTTGAGTTTCTCAAGCGTTTCTTACCTCCAAACTGCCATATCTCGCGAACGGTTTGACCAATCCGCAAAATTTCTGTTGCATCTGAAAGTAGAAACTCGCCCGATTACAACGGTATGCGTACTTTTCCCCTAGGCCGTTCTAGTTATTCGTTTCGAGCATCAGAACTGCGAAAATGTTGAGTTTCTCAAGCGTTTCTTACCTACAAACTGCCATATCTCGCGAACGGATTGACCAATCCGCAAAATTTCTGTTGCATCTGAAAGTAGAAACTCGCCCGATTACAACGGTATGCGTACTTTTCCCCTAGGCCGTTCTAGTTATTCGCTTCGAGCATCAGAACTGCGAAAATGTTGAGTTTCTCAAGCGTTTCTTACCTACAAACTGCCATATCTCGCGAACGGATTAACCAATCCGCAAAATTTCTGTTGCATCTGAAAGTAGAAACTCGCCCGATAACAACGGTATGCGTACTTTTCCCCTAGGCCGTTCTAGTTATTCGTTTCGAGCATCAGAACTGCGAAAATTTTGAGTTTCTCAAGCGTTTCTTACCTCCAAACTGCCATATCTCGCGAACGGATTGACCAATCCGCAAAATTTCTGTTGCATCTGAAAGTAGAAACTCGCCCGATTACAACGGTATGCGTACTTTTCCCCTAGGCCGCTCTAGTTACTCGTTTCGAGCATCAGAACTGTGAAAATTTTGAGTTTCTCAACCGTTTCTTACCTCCAAACTGCCATATCTCGCGAACGGATTGACCAATCCGCAAAATTTCTGTTGCATCTGAAAGTAGAAAGTCGCCCGATTACAACGGTATGCGTACTTTTCCCCTAGACCGCTCTAGTTATGCTTGTCGAGCATCAGAACTGCGAAAATTTTGAGTTTCTCTAGCGTTTCTTACCTCCAAACTGCCATATCTCGCGAACGGATTGACCAACCCGCAAAATTTCTGTTGCATCTGAAAGTAGAAACTCGCCCGATTACAACGGTATGCGTACTTTTCCCCTAGGCCGTTCTAGTTATTCGTTTCGAGCATCAGAAATGCGAAAATTTTGAGTTTCTCAAGCGTTTCTTACCTCCAAACTGCCATATCTCGCGAACGGATTGACCAATCCGCAAAATTTCTGTTGCATGTGAAAGTAGAAACTCGCCCGATTACAACAGTATGCGTACTTTTCCCCTAGTCCGTTCTAGTTATTCGTTCCGAGCATCAGAACTGCGAAAATTTTGAGTTTCTCAAGCGTTTCTTACTTCCAAACTGCCATATCTCGCGAACGGATTGACCAATCCGCAAAATTTCTAATGCATCTGAAAGTAGAAACTCGCCCGCTTACAACGGTATGCGTACTTTTCCCCTAGGCCGTTCTAGTTATTCGTTTCGAGCATCAGAACTGCGAAAATGTTGAGTTTCTCAAGCGCTTCTTACCTACAAACTGCCATATCTCGCGAACGGATTGACCAATCCGCAAAATTTCTGTTGCATCTGAAAGTAGAAACTCGCCCGATTACAACGGTATGCGTACTTTTACCCTAGGCCGTTCTAGTTAATCGTTTCGAGCATCAGAACTGCGAAAATTTTGAGTTTCTCAAGCGTTTCTTACTTCCAAACTGCCATATCTCGCGAACGGATTGACCAATCCGCAAAATTTCTGATGCATCTGAAAGTAGAAACTCGCCCGATTACAACGGTATGCGTACTTTTCCCCTAGGCCGCCCTAGTTATTCGTTTCGAGCATCAGAACTGCGAAAATTTTGTGTTTCTCAAGTGTTTCATACATCCAAACTGCCATATCTCGCGAACGGATTGACCAATCCGCAAAATTTCTGTTGCATCTGAAAGTAGAAACTCGCCCGCTTACAACGGTATGCGTACTTTTCCCCTAGGCCGTTCTAGTTATTCGTTTCGAGCATCAGAACTGCGAAAATGTTGAGTTTCTCAAGCGTTTCTTACCTACAAACTGCCATATCTCGCGAACGGATTGACCAATCCGCAAAATTTCTGTTGCATCTGAAAGTAGAAACTCGCCCGATTGCAGCGGTATGCGTACTTTTCCCCTAGACCGTTCTAGTTATGCGTGTCGAGCATCAGAACTGCGAAAATTTTGAGTTTCTCAAGCGTTTCTTACTTCCAAACTGCCATATCTCGCGAACGGATTGACCAATCCGCAAAATTTCTGTTGCATCTGAAAGTAGAAACTCGCCCGATTACAACGGTAGGTGTAGTTTTCCCCTAGGCCGTTCTAGTTATTCGTTTCGAGCATCAGAACTGCGAAAATGTTGAGTTTCTCAAGCGTTTCTTACCTCCAAACTGCCATATCTCGCGAACGGATTGACCAATCCGCAAAATTTCTGTTGCATCTGAAAGTAGAAACTCGCCCGATTACAACGGTATGCGTACTTTTCCCCTAGGCCGTTCTGGTTATTCGTTTCGAGTATCAGAACTGTGATAATTTTGAATTTCTCGTCCGTTTCTTGCCTCCAAACTGCCATATCTCGCGAACGGATTGACCAATCCGCAAAATTTCTGTTGCATCTGAAAGTAGAAACTCGCCCGATTACAAAGGTATGCGTACGTTTCCCCAAGTCCGTTCTAGTTATTCGTTTCGAGCATCAGAACTGCGAAAATTTTGAGATTCTCAAGCGTTTCTTACCTCCAAACTGCCATATCTCGCGAAAGGAATGACCAATCCGCAAAATTTCTGTTGCATCTGAAAGTAGAAACTCGCCCGATTACAACGGTATGCGTACTTCTCCCCTAGTCCGTTCTAGTTATTCGTTTCGAGCATCAGAACTGCGAAAATTTTGAGTTTCTCAAGCGTTTCTTACCTCCAAACTGCCATATCTCGCGAACGGTTTGACCAATCCGCAAAATTTCTGTTGCATCTGAAAGTAGAAACACGCCCGATTACAACGGTATGCGTACTTTTCCCCTAGGCCGTTCTAGTTATTCGCTTCGAGCATCAGAACTGCGAAAATGTTGAGTTTCTCAAGCGTTTCTTACCTACAAACTGCCATATCTCGCGAACGGATTGACCAATCCGCAAAATTTCTGTTGCATCTGAAAGTAGAAACTCGCCCGATAACAACGGTATGCGTACTTTTCCCCTAGGCCGTTCTAGTTATTCGTTTCGAGCATCAGAACTGCGAAAATTTTGAGTTTCTCAAGCGTTTCTTACCTCCAAACTGCCATATCTCGCGAACGGATTGACCAATCCGCAAAATTTCTGTTGCATCTGAAAGTAGAAACTCGCCCGATTACAACGGTATGCGTACTTTTCCCCTAGGCCGCTCTAGTTACTCGTTTCGAGCATCAGAACTGTGAAAATTTTGAGTTTCTCAACCGTTTCTTACCTCCAAACTGCCATATCTCGCGAACGGATTGACCAATCCGCAAAATTTCTGTTGCATCTGAAAGTAGAAAGTCGCCCGATTACAACGGTATGCGTACTTTTCCCCTAGACCGCTCTAGTTATGCTTGTCGAGCATCAGAACTGCGAAAATTTTGAGTTTCTCTAGCGTTTCTTACCTCCAAACTGCCATATCTCGCGAACGGATTGACCAATCCGCAAAATTTCTGTTGCATCTGAAAGTAGAAACTCGCCCGATTACAACGGTATGCGTACTTTTCCCCTAGGCCGTTCTAGTTATTCGTTTCGAGCATCAGAACTGCGAAAATTTTGAGTTTCTCAAGCGTTTCTTACCTCCAAACTGCCATATCTCGCGAACGGATTGACCAATCCGCAAAATTTCTGTTGCATCTGAAAGTACAAACTCGCCCGATTACAACGGTATGCGTACTTTTCCCCTAGGCCGTTCTAGTTATTCGTTCCGAGCATCAGAACTGCGAAAATTTTGAGTTTCTCAAGCGTTTCTTACTTCCAAACTGCCATATCTCGCGAACGGATTGACCAATCCGCAAAATTTCTAATGCATCTGAAAGTAGAAACTCGCCCGCTTACAACGGTATGCGTACTTTTCCCCTAGGCCGTTCTAGTTATTCGTTTCGAGCATCAGAACTGCGAAAATGTTGAGTTTCTCAAGCGCTTCTTACCTACAAACTGCCATATCTCGCGAACGGATTGACCAATCCGCAAAATTTCTGTTGCATCTGAAAGTAGAAACTCGCCCGATTACAACGGTATGCGTACTTTTACCCTAGGCCGTTCTAGTTAATCGTTTCGAGCATCAGAACTGCGAAAATTTTGAGTTTCTCAAGCGTTTCTTACTTCCAAACTGCCATATCTCGCGAACGGATTGACCAATCCGCAAAATTTCTGATGCATCTGAAAGTAGAAACTCGCCCGATTACAACGGTATGCGTACTTTTCCCCTAGGCCGCCCTAGTTATTCGTTTCGAGCATCAGAACTGCGAAAATTTTGTGTTTCTCAAGTGTTTCATACATCCAAACTGCCATATCTCGCGAACGGATTGACCAATCCGCAAAATTTCTGTTGCATCTGAAAGTAGAAACTCGCCCGCTTACAACGGTATGCGTACTTTTCCCCTAGGCCGTTCTAGTTATTCGTTTCGAGCATCAGAACTGCGAAAATGTTGAGTTTCTCAAGCGTTTCTTACCTACAAACTGCCATATCTCGCGAACGGATTGACCAATCCGCAAAATTTCTGTTGCATCTGAAAGTAGAAACTCGCCCGATTGCAGCGGTATGCGTACTTTTCCCCTAGACCGTTCTAGTTATGCTTGTCGAGCATCAGAACTGCGAAAATTTTGAGTTTCTCAAGCGTTTCTTACTTCCAAACTGCCATATCTCGCGAACGGATTGACCAATCCGCAAAATTTCTGTTGCATCTGAAAGTAGAAACTCGCCCGATTACAACGGTAGGTGTAGTTTTCCCCTAGGCCGTTCTAGTTATTCGTTTCGAGCATCAGAACTGCGAAAATGTTGAGTTTCTCAAGCGTTTCTTACCTCCAAACTGCCATATCTCGCGAACGGATTGACCAATCCGCAAAATTTCTGTTGCATCTGAAAGTAGAAACTCGCCCGATTACAACGGTATGCGTACTTTTCCCCTAGGCCGTTCTGGTTATTCGTTTCGAGTATCAGAACTGTGATAATTTTGAATTTCTCGTCCGTTTCTTGCCTCCAAACTGCCATATCTCGCGAACGGATTGACCAATCCGCAAAATTTCTGTTGCATCTGAAAGTAGAAACTCGCCCGATTACAACGGTATGCGTACGTTTCCCCAAGTCCGTTCTAGTTATTCGTTTCGAGCATCAGAACTGCGAAAATTTTGAGATTCTCAAGCGTTTCTTACCTCCAAACTGCCATATCTCGCGAAAGGAATGACCAATCCGCAAAATTTCTGTTGCATCTGAAAGTAGAAACTCGCCCGATTACAACGGTATGCGTACTTCTCCCCTAGTCCGTTCTAGTTATTCGTTTCGAGCATCAGAACTGCGAAAATTTTGAGTTTCTCAAGCGTTTCTTACCTCCAAACTGCCATATCTCGCGAACGGTTTGACCAATCCGCACAATTTCTGTTGCATCTGAAAGTAGAAACTCGCCCGATTACAACGGTATGCGTACTTTTCCCCTAGGCCGTTCTAGTTATTCGTTTCGAGCATCAGAACTGCGAAAATGTTGAGTTTCTCAAGCGTTTCTTACCTACAAACTGCCATATCTCGCGAACGGATTGACCAATCCGCAAAATTTCTGTTGCATCTGAAAGTAGAAACTCGCCCGATAACAACGGTATGCGTACTTTTCCCCTAGGCCGTTCTAGTTATTCGTTTCGAGCATCAGAACTGCGAAAATTTTGAGTTTCTCAAGCGTTTCTTACCTCCAAACTGCCATATCTCGCGAACGGATTGACCAATCCGCAAAATTTCTGTTGCATCTGAAAGTAGAAACTCGCCCGATTACAACGGTATGCGTACTTTTCCCCTAGGCCGCTCTAGTTATTCGTTTCGAGCATCAGAACTGTGAAAATTTTGAGTTTCTCAACCGTTTCTTACCTCCAAACTGCCATATCTCGCGAACGGATTGACCAATCCGCAAAATTTCTGTTGCATCTGAAAGTAGAAAGTCGCCCGATTACAACGGTATGCGTACTTTTCCCCTAGACCGCTCTAGTTATGCTTGTCGAGCATCAGAACTGCGAAAATTTTGAGTTTCTCAAGCGTTTCTTACCTCCAAACTGCCATATCTCGCGAACGGATTGACCAATCCGCAAAATTTCTGTTGCATCTGAAAGTAGAAACTCGCCCGATTACAACGGTATGCGTACTTTTCCCCTAGGCCGTTCTAGTTATTCGTTTCGAGCATCAGAACTGCGAAAATTTTGAGTTTCTCAAGCGTTTCTTACCTCCAAACTGCCATATCTCGCGAACGGATTGACCAATCCGCAAAATTTCTGTTGCATCTGAAAGTACAAACTCGCCCGATTACAACGGTATGCGTACTTTTCCCCTAGGCCGTTCTAGTTATTCGTTCCGAGCATCAGAACTGCGAAAATTTTGAGTTTCTCAAGCGTTTCTTACTTCCAAACTGCCATATCTCGCGAACGGATTGACCAATCCGCAAAATTTCTAATGCATCTGAAAGTAGAAACTCGCCCGCTTACAACGGTATGCGTACTTTTCCCCTAGGCCGTTCTAGTTATTCGTTTCGAGCATCAGAACTGCGAAAATGTTGAGTTTCTCAAGCGCTTCTTACATACAAACTGCCATATCTCGCGAACGGATTGACCAATCCGCAAAATTTCTGTTGCATCTGAAAGTAGAAACTCGCCCGATTACAACGGTATGCGTACTTTTACCCTAGGCCGTTCTAGTTAATCGTTTCGAGCATCAGAACTGCGAAAATTTTGAGTTTCTCAAGCGTTTCGTACTTCCAAACTGCCATATCTCGCGAACGGATTGACCAATCCGCAAAATTTCTGATGCATCTGAAAGTAGAAACTCGCCCGATTACAACGGTATGCGTACTTTTCCCCTAGGCCGCCCTAGTTATTCGTTTCGAGCATCAGAACTGCGAAAATTTTGTGTTTCTCAAGTGTTTCATACATCCAAACTGCCATATCTCGCGAACGGATTGACCAATCCGAAAAATTTCTGTTGCATCTGAAAGTAGAAACTCGCCCGCTTACAACGGTATGCGTACTTTTCCCCTAGGCCGTTCTAGTTATTCGTTTCGAGCATCAGAACTGCGAAAATGTTGAGTTTCTCAAGCGTTTCTTACCTACAAACTGCCATATCTCGCGAACGGATTGACCAATCCGCAAAATTTCTGTTGCATCTGAAAGTAGAAACTCGCCCGATTACAACGGTAGGTGTAGTTTTCCCCTAGGCCGTTCTAGTTATTCGTTTCGAGCATCAGAACTGCGAAAATGTTGAGTTTCTCAAGCGTTTCTTACCTCCAAACTGCCAAATCTCGCGAACGGAATGACCAATCCGCAAAATTTCTGTTGCATCTGAAAGTAGAAACTCGCCCGATTACAACGGTATGCGTACTTTTCCCCTAGGCCGTTCTGGTTATTCGTTTCGAGCATCAGAACTGCGAAAATTTTGAGTTTCTCAAGCGTTTCTTACTTCCAAACTGCCATATCTCGCGAACTGATTGACCAATCCGCAAAATTTCTGTTGCATCTGAAAGTAGAAACTCGCCCGATTACAACGGTATGCGTACTTTTCCCCTAGGCCGTTCTGGTTATTCGTTTCGAGCATCAGAACTGTGAAAATTTTGAGTTTCTCAACCGTTTCTTACCTCCAAACTGCCATATCTCGCGAACGAATTGACCAATCCGCAAAATTTCTGTTGCATCTGAAAGTTGAAAGTCGCCCGATTACAACGGTATGCGTACTTTTCCCCTAGACCGTTCTAGTTATGCTTGTCGAGCATCAGAACTGCGAAAATTTTGAGTTTCTCAAGCGTTTCTTACCTCCAAACTGCCATATTTCGCGAACGGATTGACTAATCCGCAAAATTTCTGTTGCACCTGAAAGTAGAAACTCGCCCGCTTACAACGGTATGCGTACTTTTCCCCTAGGCCGTTCTAGTTATTCGTTTCGAGCATCAGAACTGCGAAAATTTTGAGTTTCTCAAGCGTTTCTTACCTCCAAACTGCCATATCTCGCGAACGGATTGACCAATCCGCAAATTTCTGTTGCATCTGAAAGTAGAAACTCGCCCGATTACAGCGGTATGCGTACTTTTCCCCTAGACCGTTCTAGTTATGCTTGTCGAGCATCAGAACTGCGAAAATTTTGAGTTTCTCAAGCGTTTCTTACCTCCAAACTGCCATATCTCGCGAACGGATTGACCAATCCGCAAAATTTCTGTTGCATCTGAAAGTAGAAACTCGCCCGATTACAACGGTATGCGTACTTTTCCCCTAGGCCGTTCTAGTTATTCGTTTCGAGCATCAGAACTGCGAAAATGTTGAGTTTCTCAAGCGTTTCTTACCTACAAACTGCCATATCTCGCGAACGGATTGACCAATCCGCAAAATTTCTGTTGCATCTGAAAGTAGAAACTCGCCCGATTGCAGCGGTATGCGTACTTTTCCCTAGACCGTTCTAGTTATGCTTGTCGAGCATCAGAACTGCGAAAATTTTGAGTTTCTCAAGCGTTTCTTACTTCCAAACTGCCATATCTCGCGAACGGATTGACCAATCCGCAAAATTTCTGTTGCATCTGAAAGTAGAAACTCGCCCGATTACAACGGTAGGTGTAGTTTTCCCCTAGGCCGTTCTAGTTATTCGTTTCGAGCATCAGAACTGCGAAAATGTTGAGTTTCTCAAGCGTTTCTTACCTCCAAACTGCCATATCTCGCGAACGGATTGACCAATCCGCAAAATTTCTGTTGCATCTGAAAGTAGAAACTCGCCCGATTACAACGGTATGCGTACTTTTCCCCTAGGCCGTTCTGGTTATTCGTTTCGAGTATCAGAACTGTGATAATTTTGAATTTCTCGTCCGTTTCTTGCCTCCAAACTGCCATATCTCGCGAACGGATTGACCAATCCGCAAAATTTCTGTTGCATCTGAAAGTAGAAACTCGCCCGATTACAACGGTATGCGTACGTTTCCCCAAGTCCGTTCTAGTTATTCGTTTCGAGCATCAGAACTGCGAAAATTTTGAGTTTCTCAAGCGTTTCTTACCTCCAAACTGCCATATCTCGCGAACGGATTGACCAATCCGCAAAATTTCTCTTGCATCTGAAAGTAGAAACTCGCCCGATTACAACGGTATGCGTAGTTTTCCCCTAGGCCGTTCTAGTTATTCGTTTCGAGCATCAGAACTGCGAAAATGTTGAGTTTCTCAAGCGTTTCCTACCTACAAACTGCCATATCTCGCGAACGGATTGACCAATCCGCAAAATTTCTGTTGCATCTGAAAGTAGAAACTCGCCCGATTACAGCGGTATGCGTACTTTTCCCCTAGACCGTTCTAGTTATGCTTGTCGAGCATCGGAACTGCGAAAATTTTGAGTTTCTCAAGCGTTTCTTACTTCCAAACTGCCATATCTCGCGAACGGATTGACCAATCCGCAAAATTTCTGTTGCATCTGAAAGTAGAAACTCGACCGATTACAACGGTAGGTGTAGTTTTCCCCTAGGCCGTTCTAGTTATTCGTTTCGAGCATCAGAACTGCGAAAATTTTGAGTTTCTCAAGCGTTTCTTACCTCCAAACTGCCATATCTCGCGAACGGATTGACCAATCCGCAAAATTTCTGTTGCATCTGAAAGTAGAAACTCGCCCGATTACAACGGTATGCGTACTTTTCCCCTAGGCCGTTCTGGTTATTCGTTTCGAGTCAAGAACTGCGATAATTTTGAGTTTCTCGACCGTTTCTTGCTTCCAAACTGCCATATCTCGCGAACGGATTGACCAATCCGCAAAATTTCTGTTGCATCTGAAAGTAGAAACTCGCCCGATTACAACGGTATGCGTACTTTTACCCTAGGCCGTTCTAGTTAATCGTTTCGAGCATCAGAACTGCGAAAATTTTGAGTTTCTCAAGCGTTTCTTACTTCCAAACTGCCATATCTCGCGAACGGATTGACCAAACCGCAAAATTTCTGTTGCATCTGAAAGTAGAAACTCGCCCGCTTACAACGGTATGCGTACTTTTCCCCTAGGCCGTTCTAGTTATTCGTTTCGAGCATCAGAACTGCGAAAATGTTGAGTTTCTCAAGCGTTTCTTACCTACAAACTGCCATATCTCGCGAACGGATTGACCAATCCGCAAAATTTCTGTTGCATCTGAAAGTAGAAACTCGCCCGATTGCAGCGGTATGCGTACTTTTCCCCTAGACCGTTCTAGTTATGCTTGTCGAGCATCAGAACTGCGAAAATTTTGAGTTTCTCAAGCGTTTCTTACTTCCAAACTGCCATATCTCGCGAACGGATTGACCAATCCGCAAAATTTCTGTTGCATCTGAAAGTAGAAACTCGCCCGATTACAACGGTAGGTGTAGTTTTCCCCTAGGCCGTTCTAGTTATTCGTTTCGAGCATCAGAACTGCGAAAATGTTGAGTTTCTCAAGCGTTTCTTACCTCCAAACTGCCATATCTCGCGAACGGATTGACCAATCCGCAAAATTTCTGTTGCATCTGAAAGTAGAAACTCGCCCGATTACAACGGTATGCGTACTTTTCCCCTAGGCCGTTCTGGTTATTCGTTTCGAGTATCAGAACTGTGATAATTTTGAATTTCTCGTCCGTTTCTTGCCTCCAAACTGCCATATCTCGCGAACGGATTGACCAATCCGCAAAATTTCTGTTGCATCTGAAAGTAGAAACTCGCCCGATTACAACGGTATGCGTACGTTTCCCCAAGTCCGTTCTAGTTATTCGTTTCGAGCATCAGAACTGCGAAAATTTTGAGTTTCTCAAGCGTTTCTTACCTCCAAACTGCCATATCTCGCGAACGGATTGACCAATCCGCAAAATTTCTCTTGCATCTGAAAGTAGAAACTCGCCCGATTACAACGGTATGCGTAGTTTTCCCCTAGGCCGTTCTAGTTATTCGTTTCGAGCATCAGAACTGCGAAAATGTTGAGTTTCTCAAGCGTTTCCTACCTACAAACTGCCATATCTCGCGAACGGATTGACCAATCCGCAAAATTTCTGTTGCATCTGAAAGTAGAAACTCGCCCGATTACAGCGGTATGCGTACTTTTCCCCTAGACCGTTCTAGTTATGCTTGTCGAGCATCAGAACTGCGAAAATTTTGAGTTTCTCAAGCGTTTCTTACTTCCAAACTGCCATATCTCGCGAACGGATTGACCAATCCGCAAAATTTCTGTTGCATCTGAAAGTAGAAACTCGACCGATTACAACGGTAGGTGTAGTTTTCCCCTAGGCCGTTCTAGTTATTCGTTTCGAGCATCAGAACTGCGAAAATTTTGAGTTTCTCAAGCGTTTCTTACCTCCAAACTGCCATATCTCGCGAACGGATTGACCAATCCGCAAAATTTCTGTTGCATCTGAAAGTAGAAACTCGCCCGATTACAACGGTATGCGTACTTTTCCCCTAGGCCGTTCTGGTTATTCGTTTCGAGTCAAGAACTGCGATAATTTTGAGTTTCTCGACCATTTCTTGCCTCCAAACTGCCATATCTCGCGAACGGATTGACCAATCCGCAAAATTTCTGTTGCATCTGAAAGTAGAAACTCGCCCGATTACAACGGTTTGCGTACTTTTACCCTAGGCCGTTCTAGTTAATCTTTTCGAGCATCAGAACTGCGAAAATTTTGAGTTTCTCAAGCGTTTCTTACTTCCAAACTGCCATATCTCGCGAACGGATTGACCAATCCGCAAAATTTCTGATGCATCTGAAAGTAGAAACTCGCCCGATTACAACGGTATGCGTACTTTTCCCCTAGGCCGCCCTAGTTATTCGTTTCGAGCATCAGAACTGCGAAAATTTTGTGTTTCTCAAGTGTTTCATACATCCAAACAGCCATATCTCGCGAACGGATTGACCAATCCGCAAAATTTCTGTCGCATCTGAAAGTAGAAACTCGCCCGCTTACAACGGTATGCGTACTTTTCCCCTAGGCCGTTCTAGTTATTCGTTTCGAGCATCAGAACTGCGAAAATGTTGAGTTTCTCAAGCGCTTCTTACCTACAAACTGCCACATCTCGCGAACGGATTGACCAATCCGCAAAATTTCTGTTGCATCTGAAAGTAGAAACTCGCCCGATTACAGCTGTATGCGTACTTTTCCCCTAGACCGTTCTAGTTATGCTTGTCGAGCATCAGAACTGCGAAAATTTTGGGTTTCTCAAGCGTTTCTTACTTCCAAACTGCCATATCTCGCGAACGGATTGACCAATCCGCAAAATTTCTGTTGCATCTGAAAGTAGAAACTCGCCCGATTACAACGGTTTGCGTACTTTTCCCGTAGGCCGTTGTAATTATTCGTTTCGAGCATGAGAACTGCGAATATTTTGGGTTTCTCAAGCGTTGCTTACCTCCAAACTGCCATATCTCGTGAACGGATTGACCAATCCGCAAAATTTCTGTTGCATCTGAAAGTAGAAACTCGCCCGATTACAACGGTAGGTGTAGTTTTCCCCTAGGCCGTTCTAGTTATTCGTTTCGAGCATCAGAACTGCGAAAATGTTGAGTTTCTCAAGCGTTTCTTACCTCCAAACTGCCATATCTCGCGAACGGATTGACCAATCCGCAAAATTTCTGTTGCATCTGAAAGTAGAAACTCGCCCAATTACAACGGTATGCGTACTTTTCCCCTAGGCCGTTCTGGTTATTCGTTTCGAGTATCAGAACTGTGATAATTTTGAATTTCTCGACCGTTTCTTGCCTCCAAACTGCCATATCTCGCGAACGGATTGACCAATCCGCAAAATTTCTGTTGCATCTGAAAGTAGAAACTCGCCCGATTACAACGGTATGCGTACGTTTCCCCAAGTCCGTTCTAGTTATTCGTTTCGAGCATCAGAACTGCGAAAATTTTGAGTTTCTCAAGCGTTTCTTACATCCAAACTGCCATATCTCGCGAACGGATTGACCAATCCGCAAAATTTCTGTTGCATCTGAAAGTAGAAAGTCGCCCGATTACAACGGTATGCGTACTTTTCCCCTAGACCGTTCTAGTTATGCTTGTCGAGCATCAGAACTGCGAAAATTTTGAGATTCTCAAGCGTTTCTTACCTCCAAACTGCCATATCTCGCGAACGGATTGACCAATCCGCAAAATTTCTGTTGCATCTGAAAGTACAAACTCGCCCGATTACAACGGTATGCGTACTTTTCCCCTAGGCCGTTCTAGTTATTCGTTCCGAGCATCAGAACTGCGAAAATTTTGAGTTTCTCAAGCGTTTCTTACTTCCAAACTGCCATATCTCGCGATCAGATTGACCAATCCGCAAAATTTCTAATGCATCTGAAAGTAGAAACTCGCCCGATTACAACGGTGTGCGTACTTTTCCCCTAGGCCGTTCTAGTTATTCGTTTCGAGCATCAGAACTGCGAAAATGTTGAGTTTCTCAAGCGTTTCTTACCTACAAACTGCCATATCTCGCGAACGGATTGACCAATCCGCAAAATTTCTGTTGCATCTGAAAGTAGAAACTCGCCCGATAACAACGGTATGCGTACTTTTCCCCTAGGCCGTTCTAGTTATTCGTTTCGAGCATCAGAACTGCGAAAATTTTGAGTTTCTCAAGCGTTTCTTACCTCCAAACTGCCATATCTCGCGAACGGATTGACCAATCCGCAAAATTTCTGTTGCATCTGAAAGTAGAAACTCGCCCGATTACAACGGTATGCGTACTTTTCCCCTAGGCCGCTCTAGTTATTCGTTTCGAGCATCAGAACTGTGAAAATTTTGAGTTTCTCAACCGTTTCTTACCTCCAAACTGCCATATCTCGCGAACGGATTGACCAATCCGCAAAATTTCTGTTGCATCTGAAAGTAGAAAGTCGCCCGATTACAACGGTATGCGTACTTTTCCCCTAGACCGCTCTAGTTATGCATGTCGAGCATCAGAACTGCGAAAATTTTGAGTTTCTCAAGCGTTTCTTACCTCCAAACTGCCATATCTCGCGAACGGATTGACCAATCCGCAAAATTTCTGTTGCATCTGAAAGTAGAAACTCGCCCGATTACAACGGTATGCGTACTTTTCCCCTAGGCCGTTCTAGTTATTCGTTTCGAGCATCAGAACTGCGAAAATTTTGAGTTTCTCAAGCGTTTCTTACCTCCAAACTGCCATATCTCGCGAACGGATTGACCAATCCGCAAAATTTCTGTTGCATCTGAAAGTACAAACTCGCCCGATTACAACGGTATGCGTACTTTTCCCCTAGGCCGTTCTAGTTATTCGTTCCGAGCATCAGAACTGCGAAAATTTTGAGTTTCTCAAGCGTTTCTTACTTCCAAACTGCCATATCTCGCGAACGGATTGACCAATCCGCAAAATTTCTAATGCATCTGAAAGTAGAAACTCGCCCGATTACAACGGTAGGCGTACTTTTCCCCTACGCCGTTCTAGTTATTCGTTTCGAGCATCAGAACTGCGAAAATTTTGAGTTTCTCAAGCGTTTCTTACCTCCAAACTGCCATATCTCGCGAACGGTTTGACCAATCCGCAAAATTTCTGTTGCATCTGAAAGTAGAAACTCGCCCGATTACAACGGTATGCGTACTTTTCCCCTAGGCCGTTCTAGTTATTCGTTTCGAGCATCAGAACTGCGAAAATGTTGAGTTTCTCAAGCGTTTCTTACCTACAAACTGCCATATCTCGCGAACGGATTGACCAATCCGCAAAATTTCTGTTGCATCTGAAAGTAGAAACTCGCCCGATAACAACGGTATGCGTACTTTTCCCCTAGGCCGTTCTAGTTATTCGTTTCGAGCATCAGAACTGCGAAAATTTTGAGTTTCTCAAGCGTTTCTTACCTCCAAACTGCCATATCTCGCGAACGGATTGACCAATCCGCAAAATTTCTGTTGCATCTGAAAGTAGAAACTCGCCCGATTACAACGGTATGCGTACTTTTCCCCTAGGCCGCTCTAGTTATTCGTTTCGAGCATCAGAACTGTGAAAATTTTGAGTTTCTCAACCGTTTCTTACCTCCAAACTGCCATATCTCACGAACGGATTGACCAATCCGCAAAATTTCTGTTGCATCTGAAAGTAGAAAGTCGCCCGATTACAACGGTATGCGTACTTTTCCCCTAGACCGCTCTAGTTATGCTTGTCGAGCATCAGAACTGCGAAAATTTTGAGTTTCTCAAGCGTTTCTTACCTCCAAACTGCCATATCTCGCGAACGGATTGACCAATCCGCAAAATTTCTGTTGCATCTGAAAGTAGAAACTCGCCCGATTACAACGGTATGCGTACTTTTCCCCTAGGCCGTTCTAGTTATTCGTTTCGAGCATCAGAACTGCGAAAATTTTGAGTTTCTCAAGCGTTTCTTACCTCCAAACTGCCATATCTCGCGAACGGATTGACCAATCCGCAAAATTTCTGTTGCATCTGAAAGTACAAACTCGCCCGATTACAACGGTATGCGTACTTTTCCCCTAGGCCGTTCTAGTTATTCGTTCCGAGCATCAGAACTGCGAAAATTTTGAGTTTCTCAAGCGTTTCTTACTTCCAAACTGCCATATCTCGCGAACGGATTGACCAATCCGCAAAATTTCTAATGCATCTGAAAGTAGAAACTCGCCCGATTACAACGGTAGGCGTACTTTTCCCCTACGCCGTTCTAGTTATTCGTTTCGAGCATCAGAACTGCGAAAATTTTGAGTTTCTCAAGCGTTTCTTACCTCCAAACTGCCATATCTCGCGAACGGTTTGACCAATCCGCAAAATTTCTGTTGCATCTGAAAGTAGAAACTCGCCCGATTACAACGGTATGCGTACTTTTCCCCTAGGCCGTTCTAGTTATTCGTTTCGAGCATCAGAACTGCGAAAATGTTGAGTTTCTCAAGCGTTTCTTACCTACAAACTGCCATATCTCGCGAACGGATTGACCAATCCGCAAAATTTCTGTTGCATCTGAAAGTAGAAACTCGCCCGATAACAACGGTATGCGTACTTTTCCCCTAGGCCGTTCTAGTTATTCGTTTCGAGCATCAGAACTGCGAAAATTTTGAGTTTCTCAAGCGTTTCTTACCTCCAAACTGCCATATCTCGCGAACGGATTGACCAATCCGCAAAATTTCTGTTGCATCTGAAAGTAGAAACTCGCCCGATTACAACGGTATGCGTACTTTTCCCCTAGGCCGCTCTAGTTATTCGTTTCGAGCATCAGAACTGTGAAAATTTTGAGTTTCTCAACCGTTTCTTACCTCCAAACTGCCATATCTCACGAACGGATTGACCAATCCGCAAAATTTCTGTTGCATCTGAAAGTAGAAAGTCGCCCGATTACAACGGTATGCGTACTTTTCCCCTAGACCGCTCTAGTTATGCTTGTCGAGCATCAGAACTGCGAAAATTTTGAGTTTCTCAAGCGTTTCTTACCTCCAAACTGCCATATCTCGCGAACGGATTGACCAATCCGCAAAATTTCTGTTGCATCTGAAAGTAGAAACTCGCCCGATTACAACGGTATGCGTACTTTTCCCCTAGGCCGTTCTAGTTATTCGTTTCGAGCATCAGAACTGCGAAAATTTTGAGTTTCTCAAGCGTTTCTTACCTCCAAACTGCCATATCTCGCGAACGGATTGACCAATCCGCAAAATTTCTGTTGCATCTGAAAGTACAAACTCGCCCGATTACAACGGTATGCGTACTTTTCCCCTAGGCCGTTCTAGTTATTCGTTCCGAGCATCAGAACTGCGAAAATTTTGAGTTTCTCAAGCGTTTCTTACTTCCAAACTGCCATATCTCGCGATCGGATTGACCAATCCGCAAAATTTCTAATGCATCTGAAAGTAGAAACTCGCCCGATTACAACGGTATGCGTACTTTTCCCCTAGGCCGTTCTAGTTATTCGTTTCGAGCATCAGAACTGCGAAAATGTTGAGTTTCTCAAGCGTTTCTTACCTCCAAACTGCCATATCTCGCGAACGGATTGACCAATCCGCAAAATTTCTGTTGCATCTGAAAGTAGAAACTCGCCCGATTACAACGGTATGCGTACTTTTCCCCTAGGCCGCTCTAGTTATTCGTTTCGAGCATCAGAACTGTGAAAATTTTGAGTTTCTCAACCGTTTCTTACCTCCAAACTGCCATATCTCGCGAACGGATTGACCAATCCGCAAAATTTCTGTTGCATCTGAAAGTAGAAAGTCGCCCGATTACAACGGTATGCGTACTTTTCCCCTAGACCGCTCTAGTTATGCTTGTCGAGCATCAGAACTGCGAAAATTTTGAGTTTCTCAAGCGTTTCTTACCTCCAAACTGCCATATCTCGCGAACGGATTGAACAATCCGCAAAATTTATGTTGCATCTGAAAGTAGAAACTCGCCCGATTACAACGGTATGCGTACTTTTCCCCTAGGCCGCTCTAGTTATTCGTTTCGAGCATCAGAACTGCGAAAATTTTGAGTTTCTCAAGCGTTTCTTACCTCCAAACTGCCATATCTCGCGAACGGTTTGACCAATCCGCAAAATTTCTGTTGCATCTGAAAGTAGAAACTCGCCCGATTACAACGGTAGGCGTACTTTTCCCCTACGCCGTTCTAGTTATTCGTTTCGAGCATCAGAACTGCGAAAATTTCGAGTTTCTCAAGCGTTTCTTACCTCCAAACTGCCATATCTCGCGAAAGGAATGACCAATCCGCAAAATTTCTGTTGCATCTGAAAGTAGAAACTCGCCCGATTACAACGGTATGCGTACTTTTCCCCTAGGCCGTTCTAGTTATTCGTTTCGAGCATCAGAACTGCGAAAATTTTGAGTTTCTCAAGCGTTTCTTACCTACAAACTGCCATATCTCGCGAACGGATTGACCAATCCGCAAAATTTCTGTTGCATCTGAAAGTAGAAACTAGCCCAATTACAACGGTATGCGTACTTTTCCCCTAGGCCGTTCTGGTTATTCGTTTCGAGTATCAGAACTGTGATAATTTTGAATTTCTCGACCGTCTCTTGCCTCCAAACTGCCATATCTCGGGAACGGATTGACCAATCCGCAAAATTTCTGTTGCATCTGAAAGTAGAAACTCGCCCGATTACAACGGTATGCGTACTTTTCCCGTAGGCCGTTGTAGTTATTCGTTTCGAGCATGAGAACTGCGAAAATTTTGGGTTTCTCAAGCGTTGCTTACCTCCAAACTGCCATATCTCGCGAACGGATTGACCAATCCGCAAAATTTCTGTTGCATCTGAAAGTAGAAAGTCGCCCGATTACAACGGTATGCGTACTTTTCCCCTAGACCGTTCTAGTTATGCTTGTCGAGCATCAGAACTGCGAAAATTTTGAGTTTCTCAAGCGTTTCTTACCTCCAAACTGCCATATCTCGCGAAAGGAATGACCAATCCGCAAAATTTCTGTTGCATCTGAAAGTAGAAACTCGCCCGATTACAACGGTATGCGTACTTTTCCCCTAGGCCGTTCTAGTTATTCGTTTCCAGCATCAGAACTGCGAAAATTTTGAGTTTCTCAAGCGTTTCTTACCTCCAAACTGCCATATCTCGCGAACGGATTGACCAATCCGCAATATTTCTGTTGCATCTGAAAGTAGAAGCTCGCCCGATTACAACGGTATGCGTACGTTTCCCCAAGTCCGTTCTAGTTATTCGTTTCGAGCATCAGAACTGCGAAAATTTTGAGTTTCTCAAGCGTTTCTTACCTCCAAACTGCCATATCTCGCGAACGGATTGACCAATCCGCAAAATTTCTGTTGCATCTGAAAGTAGAAACTCGCCCGATTACAACAGTATGCGTACTTTTACCCTAGGCCGTTCTAGTTAATCGTTTCCAGCATCAGAACTGCGAAAATTTTGAGTTTCTCAAGCGTTTCTTACCTCCAAACTGCCATATCTCGCGAACGGAATGACTAATCCGCAAAATTTCTGTTGCATCTGAAAGTAGAAACTCGCCCGATTACAACGGTATGCGTACTTTTCCCCTAGGCCGTTCTAGTTATTCGTTTCGAGCATCAGAACTGCGAAAATTTTGAGTTTCTCAAGCGTTTCTTACCTACAAACTGCCATATCTCGCGAACGGATAGACCAATCCGCAAAATTTCTGTTGCATCTGAAAGTAGAAACTCACCCGATTACAACGGTATGCGTACTTTTCCCCTAGGCCGCTCTAGTTATTCGTTTCGAGCATCAGAACTGTGAAAATTTTGAGTTTCTCAACCGTTTCTTACCTCCAAACTGCCATATCTCGCGAACGGATTGACCAATCCGCAAAATTTCTGTTGCATCTGAAAGTAGAAAGTCGCCCGATTACAACGGTATGCGTACTTTTCCCCTAGACCGCTCTAGTTATGCTTGTCGAGCATCAGAACTGCGAAAATTTTGAGTTTCTCAAGCGTTTCTTACCTCCAAACTGCCATATCTCGCGAACGGATTGACCAATCCGCAAAATTTCTGTTGCATCTGAAAGTAGAAACTCGCCCGATTACAACGGTATGCGTACTTTTCCCCTAGGCCGTTCTAGTTATTCGTTTCGAGCATCAGAACTGCGAAAATTTTGAGTTTCTCAAGCGTTTCTTACCTCCAAACTGCCATATCTCGCGAACGGATTGACCAATCCGCAAAATTTCTGTTGCATCTGAAAGTACAAACTCGCCCGATTACAACGGTATGCGTACTTTTCCCCTAGGCCGTTCTAGTTATTCGTTCCGAGCATCAGAACTGCGAAAATTTTGAGTTTCTCAAGCGTTTCTTACTTCCAAACTGCCATATCTCGCGAACGGATTGACCAATCCGCAAAATTTCTAATGCATCTGAAAGTAGAAACTCGCCCGATTACAACGGTATGCGTACTTTTCCCCTAGGCCGTTCTAGTTATTCGTTTCGAGCATCAGAACTGCGAAAATGTTGAGTTTCTCAAGCGTTTCTTACCTCCAAACTGCCATATCTCGCGAACGGATTGACCAATCCGCAAAATTTCTGTTGCATCTGAAAGTAGAAACTCGCCCGATTACAACGGTATGCGTACTTTTCCCCTAGGCCGCTCTAGTTATTCGTTTCGAGCATCAGAACTGTGAAAATTTTGAGTTTCTCAACCGTTTCTTACCTCCAAACTGACATATCTCGCGAACGGATTGACCAATCCGCAAAATTTCTGTTGCATCTGAAAGTAGAAAGTCGCCCGATTACAACGGTATGCGTACTTTTCCCCTAGACCGCTCTAGTTATGCTTGTCGAGCATCAGAACTGCGAAAATTTTGAGTTTCTCAAGCGTTTCTTACCTCCAAACTGCCATATCTCGCGAACGGATTGACCAATCCGCAAAATTTCTGTTGCATCTGAAAGTAGGAACTCGCCCGATTACAACGGTATGCGTACTTTTCCCCTAGGCCGTTCTAGTTATTCGTTTCGAGCAGCAGAACTGCGAAAATGTTGAGTTTCTCAAGCGTTTCTTACCTACAAACTGCCATATCTCGCGAACGGATTGACCAATCCGCAAAATTTCTGTTGCATCTGAAAGTAGAAACTCGCCCGATTACAACGGTATGCGTACTTTTCCCCTAGGCCGTTCTAGTTATTCGTTTCGAGCATCAGAACTGCGAAAATTTTGAGTTTCTCAAGCGTTTCTTACCTCCAAACTGCCATATCTCGCGAACGGATTGACCAATCCGCAAAATTTCTGTTGCATCTGAAAGTACAAACTCGCCCGATTACAACGGTATGCGTACTTTTCCCCTAGGCCGTTCTAGTTATTCGTTCCGAGCATCAGAACTGCGAAAATTTTGAGTTTCTCAAGCGTTTCTTACTTCCAAACTGCCATATCTCGCGATCGGATTGACCAATCCGCAAAATTTCTAATGCATCTGAAAGTAGAAACTCGCCCGATTACAACGGTATGCGTACTTTTCCCCTAGGCCGTTCTAGTTATTCGTTTCGAGCATCAGAACTGCGAAAATGTTGAGTTTCTCAAGCGTTTCTTACCTCCAAACTGCCATATCTCGCGAACGGGTTGACCAATCCGCAAAATTTCTGTTGCATCTGAAAGTAGAAACTCGCCCGATTACAACGGTATGCGTACTTTTCCCCTAGGCCGCTCTAGTTATTCGTTTCGAGCATCAGAACTGTGAAAATTTTGAGTTTCTCAACCGTTTCTTACCTCCAAACTGCCATATCTCGCGAACGGATTGACCAATCCGCAAAATTTCTGTTGCATCTGAAAGTAGAAAGTCGCCCGATTACAACGGTATGCGTACTTTTCCCCTAGACCGCTCTAGTTATGCTTGTCGAGCATCAGAACTGCGAAAATTTTGAGTTTCTCAAGCGTTTCTTACCTCCAAACTGCCATATCTCGCGAACGGATTGACCAATCCGCAAAATTTCTGTTGCATCTGAAAGTAGAAACTCGCCCGATTACAACGGTATGCGAACTTTTCCCCTAGGCCGCTCTAGTTATTCGTTTCGAGCATCAGAACTGTGAAAATTTTGAGTTTCTCAAGCGATTCTTACTTCCAAACTGCCATATCTCGCGAACGGATTGACCAATCCGCAAAATTTCTGTTGCATCTGAAAGTAGAAACTCGCCGGATTACAACGGTATGCGTACTTTTCCCGTAGGCCGTTGTAGTTATTCGTTTCGAGCATGAGAACTGCGAAAATTTTGGGTTTCTCAAGCGTTGCTTACCTCCAAACTGCCATATCTCGCGAACGGATTGACCAATCCGCAAAATTTCTGTTGCATCTGAAAGTAGAAACTCGCCCGATTACAACGGTATGCGTGCTTTTCCCCTGGGCCGTTCTGGTTATTCGTTTCGAGTATCAGAACTGTGATAATTTTGAGTTTCTCGACCGTTTCTTACTTCCAAACTGCCATATCTCGCGAACGGATTGACCAATCCGCAAAATTTCTGTTGCATCTGAAAGTAGAAGGTCGCCCGATTACAACGGTATGCGTACTTTTCCCCTAGACCGTTCTAGTTATGCTTGTCGAGCATCAGAACTGCGAAAATTTTGAGTTTCTCAAGCGTTTCTTACCTCCAAACTGCCATATCTCGCGAACGGAATGACTAATCCGCAAAATTTCTGTTGCATCTGAAAGTAGAAACTCGCCCGATTACAACGGTATGCGTACTTTTCCCCTAGGCCGTTCTAGTTATTCGTTTCGAGCATCAGAACTGCGAAAATTTTGAGTTTCTCAAGCGTTTCTTGCCTCCAAACTGCCATATCTCGCGAACGGATTGACCAATCCGCAAAATTTCTGTTGCATCTGAAAGTACAAACTCGCCCGATTACAACGGTATGCGTACTTTTCCCCTAGGCCGTTCTAGTTATTCGTTCCGAGCATCAGAACTGCGAAAATTTTGAGTTTCTCAAGCGTTTCTTACTTCCAAACTGCCATATCTCGCGATCGGATTGACCAATCCGCAAAATTTCTAATGCATCTGAAAGTAGAAACTCGCCCGATTACAACGGTATGCGTACTTTTCCCCTAGGCCGTTCTAGTTATTCGTTTCGAGCATCAGAACTGCGAAAATGTTGAGTTTCTCAAGCGTTTCTTACCTCCAAACTGCCATATCTCGCGAACGGGTTGACCAATCCGCAAAATTTCTGTTGCATCTGAAAGTAGAAACTCGCCCGATTACAACGGTATGCGTACTTTTCCCCTAGGCCGCTCTAGTTATTCGTTTCGAGCATCAGAACTGTGAAAATTTTGAGTTTCTCAACCGTTTCTTACCTCCAAACTGCCATATCTCGCGAACGGATTGACCAATCCGCAAAATTTCTGTTGCATCTGAAAGTAGAAAGTCGCCCGATTACAACGGTATGCGTACTTTTCCCCTAGACCGCTCTAGTTATGCTTGTCGAGCATCAGAACTGCGAAAATTTTGAGTTTCTCAAGCGTTTCTTACCTCCAAACTGCCATATCTCGCGAACGGATTGACCAATCCGCAAAATTTCTGTTGCATCTGAAAGTAGAAACTCGCCCGATTACAACGGTATGCGAACTTTTCCCCTAGGCCGCTCTAGTTATTCGTTTCGAGCATCAGAACTGTGAAAATTTTGAGTTTCTCAAGCGTTTCTTACTTCCAAACTGCCATATCTCGCGAACGGATTGACCAATCCGCAAAATTTCTGTTGCATCTGAAAGTAGAAACTCGCCGGATTACAACGGTATGCGTACTTTTCCCGTAGGCCGTTGTAGTTATTCGTTTCGAGCATGAGAACTGCGAAAATTTTGGGTTTCTCAAGCGTTGCTTACCTCCAAACTGCCATATCTCGCGAACGGATTGACCAATCCGCAAAATTTCTGTTGCATCTGAAAGTAGAAACTCGCCCGATTACAACGGTATGCGTGCTTTTCCCCTGGGCCGTTCTGGTTATTCGTTTCGAGTATCAGAACTGTGATAATTTTGAGTTTCTCGACCGTTTCTTACTTCCAAACTGCCATATCTCGCGAACGGATTGACCAATCCGCAAAATTTCTGTTGCATCTGAAAGTAGAAGGTCGCCCGATTACAACGGTATGCGTACTTTTCCCCTAGACCGTTCTAGTTATGCTTGTCGAGCATCAGAACTGCGAAAATTTTGAGTTTCTCAAGCGTTTCTTACCTCCAAACTGCCATATCTCGCGAACGGAATGACTAATCCGCAAAATTTCTGTTGCATCTGAAAGTAGAAACTCGCCCGATTACAACGGTATGCGTACTTTTCCCCTAGGCCGTTCTAGTTATTCGTTTCGAGCATCAGAACTGCGAAAATTTTGAGTTTCTCAAGCGTTTCTTACCTCCAAACTGCCATATCTCGCGAACGGATTGACCAATCCGCAAAATTTCTGTTGCATCTGAAAGTAGAAACTCGCCCGATTACAACGGTAGGCGTACTTTTCCCCTACGCCGTTCTTGTTATTCGTTTCGAGCATCAGAACTGCGAAAATTTTGAGTTTCTCAAGCGTTTCTTACCTCCAAACTGCCATATCTCGCGAAAGGAATGACCAATCCGCAAAATTTCTGTTGCATCTGAAAGTAGAAACTCGCCCGATTACAAAGGTATGCGTACTTCTCCCCTAGTCCGTTCTAGTTATTCGTTTCGAGCATCAGAACTGCGAAAATTTTGAGTTTCTCAAGCGTTTCTTACATCCAAACTGCCATATCTCGCGAACGGTTTGACCAATCCGCAAAATTTCTGTTGCATCTGAAAGTAGAAACTCGCCCGATTACAACGGTATGCGTACTTTTCCCCTAGGCCGTTCTAGTTATTCGTTTCGAGCATCAGAACTGCGAAAATGTTGAGTTTCTCAAGCGTTTCTTACCTACAAACTGCCATATCTCGCGAAAGGAATGACCAATCCGCAAAATTTCTGTTGCATCTGAAAGTAGAAACTCGCCCGATTACAACGGTATGCGTGCTTTTCCCCTGGGTCGTTCTGGTTATTCGTTTCGAGTATCAGAACTGTGATAATTTTGAGTTTCTCGACCGTTTCTTACTTCCAAACTGCCATATCTCGCGAACGGATTGACCAATCCGCAAAATTTCTGTTGCATCTGAAAGTAGAAGGTCGCCCGATTACAACGGTATGCGTACTTTTCCCCTAGGCCGTTCTAGTTATTCGTTTCGAGCATCAGAACTGCGAAAATTTTGAGTTTCTCAAGCGTTTCTTACCTCCAAACTGCCATATCTCGCGAACGGTTTGACCAATCCGCAAAATTTCTGTTGCATCTGAAAGTAGAAACTCGCCCGAGTACAACGGTATGCGTACTTTTCCCCTAGGCCGTTCTAGTTATTCGTTTCGAGCATCAGAACTGCGAAAATGTTGAGTTTCTCAAGCGTTTCTTACCTACAAACTGCCATATCTCGCGAACGGATTGACCAATCCGCAAAATTTCTGTTGCATCTGAAAGTAGAAACTCACCCGATTACAACGGTATGCGTACTTTTCCCCTAGGCCGTTCTAGTTATTCGTTTCGAGCATCAGAACTGCGAAAATTTTGAGTTTCTCAAGCGTTTCTTACCTCCAAACTGCCATATCTCGCGAACGGTTTGACCAATCCGCAAAATTTCTGTTGCATCTGAAAGTAGAAACTCGCCCGAGTACAACGGTATGCGTACTTTTCCCCTAGGCCGTTCTAGTTATTCGTTTCGAGCATCAGAACTGCGAAAATGTTGAGTTTCTCAAGCGTTTCTTACCTCCAAACTGCCATATCTCGCGAACGGTTTGACCAATCCGCAAAATTTCTGTTGCATCTGAAAGTAGAAACTCGCCCGATTACAACGGTATGCGTACTTTTCCCCTAGGCCGTTCTAGTTATTCGTTTCGAGCATCAGAACTGCGAAAATGTTGAGTTTCTCAAGCGTTTCTTACCTACAAACTGCCATATCTCGCGAAAGGAATGACCAATCCGCAAAATTTCTGTTGCATCTGAAAGTAGAAACTCGCCCGATTACAAAGGTATGCGTACTTCTCCCCTAGTCCGTTCTAGTTATTCGTTTCGAGCATCAGAACTGCGAAAATTTTGAGTTTCTCAAGCGTTTCTTACCTCCAAACTGCCATATCTCGCGAACGGTTTGACCAATCCGCAAAATTTCTGTTGCATCTGAAAGTAGAAACTCGCCCGAGTACAACGGTATGCGTACTTTTCCCCTAGGCCGTTCTAGTTATTCGTTTCGAGCATCAGAACTGCGAAAATGTTGAGTTTCTCAAGCGTTTCTTACCTACAAACTGCCATATCTCGCGAACGGATTGACCAATCCGCAAAATTTCTGTTGCACCTGAAAGTAGAAACTCACCCGATTACAACGGTATGCGTACTTTTCCCCTAGGCCGTTCTAGTTATTCGTTTCGAGCATCAGAACTGCGAAAATTTTGAGTTTCTCAAGCGTTTCTTACCTCCAAACTGCCATATCTCGCGAACGGTTTGACCAATCCGCAAAATTTCTGTTGCATCTGAAAGTAGAAACTCGCCCGAGTACAACGGTATGCGTACTTTTCCCCTAGGCCGTTCTAGTTATTCGTTTCGAGCATCAGAACTGCGAAAATGTTGAGTTTCTCAAGCGTTTCTTACCTCCAAACTGCCATATCTCGCGAACGGTTTGACCAATCCGCAAAATTTCTGTTGCATCTGAAAGTAGAAACTCGCCCGAGTACAACGGTATGCGTACTTTTCCCCTAGGCCGTTCTAGTTATTCGTTTCGAGCATCAGAACTGCGAAAATGTTGAGTTTCTCAAGCGTTTCTTACCTACAAACTGCCATATCTCGCGAACGGATTGACCAATCCGCAAAATTTCTGTTGCATCTGAAAGCAGAAACTCACCCGATTACAACGGTATGCGTACTTTTCCCCTAGGCCGTTCTAGTTATTCGTTTCGAGCATCAGAACTGCGAAAATTTTGAGTTTCTCAAGCGTTTCTTACCTCCAAACTGCCATATCTCGCGAACGGATTGACCAATCCGCAAAATTTCTGTTGCATCTGAAAGTACAAACTCGCCCGATTACAACGGTGGGCGTACTTTTCCCCTACGCCGTTCTAGTTATTCGTTTCGAGCATCAGAACTGTGAAAATTTTGAGTTTCTCAAGCGTTTCTTACCTCCAAACTGCCATATCTCGCGAAAGGAATGACCAATCCGCAAAATTTCTGTTGCATCTGAAAGTAGAAACTCGCCCGATTACAAAGGTATGCGTACTTCTCCCCTAGTCCGTTCTAGTTATTCGTTTCGAGCATCAGAACTGCGAAAATTTTGAGTTTCTCAAGCGTTTCTTACCTCCAAACTGCCATATCTCGCGAACGGTTTGACCAATCCGCAAAATTTCTGTTGCAACTGAAAGTAGAAACTCGCCCGATTACAACGGTATGCGTACTTTTCCCCTAGGCCGTTCTAGTTATTCGTTTCGAGCATCAGAACTGCGAAAATGTTGAGTTTCTCAAGCGTTTCTTACCTACAAACTACCATATCTCGCGAACGGATTGACCAATCCGCAAAATTTCTGTTGCATCTGAAAGTAGAAACTCGCCCGATTACAACGGTATGCGTACTTTTCCCCTAGGCCGTTCTAGTTATTCGTTTCGAGCATCAGAACTGCGAAAATTTTGAGTTTCTCAAGCGTTTCTTACCTCCAAACTGCCATATCTCGCGAACAGATTGACCATTCCGCAAAATTTCTGTTGCATCTGAAAGTACAAACTCGCCCGATTACAACGGTATGCGTACTTTTCCCCTAGGCCGTTCTAGTTATTCGTTTCGAGCATCAGAACTGCGAAAATTTTGAGTTTCTTAAGCGTTTCTTACTTCCAAACTGCCATATCTCGCGAACGGATTGACCAATCCGCAAAATTTCTGTTGCATCTGAAAGTAGAAAGTCGCCCGATTACAACGGTATGCGTACTTTTCCCCTAGACCGCTCTAGTTATGCTTGTCGAGCATCAGAACTGCGAAAATTTTGAGTTTCTCAAGCGTTTCTTACCTCCAAACTGCCATATCTCGCGAACGGATTGACCAATCCGCAAAATTTCTGTTGCATCTGAAAGTAGAAACTCGCCCGATTACAACGGTATGCGTACTTTTCCCCTAGGCCGCTCTAGTTATTCGTTTCGAGCATCAGAACTGTGAAAATTTTGAGTTTCTCAAGCGTTTCTTACTTCCAAACTGCCATATCTCGCGAACGGATTGACCAATCCGCAAAATTTCTGTTGCATCTGAAAGTAGAAACTCGCCGGATTACAACGGTATGCGTACTTTTCCCGTAGGCCGTTGTAGTTATTCGTTTCGAGCATGAGAACTGCGAAAATTTAGGGTTTCTCAAGCGTTGCTTTCCTCCAAACTGCCATATCTCGCGAACGGATTGACCAATCCGCAAAATTTCTGTTGCATCTGAAAGTAGAAACTCGCCCGATTACAACGGTATGCGTACTTTTCCCCTGGGCCGTTCTGGTTATTCGTTTCGAGTATCAGAACTGTGATAATTTTGAGTTTTTCGACCGTTTCTTACTTCCAAACTGCCATATCTCGCGAACGGATTGACCAATCCGCAAAATTTCTGTTGCATCTGAAAGTAGAAAGTCGCCCGATTACAACGGTATGCGTACTTTTCCCCTAGACCGTTCTAGTTATGCTTGTCGAGCATCAGAACTGCGAAAATTTTGAGTTTCTCAAGCGTTTCTTACCTCCAAACTGCCATATCTCGCGAACGGAATGACTAATCCGCAAAATTTCTGTTGCATCTGAAAGTAGAAACTCGCCCGATTACAACGGTATGCGTACTTTTCCCCTAGGCCGTTCTAGTTATTCGTTTCGAGCATCAGAACTGCGAAAATTTTGAGTTTCTCAAGCGTTTCTTACATACAAACTGCCATATCTCGCGAACGGATTGACCAATCCGCAAAATTTCTGTTGCATCTGAAAGTAGAAACTCGCCCGATTACAACGGTCTGCGTACTTTTCCCCTAGTCCGTTCTAGTTATTCGTTTCGAGCATCAGAACTGCGAAAATTTTGAGTTTCTCAAGCGTTTCTTACCTCCAAACTGCCATATCTCGCGAACGGATTGACCAATCCGCAAAATTTCTGTTGCATCTGAAAGTAGAAACTCGCCCGATTACAACGGTAGGCGTACTTTTCCCCTACGCCGTTCTAGTTATTCGTTTCGAGCATCAGAACTGCGAAAATTTTGAGTTTCTCAAGCGTCTCTTACCTCCAAACTGCCATATCTCGCGAAAGGAATGACCAATCCGCAAAATTTCTGTTGCATCTGAAAGTAGAAACTCGCCCGATTACAAAGGTATGCGTACTTCTCCCCTAGTCCGTTCTAGTTATTCGTTTCGAGCATCAGAACTGCGAAAATTTTGAGTTTCTCAAGCGTTTCTTACCTCCAAACTGCCATATCTCGCGAACGGTTTGACCAATCCGCAAAATTTCTGTTGCATCTGAAAGTAGAAACTCGCCCGAGTACAACGGTATGCGTACTTTTCCCCTAGGCCGTTCTAGTTATTCGTTTCGAGCATCAGAACTGCGAAAATGTTGAGTTTCTCAAGCGTTTCTTACCTACAAACTGCCATATCTCGCGAACGGATTGACCAATCCGCAAAATTTCTGTTGCATCTGAAAGTAGAAACTCACCCGATTACAACGGTATGCGTACTTTTCCCCTAGGCCGTTCTAGTTATTCGTTTCGAGCATCAGAACTGCGAAAATTTTGAGTTTCTCAAGCGTTTCTTACCTCCAAACTGCCATATCTCGCGAACGGTTTGACCAATCCGCAAAATTTCTGTTGCATCTGAAAGTAGAAACTCGCCCGAGTACAACGGTATGCGTACTTTTCCCCTAGGCCGTTCTAGTTATTCGTTTCGAGCATCAGAACTGCGAAAATGTTGAGTTTCTCAAGCGTTTCTTACCTCCAAACTGCCATATCTCGCGAACGGTTTGACCAATCCGCAAAATTTCTGTTGCATCTGAAAGTAGAAACTCGCCCGAGTACAACGGTATGCGTACTTTTCCCCTAGGCCGTTCTAGTTATTCGTTTCGAGCATCAGAACTGCGAAAATGTTGAGTTTCTCAAGCGTTTCTTACCTACAAACTGCCATATCTCGCGAACGGATTGACCAATCCGCAAAATTTCTGTTGCATCTGAAAGTAGAAACTCACCCGATTACAACGGTATGCGTACTTTTCCCCTCGGCCGTTCTAGTTATTCGTTTCGAGCATCAGAACTGCGAAAATTTTGAGTTTCTCAAGCGTTTCTTACCTCCAAACTGCCATATCTCGCGAACGGATTGACCAATCCGCAAAATTTCTGTTGCATCTGAAAGTACAAACTCGCCCGATTACAACGGTAGGCGTACTTTTCCCCTACGCCGTTCTAGTTATTCGTTTCGAGCATCAGAACTGTGAAAATTTTGAGTTTCTCAAGCGTTTCTTACCTCCAAACTGCCATATCTCGCGAAAGGAATGACCAATCCGCAAAATTTCTGTTGCATCTGAAAGTAGAAACTCGCCCGATTACAAAGGTATGCGTACTTCTCCCCTAGTCCGTTCTAGTTATTCGTTTCGAGCATCAGAACTGCGAAAATTTTGAGTTTCTCAAGCGTTTCTTACCTCCAAACTGCCATATCTCGCGAACGGTTTGACCAATCCGCAAAATTTCTGTTGCAACTGAAAGTAGAAACTCGCCCGATTACAACGGTATGCGTACTTTTCCCCTAGGCCGTTCTAGTTATTCGTTTCGAGCATCAGAACTGCGAAAATGTTGAGTTTCTCAAGCGTTTCTTACCTACAAACTACCATATCTCGCGAACGGATTGACCAATCCGCAAAATTTCTGTTGCATCTGAAAGTAGAAACTCGCCCGATTACAACGGTATGCGTACTTTTCCCCTAGGCTGTTCTAGTTATTCGTTTCGAGCATCAGAACTGCGAAAATTTTGAGTTTCTCAAGCGTTTCTTACCTCCAAACTGCCATATCTCGCGAACAGATTGACCAATCCGCAAAATTTCTGTTGCATCTGAAAGTACAAACTCGCCCGATTACAACGGTATGCGTACTTTTCCCGTAGGCCGTTGTAGTTATTCGTTTCGAGCATGAGAACTGCGAAAATTTAGGGTTTCTCAAGCGTTGCTTTCCTCCAAACTGCCATATCTCGCGAACGGATTGACCAATCCGCAAAATTTCTGTTGCATCTGAAAGTAGAAACTCGCCCGATTACAACGGTATGCGTACTTTTCCCCTGGGCCGTTCTGGTTATTCGTTTCGAGTATCAGAACTGTGATAATTTTGAGTTTTTCGACCGTTTCTTACTTCCAAACTGCCATATCTCGCGAACGGATTGACCAATCCGCAAAATTTCTGTTGCATCTGAAAGTAGAAAGTCGCCCGATTACAACGGTATGCGTACTTTTCCCCTAGACCGTTCTAGTTATGCTTGTCGAGCATCAGAACTGCGAAAATTTTGAGTTTCTCAAGCGTTTCTTACCTCCAAACTGCCATATCTCGCGAACGGAATGACTAATCCGCAAAATTTCTGTTGCATCTGAAAGTAGAAACTCGCCCGATTACAACGGTATGCGTACTTTTCCCCTAGGCCGTTCTAGTTATTCGTTTCGAGCATCAGAACTGCGAAAATTTTGAGTTTCTCAAGCGTTTCTTACCTACAAACTGCCATATCTCGCGAACGGATTGACCAATCCGCAAAATTTCTGTTGCATCTGAAAGTAGAAACTCGCCCGATTACAACGGTCTGCGTACTTTTCCCCTAGTCCGTTCTAGTTATTCGTTTCGAGCATCAGAACTGCGAAAATTTTGAGTTTCTCAAGCGTTTCTTACCTCCAAACTGCCATATCTCGCGAACGGATTGACCAATCCGCAAAATTTCTGTTGCATCTGAAAGTAGAAACTCGCCCGATTACAACGGTAGGCGTACTTTTCCCCTACGCCGTTCTAGTTATTCGTTTCGAGCATCAGAACTGCGAAAATTTTGAGTTTCTCAAGCGTCTCTTACCTCCAAACTGCCATATCTCGCGAAAGGAATGACCAATCCGCAAAATTTCTGTTGCATCTGAAAGTAGAAACTCGCCCGATTACAAAGGTATGCGTACTTCTCCCCTAGTCCGTTCTAGTTATTCGTTTCGAGCATCAGATCTGCGAAAATTTTGAGTTTCTCAAGCGTTTCTTACATCCAAACTGCCATATCTCGCGAAAGGAATGACCAATCCGCAAAATTTCTGTTGCATCTGAAAGTAGAAACTCGCCCGATTACAACGGTATGCGTACTTTTCCCCTAGGCCGTTCTAGTTATTCGTTTCGAGCATCAGAACTGCGAAAATTTTGAGTTTCTCAAGCGTTTCTTACCTACAAACTGCCATATCTCGCGAACGGATTGACCAATCCGCAAAATTTCTGTTGCATCTGAAAGTAGAAACTAGCCCAATTACAACGGTATGCGTACTTTTCCCCTAGGCCGTTCTGGTTATTCGTTTCGAGTATCAGAACTGTGATAATTTTGAATTTCTCGACCGTTTCTTGCCTCCAAACTGCCATATCTCGGGAAAGGATTGACCAATCCGCAAAATTTCTGTTGCATCTGAAAGTAGAAACTCGCCCGATTACAACGGTATGCGTACTTTTCCCGTAGGCCGTTGTAGTTATTCGTTTCGAGCATGAGAACTGCGAAAATTTTGGGTTTCTCAAGCGTTGCTTACCTCCAAACTGCCATATCTCGCGAACGGATTGACCAATCCGCAAAATTTCTGTTGCATCTGAAAGTAGAAAGTCGCCCGATTACAACGGTATGCGTTCTTTTCCCCTAGACCGTTCTAGTTATGCTTGTCGAGCATCAGAATTGCGAAAATTTTGAGTTTCTCAAGCGTTTCTTACCTCCAAACTGCCATATCTCGCGAACGGATTGACTAATCCGCAAAATTTCTGTTGCATCTGAAAGTAGAAACTCGCCCGCTTACAACGGTATGCGTACTTTTCCCCTAGGCCGTTCTAGTTATTCGTTTCCAGCATCAGAACTGCGAAAATTTTGAGTTTCTCAAGCGTTTCTTACCTCCAAACTGCCATATCTCCGAACGGATTGAACAATCCGCAAAATTTCTGTTGCATCTGAAAGTAGAAGCTCGCCCGATTACAACGGTATGCGTACGTTTCCCCAAGTCCGTTCTAGTTATTCGTTTCGAGCATCAGAACTGCGAAAATTTTGAGTTTCTCAAGCGTTTCTTACCTCCAAACTGCCATATCTCGCGAACGGATTGACCAATCCGCAAAATTTCTGTTGCATCTGAAAGTAGAAACTCGCCCGATTACAACGGTATGCGTACTTTTCCCCTAGGCCGTTCTAGTTATTCGTTTCGAGCATCAGAACTGCGAAAATGTTGAGTTTCTCAAGCGTTTATTACCTCCAAACTGCCATATCTCGCGAACGGATTGACCAATCCGCAAAATTTCTGTTGCATCTGAAAGTAGAAACTCGCCCGATTACAACGGTATGCGTACTTTTCCCCTAGGCCGCTCTAGTTATTCGTTTCGAGCATCAGAACTGTGAAAATTTTGAGTTTCTCAACCGTTTCTTACCTCCAAACTGCCATATCTCGCGAACGGATTGACCAATCCGCAAAATTTCTGTTGCATCTGAAAGTAGAAAGTCGCCCGATTACAACGGTATGCGTACTTTTCCCCTAGACCGCTCTAGTTATGCTTGTCGAGCATCAGAACTGCGAAAATTTTGAGTTTCTCAAGCGTTTCTTACCTCCAAACTGCCATACCTCGCGAACGGATTGACCAATCCGCAAAATTTCTGTTGCATCTGAAAGTAGGAACTCGCCCGATTACAACGGTATGCGTACTTTTCCCCTAGGCCGTTCTAGTTATTCGTTTCGAGCAGCAGAACTGCGAAAATGTTGAGTTTCTCAAGCGTTTCTTACCTACAAACTGCCATATCTCGCGAACGGATTGACCAATCCGCAAAATTTCTGTTGCATCTGAAAGTAGAAACTCGCCCGATTACAACGGTATGCGTACTTTTCCCCTACGCCGTTCTAGTTATTCGTTTCGAGCATCAGAACTGCGAAAATTTTGAGTTTCTCAAGCGTTTCTTACATCCAAACTGCCATATCTCGCGAAAGGAATGACCAATCCGCAAAATTTCTGTTGCATCTGAAAGTAGAAACTCGCCTGATTACAACGGTATGCGTACTTTTCCCCTAGGCCGTTCTAGTTATTCGTTTCGAGCATCAGAACTGCGAAAATTTTGAGTTTCTCAAGCGTTTCTTACCTACAAACTGCCATATCTCGCGAACGGATTGACCAATCCGCAAAATTTCTGTTGCATCTGAAAGTAGAAACTAGCCCAATTACAACGGTATGCGTACTTTTCCCCTAGGCCGTTCTGGTTATTCGTTTCGATTATCAGAACTGTGATAATTTTGAATTTCTCGACCGTTTCTTGCCTCCAAACTGCCATATCTCGGGAACGGATTGACCAATCCGCAAAATTTCTGTTGCATCTGAAAGTAGAAACTCGCCCGATTACAACGGTATGCGTACTTTTCCCGTAGGCCGTTGTAGTTATTCGTTTCGAGCATGAGAACTGCGAAAATTTTGGGTTTCTCAAGCGTTGCTTACCTCCAAACTGCCATATCTCGCGAACGGATTGACCAATCCGCAAAATTTCTGTTGCATCTGAAAGTAGAAAGTCGCCCGATTACAACGGTATGCGTACTTTTCCCCTAGACCGTTCTAGTTATGCTTGTCGAGCATCAGAACTGCGAAAATTTTGAGTTTCTCAAGCGTTTCTTACCTCCAAACTGCCATATCTCGCGAACGGATTGACTAATCCGCAAAATTTCTGTTGCATCTGAAAGTAGAAACTCGCCCGCTTACAACGGTATGCGTACTTTTCCCCTAGGCCGTTCTAGTTATTCGTTTCCAGCATCAGAACTGCGAAAATTTTGAGTTTCTCAAGCGTTTCTTACCTCCAAACTGCCATATCTCGCGAACGGATTGAACAATCCGCAAAATTTCTGTTGCATCTGAAAGTAGAAGCTCGCCCGATTACAACGGTATGCGTACGTTTCCCCAAGTCCGTTCTAGTTATTCGTTTCGAGCATCAGAACTGCGAAAATTTTGAGTTTCTCAAGCGTTTCTTACCTCCAAACTGCCATATCTCGCGAACGGATTGACCAATCCGCAAAATTTCTGTTGCATCTGAAAGTAGAAACTCGCCCGATTACAACAGTATGCGTACTTTTACCCTAGGCCGTTCTTGTTAATCGTTTCCAGCATCAGAACTGCGAAAATTTTGAGTTTCTCGAGCGTTTCTTACCTCCAAACTGCCATATCTCGCGAACGGAATGACTAATCCGCAAAATTTCTGTTGCATCTGAAAGTAGAAACTCGCCCGATTACAACGGTATGCGTACTTTTCCCCTAGGCCGTTCTAGTTATTCGTTTCGAGCATCAGAACTGCGAAAATTTTGAGTTTCTCAAGCGTTTCTTACCTACAAACTGCCATATCTCGCGAACGGATTGACCAATCCGCAAAATTTCTGTTGCATCTGAAAGTAGAAACTAGCCCAATTACAACGGTATGCGTACTTTTCCCCTAGGCCGTTCTGGTTATTCGTTTCGAGTATCAGAACTGTGATAATTTTGAATTTCTCGACCGTTTCTTGCCTCCAAACTGCCATATCTCGGGAAAGGATTGACCAATCCGCAAAATTTCTGTTGCATCTGAAAGTAGAAACTCGCCCGATTACAACGGTATGCGTACTTTTCCCGTAGGCCGTTGTAGTTATTCGTTTCGAGCATGAGAACTGCGAAAATTTTGGGTTTCTCAAGCGTTGCTTACCTCCAAACTGCCATATCTCGCGAACGGATTGACCAATCCGCAAAATTTCTGTTGCATCTGAAAGTAGAAAGTCGCCCGATTACAACGGTATGCGTACTTTTCCCCTAGACCGTTCTAGTTATGCTTGTCGAGCATCAGAATTGCGAAAATTTTGAGTTTCTCAAGCGTTTCTTACCTCCAAACTGCCATATCTCGCGAACGGATTGACTAATCCGCAAAATTTCTGTTGCATCTGAAAGTAGAAACTCGCCCGCTTACAACGGTATGCGTACTTTTCGCCTAGGCCGTTCTAGTTATTCGTTTCCAGCATCAGAACTGCGAAAATTTTGAGTTTCTCAAGCGTTTCTTACCTCCAAACTGCCATATCTCCGAACGGATTGAACAATCCGCAAAATTTCTGTTGCATCTGAAAGTAGAAGCTCGCCCGATTACAACGGTATGCGTACGTTTCCCCAAGTCCGTTCTAGTTATTCGTTTCGAGCATCAGAACTGCGAAAATTTTGAGTTTCTCAAGCGTTTCTTACCTCCAAACTGCCATATCTCGCGAACGGATTGACCAATCCGCAAAATTTCTGTTGCATCTGAAAGTAGAAACTCGCCCGATTACAACGGTATGCGTACTTTTCCCCTAGGCCGTTCTAGTTATTCGTTTCGAGCATCAGAACTGCGAAAATGTTGAGTTTCTCAAGCGTTTCTTACCTCCAAACTGCCATATCTCGCGAACGGATTGACCAATCCGCAAAATTTCTGTTGCATCTGAAAGTAGAAACTCGCCCGATTACAACGGTATGCGTACTTTTCCCCTAGGCCGCTCTAGTTATTCGTTTCGAGCATCAGAACTGTGAAAATTTTGAGTTTCTCAACCGTTTCTTACCTCCAAACTGCCATATCTCGCGAACGGATTGACCAATCCGCAAAATTTCTGTTGCATCTGAAAGTAGAAAGTCGCCCGATTACAACGGTATGCGTACTTTTCCCCTAGACCGCTCTAGTTATGCTTGTCGAGCATCAGAACTGCGAAAATTTTGAGTTTCTCAAGCGTTTCTTACCTCCAAACTGCCATACCTCGCGAACGGATTGACCAATCCGCAAAATTTCTGTTGCATCTGAAAGTAGGAACTCGCCCGATTACAACGGTATGCGTACTTTTCCCCTAGGCCGTTCTAGTTATTCGTTTCGAGCAGCAGAACTGCGAAAATGTTGAGTTTCTCAAGCGTTTCTTACCTACAAACTGCCATATCTCGCGAACGGATTGACCAATCCGCAAAATTTCTGTTGCATCTGAAAGTAGAAACTCGCCCGATTACAACGGTATGCGTACTTTTCCCCTACGCCGTTCTAGTTATTCGTTTCGAGCATCAGAACTGCGAAAATTTTGAGTTTCTCAAGCGTTTCTTACATCCAAACTGCCATATCTCGCGAAAGGAATGACCAATCCGCAAAATTTCTGTTGCATCTGAAAGTAGAAACTCGCCCGATTACAACGGTATGCGTACTTTTCCCCTAGGCCGTTCTAGTTATTCGTTTCGAGCATCAGAACTGCGAAAATTTTGAGTTTCTCAAGCGTTTCTTACCTACAAACTGCCATATCTCGCGAACGGATTGACCAATCCGCAAAATTTCTGTTGCATCTGAAAGTAGAAACTAGCCCAATTACAACGGTATGCGTACTTTTCCCCTAGGCCGTTCTGGTTATTCGTTTCGAGTATCAGAACTGTGATAATTTTGAATTTCTCGACCGTTTCTTGCCTCCAAACTGCCATATCTCGGGAACGGATTGACCAATCCGCAAAATTTCTGTTGCATCTGAAAGTAGAAACTCGCCCGATTACAACGGTATGCGTACTTTTCCCGTAGGCCGTTGTAGTTATTCGTTTCGAGCATGAGAACTGCGAAAATTTTGGGTTTCTCAAGCGTTGCTTACTTCCAAACTGCCATATCTCGCGAACGGATTGACCAATCCGCAAAATTTCTGTTGCATCTGAAAGTAGAAAGTCGCCCGATTACAACGGTATGCGTACTTTTCCCCTAGACCGTTCTAGTTATGCTTGTCGAGCATCAGAACTGCGAAAATTTTGAGTTTCTCAAGCGTTTCTTACCTACAAACTGCCATATCTCGCGAACGGATTGACCAATCCGCAAAATTTCTGTTGCATCTGAAAGTAGAAACTAGCCCAATTACAACGGTATGCGTACTTTTCCCCTAGGCCGTTCTGGTTATTCGTTTCGAGTATCAGAACTGTGATAATTTTGAATTTCTCGACCGTTTCTTGCCTCCAAACTGCCATATCTCGGGAACGGATTGACCAATCCGCAAAATTTCTGTTGCATCTGAAAGTAGAAACTCGCCCGATTACAACGGTATGCGTACTTTTCCCCTAGGCCGATCTAGTTATTCGTTTCCAGCATCAGAACTGCGAAAATTTTGAGTTTCTCAAGCGTTTCTTACCTCCAAACTGCCATATCTCGCGAACGGATTGAACAATCCGCAAAATTTCTGTTGCATCTGAAAGTAGAAGCTCGCCCGATTACAACGGTATGCGTACGTTTCCCCAAGTCCGTTCTAGTTATTCGTTTCGAGCATCAGAACTGCGAAAATTTTGAGTTTCTCAAGCGTTTCTTACCTCCAAACTGCCATATCTTGCGAACGGATTGACCAATCCGCAAAATTTCTGTTGCATCTGAAAGTAGAAACTCGCCCGATTACAACAGTATGCGTACTTTTACCCTAGGCCGTTCTTGTTAATCGTTTCCAGCATCAGAACTGCGAAAATTTTGAGTTTCTCAAGCGTTTCTTACCTCCAAACTGCCATATCTCGCGAACGGAATGACTAATCCGCAAAATTTCTGTTGCATCTGAAAGTAGAAACTCGCCCGATTACAACGGTATGCGTACTTTTCCCCTAGGCCGTTCTAGTTATTCGTTTCGAGCATCAGAACTGCGAAAATTTTGAGTTTCTCAAGCGTTTCTTACCTACAAACTGCCATATCTCGCGAACGGATAGACCAATCCGCAAAATTTCTGTTGCATCTGAAAGTAGAAACTCACCCGATTACAACGGTATGCGTACTTTTCCCCTAGGCCGCTCTAGTTATTCGTTTCGAGCATCAGAACTGTGAAAATTTTGAGTTTCTCAACCGTTTCTTACCTCCAAACTGCCATATCTCGCGAACGGATTGACCAATCCGCAAAATTTCTGTTGCATCTGAAAGTAGAAAGTCGCCCGATTACAACGGTATGCGTACTTTTCCCCTAGACCGCTCTAGTTATGCTTGACGAGCATCAGAACTGCGAAAATTTTGAGTTTCTCAAGCGTTTCTTACCTCCAAACTGCCATATCTCGCGAACGGATTGACCAATCCGCAAAATTTCTGTTGCATCTGAAAGTAGAAACTCGCCCGATTACAACGGTATGCGTACTTTTCCCCTAGGCCGTTCTAGTTATTCGTTTCGAGCATCAGAACTGCGAAAATTTTGAGTTTCTCAAGCGTTTCTTACCTCCAAACTGCCATATCTCGCGAACGGATTGACCAATCCGCAAAATTTCTGTTGCATCTGAAAGTACAAACTCGCCCGATTACAACGGTATGCGTACTTTTCCCCTAGGCCGTTCTAGTTATTCGTTCCGAGCATCAGAACTGCGAAAATTTTGAGTTTCTCAAGCGTTTCTTACTTCCAAACTGCCATATCTCGCGAACGGATTGACCAATCCGCAAAATTTCTAATGCATCTGAAAGTAGAAACTCGCCCGATTACAACGGTATGCGTACTTTTCCCCTAGGCCGTTCTAGTTATTCGTTTCGAGCATCAGAACTGCGAAAATGTTGAGTTTCTCAAGCGTTTCTTACCTCCAAACTGCCATATCTCGCGAACGGATTGACCAATCCGCAAAATTTCTGTTGCATCTGAAAGTAGAAATTCGCCCGATTACAACGGTATGCGTACTTTTCCCCTAGGCCGCTCTAGTTATTCGTTTCGAGCATCAGAACTGTGAAAATTTTGAGTTTCTCAACCGTTTCTTACCTCCAAACTGCCATATCTCGCGAACGGATTGACCAATCCGCAAAATTTCTGTTGCATCTGAAAGTAGGAACTCGCCCGATTACAACGGTATGCGTACTTTTCCCCTAGGCCGTTCTAGTTATTCGTTTCGAGCAGCAGAACTGCGAAAATGTTGAGTTTCTCAAGCGTTTCTTACCTACAAACTGCCATATCTCGCGAACGGATTGACCAATCCGCAAAATTTCTGTTGCATCTGAAAGTAGAAACTCGCCCGATTACAACGGTATGCGTACTTTTCCCCTAGGCCGTTCTAGTTATTCGTTTCGAGCATCAGAACTGCGAAAATTTTGAGTTTCTCAAGCGTTTCTTACCTCCAAACTGCCATATCTCGCGAACGGATTGACCAATCCGCAAAATTTCTGTTGCATCTGAAAGTAGAAACTCGCCCGATTACAACGGTATGCGTACTTTTCCCCTAGGCCGTTCTAGTTATTCGTTTCGAGCAGCAGAACTGCGAAAATGTTGAGTTTCTCAAGCGTTTCTTACCTACAAACTGCCATATCTCGCGAACGGATTGACCAATCCGCAAAATTTCTGTTGCATCTGAAAGTAGAAACTCGCCCGATTACAACGGTATGCGTACTTTTCCCCTACGCCGTTCTAGTTATTCGTTTCGAGCATCAGAACTGCGAAAATTTTGAGTTTCTCAAGCGTTTCTTACATCCAAACTGCCATATCTCGCGAAAGGAATGACCAATCCGCAAAATTTCTGTTGCATCTGAAAGTAGAAACTCGCCCGATTACAACGGTATGCGTACTTTTCCCCTAGGCCGTTCTAGTTATTCGTTTCGAGCATCAGAACTGCGAAAATTTTGAGTTTCTCAAGCGTTTCTTACCTACAAACTGCCATATCTCGCGAACGGATTGACCAATCCGCAAAATTTCTGTTGCATCTGAAAGTAGAAACTAGCCCAATTACAACGGTATGCGTACTTTTCCCCTAGGCCGTTCTGGTTATTCGTTTCGAGTATCAGAACTGTGATAATTTTGAATTTCTCGACCGTTTCTTGCCTCCAAACTGCCATATCTCGGGAACGGATTGACCAATCCGCAAAATTTCTGTTGCATCTGAAAGTAGAAACTCGCCCGATTACAACGGTATGCGTACTTTTCCCGTAGGCCGTTGTAGTTATTCGTTTCGAGCATGAGAACTGCGAAAATTTTGGGTTTCTCAAGCGTTGCTTACTTCCAAACTGCCATATCTCGCGAACGGATTGACCAATCCGCAAAATTTCTGTTGCATCTGAAAGTAGAAAGTCGCCCGATTACAACGGTATGCGTACTTTTCCCCTAGACCGTTCTAGTTATGCTTGTCGAGCATCAGAACTGCGAAAATTTTGAGTTTCTCAAGCGTTTCTTACCTCCAAACTGCCATATCTCGCGAACGGATTGACTAATCCGCAAAATTTCTGTTGCATCTGAAAGTAGAAACTCGCCCGCTTACAACGGTATGCGTACTTTTCCCCTAGGCCGTTCTAGTTATTCGTTTCCAGCATCAGAACTGCGAAAATTTTGAGTTTCTCAAGCGTTTCTTACCTCCAAACTGCCATATCTCGCGAACGGATTGAACAATCCGCAAAATTTCTGTTGCATCTGAAAGTAGAAGCTCGCCCGATTACAACGGTATGCGTACGTTTCCCCAAGTCCGTTCTAGTTATTCGTTTCGAGCATCAGAACTGCGAAAATTTTGAGTTTCTCAAGCGTTTCTTACCTCCAAACTGCCATATCTCGCGAACGGATTGACCAATCCGCAAAATTTCTGTTGCATCTGAAAGTAGAAACTCGCCCGATTACAACAGTATGCGTACTTTTACCCTAGGCCGTTCTTGTTAATCGTTTCCAGCATCAGAACTGCGAAAATTTTGAGTTTCTCAAGCGTTTCTTACCTCCAAACTGCCATATCTCGCGAACGGAATGACTAATCCGCAAAATTTCTGTTGCATCTGAAAGTAGAAACTCGCCCGATTACAACGGTATGCGTACTTTTCCCCTAGGCCGTTCTAGTTATTCGTTTCGAGCATCAGAACTGCGAAAATTTTGAGTTTCTCAAGCGTTTCTTACCTACAAACTGCCATATCTCGCGAACGGATAGACCAATCCGCAAAATTTCTGTTGCATCTGAAAGTAGAAACTCACCCGATTACAACGGTATGCGTACTTTTCCCCTAGGCCGCTCTAGTTATTCGTTTCGAGCATCAGAACTGTGAAAATTTTGAGTTTCTCAACCGTTTCTTACCTCCAAACTGCCATATCTCGCGAACGGATTGACCAATCCGCAAAATTTCTGTTGCATCTGAAAGTAGAAAGTCGCCCGATTACAACGGTATGCGTACTTTTCCCCTAGACCGCTCTAGTTATGCTTGACGAGCATCAGAACTGCGAAAATTTTGAGTTTCTCAAGCGTTTCTTACCTCCAAACTGCCATATCTCGCGAACGGATTGACCAATCCGCAAAATTTCTGTTGCATCTGAAAGTAGAAACTCGCCCGATTACAACGGTATGCGTACTTTTCCCCTAGGCCGTTCTAGTTATTCGTTTCGAGCATCAGAACTGCGAAAATTTTGAGTTTCTCAAGCGTTTCTTACCTCCAAACTGCCATATCTCGCGAACGGATTGACCAATCCGCAAAATTTCTGTTGCATCTGAAAGTACAAACTCGCCCGATTACAACGGTATGCGTACTTTTCCCCTAGGCCGTTCTAGTTATTCGTTCCGAGCATCAGAACTGCGAAAATTTTGAGTTTCTCAAGCGTTTCTTACTTCCAAACTGCCATATCTCGCGAACGGATTGACCAATCCGCAAAATTTCTAATGCATCTGAAAGTAGAAACTCGCCCGATTACAACGGTATGCGTACTTTTCCCCTAGGCCGTTCTAGTTATTCGTTTCGAGCATCAGAACTGCGAAAATGTTGAGTTTCTCAAGCGTTTCTTACCTCCAAACTGCCATATCTCGCGAACGGATTGACCAATCCGCAAAATTTCTGTTGCATCTGAAAGTAGAAATTCGCCCGATTACAACGGTATGCGTACTTTTCCCCTAGGCCGCTCTAGTTATTCGTTTCGAGCATCAGAACTGTGAAAATTTTGAGTTTCTCAACCGTTTCTTACCTCCAAACTGCCATATCTCGCGAACGGATTGACCAATCCGCAAAATTTCTGTTGCATCTGAAAGTAGGAACTCGCCCGATTACAACGGTATGCGTACTTTTCCCCTAGGCCGTTCTAGTTATTCGTTTCGAGCAGCAGAACTGCGAAAATGTTGAGTTTCTCAAGCGTTTCTTACCTACAAACTGCCATATCTCGCGAACGGATTGACCAATCCGCAAAATTTCTGTTGCATCTGAAAGTAGAAACTCGCCCGATTACAACGGTATGCGTACTTTTCCCCTAGGCCGTTCTAGTTATTCGTTTCGAGCATCAGAACTGCGAAAATTTTGAGTTTCTCAAGCGTTTCTTACCTCCAAACTGCCATATCTCGCGAACGGATTGACCAATCCGCAAAATTTCTGTTGCATCTGAAAGTAGAAACTCGCCCGATTACAACGGTATGCGTACTTTTCCCCTAGGCCGCTCTAGTTATTCGTTTCGAGCATCAGAACTGTGAAAATTTTGAGTTTCTCAACCGTTTCTTACCTCCAAACTGCCATATCTCGCGAACGGATTGACCAATCCGCAAAATTTCTGTTGCATCTGAAAGTAGAAAGTCGCCCGATTACAACGGTATGCGTACTTTTCCCCTAGACCGCTCTAGTTATGCTTGTCGAGCATCAGAACTGCGAAAATTTTGAGTTTCTCAAGCGTATCTTACCTCCAAACTGCCATATCTCGCGAACGGATTGACCAATCCGCAGAATTTCTGTTGCATCTGAAAGTAGAAACTCGCCCGATTACAACGGTATGCGTACTTTTCCCCTAGGCCGCTCTAGTTATTCGTTTCGAGCATCAGAACTGTGAAAATTTTGAGTTTCTCAAGCGTTTCTTACTTCCAAACTGCCATATCTCGCGAACGGATTGACCAATCCGCAAAATTTCTGTTGCATCTGAAAGTAGAAACTCGCCGGATTACAACGGTATGCGTACTTTTCCCGTAGGCCGTTGTAGTTATTCGTTTCGAGCATGAGAACTGCGAAAATTTTGGGTTTCTCAAGCGTTGCTTACCTCCAAACTGCCATATCTCGCGAACGGATTGACCAATCCGCAAAATTTCTGTTGCATCTGAAAGTAGAAACTCGCCCGATTACAACGGTATGCGTGCTTTTCCCCTGGGCCGTTCTGGTTATTCGTTTCGAGTATCAGAACTGTGATAATTTTGAGTTTCTCGACCGTTTCTTACTTCCAAACAGCCATATCTCGCGAACGGATTGACCAATCCGCAAAATTTCTGTTGCATCTGAAAGTAGAAGGTCGCCCGATTACAACGGTATGCGTACTTTTCCCCTAGACCGTTCTAGTTATGCTTGTCGAGCATCAGAACAGCGAAAAATTTGAGTTTCTCAAGCGTTTCTTACCTCCAAACTGCCATATCTCGCGAACGGAATGACTAATCCGCAAAATTTCTGTTGCATCTGAAAGTAGAAACTCGCCCGATTACAACGGTATGCGTACTTTTCCCCTAGGCCGTTCTAGTTATTCGTTTCGAGCATCAGAACTGCGAAAATTTTGAGTTTCTCAAGCGTTTCTTACCTCCAAACTGCCATATCTCGCGAACGGATTGACCAATCCGCAAAATTTCTGTTGCATCTGAAAGTAGAAACTCGCCCGATTACAACGGTAGGCGTACTTTTCCCCTACGCCGTTCTAGTTATTCGTTTCGAGCATCAGAACTGCGAAAATGTTGAGTTTCTCAAGCGTTTCTTACCTACAAACTGCCATATCTCGCGAAACGAATGACCAATCCGCAAAATTTCTGTTGCATCTGAAAGTAGAAACTCGCCCGATTACAAAGGTATGCGTACTTCTCCCCTAGTCCGTTCTAGTTATTCGTTTCGAGCATCAGAACTGCGAAAATTTTGAGTTTCTCAAGCGTTTCTTACCTCCAAACTGCCATATCTCGCGAACGGTTTGACCAATCCGCAAAATTTCTGTTGCATCTGAAAGTAGAAACTCGCCCGAGTACAACGGTATGCGTACTTTTCCCCTAGGCCGTTCTAGTTATTCGTTTCGAGCATCAGAACTGCGAAAATGTTGAGTTTCTCAAGCGTTTCTTACCTACAAACTGCCATATCTCGCGAACGGATTGACCAATCCGCAAAATTTCTGTTGCACCTGAAAGTAGAAACTCACCCGATTACAACGGTATGCGTACTTTTCCCCTAGGCCGTTCTAGTTATTCGTTTCGAGCATCAGAACTGCGAAAATTTTGAGTTTCTCAAGCGTTTCTTACCTCCAAACTGCCATATCTCGCGAACGGTTTGACCAATCCGCAAAATTTCTGTTGCATCTGAAAGTAGAAACTCGCCCGAGTACAACGGTATGCGTACTTTTCCCCTAGGCCGTTCTAGTTATTCGTTTCGAGCATCAGAACTGCGAAAATGTTGAGTTTCTCAAGCGTTTCTTACCTCCAAACTGCCATATCTCGCGAACGGTTTGACCAATCCGCAAAATTTCTGTTGCATCTGAAAGTAGAAACTCGCCCGAGTACAACGGTATGCGTACTTTTCCCCTAGGCCGTTCTAGTTATTCGTTTCGAGCATCAGAACTGCGAAAATGTTGAGTTTCTCAAGCTTTTCTTACCTACAAACTGCCATATCTCGCGAACGGATTGACCAATCCGCAAAATTTCTGTTGCATCTGAAAGTAGGAACTCACCCGATTACAACGGTATGCGTACTTTTCCCCTAGGCCGTTCTAGTTATTCGTTTCGAGCATCAGAACTGCGAAAATTTTGAGTTTCTCAAGCGTTTCTTACCTCCAAACTGCCATATCTCGCGAACGGATTGACCAATCCGCAAAATTTCTGTTGCATCTGAAAGTACAAACTCGCCCGATTACAACGGTAGGCGTACTTTTCCCCTACGCCGTTCTAGTTATTCGTTTCGAGCATCAGAACTGTGAAAATTTTGAGTTTCTCAAGCGTTTCTTACCTCCAAACTGCCATATCTCGCGAACGGTTTGACCAATCCGCAAAATTTCTGTTGCATCTGAAAGTAGAAACTCGCCCGAGTACAACGGTATGCGTACTTTTCCCCTAGGCCGTTCTAGTTATTCGTTTCGAGCATCAGAACTGCGAAAATGTTGAGTTTCTCAAGCGTTTCTTACCTCCAAACTGCCATATCTCGCGAACGGTTTGACCAATCCGCAAAATTTCTGTTGCATCTGAAAGTAGAAACTCGCCCGAGTACAACGGTATGCGTACTTTTCCCCTAGGCCGTTCTAGTTATTCGTTTCGAGCATCAGAACTGCGAAAATGTTGAGTTTCTCAAGCTTTTCTTACCTACAAACTGCCATATCTCGCGAACGGATTGACCAATCCGCAAAATTTCTGTTGCATCTGAAAGTAGAAACTCACCCGATTACAACGGTATGCGTACTTTTCCCCTAGGCCGTTCTAGTTATTCGTTTCGAGCATCAGAACTGCGAAAATTTTGAGTTTCTCAAGCGTTTCTTACCTCCAAACTGCCATATCTCGCGAACGGATTGACCAATCCGCAAAATTTCTGTTGCATCTGAAAGTACAAACTCGCCCGATTACAACGGTAGGCGTACTTTTCCCCTACGCCGTTCTAGTTATTCGTTTCGAGCATCAGAACTGTGAAAATTTTGAGTTTCTCAAGCGTTTCTTACCTCCAAACTGCCATATCTCGCGAAAGGAATGACCAATCCGCAAAATTTCTGTTGCATCTGAAAGTAGAAACTCGCCCGATTACAAAGGTATGCGTACTTCTCCCCTAGTCCGTTCTAGTTATTCGTTTCGAGCATCAGAACTGCGAAAATTTTGAGTTTCTCAAGCGTTTCTTACCTCCAAACTGCCATATCTCGCGAACGGATTGACCAATCCGCAAAATTTCTGTTGCATCTGAAAGTACAAACTCGCCCGATTACAACGGTATGCGTACTTTTCCCCTAGGCCGTTCTAGTTATTCGTTTCGAGCATCAGAACTGCGAAAATTTTGAGTTTCTCAAGCGTTTCTTACCTCCAAACTGCCATATCTCGCGAACGGATTGACCAATCCGCAAAATTTCTGTTGCATCTGAAAGTACAAACTCGCCCGATTACAACGGTAGGCGTACTTTTCCCCTACGCCGTTCTAGTTATTCGTTTCGAGCATCAGAACTGTGAAAATTTTGAGTTTCTCAAGCGTTTCTTACCTCCAAACTGCCATATCTCGCGAACGGTTTGACCAATCCGCAAAATTTCTGTTGCATCTGAAAGTAGAAACTCGCCCGAGTACAACGGTATGCGTACTTTTCCCCTAGGCCGTTCTAGTTATTCGTTTCGAGCATCAGAACTGCGAAAATGTTGAGTTTCTCAAGCGTTTCTTACCTCCAAACTGCCATATCTCGCGAACGGTTTGACCAATCCGCAAAATTTCTGTTGCATCTGAAAGTAGAAACTCGCCCGAGTACAACGGTATGCGTACTTTTCCCCTAGGCCGTTCTAGTTATTCGTTTCGAGCATCAGAACTGCGAAAATGTTGAGTTTCTCAAGCTTTTCTTACCTACAAACTGCCATATCTCGCGAACGGATTGACCAATCCGCAAAATTTCTGTTGCATCTGAAAGTAGAAACTCACCCGATTACAACGGTATGCGTACTTTTCCCCTAGGCCGTTCTAGTTATTCGTTTCGAGCATCAGAACTGCGAAAATTTTGAGTTTCTCAAGCGTTTCTTACCTCCAAACTGCCATATCTCGCGAACGGATTGACCAATCCGCAAAATTTCTGTTGCATCTGAAAGTACAAACTCGCCCGATTACAACGGTAGGCGTACTTTTCCCCTACGCCGTTCTAGTTATTCGTTTCGAGCATCAGAACTGTGAAAATTTTGAGTTTCTCAAGCGTTTCTTACCTCCAAACTGCCATATCTCGCGAAAGGAATGACCAATCCGCAAAATTTCTGTTGCATCTGAAAGTAGAAACTCGCCCGATTACAAAGGTATGCGTACTTCTCCCCTAGTCCGTTCTAGTTATTCGTTTCGAGCATCAGAACTGCGAAAATTTTGAGTTTCTCAAGCGTTTCTTACCTCCAAACTGCCATATCTCGCGAACGGATTGACCAATCCGCAAAATTTCTGTTGCATCTGAAAGTACAAACTCGCCCGATTACAACGGTATGCGTACTTTTCCCCTAGGCCGTTCTAGTTATTCGTTTCGAGCATCAGAACTGCGAAAATTTTGAGTTTCTCAAGCGTTTCTTACCTCCAAACTGCCATATCTCGCGAACGGATTGACCAATCCGCAAAATTTCTGTTGCATCTGAAAGTACAAAACTCGCCCGATTACAACGGTAGGCGTACTTTTCCCCTACGCCGTTCTAGTTATTCGTTTCGAGCATCAGAACTGTGAAAATTTTGAGTTTCTCAAGCGTTTCTTACCTCCAAACTGCCATATCTCGCGAAAGGAATGACCAATCCGCAAAATTTCTGTTGCATCTGAAAGTAGAAACTCGCCCGATTACAAAGGTATGCGTACTTCTCCCCTAGTCCGTTCTAGTTATTCGTTTCGAGCATCAGAACTGCGAAAATTTTGAGTTTCTCAAGCGTTTCTTACCTCCAAACTGCCATATCTCGCGAACGGTTTGACCAATCCGCAAAATTTCTGTTGCATCTGAAAGTAGAAACTCGCCCGATTACAACGGTATGCGTACTTTTCCCCTAGGCCGTTCTAGTTATTCGTTTCGAGCATCAGAACTGCGAAAATTTTGAGTTTCTCAAGCGTTTCTTACTTCCAAACTGCCATATCTCGCGAACGCATTGACCAATCCGCAAAATTTCTGTTGCATCTGAAAGTAGAAAGTCGCCCGATTACAACGGTATGCGTACTTCTCCCCTAGTCCGTTCTAGTTATTCGTTTCGAGCATCAGAACTGCGAAAATTTTGAGTTTCTCAAGCGTTTCTTACCTCCAAACTGCCATATCTCGCGAACGGATTGACCAATCCGCAAAATTTCTGTTGCATCTGAAAGTACAAACTCGCCCGATTACAACGGTATGCGTACTTTTCCCCTAGGCCGTTCTAGTTATTCGTTTCGAGCATCAGAACTGCGAAAATTTTGAGTTTCTCAAGCGTTTCTTACTTCCAAACTGCCATATCTCGCGAACGGATTGACCAATCCGCAAAATTTCTAATGCATCTGAAAGTAGAAACTCGCCCGATTACAACGGTATGCGTACTTTTCCCCTAGGCCGTTCTAGTTATTCGTTTCGAGCATCAGAACTGCGGAAATGTTGAGTTCCTTAAGCGTTTCTTACCTACAAACTGCCATATCTCGCGAACGGATTGACCAATCCGCAAAATTTCTGTTGCATCTGAAAGTAGAAATTCGCCCGATTACAACGGTATGCGTACTTTTCCCCTCGACCGTTCTAGTTATGCTTGTCGAGCATCAGAACTGCGAAAATTTTGAGTTTCTCAAGCGTTTCTTACCTCCAAACTGCCATATCTCGCGAACGGATTGACCAATCCGCAAAATTTCTGCTGCATCTGAAAGTAGAAACTCGCCCGATTACAACGGTATGCGTACTTTTCCCCTACGCCGTTCTAGTTATTCGTTTCGAGCATCAGAACTGTGAAAATTTTGAGTTTCTCAAGCGTTTCTTACCTCCAAACTGCCATATCTCGCGAAAGGAATGACCAATCCGCAAAATTTCTGTTGCATCTGAAAGTAGAAACTCGCCCGATTACAAAGGTATGCGTACTTCTCCCCTAGTCCGTTCTAGTTATTCGTTTCGAGCATCAGAACTGCGAAAATTTTGAGTTTCTCAAGCGTTTCTTACCTCCAAACTGCCATATCTCGCGAACGGATTGACCAATCCGCAAAATTTCTGTTGCATCTGAAAGTACAAACTCGCCCGATTACAACGGTATGCGTACTTTTCCCCTAGGCCGTTCTAGTTATTCGTTTCGAGCATCAGAACTGCGAAAATTTTGAGTTTCTCAAGCGTTTCTTACCTCCAAACTGCCGTATCTCGCGAACGGATTGACCAATCCGCAAAATTTCTGCTGCATCTGAAAGTAGAAACTCGCCCGATTACAACGGTATGCGTACTTTTCCCCTAGGCCGCTCTAGTTATTCGTTTCGAGCATCAGAACTGTGAAAATTTTGAGTTTCTCAACCGTTTCTTACCTCCAAACTGCCATATCTCGCGAACGGATTGACCAATCCGCAAAATTTCTGTTGCATCTGAAAGTAGAAACTCGCCCGATTACAAAGGTATGCGTACTTCTCCCCTAGTCCGTTCTAGTTATTCGTTTCGAGCATCAGAACTGCGAAAATTTTGAGTTTCTCAAGCGTTTCTTACCTCCAAACTGCCATATCTCGCGAACGGTTTGACCAATCCGCAAAATTTCTGTTGCATCTGAAAGTAGAAACTCGCCCGATTACAACGGTATGCGTACTTTTCCCCTAGGCCGTTCTAGTTATTCGTTTCGAGCATCAGAACTGCGAAAATTTTGAGTTTCTCAAGCGTTTCTTACTTCCAAACTGCCATATCTCGCGAACGCATTGACCAATCCGCAAAATTTCTGTTGCATCTGAAAGTAGAAAGTCGCCCGATTACAACGGTATGCGTACTTCTCCCCTAGTCCGTTCTAGTTATTCGTTTCGAGCATCAGAACTGCGAAAATTTTGAGTTTCTCAAGCGTTTCTTACCTCCAAACTGCCATATCTCGCGAACGGATTGACCAATCCGCAAAATTTCTGTTGCATCTGAAAGTACAAACTCGCCCGATTACAACGGTATGCGTACTTTTCCCCTAGGCCGTTCTAGTTATTCGTTTCGAGCATCAGAACTGCGAAAATTTTGAGTTTCTCAAGCGTTTCTTACTTCCAAACTGCCATATCTCGCGAACGGATTGACCAATCCGCAAAATTTCTAATGCATCTGAAAGTAGAAACTCGCCCGATTACAACGGTATGCGTACTTTTCCCCTAGGCCGTTCTAGTTATTCGTTTCGAGCATCAGAACTGCGGAAATGTTGAGTTTCTTAAGCGTTTCTTACCTACAAACTGCCATATCTCGCGAACGGATTGACCAATCCGCAAAATTTCTGTTGCATCTGAAAGTAGAAATTCGCCCGATTACAACGGTATGCGTACTTTTCCCCTCGACCGTTCTAGTTATGCTTGTCGAGCATCAGAACTGCGAAAATTTTGAGTTTCTCAAGCGTTTCTTACCTCCAAACTGCCATATCTCGCGAACGGATTGACCAATCCGCAAAATTTCTGCTGCATCTGAAAGTAGAAACTCGCCCGATTACAACGGTATGCGTACTTTTCCCCTAGGCCGCTCTAGTTATTCGTTTCGAGCATCAGAACTGTGAAAATTTTGAGTTTCTCAACCGTTTCTTACCTCCAAACTGCCATATCTCGCGAACGGATTGACCAATCCGCAAAATTTCTGTTGCATCTGAAAGTGGAAAGTCGCCCGATTACAACGGTATGCGTACTTTTCCCCTAGACCGCTCTAGTTATGCTTGTCGAGCATCAGAACTGCGAAAATTTTGAGTTTCTCAAGCGTTTCTTACCTCCAAACTGCCATATCTCGCGAACGGATTGACCAATCCGCAAAATTTCTGTTGCATCTGAAAGTAGAAACTCGCCCGATTACAAAGGTATGCGTACTTTTCCCCTAGGCCGTTCTAGTTATTCGTTTCGAGCATCAGAACTGCGAAAATTTTGAGTTTCTCAAGCGTTTCTTACCTCCAAACTGCCATATCTCGCGAACGGATTGACCAATCCGCAAAATTTCTGTTGCATCTGAAAGTACAAACTCGCCCGATTACAACGGTATGCGTACTTTTCCCCTAGGCCGTTCTAGTTATTCGTTTCGAGCATCAGAACTGCGAAAATTTTGAGTTTCTCAAGCGTTTCTTACTTCCAAACTGCCATATCTCGCGAACGGATTGACCAATCCGCAAAATTTCTAATGCATCTGAAAGTAGAAACTCGCCCGATTACAACGGTATGCGTACTTTTCCCCTAGGCCGTTCTAGTTATTCGTTTCGAGCATCAGAACTGCGGAAATGTTGAGTTTCTTAAGCGTTTCTTACCTACAAACTGCCATATCTCGCGAACGGATTGACCAATCCGCAAAATTTCTGTTGCATCTGAAAGTAGAAATTCGCCCGATTACAACGGTATGCGTACTTTTCCCCTCGACCGTTCTAGTTATGCTTGTCGAGCATCAGAACTGCGAAAATTTTGAGTTTCTCAAGCGTTTCTTACCTCCAAACTGCCATATCTCGCGAACGGATTGACCAATCCGCAAAATTTCTGCTGCATCTGAAAGTAGAAACTCGCCCGATTACAACGGTATGCGTACTTTTCCCCTAGGCCGCTCTAGTTATTCGTTTCGAGCATCAGAACTGTGAAAATTTTGAGTTTCTCAACCGTTTCTTACCTCCAAACTGCCATATCTCGCGAACGGATTGACCAATCCGCAAAATTTCTGTTGCATCTGAAAGTGGAAAGTCGCCCGATTACAACGGTATGCGTACTTTTCCCCTAGACCGCTCTAGTTATGCTTGTCGAGCATCAGAACTGCGAAAATTTTGAGTTTCTCAAGCGTTTCTTACCTCCAAACTGCCATATCTCGCGAACGGATTGACCAATCCGCAAAATTTCTGTTGCATCTGAAAGTAGAAACTCGCCCGATTACAAAGGTATGCGTACTTTTCCCCTAGGCCGTTCTAGTTATTCGTTTCGAGCATCAGAACTGCGAAAATTTTGAGTTTCTCAAGCGTTTCTTACCTCCAAACTGCCATATCTCGCGAACGGATTGACCAATCCGCAAAATTTCTGTTGCATCTGAAAGTAGAAACTCGCCCGATTACAACGGTATGCGTACTTTTCCCCTAGGCCGCTCTAGTTATGCTTGTCGAGCATCAGAACTGCGAAAATTTTGAGTTTCTCAAGCGTTTCTTACTTCCAAACTGCCATATCTCGCGAACGGAATGACTAATCCGCAAAATTTCTGTTGCATCTGAAAGTAGAAACTCGCCCGATTACAACGGTATGCGTACTTTTCCCCTAGTCCGTTCTAGTTATTCGTTTCGAGCATCAGAACTGCGAAAATTTTGAGTTTCTCAAGCGTTTCTTACCTCCAAACTGCCATATCTCGCGAACGGATTGACCAATCCGCAAAATTTCTGTTGCATCTGAAAGTAGAAACTCGCCCGATTACAACGGTAGGCGTACTTTTCCCCTACGCCGTTCTAGTTATTCGTTTCGAGCATCAGAACTGCGAAAATTTTGAGTTTCTCAAGCGTTTCTTACTTCCAAACTGCCATATCTCGCGAACGGATTGACCAATCCGCAAAATTTCTAATGCATCTGAAAGTAGAAACTCGCCCGATTACAACGGTATGCGTACTTTTCCCCTAGGCCGTTCTAGTTATTCGTTTCGAGCATCAGAACTGCGGAAATGTTGAGTTTCTTAAGCGTTTCTTACCTACAAACTGCCATATCTCGCGAACGGATTGACCAATCCGCAAAATTTCTGTTGCATCTGAAAGTAGAAATTCGCCCGATTACAACGGTATGCGTACTTTTCCCCTCGACCGTTCTAGTTATGCTTGTCGAGCATCAGAACTGCGAAAATTTTGAGTTTCTCAAGCGTTTCTTACCTCCAAACTGCCATATCTCGCGAACGGATTGACCAATCCGCAAAATTTCTGCTGCATCTGAAAGTAGAAACTCGCCCGATTACAACGGTATGCGTACTTTTCCCCTAGGCCGCTCTAGTTATTCGTTTCGAGCATCAGAACTGTGAAAATTTTGAGTTTCTCAACCGTTTCTTACCTCCAAACTGCCATATCTCGCGAACGGATTGACCAATCCGCAAAATTTCTGTTGCATCTGAAAGTGGAAAGTCGCCCGATTACAACGGTATGCGTACTTTTCCCCTAGACCGCTCTAGTTATGCTTGTCGAGCATCAGAACTGCGAAAATTTTGAGTTTCTCAAGCGTTTCTTACCTCCAAACTGCCATATCTCGCGAACGGATTGACCAATCCGCAAAATTTCTGTTGCATCTGAAAGTAGAAACTCGCCCGATTACAAAGGTATGCGTACTTTTCCCCTAGGCCGTTCTAGTTATTCGTTTCGAGCATCAGAACTGCGAAAATTTTGAGTTTCTCAAGCGTTTCTTACATCCAAACTGCCATATCTCGCGAACGGATTGACCAATCCCCAAAATTTCTGTTGCATCTGAAAGTAGAAACTCGCCCGATTACAACGGTATGCGTACTTTTCCCCTAGGCCGCTCTAGTTATACTTGTCGAGCATCAGAACTGCGAAAATTTTGAGTTTCTCAAGCGTTTCTTACTTCCAAACTGCCATATCTCGCGAACGGAATGACTAATCCGCAAAATTTCTGTTGCATCTGAAAGTAGAAACTCGCCCGATTACAACGGTATGCGTACTTTTCCCCTAGTCCGTTCTAGTTATTCGTTTCGAGCATCAGAACTGCGAAAATTTTGAGTTTCTCAAGCGTTTCTTACCTCCAAACTGCCATATCTCGCGAACGGATTGACCAATCCGCAAAATTTCTGTTGCATCTGAAAGTAGAAACTCGCCCGATTACAACGGTAGGCGTACTTTTCCCCTACGCCGTTCTAGTTATTCGTTTCGAGCATCAGAACTGCGAAAATTTTGAGTTTCTCAAGCGTTTCTTACCTCCAAACTGCCATATCTCGCGAAAGGAATGACCAATCCGCAAAATTTCTGTTGCATCTGAAAGTAGAAACTCGCCCGATTACAAAGGTATGCGTACTTCTCCCCTAGTCCGATCTAGTTATTCGTTTCGAGCATCAGAACTGCGAAAATTTTGAGTTTCTCAAGCGTTTCTTACCTCCAAACTGCCATATCTCGCGAACGGTTTGACCAATCCGCAAAATTTCTGTTGCATCTGAAAGTAGAAACTCGCCCGATTACAACGGTATGCGTACTTTTCCCCTAGGCCGTTCTAGTTATTCGTTTCGAGCATCAGAACTGCGAAAATGTTGAGTTTCTCAAGCGTTTCTTACCTACAAACTGCCATATCTCGCGAACGGATTGACCAATCCGCAAAATTTCTGTTGCATCTGAAAGTAGAAACTCGCCCGATTACAACGGTATGCGTACTTTTCCCCTAGGCCGTTCTAGTTATTCGTTTCGAGCATCAGAACTGCGAAAATTTTGAGTTTCTCAAGCGTTTCTTACCTCCAAACTGCCATATCTCGCGAACGGATTGACCAATCCGCAAAATTTCTGTTGCATCTGAAAGTACAAACTCGCCCGATTACAACGGTATGCGTACTTTTCCCCTAGACCGTTCTAGTTATGCTTGTCGAGCATCAGAACTGCGAAAATTTTGAGTTTCTCAAGCGTTTCTTACCTCCAAACTGCCATATCTCGCGAACGGATTGACCAATCCGCAAAATTTCTGTTGCATCTGAAAGTAGAAACTCGCCCGATTACAAAGGTATGCGTACTTCTCCCCTAGTCCGTTCTAGTTATTCGTTTCGAGCATCAGAACTGCGAAAATTTTGAGTTTCTCAAGCGTTTCTTACCTCCAAACTGCCATATCTCGCGAACGGTTTGACCAATCCGCAAAATTTCTGTTGCATCTGAAAGTAGAAACTCGCCCGATTACAACGGTATGCGTACTTTTCCCCTAGGCCGTTCTAGTTATTCGTTTCGAGCATCAGAACTGCGAAAATGTTGAGTTTCTCAAGCGTTTCTTACCTACAAACTGCCATATCTCGCGAACGGATTGACCAATCCGCAAAATTTCTGTTGCATCTGAAAGTAGAAACTCGCCCGATTACAACGGTATGCGTACTTTTCCCCTAGGCCGTTCTAGTTATTCGTTTCGAGCATCAGAACTGCGAAAATTTTGAGTTTCTCAAGCGTTTCTTACCTCCAAACTGCCATATCTCGCGAACGGATTGACCAATCCGCAAAATTTCTGTTGCATCTGAAAGTACAAACTCGCCCGATTACAACGGTATGCGTACTTTTCCCCTAGACCGTTCTAGTTATGCTTGTCGAGCATCAGAACTGCGAAAATTTTGAGTTTCTCAAGCGTTTCTTACCTCCAAACTGCCATATCTCGCGAACGGATTGACCAATCCGCAAAATTTCTGTTGCATCAGAAAGTACAAACTCGCCCGATTACAACGGTATGCGTACTTTTCCCCTAGGCCGTTCTAGTTATTCGTTTCGAGCATCAGAACTGCGAAAATGTTGAGTTTCTCAAGCGTTTCTTACCTACAAACTGCCATATCTCGCGAACGGATTGACCAATCCGCAAAATTTCTGTTGCATCTGAAAGTACAAACTCGCCCGATAACAACGGTATGCGTACTTTTCCCCTAGGCCGTTCTAGTTATTCGTTCCGAGCATCAGAACTGCGAAAATGTTGAGTTTCTCAAGCGTTTCTTACCTCCAAACTGCCATATCTCGCGAACGGATTGACCAATCCGCAAAATTTCTGTTGCATCTGAAAGTAGAAACTCGCCCGATTACATCGGTATGCGTACTTTTCCCCTAGCCGCTCTAGTTATTCGTTTCGAGCATCAGAACTGCGAAAATTATGAGTTTCTCAAGCGTTTCTTACCTCCAAACTGCCATATCTCGCGAACGGATTGACCAATTCGCAAAATTTCTGTTGCATCTGAAAGTAGAAACTCGCCCGATTACAACGGTATGCGTACTTTTCCCCTAGGCCGTTCTAGTTATTCGTTTCGAGCATCAGAACTGCGAAAATGTTGAGTTTCTCAAGCGTTTCTTACCTACAATCTGCCATATCTCGCGAACGGATTGACCAATCCGCAAAATTTCTGTTGCATCTGAAAGTAGAAACTCGCCCGATTACATCGGTATGCGTACTTTTCCCCTAGTCCGTTCTAGTTATGCTTGTCGAGCATCAGAACTGCGAAAATTTTGAGTTTCTCAAGTGTTTCATACATCCAAACTGCCATATCTCGCGAACGGATTGACCAATCCGCAAAATTTCTGTTGCATCTGAAAGTACAAACTCGCCCGATTACAACGGTATGCGTACTTTTCCCCTAGACCGTTCTAGTTATGCTTGTCGAGCATCAGAACTGCGAAAATTTTGAGTTTCTCAAGCGTTTCTTACATCCAAACTGCCATATCTCGCGAACGGATTGACCAATCCGCAAAATTTCTGTTGCATCTGAAAGTAGAAACTCGCCCGATTACAAAGGTATGCGTACTTCTCCCCTAGTCCGTTCTAGTTATTCGTTTCGAGCATCAGAACTGCGAAAATTTTGAGTTTCTCAAGCGTTTCTTACCTCCAAACTGCCATATCTCGCGAACGGTTTGACCAATCCGCAAAATTTCTGTTGCATCTGAAAGTAGAAACTCGCCCGATTACAACGGTATGCGTACTTTTCCCCTAGGCCGTTCTAGTTATTCGTTTCGAGCATCAGAACTGCGAAAATGTTGAGTTTCTCAAGCGTTTTTTACCTACAAACTGCCATATCTCGCGAACGGATTGACCAATCCGCAAAATTTCTGTTGCATCTGAAAGTAGAAACTCGCCCGATTACAACGGTATGCGTACTTTTCCCCTAGGCCGTTCTAGTTATTCGTTTCGAGCATCAGAACTGCGAAAATTTTGAGTTTCTCAAGCGTTTCTTACCTCCAAACTGCCATATCTCGCGAACGGATTGACCAATCCGCAAAATTTCTGTTGCATCTGAAAGTACAAACTCGCCCGATTACAACGGTATGCGTACTTTTCCCCTAGACCGTTCTAGTTATGCTTGTCGAGCATCAGAACTGCGAAAATTTTGAGTTTCTCAAGCGTTTCTTACCTCCAAACTGCCATATCTCGCGAACGGATTGACCAATCCGCAAAATTTCTGTTGCATCAGAAAGTACAAACTCGCCCGATTACAACGGTATGCGTACTTTTCCCCTAGGCCGTTCTAGTTATTCGTTTCGAGCATCAGAACTGCGAAAATGTTGAGTTTCTCAAGCGTTTCTTACCTACAATCTGCCATATCTCGCGAACGGATTGACCAATCCGCAAAATTTCTGTTGCATCTGAAAGTAGAAACTCGCCCGATTACAACGGTATGCGTACTTTTCCCCTAGGCTGTTCTAGTTATTCGTTTCGAGCATCAGAACTGCGCAAATTTTGAGTTTCTCAAGCGTTTCTTACCTCCAAACTGCCATATCTCGCGAACGGATTGACCAATCCGCAAAATTTCTGCTGCATCTGAAAGTAGAAACTCGCCCGATACAACGGTATGCGTACTTCTCCCCTAGTCCGTTCTAGTTATTCGTTTCGAGCATCAGAACTGCGAAAATTTTGAGTTTCTCAAGCGTTTCTTACCTCCAAACTGCCATATCTCGCGAACGGTTTGACCAATCCGCAAAATTTCTGTTGCATCTGAAAGTAGAAACTCGCCCGATTACAACGGTATGCGTACTTTTCCACTAGGCCGTTCTAGTTATTCGTTTCGAGCATCAGAACTGCGAAAATGTTGAGTTTCTCAAGCGTTTCTAACCTACAAACTGCCATATCTCGCGAACGGATTGACCAATCCGCAAAATTTCTGTTGCATCTGAAAGTAGAAACTCGCCCGATTACAGCGGTATGCGTACTTTTCCCCTAGTCCGTTCTAGTTATGCTTGTCGAGCATCAGAACTGCGAAAATTTTGAGTTTCTCAAGTGTTTCATACATCCAAACTGCCATATCTCGCGAACGGATTGACCAATCCGCAAAATTTCTGTTGCATCTGAAAGTACAAACTCGCCCGATTACAACGGTATGCGTACTTTTCCCCTAGGCCGTTCTAGTTATTCGTTTCGAGCATCAGAACTGCGAAAATGTTGAGTTTCTCAAGCGTTTCTTACCTCCAAACTGCCATATCTCGCGAAAGGAATGACCAATCCGCAAAATTTCTGTTGCATCTGAAAGTAGAAACTCGCCCGATTACAACGGTATGCGTACTTTTCCCCTAGTCCGTTCTAGTTATTCGTTTCGAGCATCAGAACTGCGACAATTTTGAGTTTCTCAAGCGTTTCTTACCTCCAAACTGCCATATCTCGCGAACGGTTTGACCAATCCGCAAAATATCTGTTGCATCTGAAAGTAGAAACTCGCCCGATTACAACGGTATGCGTACTTTTCCCCTAGGCCGTTCTAGTTATTCGTTTCGAGCATCAGAACTGCGAAAATGTTGAGTTTCTCAAGCGTTTCTTACTTCCAAACTGCCATATCTCGCGAACGGATTGACCAATCCGCAAAATTTCTGTTGCATCTGAAAGGAGAAACTCGCCCGAATACAACGGTATGCGTACTTTTCCCCTAGGCCGTTCTAGTTAATCGTTTCGAGCATCAGAACTGCGAAAGTTTTGAGTTTCTCAAGCGTTTCTTACTTCCACACTGCCATATCTCGCGAACGGATTGACCAATCCGCAAAATTTCTGATGCATCTGACAGTAGAAACTCGCCCGATTACAACGGTATGCGTACTTTTCCCCTAGGCCGCTCTAGTTATTCGTTTCGAGCATCAGAACTGCGAAAATTTTTTGTTTCTCAAGTGTTTCATACATCCAAACTGCCATATCTCGCGAACGGATTGACCAATCCGCAAAATTTCTGTTGCATCTGAAAGTAGAAACTCGCCCGATTACAACGGTATGCGTACTTTTCCCCTAGGCCGTTCTAGTTAATCGTTTCGAGCATCAGAACTGCGAAAGTTTTGAGTTTCTCAAGCGTTTCTTACTTCCACACTGCCATATCTCGCGAACGGATTGACCAATCCGCAAAATTTCTGATGCATCTGACAGTAGAAATTCGCCCGATTACAACGGTATGCGTACTTTTCCCATAGGCCGTTCTGGTTATTCGTTTCGAGCATCAGAACTGCGACAATTTTGAGTTTCTCAAGCGTTTCTTACCTCCAAACTGCCATATCTCGCGAACGGTTTGTCCAATCCGCAAAATATCTGCTGCATCTGAAAGTAGAAACTCGCCCGATTGCAACGGTATGCGTACTTTTCCCCTAGGCCGTTCTAGTTATTCGTTTCGAGCATCAGAACTGCGAAAATGTTGAGTTTCTCAAGCGTTTCTTACCTACAAACTGCCATATCTCGCGAACGGATTGACCAATCCGCAAAATTTCTGTTGCATCTGAAAGTAGAAACTCGCCCGATTACAACGGTATGCGTACTTTTCCCCTAGGCCGCTCTAGTTATTCGTTTCGAGCATCAGAACTGCGAAAATTTTTTGTTTCTCAAGTGTTTCATACATCCAAACTGCCATATCTCGCGAACGGATTGACCAATCCGCAAAATTTCTTTTGCATCTGAAAGTAGAAACTCGCCCGATTACAACGGTATGCGTACTTTTCCCCTAGGCCGTTCTGGTTATTCGTTTCGAGCATCAGAACTGTGAAAATTTTGAGTTTCTCAACCGTTTCTTACCTCCAAACTGCCATATCTCGCGAACGGATTGACCAGTCCGCAAAATTTCTGTTGCATCTGAAAGTAGAAAGTCGCCCGATTACAACGGTATGCGTACTTTTCCCCTAGACCGTTCTAGTTATGCTTGTCGAGCATCAGAACTGCGAAAATTTTGAGTTTCTCAAGCGTTTCTTACCTCCAAACTGCCATATCTCGCGAACGGATTGACTAATCCGCAAAATTTCTGTTGCATCTGAAAGTAGAAACTCGCCCGCTTACAACGGTATGCGTACTTTTCCCCTAGGCCGTTCTAGTTATTCGTTTCGAGCATCAGAACTGCGAAAATTTTGAGTTTCTCAAGCGTTTCTTACCTCCAAACTGCCATATCTCGCGAACGGATTGACCAATCCGCAAAATTTCTGTTGCATCTGAAAGTAGAAACTCGCCCGATTACAACGGTATGCGTACTTTTCCCCTAGGCCGTTCTAGTTATTCGTTTCGAGCATCAGAACTGCGAAAATTTTGAGTTTCTCAAGCGTTTCTTACCTCCAAACTGCCATATCTCGCGAACGGATTGACCAATCCGCAAAATTTCTGTTGCATCTGAAAGTACAAACTCGCCCGATTACAACGGTATGCGTACTTTTCCCCTAGGCCGTTCTAGTTATTCGTTTCGAGCATCAGAACTGCGAAAATGTTGAGTTTCTCAAGAGTTTCGTACCTACAAACTGCCATATCTCGCGAACGGATTGACCAATCCGCAAAATTTCTGATGCATCTGAAAGTAGAAACTCGCCCGATTACAACGGTATGCGTACTTTTCCCCTAGGCCGTTCTAGTTATTCGTTTCGAGCATCAGAACTGCGAAAATGTTGAGTTTCTCAAGCGTTTCTTACCTACAAACTGCCATATCTCGCGAACGGATTGACCAATCCGCAAAATTTCTGTTGCATCTGAAAGTAGAAACTCGCCCGATTACAACGGTATGCGTACTTTTCCCCTAGGCCGTTCTAGTTATTCGTTTCGAGCATCAGAACTGCGAAAATTTTGAGTTTCTCAAGCGTTTCTTACTTCCAAACTGCCATATCTCGCGAACGGATTGACCAATCCGCAAAATTTCTGTTGCATCTGAAAGTAGAAACTCGCCCGAATACAACGGTATGCGTACTTTTCCCCTAGGCCGTTCTAGTTAATCGTTTCGAGCATCAGAACTGCGAAAGTTTTGAGTTTCTCAAGCGTTTCTTACTTCCACACTGCCATATCTCGCGAACGGATTGACCAATCCGCAAAATTTCTGATGCATCTGACAGTAGAAACTCGCCCGATTACAACGGTATGCGTACTTTTCCCCGAGGCCGCTCTAGTTATTCGTTTCGAGCATCAGAACTGCGAAAATTTTTTGTTTCTCAAGTGTTTCATACATCCAAACTGCCATATCTCGCGAACGGATTGACCAATCCGCAAAATTTCTGTTGCATCTGAAAGTAGAAACTCGCCCGATTACAACGGTATGCGTACTTTTCCCCTAGGCCGTTCTAGTTAATCGTTTCGAGCATCAGAACTGCGAAAGTTTTGAGTTTCTCAAGCGTTTCTTACTTCCACACTGCCATATCTCGCGAACGGATTGACCAATCCGCAAAATTTCTGATGCATCTGACAGTAGAAATTCGCCCGATTACAACGGTATGCGTACTTTTCCCCTAGGCCGTTCTAGTTATTCGTTTCGAGCATCAGAACTGCGACAATTTTGAGTTTCTCAAGCGTTTCTTACCTCCAAACTGCCATATCTCGCGAACGGTTTGACCAATCCGCAAAATATCTGTTGCATCTGAAAGTAGAAACTCGCCCGATTACAACGGTATGCGTACTTTTCCCCTAGGCCGTTCTAGTTATTCGTTTCGAGCATCAGAACTGCGAAAATGTTGAGTTTCTCAAGCGTTTCTTACCTACAAACTGCCATATCTCGCGAACGGATTGACCAATCCGCAAAATTTCTGTTGCATCTGAAAGTAGAAACTCGCCCGATTACAACGGTATGCGTACTTTTCCCCTAGGCCGTTCTAGTTATTCGTTTCGAGCATCAGAACTGCGAAAATTTTGAGTTTCTCAAGCGTTTCTTACTTCCAAACTGCCATATCTCGCGAACGGATTGACCAATCCGCAAAATTTCTGTTGCATCTGAAAGGAGAAACTCGCCCGAATACAACGGTATGCGTACTTTTCCCCTAGGCCGTTCTAGTTAATCGTTTCGAGCATCAGAACTGCGAAAGTTTTGAGTTTCTCAAGCGTTTCTTACTTCCACACTGCCATATCTCGCGAACGGATTGACCAATTCGCAAAATTTCTGATGCATCTCACAGTAGAAACTCGCCCGATTACAACGGTATGCGTACTTTTCCCCGAGGCCGCTCTAGTTATTCGTTTCGAGCATCAGAACTGCGAAAATTTTTTGTTTCTCAAGTGTTTCATACATCCAAACTGCCATATCTCGCGAACGGATTGACCAATCCGCAAAATTTCTGTTGCATCTGAAAGTAGAAACTCGCCCGATTACAACGGTATGCGTACTTTTCCCCTAGGCCGTTCTAGTTAATCGTTTCGAGCATCAGAACTGCGAAAGTTTTGAGTTTCTCAAGCGTTTCTTACTTCCACACTGCCATATCTCGCGAACGGATTGACCAATCCGCAAAATTTCTGATGCATCTGACAGTAGAAATTCGCCCGATTACAACGGTATGCGTACTTTTCCCCTAGGCCGTTCTAGTTATTCGTTTCGAGCATCAGAACTGCGACAATTTTGAGTTTCTCAAGCGTTTCTTACCTCCAAACTGCCATATCTCGCGAACGGTTTGACCAATCCGCAAAATATCTGTTGCATCTGAAAGTAGAAACTCGCCCGATTACAACGGTATGCGTACTTTTCCCCTAGGCCGTTCTAGTTATTCGTTTCGAGCATCAGAACTGCGAAAATGTTGAGTTTCTCAAGCGTTTCTTACCTACAAACTGCCATATCTCGCGAACGGATTGACCAATCCGCAAAATTTCTGTTGCATCTGAAAGTAGAAACTCGCCCGATTACAACGGTATGCGTACTTTTCCCCTAGGCCGTTCTAGTTATTCGTTTCGAGCATCAGAACTGCGAAAATTTTGAGTTTCTCAAGCGTTTCTTACTTCCAAACTGCCATATCTCGCGAACGGATTGACCAATCCGCAAAATTTCTGTTGCATCTGAAAGGAGAAACTCGCCCGAATACAACGGTATGCGTACTTTTCCCCTAGGCCGTTCTAGTTAATCGTTTCGAGCATCAGAACTGCGAAAGTTTTGAGTTTCTCAAGCGTTTCTTACTTCCACACTGCCATATCTCGCGAACGGATTGACCAATTCGCAAAATTTCTGATGCATCTCACAGTAGAAACTCGCCCGATTACAACGGTATGCGTACTTTTCCCCTAGGCCGCTCTAGTTATTCGTTTCGAGCATCAGAACTGCGAAAATTTTTTGTTTCTCAAGTGTTTCATACATCCAAACTGCCATATCTCGCGAACGGATTGACCAATCCGCAAAATTTCTGTTGCATCTGAAAGTAGAAACTCGCCCGATTACAACGGTATGCGTACTTTTCCCCTAGGCCGTTCTGGTTATTCGTTTCGAGCATCAGAACTGTGAAAATTTTGAGTTTCTCAACCGTTTCTTACCTCCAAACTGCCATATCTCGCGAACGGATTGACCAGTCCGCAAAATTTCTGTTGCATCTGAAAGTAGAAAGTCGCCCGATTACAACGGTATGCGTACTTTTCCCCTAGACCGTTCTAGTTATGCTTGTCGAGCATCAGAACTGCGAAAATTTTGAGTTTCTCAAGCGTTTCTTACCTCCAAACTGCCATATCTCGCGAACGGATTGACTAATCCGCAAAATTTCTGTTGCATCTGAAAGTAGAAACTCGCCCGCTTACAACGGTATGCGTACTTTTCCCCTAGGCCGTTCTAGTTATTCGTTTCGAGCATCAGAACTGCGAAAATTTTGAGTTTCTCAAGCATTTCTTACCTCCAAACTGCCATATCTCGCGAACGGATTGACCAATCCGCAAAATTTCTGTTGCATCTGAAAGTAGAAACTCGCCCGATTACAACGGTATGCGTACTTTTCCCCTAGGCCGTTCTAGTTATTCGTTTCGAGCATCAGAACTGCGAAAATTTTGAGTTTCTCAAGCGTTTCTTACCTCCAAACTGCCATATCTCGCGAACGGATTGACCAATCCGCAAAATTTCTGTTGCATCTGAAAGTACAAACTCGCCCGATTACAACGGTATGCGTACTTTTCCCCTAGGCCGTTCTAGTTATTCGTTTCGAGCATCAGAACTGCGAAAATGTTGAGTTTCTCAAGCGTTTCGTACCTACAAACTGCCATATCTCGCGAACGGATTGACCAATCCGCAAAATTTCTGATGCATCTGAAAGTAGAAACTCGCCCGATTACAACGGTATGCGTACTTTTCCCCTAGGCCGTTCTAGTTATTCGTTTCGAGCATCAGAACTGCGAAAATTTTGAGTTTCTCAAGCGTTTCTTACCTCCAAACTGCCATATCTCGCGAACGGATTGACCAATCCGCAAAATTTCTGTTGCATCTGAAAGTAGAAACTCGCCCGATACAACGGTATGCGTACTTCTCCCCTAGTCCGTTCTAGTTATTCGTTTCGAGCATCAGAACTGCGAAAATTTTGAGTTTCTCAAGCGTTTCTTACCTCCAAACTGCCATATCTCGCGAACGGTTTGACCAATCCGCAAAATTTCTGTTGCATCTGAAAGTAGAAACTCGCCCGATTACAACGGTATGCGTACTTTTCCCCTAGGCCGTTCTAGTTATTCGTTTCGAGCATCAGAACTGCGAAAATGTTGAGTTTCTCAAGCGTTTCTTACCTACAAACTGCCATATCTCGCGAACGGATTGACCAATCCGCAAAATTTCTGTTGCATCTGAAAGTAGAAACTCGCCCGATTACAGCGGTATGCGTACTTTTCCCCTAGGCCGTTCTAGTTAATCGTTTCGAGCATCAGAACTGCGAAAGTTTTGAGTTTCTCAAGCGTTTCTTACTTCCACACTGCCATATCTCGCGAACGGATTGACCAATCCGCAAAATTTCTGATGCATCTGACAGTAGAAACTCGCCCGATTACAACGGTATGCGTACTTTTCCCCTAGGCCGCTCTAGTTATTCGTTTCGAGCATCAGAACTGCGAAAATTTTTTGTTTCTCAAGTGTTTCATACATCCAAACTGCCATATCTCGCGAACGGATTGACCAATCCGCAAAATTTCTGTTGCATCTGAAAGTAGAAACTCGCCCGATTACAACGGTATGCGTACTTTTCCCCTAGGCCGTTCTAGTTATTCGTTTCGAGCATCAGAACTGCGAAAATGTTGAGTTTCTCAAGCGTTTCTTACCTACAAACTGCCATATCTCGCGAACGGATTGACCAATCCGCAAAATTTCTGTTGCATCTGAAAGTAGAAACTCGCCCGATTACAGCGGTATGCGTACTTTTCCCCTAGTCCGTTCTAGTTATGCTTGTCGAGCATCAGAACTGCGAAAATTTTGAGTTTCTCAAGTGTTTCATACATCCAAACTGCCATATCTCGCGAACGGATTGACCAATCCGCAAAATTTCTGTTGCATCTGAAAGTACAAACTCGCCCGATTACAACGGTATGCGTACTTTTCCCCTAGGCCGTTCTAGTTATTCGTTTCGAGCATCAGAACTGCGAAAATTTTGAGTTTCTCAAGCGTTTCTTACCTCCAAACTGCCATATCTCGCGAAAGGAATGACCAATCCGCAAAATTTCTGTTGCATCTGAAAGTAGAAACTCGCCCGATTACAACGGTATGCGTACTTTTCCCCTAGTCCGTTCTAGTTATTCGTTTCGAGCATCAGAACTGCGACAATTTTGAGTTTCTCAAGCGTTTCTTACATCCAAACTGCCATATCTCGCGAACGGTTTGACCAATCCGCAAAACATCTGTTGCATCTGAAAGTAGAAACTCGCCCGATTACAACGGTGTGCGTACTTTTCCCCTAGGCCGTTCTAGTTATTCGTTTCGAGCATCAGAACTGCGAAAATGTTGAGTTTCTCAAGCGTTTCTTACCTACAAACTGCCATATCTCGCGAACGGATTGACCAATCCGCAAAATTTCTGATGCATCTGACAGTAGAAACTCGCCCGATTACAACGGTATGCGTACTTTTCCCCTAGGCCGCTCTAGTTATTCGTTTCGAGCATCAGAACTGCGAAAATTTTTTGTTTCTCAAGTGTTTCATACATCCAAACTGCCATATCTCGCGAACGGATTGACCAATCCGCAAAATTTCTGTTGCATCTGAAAGTAGAAACTCGCCCGATTACAACGGTATGCGTACTTTTCCCCTAGACCGTTCTAGTTATGCTTGTCGAGCATCAGAACTGCGAAAATTTTGAGTTTCTCAAGCGTTTCTTACCTCCAAACTGCCATATCTCGCGAACGGATTGACTAATCCGCAAAATTTCTGTTGCATCTGAAAGTAGAAACTCGCCCGCTTACAACGGTATGCGTACTTTTCCCCTAGGCCGTTCTAGTTATTCGTTTCGAGCATCAGAACTGCGAAAATTTTGAGTTTCTCAAGCGTTTCTTACCTCCAAACTGCCATATCTCGCGAACGGATTGACCAATCCGCAAAATTTCTGTTGCATCTGAAAGTAGAAACTCGCCCGATTACAACGGTATGCGTACTTTTCCCCTAGGCCGTTCTAGTTATTCGTTTCGAGCATCAGAACTGCGAAAATTTTGAGTTTCTCAAGCGTTTCTTACCTCCAAACTGCCATATCTCGCGAACGGATTGACCAATCCGCAAAATTTCTGTTGCATCTGAAAGTACAAACTCGCCCGATTACAACGGTATGCGTACTTTTCCCCTAGGCCGTTCTAGTTATTCGTTTCGAGCATCAGAACTGCGAAAATGTTGAGTTTCTCAAGAGTTTCGTACCTACAAACTGCCATATCTCGCGAACGGATTGACCAATCCGCAAAATTTCTGATGCATCTGAAAGTAGAAACTCGCCCGATTACAACGGTATGCGTACTTTTCCCCTAGGCCGTTCTAGTTATTCGTTTCGAGCATCAGAACTGCGAAAATGTTGAGTTTCTCAAGCGTTTCTTACCTACAAACTGCCATATCTCGCGAACGGATTGACCAATCCGCAAAATTTCTGTTGCATCTGAAAGTAGAAACTCGCCCGATTACAACGGTATGCGTACTTTTCCCCTAGGCCGTTCTAGTTATTCGTTTCGAGCATCAGAACTGCGAAAATTTTGAGTTTCTCAAGCGTTTCTTACTTCCAAACTGCCATATCTCGCGAACGGATTGACCAATCCGCAAAATTTCTGTTGCATCTGAAAGTAGAAACTCGCCCGAATACAACGGTATGCGTACTTTTCCCCTAGGCCGTTCTAGTTAATCGTTTCGAGCATCAGAACTGCGAAAGTTTTGAGTTTCTCAAGCGTTTCTTACTTCCACACTGCCATATCTCGCGAACGGATTGACCAATCCGCAAAATTTCTGATGCATCTGACAGTAGAAACTCGCCCGATTACAACGGTATGCGTACTTTTCCCCGAGGCCGCTCTAGTTATTCGTTTCGAGCATCAGAACTGCGAAAATTTTTTGTTTCTCAAGTGTTTCATACATCCAAACTGCCATATCTCGCGAACGGATTGACCAATCCGCAAAATTTCTGTTGCATCTGAAAGTAGAAACTCGCCCGATTACAACGGTATGCGTACTTTTCCCCTAGGCCGTTCTAGTTAATCGTTTCGAGCATCAGAACTGCGAAAGTTTTGAGTTTCTCAAGCGTTTCTTACTTCCACACTGCCATATCTCGCGAACGGATTGACCAATCCGCAAAATTTCTGATGCATCTGACAGTAGAAATTCGCCCGATTACAACGGTATGCGTACTTTTCCCCTAGGCCGTTCTAGTTATTCGTTTCGAGCATCAGAACTGCGACAATTTTGAGTTTCTCAAGCGTTTCTTACCTCCAAACTGCCATATCTCGCGAACGGTTTGACCAATCCGCAAAATATCTGTTGCATCTGAAAGTAGAAACTCGCCCGATTACAACGGTATGCGTACTTTTCCCCTAGGCCGTTCTAGTTATTCGTTTCGAGCATCAGAACTGCGAAAATGTTGAGTTTCTCAAGCGTTTCTTACCTACAAACTGCCATATCTCGCGAACGGATTGACCAATCCGCAAAATTTCTGTTGCATCTGAAAGTAGAAACTCGCCCGATTACAACGGTATGCGTACTTTTCCCCTAGGCCGTTCTAGTTATTCGTTTCGAGCATCAGAACTGCGAAAATTTTGAGTTTCTCAAGCGTTTCTTACTTCCAAACTGCCATATCTCGCGAACGGATTGACCAATCCGCAAAATTTCTGTTGCATCTGAAAGGAGAAACTCGCCCGAATACAACGGTATGCGTACTTTTCCCCTAGGCCGTTCTAGTTAATCGTTTCGAGCATCAGAACTGCGAAAGTTTTGAGTTTCTCAAGCGTTTCTTACTTCCACACTGCCATATCTCGCGAACGGATTGACCAATTCGCAAAATTTCTGATGCATCTCACAGTAGAAACTCGCCCGATTACAACGGTATGCGTACTTTTCCCCGAGGCCGCTCTAGTTATTCGTTTCGAGCATCAGAACTGCGAAAATTTTTTGTTTCTCAAGTGTTTCATACATCCAAACTGCCATATCTCGCGAACGGATTGACCAATCCGCAAAATTTCTGTTGCATCTGAAAGTAGAAACTCGCCCGATTACAACGGTATGCGTACTTTTCCCCTAGGCCGTTCTAGTTAATCGTTTCGAGCATCAGAACTGCGAAAGTTTTGAGTTTCTCAAGCGTTTCTTACTTCCACACTGCCATATCTCGCGAACGGATTGACCAATCCGCAAAATTTCTGATGCATCTGACAGTAGAAATTCGCCCGATTACAACGGTATGCGTACTTTTCCCCTAGGCCGTTCTAGTTATTCGTTTCGAGCATCAGAACTGCGACAATTTTGAGTTTCTCAAGCGTTTCTTACCTCCAAACTGCCATATCTCGCGAACGGTTTGACCAATCCGCAAAATATCTGTTGCATCTGAAAGTAGAAACTCGCCCGATTACAACGGTATGCGTACTTTTCCCCTAGGCCGTTCTAGTTATTCGTTTCGAGCATCAGAACTGCGAAAATGTTGAGTTTCTCAAGCGTTTCTTACCTACAAACTGCCATATCTCGCGAACGGATTGACCAATCCGCAAAATTTCTGTTGCATCTGAAAGTAGAAACTCGCCCGATTACAACGGTATGCGTACTTTTCCCCTAGGCCGTTCTAGTTATTCGTTTCGAGCATCAGAACTGCGAAAATTTTGAGTTTCTCAAGCGTTTCTTACTTCCAAACTGCCATATCTCGCGAACGGATTGACCAATCCGCAAAATTTCTGTTGCATCTGAAAGGAGAAACTCGCCCGAATACAACGGTATGCGTACTTTTCCCCTAGGCCGTTCTAGTTAATCGTTTCGAGCATCAGAACTGCGAAAGTTTTGAGTTTCTCAAGCGTTTCTTACTTCCACACTGCCATATCTCGCGAACGGATTGACCAATTCGCAAAATTTCTGATGCATCTCACAGTAGAAACTCGCCCGATTACAACGGTATGCGTACTTTTCCCCTAGGCCGCTCTAGTTATTCGTTTCGAGCATCAGAACTGCGAAAATTTTTTGTTTCTCAAGTGTTTCATACATCCAAACTGCCATATCTCGCGAACGGATTGACCAATCCGCAAAATTTCTGTTGCATCTGAAAGTAGAAACTCGCCCGATTACAACGGTATGCGTACTTTTCCCCTAGGCCGTTCTGGTTATTCGTTTCGAGCATCAGAACTGTGAAAATTTTGAGTTTCTCAACCGTTTCTTACCTCCAAACTGCCATATCTCGCGAACGGATTGAACAGTCCGCAAAATTTCTGTTGCATCTGAAAGTAGAAAGTCGCCCGATTACAACGGTATGCGTACTTTTCCCCTAGACCGTTCTAGTTATGCTTGTCGAGCATCAGAACTGCGAAAATTTTGAGTTTCTCAAGCGTTTCTTACCTCCAAACTGCCATATCTCGCGAACGGATTGACTAATCCGCAAAATTTCTGTTGCATCTGAAAGTAGAAACTCGCCCGCTTACAACGGTATGCGTACTTTTCCCCTAGGCCGTTCTAGTTATTCGTTTCGAGCATCAGAACTGCGAAAATTTTGAGTTTCTCAAGCATTTCTTACCTCCAAACTGCCATATCTCGCGAACGGATTGACCAATCCGCAAAATTTCTGTTGCATCTGAAAGTAGAAACTCGCCCGATTACAACGGTATGCGTACTTTTCCCCTAGGCCGTTCTAGTTATTCGTTTCGAGCATCAGAACTGCGAAAATTTTGAGTTTCTCAAGCGTTTCTTACCTCCAAACTGCCATATCTCGCGAACGGATTGACCAATCCGCAAAATTTCTGTTGCATCTGAAAGTAGAAACTCGCCCGATTACAACGGTATGCGTACTTTTCCCCTAGGCCGTTCTAGTTATTCGTTTCGAGCATCAGAACTGCGAAAATGTTGAGTTTCTCAAGCGTTTCTTACCTACAAACTGCCATATCTCGCGAACGGATTGACCAATCCGCAAAATTTCTGTTGCATCTGAAAGTAGAAACTCGCCCGATTACAGCGGTATGCGTACTTTTCCCCTAGGCCGTTCTAGTTAATCGTTTCGAGCATCAGAACTGCGAAAGTTTTGAGTTTCTCAAGCGTTTCTTACTTCCACACTGCCATATCTCGCGAACGGATTGACCAATCCGCAAAATTTCTGATGCATCTGACAGTAGAAACTCGCCCGATTACAACGGTATGCGTACTTTTCCCCTAGGCCGCTCTAGTTATTCGTTTCGAGCATCAGAACTGCGAAAATTTTTTGTTTCTCAAGTGTTTCATACATCCAAACTGCCATATCTCGCGAACGGATTGACCAATCCGCAAAATTTCTGTTGCATCTGAAAGTAGAAACTCGCCCGATTACAACGGTATGCGTACTTTTCCCCTAGGCCGTTCTAGTTATTCGTTTCGAGCATCAGAACTGCGAAAATGTTGAGTTTCTCAAGCGTTTCTTACCTACAAACTGCCATATCTCGCGAACGGATTGACCAATCCGCAAAATTTCTGTTGCATCTGAAAGTAGAAACTCGCCCGATTACAGCGGTATGCGTACTTTTCCCCTAGTCCGTTCTAGTTATGCTTGTCGAGCATCAGAACTGCGAAAATTTTGAGTTTCTCAAGTGTTTCATACATCCAAACTGCCATATCTCGCGAACGGATTGACCAATCCGCAAAATTTCTGTTGCATCTGAAAGTAGAAACTCGCCCGATTACAACGGTATGCGTACTTTTCCCCTAGGCCGTTCTAGTTATTCGTTTCGAGCATCAGAACTGCGAAAATGTTGAGTTTCTCAAGCGTTTCTTACCTACAAACTGCCATATCTCGCGAACGGATTGACCAATCCGCAAAATTTCTGTTGCATCTGAAAGTAGAAACTCGCCCGATTACAGCGGTATGCGTACTTTTCCCCTAGTCCGTTCTAGTTATGCTTGTCGAGCATCAGAACTGCGAAAATTTTGAGTTTCTCAAGTGTTTCATACATCCAAACTGCCATATCTCGCGAACGGATTGACCAATCCGCAAAATTTCTGTTGCATCTGAAAGTACAAACTCGCCCGATTACAACGGTATGCGTACTTTTCCCCTAGGCCGTTCTAGTTATTCGTTTCGAGCATCAGAACTGCGAAAATTTTGAGTTTCTCAAGCGTTTCTTACCTCCAAACTGCCATATCTCGCGAAAGGAATGACCAATCCGCAAAATTTCTGTTGCATCTGAAAGTAGAAACTCGCCCGATTACAACGGTATGCGTACTTTTCCCCTAGTCCGTTCTAGTTATTCGTTTCGAGCATCAGAACTGCGACAATTTTGAGTTTCTCAAGCGTTTCTTACATCCAAACTGCCATATCTCGCGAACGGTTTGACCAATCCGCAAAACATCTGTTGCATCTGAAAGTAGAAACTCGCCCGATTACAACGGTGTGCGTACTTTTCCCCTAGGCCGTTCTAGTTATTCGTTTCGAGCATCAGAACTGCGAAAATGTTGAGTTTCTCAAGCGTTTCTTACCTACAAACTGCCATATCTCGCGAACGGATTGACCAATCCGCAAAATTTCTGATGCATCTGACAGCAGAAACTCGCCCGATTACAACGGTATGCGTACTTTTCCCCTAGGCCGCTCTAGTTATTCGTTTCGAGCATCAGAACTGCGAAAATTTTTTGTTTCTCAAGTGTTTCATACATCCAAACTGCCATATCTCGCGAACGGATTGACCAATCCGCAAAATTTCTGTTGCATCTGAAAGTAGAAACTCGCCCGATTACAACGGTATGCGTACTTTTCCCCTAGGCCGTTCTGGTTATTCGTTTCGAGCATCAGAACTGTGAAAATTTTGAGTTTCTCAACCGTTTCTTACCTCCAAACTGCCATATCTCGCGAACGGATTGACCAATCCGCAAAATTTCTGTTGCATCTGAAAGTAGAAAGTCGCCCGATTACAACGGTATGCGTACTTTTCCCCTAGACCGTTCTAGTTATGCTTGTCGAGCATCAGAACTGCGAAAATTTTGAGTTTCTCAAGCGTTTCTTACCTCCAAACTGCCATATCTCGCGAACGGATTGACTAATCCGCAAAATTTCTGTTGCATCTGAAAGTAGAAACTCGCCCGCTTACAACGGTATGCGTACTTTTCCCCTAGGCCGTTCTAGTTATTCGTTTCGAGCATCAGAACTGCGAAAATTTTGAGTTTCTCAAGCGTTTCTTACCTCCAAACTGCCATATCTCGCGAACAGATTGACCAATCCGCAAAATTTCTGTTGCATCTGAAAGTAGAAACTCGCCCGATTACAACTGTATGCGTACTTTTCCCCTAGGCCGTTCTGGTTATTCGTTTCGAGCATCAGAACTGTGAAAATTTTTAGTTTCTCAACCGTTTCTTACCTCCAAACTGCCATATCTCGCGAACGGATTGACCAATCCGCAAAATTTCTGTTGCATTTGAAAGTAGAAAGTCGCCCGATTACAACGGTATGCGTACTTCTCCCCTAGACCGTTCTAGTTATGCTTGTCGAGCATCAGAACTGCGAAAATTTTGAGTTTCTCAAGCGTTTCTTACCTCCAAACTGCCATATCTCGCGAACGGATTGACTAATCCGCAAAATTTCTGTTGCATCTGAAAGTAGAAACTCGCCCGCTTACAACGGTATGCGTACTTTTCCCCTAGGCCGTTCTAGTTATTCGTTTCGAGCATCAGAACTGCGAAAATTTTGAGTTTCTCAAGCGTTTCTTACCTCCAAACTGCCATATCTCGCGAACGGATTGACCAATCCGCAAAATTTCGGTTGCATCTGAAAGTAGAAACTCGCCCGATTACAACCGTATGCGTACTTTTCCCCTAGGCCGTTCTAGTTATTCGGTTCGAGCATCAGAACTGCGAAAATGTTGAGTTTCTCGAGAGTTTCTTACCTACAAACTGCCATATCTCGAGAACGGTTTGCCCAATCCGCAAAATTTCTGTTGCATCTGAAAGTAGAAACTCGCCCGATTACAACGGTGTGCGTACTTTTCCCCTGGACCGTTCTAGTTATGCTTGTCGAGCATCAGAACTGCGAAAATTTTGAGTTTCTCAAGCGTTTCTTACCTCCAAACTGCCATATCTCGAGAACGGATTGACTAATCCGCAAAATTTCTGTTGCATCTGAAAGTAGAAACTCGCCCGATTAGAACGGTATGCGTACTTTTCCCCTAGACCGTTCTAGTTATGCTTGTCGAGCATCAGAACTGCGAAAATTTTGAGTTTCTCAAGCGTTTCTTACCTCCAAATTGCCATATCTCGCGAACGGATTGACCAGTCCGCAAAATTTCTGTTGCATCTGAAAGTAGAAACTCGCCCAATTACAACGGTATGCGTACTTTTCCCCTGGACCGTTCTAGTTATGCTTGCCGAGCATCAGAACTGCGAAAATTTTGAGTTTCTCAAGCGTTTCTTACCTCCAAACTGCCATATCTCGAGAACGGATTGACTAATCCGCAAAATTTCTGATGCATCTGAAAGTAGCAACTCGCCCGATTACAACGGTATGCGTACTTTTCCCCTAGGCCGTTGTAGTTTTTCGTTTCGAGCATCAGAACTGCGAAAATTTTGAGTTTCTCAAGCGTTTCTTACCTCCAAACTGCTATATCTCGCGAACGGATTGACCAATCCGCAAAATTTCTGTTGCATCTGAAAGTAGAAACTCGCCCGATTACAAAGGTATGCGTACTTTTCCCCTAGGCCGTTCTAGTTATTCGTTTCGAGCATCAGAACTGCAAAAATGTTGAGTTTCTCAAGCGTTTCTTACCTACAAACTGCCATATCTCGCGAACGGATTGACCAATCCGCAAAATTTCTGTTGCATCTGAAAGTAGAAACTCGCCCGATTACAACCGTATGCGTACTTTTCCCCTAGGCCGTTCTAGTTATTCGTTTCGAGCATCAGAACTGCGAAAATTTTGAGTTTCTCAAGCGTTTCTTACCTCCAAACTGCCATATCTCGCGAACGGATTGACCAATCCGCAAAATTTCTGTTGCATCTGAAAGTAGAAACTCGCCCGACTACAAACGTATGCGTACTTTTCCCCTAGGCCGTTCTAGTTATTCGGTTCGAGCATCAGAACTGCGAAAATGTTGAGTTTCTCGAGAGTTTCTTACCTACAAACTGCCATATCTCGAGAACGGTTTGCCCAATCCGCAAAATTTCTGTTGCATCTGAAAGTAGAAACTCGCCCGATTACAACGGTATGCGTACTTTTCCCCTGGACCGTTCTAGTTATGCTTGCCGAGCATCAGAACTGCGAAAATTTTGAGTTTCTCAAGCGTTTCTTACCTCCAAACTGCCATATCTCGAGAACGGATTGACTAATCCGCAAAATTTCTGTTGCATCTGAAAGTAGAAACTCGCCCGATTACAACGGTATGCGTACTTTTCCCCTAGACCGTTCTAGTTATGCTTGTCGAGCATCAGAACTGCGAAAATTTTGAGTTTCTCAAGCGTTTCTTACCTCCAAATTGCCATATCTCGCGAACGGATTGACCAGTCCGCAAAATTTCTGTTGCATCTGAAAGTAGAAACTCGCCCGATTACAACGGTATGCGTACTTTTCCCCTGGACCGTTCTAGTTATGCTTGTCGAGCATCAGAACTGCGAAAATTTTGAGTTTCTCAAGCGTTTCTTACCTCCAAACTGCCATATCTCGAGAACGGATTGACTAATCCGCAAAATTTCTGATGCATCTGAAAGTAGCAACTCGCCCGATTACAACGGTATGCGTACTTTTCCCCTAGGCCGTTGTAGTTATTCGTTTCGAGCATCAGAACTGCGAAAATTTTGAGTTTCTCAAGCGTTTCTTACCTCCAAACTGCCATATCTCGCGAACGGATTGACCAATCCGCAAAATTTCTGTTGCATCTGAAAGTAGAAACTCGCCCGATTACAACGGTATGCGTACTTTTCCCCTAGGCCGTTCTAGTTATTCGTTTCGAGCATCAGAACTGCAAAAATGTTGAGTTTCTCAAGCGTTTTTTACCTACAAACTGCCATATCTCGCGAACGAATTGACCAATCCGCAAAATTTCTGTTGCGTCTGAAAGTAGAAAGTCGCCCGATTACAACGGTGTGCGTACTTTTCCCCTAGGCCGTTCTAGTTAATCGTTTCGAGCATCAGAACTGCGAAAATTTTGAGTTTCTCAAGCGTTTCTTACTTCCAAACTGCCATATCTCGCGAACGGATTGACCAATCCGCAAAATTTCTGTTGCATCTGAAAGTAGAAACTCGCCCGATTACAACCGTATGCGTACTTTTCCCCTAGGCCGTTCTAGTTATTCGGTTCGAGCATCAGAACTGCGAAAATGTTGAGTTTCTCGAGAGTTTCTTACCTACAAACTGCCATATCTCGCGAACGGATTGACCAATCCGCAAAATTTCTGTTGCATCTGAAAGTAGAAACTCGCCCGATTACAACGGTGTGCGTACTTTTCCCCTGGACCGTTCTAGTTATGCTTGTCGAGCATCAGAACTGCGAAAATTTTGAGTTTCTCAAGCGTTTCTTACATCCAAACTGCCATACCTCGAGAACGGATTGACTAATCCGCAAAATTTCTGTTGCATCTGAAAGTAGAAACTCGCCCGATTACAACGGTATGCGTACTTTTCCCCTAGACCGTTCTAGTTATGCTTGTCGAGCATCAGAACTGCGAAAATTTTGAGTTTCTCAAGCGTTTCTTACCTCCAAATTGCCATATCTCGCGAACGGATTGACCAGTCCGCAAAATTTCTGTTGCATCTGAAAGTAGAAACTCGCCCGATTACAACGGTATGCGTACTTTTCCCCTAGGCCGTTGTAGTTACTCGTTTCGAGCATCAGAACTGCGAAAATTTTGAGTTTCTCAAGCGTTTCTTACATCCAAACTGCCATATCTCGCGAACGGATTGACCAATCCGCAAAATTTCTGTTGCATCTGAAAGTAGAAACTCGCCCGATTACAACGGTATGCGTACTTTTCCCCTAGGCCGTTCTAGTTATTCGTTTCGAGCATCAGAACTGCAAAAATGTTGAGTTTCTCAAGCGTTTCTTACCTACAAACTGCCATATCTCGCGAACGGATTGACCAATCCGCAAAATTTCTGTTGCATCTGAAAGTAGAAAGTCGCCCGATTACAACGATGTGCGTACGTTTCCCCAAGTCGGTTCTAGTTATTCGTTTCGAGCATCAGAACTGCGAAAATTTTGAGTTTCTCAAGCGTTTCTTACTTCCAAACTGCCATATCTCGCGCACGGATTGACCAATTCGCAAAATTTCTGATGCATCTGAAAGTAGCAACTCGCCCGATTACAACGGTATGCGTACTTTTCCCCTAGGCCGTTCTAGTTATTCGTTTCGAGCATCAGAACTGCGAAAATTTTGAGTTTCTCAAGCGTTTCTTACCTCCAAACTGCCATATCTCGCGAACGGATTGACCAATCCGCAAAATTTCTGTTGCATCTGAAAGTAGAAACTCGCCCGATTACAACCGTATGCGTACTTTTCCCCTAGGCCGTTCTAGTTATTCGGTTCGAGCATCAGAACTGCGAAAATGTTGAGTTTCTCGAGAGTTTCTTACCTACAAACTGCCATATCTCGCGAACGGATTGACCAATCCGCAAAATTTCTGTTGCATCTGAAAGTAGAAACTCGCCCGATTACAACGGTGTGCGTACTTTTCCCCTGGACCGTTCTAGTTATGCTTGTCGAGCATCAGAACTGCGAAAATTTTGAGTTTCTCAAGCGTTTCTTACATCCAAACTGCCATACCTCGAGAACGGATTGACTAATCCGCAAAATTTCTGTTGCATCTGAAAGTAGAAACTCGCCCGATTACAACGGTATGCGTACTTTTCCCCTAGACCGTTCTAGTTATGCTTGTCGAGCATCAGAACTGCGAAAATTTTGTGTTTCTCAAGCGTTTCTTACCTCCAAATTGCCATATCTCGCGAACGGATTGACCAGTCCGCAAAATTTCTGTTGCATCTGAAAGTAGAAACTCGCCCGATTACAACGGTATGCGTACTTTTCCCCTAGGCCGTTGTAGTTACTCGTTTCGAGCATCAGAACTGCGAAAATTTTGAATTTCTCAAGCGTTTCTTACCTACAAACTGCCATATCTCGCGAACGGATTGACCAATCCGCAAAATTTCTGTTGCATCTGAAAGTAGAAACTCGCCCGATTACAACGGTATGCGTACTTTTCCCCTAGGCCGTTCTAGTTATTCGTTTCGAGCATCAGAACTGCAAAAATGTTGAGTTTCTCAAGCGTTTCTTACCTACAAACTGCCATATCTCGCGAACGGATTGACCAATCCGCAAAATTTCTGTTGCATCTCAAAGTAGAAAGTCGCCCGATTACAACGGTGTGCGTACGTTTCCCCAAGTCGGTTCTAGTTATTCGTTTCGAGCATCAGAACTGCGAAAATTTTGAGTTTCTCAAGCGTTTCTTACTTCCAAACTGCCATATCTCGCGAACGGATTGACCAATTCGCAAAATTTCTGATGCATCTGAAAGTAGCAACTCGCCCGATTACAACGGTATGCGTACTTTTCCCCTAGGCCGTTCTAGTTATTCGTTTCGAGCATCAGAACTGCGAAAATTTTGAGTTTCTCAAGCGTTTCTTACCTCCAAACTGCCATATCTCGCGAACGGATTGACCAATCCGCAAAATTTCTGTTGCATCTGAAAGTAGAAACTCGCCCGATTACAACGGTGTGCGTACTTTTCCCCTGGACCGTTCTAGTTATGCTTGTCGAGCATCAGAACTGCGAAAATTTTGAGTTTCTCAAGCGTTTCTTACATCCAAACTGCCATACCTCGAGAACGGATTGACTAATCCGCAAAATTTCTGTTGCATCTGAAAGTAGAAACTCGCCCGATTACAACGGTATGCGTACTTTTCCCCTAGGCCGTTGTAGTTATTCGTTTCGAGCATCAGAACTGCGAAAATTTTGAGTTTCTCAAGCGTTTCTTACCTCCAAACTGCCATATCTCGCGAACGGATTGACCAATCCGCAAAATTTCTGTTGCATCTGAAAGTAGAAACTCGCCCGATTACAACGGTATGCGTACTTTTCCCCTAGGCCGTCCTAGTTATTCGTTTCGAGCATCAGAACTGCAAAAATGTTGAGTTTCTCAAGCGTTTCTTACCTACAAACTGCCATATCTCGCGAACGGATTGACCAATCCGCAAAATTTCTGTTGCATCTGAAAGTAGAAAGTCGCCCGATTACAACGGTGTGCGTACGTTTCCCCAAGTCGGTTCTAGTTATTCGTTTCGAGCATCAGAACTGCGAAAATGTTGAGTTTCACAAGCGTTTCTTACCTAGAAACTGCCATATCTCGCGAACGGATTGACCAATCCGCAAAATTTCTGTTGCATCTGAAAGTAGAAACTCGCCCGATTACAACGGTATGCGTACTTTTCCCCTAGACCGTTCTAGTTATGCTTGTCGAGCATCAGAACTGCGAAAATTTTGAGTTTCTCAAGCGTTTCTTTCCTCCAAACTGCCATATCTCGCGAACGGATTGACTAATCCGCAAAATTTCTGTTGCATCTGACAGTAGAAACTCGTCCGATTACAACGGTATGCGTACTTTTCTCCTAGGCCGTTCTAGTTATTCGTTTCGAGCATCAGAACTGCGAAGATTTTGAGTTTCTCAAGTGTTTCTTACCTCCAAACTGCCATATCTCGCGAACGGATTGACCAATCCGCAAAATTTCTGTTGCATCTGAATGTAGAAACTCGCCCGATTACAACCGTATGCGTACTTTTCCCCTAGGCCGTTCTAGTTATTCGTTTCGAGCATCAGAACTGCGAAAATGTTGAGTTTCTCGAGCGTTTCTTACCTACAAACTACCATATCTCGCGAACGGATTGACCAATCCGCAAAATTTCTGTTGCATCTGAAAGTAGAAACTCGCCCGATTACAAAGGTATGCGTACTTTTCCCCTAGGCCGTTCTGGTTATTCGTTTCGAGCATCAGAACTGCGAAAATTTTGAGTTTCTCAAGCGTTTCTTACCTACAAACTGCCATATCTCGCGAACGGATTGACCAATCCGCAAAATTTCTGTTGCATCTGAAAGTAGAAACTAGCCCGATTACAACGGTATGCGTACTTTTCCCCTAGACCGTTCTAGTTATGCTTGTCGAGCATCAGAACTGCGAAAATTTTGAGTTTCTCAAGCGTTTCTTACCTACAAACTGCCATATCTCGCGAACGGATTGACCAATCCTCAAAATTTCTGTTGCATCTGAAAGTAGAAACTCGCCCGATTACAACGGTATGCGTACTTTTCCCCTAGGCCGTTCTGGTTATTCGTTTCGAGTATCAGAACTGTGATAATTTTGAGTTTCTCGACCGTTTCTTGCCTCCAAACTGCCATATCTCTCGAACGGATTGACCAATCCGCAAAATTTCTGTTGCATCTGAAAGTAGAAACTCGCCCGATTACAACGGTATGCGTACGTTTCCCCAAGTCCGTTCTAGTTATGCTTGTCGAGCATCAGAACTGTGAAAATTTTGAGTTTCTCAACCGTTTCTTACCTCCAAACTGCCATATCTCGCGAACGGATTGACCAATCCGCAAAATTTCTGTTGCATCTGAAAGTAGAAACTCGCCCGATTACAACGGTATGCGTACTTTTCCCCTAGGCCGTTCTGGTTATTCGTTTCGAGCATCAGAACTGTGAAAATTTTGAGTTTCTCAACCGTTTCTTACCTCCAAACTGCCATATCTCGCGAACGGATTGACCAATCCGCAAAATTTCTGTTGCATCTGAAAGTAGAAACTCGCCCGATTACAACGGTATGCGTCCTTTTCCCCTAGACCGTTCTAGTTATGCTTGTCGAGCATCAGAACTGCGAAAATTTTGAGTTTCTCAAGCGTTTCTTACCTCCAAACTGCCATATCTCGCGAACGGATCGACTAATCCGCAAAATTACTGATGCATCTGAAAGTAGCAACTCGCCCGACTACAACGGTATGCGTACTTTTCCCCTAGGCCGTTCTAATTATTCGTTTCGAGCATCAGAACTGCGAAAATTTCGAGTTTCTCAAGCGTTTCTTACCTCCAAATTGCCATATCTCGCGAACGGATTGACCAGTCCGCAAAATTTCTGTCGCATCTGAAAGTAGAAACTCGCCCGATTACAACGGTATGCGTACTTTTCCCCTAGGCCGTTGTAGTTATTCGTTTCGAGCATCAGAACTGCGAAAATTTTGAGTTTCTCAAGCGTTTCTTACCTCCAAACTGCCATATCTCGCGAACGGATTGACCAATCCGCAAAATTTCTGTTGCATCTGAAAGTAGAAACTCGCCCGATTACAACGGTATGCGTACTTTTCCCCTAGGCCGTTCTAGTTATGCTTGTCGAGCATCAGAACTGCGAAAATTTTGAGTTTCTCAAGCGTTTCTTTCCTCCAAACTGCCATATCTCGCGAACGGATTGACTAATCCGCAAAATTTCTGTTGCATCTGACAGTAGAAACTCGTCCGATTACAACGGTATGCGTACTTTTCTCCTAGGCCGTTCTAGTTATTCGTTTCGAGCATCAGAACTGCGAAGATTTTGAGTTTCTCAAGTGTTTCTTACCTCCAAACTGCCATATCTCGCGAACGGATTGACCAATCCGCAAAATTTCTGTTGCATCTGAATGTAGAAACTCGCCCGATTACAACCGTATGCGTACTTTTCCCCTAGGCCGTTCTAGTTATTCGTTTCGAGCATCAGAACTGCGAAAATGTTGAGTTTCTCGAGCGTTTCTTACCTACAAACTACCATATCTCGCGAACGGATTGACCAATCCGCAAAATTTCTGTTGCATCTGAAAGTAGAAACTCGCCCGATTACAAAGGTATGCGTACTTTTCCCCTAGGCCGTTCTAGTTATGCTTGTCGAGCATCAGAACTGCGAAAATTTTGAGTTTCTCAAGCGTTTCTTTCCTCCAAACTGCCATATCTCGCGAACGGATTGACTAATCCGCAAAATTTCTGTTGCATCTGACAGTAGAAACTCGTCCGATTACAACGGTATGCGTACTTTTCTCCTAGGCCGTTCTAGTTATTCGTTTCGAGCATCAGAACTGCGAAGATTTTGAGTTTCTCAAGTGTTTCTTACCTCCAAACTGCCATATCTCGCGAACGGATTGACCAATCCGCAAAATTTCTGTTGCATCTGAATGTAGAAACTCGCCCGATTACAACCGTATGCGTACTTTTCCCCTAGGCCGTTCTAGTTATTCGTTTCGAGCATCAGAACTGCGAAAATGTTGAGTTTCTCGAGCGTTTCTTACCTACAAACTACCATATCTCGCGAACGGATTGACCAATCCGCAAAATTTCTGTTGCATCTGAAAGTAGAAACTCGCCCGATTACAAAGGTATGCGTACTTTTCCCCTAGGCCGTTCTGGTTATTCGTTTCGAGCATCAGAACTGCGAAAATTTTGAGTTTCTCAAGCGTTTCTTACCTACAAACTGCCATATCTCGCGAACGGATTGACCAATCCGCAAAATTTCTGTTGCATCTGAAAGTAGAAACTAGCCCGATTACAACGGTATGCGTACTTTTCCCCTAGGCCGTTCTGGTTATTCGTTTCGAGTATCAGAACTGTGATAATTTTGAGTTTCTCGACCGTTTCTTGCCTCCAAACTGCCATATCTCTCGAACGGATTGACCAATCCGCAAAATTTCTGTTGCATCTGAAAGTAGAAACTCGCCCGATTACAACGGTATGCGTACGTTTCCCCAAGTCCGTTCTAGTTATGCTTGTCGAGCATCAGAACTGTGAAAATTTTGAGTTTCTCAACCGTTTCTTACCTCCAAACTGCCATATCTCGCGAACGGATTGACCAATCCGCAAAATTTCTGTTGCATCTGAAAGTAGAAACTCGCCCGATTACAACGGTATGCGTACTTTTCCCCTAGGCCGTTCTGGTTATTCGTTTCGAGCATCAGAACTGTGAAAATTTTGAGTTTCTCAACCGTTTCTTACCTCCAAACTGCCATATCTCGCGAACGGATTGACCAATCCGCAAAATTTCTGTTGCATCTGAAAGTAGAAACTCGCCCGATTACAAAGGTATGCGTACTTTTCCCCTAGGCCGTTCTGGTTATTCGTTTCGAGCATCAGAACTGCGAAAATTTTGAGTTTCTCAAGCGTTTCTTACCTCCAAACTGCCATATCTCGCGAACGGATCGACTAATCCGCAAAATTACTGATGCATCTGAAAGTAGCAACTCGCCCGACTACAACGGTATGCGTACTTTTCCCCTAGGCCGTTCTAATTATTCGTTTCGAGCATCAGAACTGCGAAAATTTCGAGTTTCTCAAGCGTTTCTTACCTCCAAATTGCCATATCTCGCGAACGGATTGACCAGTCCGCAAAATTTCTGTCGCATCTGAAAGTAGAAACTCGCCCGATTACAACGGTATGCGTACTTTTCCCCTAGGCCGTTGTAGTTATTCGTTTCGAGCATCAGAACTGCGAAAATTTTGAGTTTCTCAAGCGTTTCTTACCTCCAAACTGCCATATCTCGCGAACGGATTGACCAATCCGCAAAATTTCTGTTGCATCTGAAAGTAGAAACTCGCCCGATTACAACGGTATGCGTACTTTTCCCCTAGGCCGTTCTAGTTATGCTTGTCGAGCATCAGAACTGCGAAAATTTTGAGTTTCTCAAGCGTTTCTTTCCTCCAAACTGCCATATCTCGCGAACGGATTGACTAATCCGCAAAATTTCTGTTGCATCTGACAGTAGAAACTCGTCCGATTACAACGGTATGCGTACTTTTCCCCAAGTCCGTTCTAGTTATGCTTGTCGAGCATCAGAACTGTGAAAATTTTGAGTTTCTCAACCGTTTCTTACCTCCAAACTGCCATATCTCGCGAACGGATTGACCAATCCGCAAAATTTCTGTTGCATCTGAAAGTAGAAACTCGCCCGATTACAACGGTATGCGTACTTTTCCCCTAGGCCGTTCTGGTTATTCGTTTCGAGCATCAGAACTGTGAAAATTTTGAGTTTCTCAACCGTTTCTTACCTCCAAACTGCCATATCTCGCGAACGGATTGACCAATCCGCAAAATTTCTGTTGCATCTGAAAGTAGAAACTCGCCCGATTACAACGGTATGCGTCCTTTTCCCCTAGACCGTTCTAGTTATGCTTGTCGAGCATCAGAACTGCGAAAATTTTGAGTTTCTCAAGCGTTTCTTACCTCCAAACTGCCATATCTCGCGAACGGATCGACTAATCCGCAAAATTACTGATGCATCTGAAAGTAGCAACTCGCCCGACTACAACGGTATGCGTACTTTTCCCCTAGGCCGTTCTAATTATTCGTTTCGAGCATCAGAACTGCGAAAATTTCGAGTTTCTCAAGCGTTTCTTACCTCCAAATTGCCATATCTCGCGAACGGATTGACCAGTCCGCAAAATTTCTGTCGCATCTGAAAGTAGAAACTCGCCCGATTACAACGGTATGCGTACTTTTCCCCTAGGCCGTTGTAGTTATTCGTTTCGAGCATCAGAACTGCGAAAATTTTGAGTTTCTCAAGCGTTTCTTACCTCCAAACTGCCATATCTCGCGAACGGATTGACCAATCCGCAAAATTTCTGTTGCATCTGAAAGTAGAAACTCGCCCGATTACAACGGTATGCGTACTTTTCCCCTAGGCCGTTCTAGTTATGCTTGTCGAGCATCAGAACTGCGAAAATTTTGAGTTTCTCAAGCGTTTCTTTCCTCCAAACTGCCATATCTCGCGAACGGATTGACTAATCCGCAAAATTTCTGTTGCATCTGACAGTAGAAACTCGTCCGATTACAACGGTATGCGTACTTTTCTCCTAGGCCGTTCTAGTTATTCGTTTCGAGCATCAGAACTGCGAAGATTTTGAGTTTCTCAAGTGTTTCTTACCTCCAAACTGCCATATCTCGCGAACGGATTGACCAATCCGCAAAATTTCTGTTGCATCTGAATGTAGAAACTCGCCCGATTACAACCGTATGCGTACTTTTCCCCTAGGCCGTTCTAGTTATTCGTTTCGAGCATCAGAACTGCGAAAATGTTGAGTTTCTCGAGCGTTTCTTACCTACAAACTACCATATCTCGCGAACGGATTGACCAATCCGCAAAATTTCTGTTGCATCTGAAAGTAGAAACTCGCCCGATTACAAAGGTATGCGTACTTTTCCCCTAGGCCGTTCTAGTTATGCTTGTCGAGCATCAGAACTGCGAAAATTTTGAGTTTCTCAAGCGTTTCTTTCCTCCAAACTGCCATATCTCGCGAACGGATTGACTAATCCGCAAAATTTCTGTTGCATCTGACAGTAGAAACTCGTCCGATTACAACGGTATGCGTACTTTTCTCCTAGGCCGTTCTAGTTATTCGTTTCGAGCATCAGAACTGCGAAGATTTTGAGTTTCTCAAGTGTTTCTTACCTCCAAACTGCCATATCTCGCGAACGGATTGACCAATCCGCAAAATTTCTGTTGCATCTGAATGTAGAAACTCGCCCGATTACAACCGTATGCGTACTTTTCCCCTAGGCCGTTCTAGTTATTCGTTTCGAGCATCAGAACTGCGAAAATGTTGAGTTTCTCGAGCGTTTCTTACCTACAAACTACCATATCTCGCGAACGGATTGACCAATCCGCAAAATTTCTGTTGCATCTGAAAGTAGAAACTCGCCCGATTACAAAGGTATGCGTACTTTTCCCCTAGGCCGTTCTGGTTATTCGTTTCGAGCATCAGAACTGCGAAAATTTTGAGTTTCTCAAGCGTTTCTTACCTACAAACTGCCATATCTCGCGAACGGATTGACCAATCCGCAAAATTTCTGTTGCATCTGAAAGTAGAAACTAGCCCGATTACAACGGTATGCGTACTTTTCCCCTAGGCCGTTCTGGTTATTCGTTTCGAGTATCAGAACTGTGATAATTTTGAGTTTCTCGACCGTTTCTTGCCTCCAAACTGCCATATCTCTCGAACGGATTGACCAATCCGCAAAATTTCTGTTGCATCTGAAAGTAGAAACTCGCCCGATTACAACGGTATGCGTACGTTTCCCCAAGTCCGTTCTAGTTATGCTTGTCGAGCATCAGAACTGTGAAAATTTTGAGTTTCTCAACCGTTTCTTACCTCCAAACTGCCATATCTCGCGAACGGATTGACCAATCCGCAAAATTTCTGTTGCATCTGAAAGTAGAAACTCGCCCGATTACAACGGTATGCGTACTTTTCCCCTAGGCCGTTCTGGTTATTCGTTTCGAGCATCAGAACTGTGAAAATTTTGAGTTTCTCAACCGTTTCTTACCTCCAAACTGCCATATCTCGCGAACGGATTGACCAATCCGCAAAATTTCTGTTGCATCTGAAAGTAGAAACTCGCCCGATTACAAAGGTATGCGTACTTTTCCCCTAGGCCGTTCTGGTTATTCGTTTCGAGCATCAGAACTGCGAAAATTTTGAGTTTCTCAAGCGTTTCTTACCTCCAAACTGCCATATCTCGCGAACGGATCGACTAATCCGCAAAATTACTGATGCATCTGAAAGTAGCAACTCGCCCGACTACAACGGTATGCGTACTTTTCCCCTAGGCCGTTCTAATTATTCGTTTCGAGCATCAGAACTGCGAAAATTTCGAGTTTCTCAAGCGTTTCTTACCTCCAAATTGCCATATCTCGCGAACGGATTGACCAGTCCGCAAAATTTCTGTCGCATCTGAAAGTAGAAACTCGCCCGATTACAACGGTATGCGTACTTTTCCCCTAGGCCGTTGTAGTTATTCGTTTCGAGCATCAGAACTGCGAAAATTTTGAGTTTCTCAAGCGTTTCTTACCTCCAAACTGCCATATCTCGCGAACGGATTGACCAATCCGCAAAATTTCTGTTGCATCTGAAAGTAGAAACTCGCCCGATTACAACGGTATGCGTACTTTTCCCCTAGGCCGTTCTAGTTATGCTTGTCGAGCATCAGAACTGCGAAAATTTTGAATTTCTCAAGCGTTTCTTTCCTCCAAACTGCCATATCTCGCGAACGGATTGACTAATCCGCAAAATTTCTGTTGCATCTGACAGTAGAAACTCGTCCGATTACAACGGTATGCGTACTTTTCTCCTAGGCCGTTCTAGTTATTCGTTTCGAGCATCAGAACTGCGAAGATTTTGAGTTTCTCAAGTGTTTCTTACCTCCAAACTGCCATATCTCGCGAACGGATTGACCAATCCGCAAAATTTCTGTTGCATCTGAATGTAGAAACTCGCCCGATTACAACCGTATGCGTACTTTTCCCCTAGGCCGTTCTAGTTATTCGTTTCGAGCATCAGAACTGCGAAAATGTTGAGTTTCTCGAGCGTTTCTTACCTACAAACTACCATATCTCGCGAACGGATTGACCAATCCGCAAAATTTCTGTTGCATCTGAAAGTAGAAACTCGCCCGATTACAAAGGTATGCGTACTTTTCCCCTAGGCCGTTCTGGTTATTCGTTTCGAGCATCAGAACTGCGAAAATTTTGAGTTTCTCAAGCGTTTCTTACCTACAAACTGCCATATCTCGCGAACGGATTGACCAATCCGCAAAATTTCTGTTGCATCTGAAAGTAGAAACTAGCCCGATTACAACGGTATGCGTACTTTTCCCCTAGACCGTTCTAGTTATGCTTGTCGAGCATCAGAACTGCGAAAATTTTGAGTTTCTCAAGCGTTTCTTACCTACAAACTGCCATATCTCGCGAACGGATTGACCAATCCTCAAAATTTCTGTTGCATCTGAAAGTAGAAACTCGCCCGATTACAACGGTATGCGTACTTTTCCCCTAGGCCGTTCTGGTTATTCGTTTCGAGTATCAGAACTGTGATAATTTTGAGTTTCTCGACCGTTTCTTGCCTCCAAACTGCCATATCTCTCGAACGGATTGACCAATCCGCAAAATTTCTGTTGCATCTGAAAGTAGAAACTCGCCCGATTACAACGGTATGCGTACGTTTCCCCAAGTCCGTTCTAGTTATGCTTGTCGAGCATCAGAACTGTGAAAATTTTGAGTTTCTCAACCGTTTCTTACCTCCAAACTGCCATATCTCGCGAACGGATTGACCAATCCGCAAAATTTCTGTTGCATCTGAAAGTAGAAACTCGCCCGATTACAACGGTATGCGTACTTTTCCCCTAGGCCGTTCTGGTTATTCGTTTCGAGCATCAGAACTGTGAAAATTTTGAGTTTCTCAACCGTTTCTTACCTCCAAACTGCCATATCTCGCGAACGGATTGACCAATCCGCAAAATTTCTGTTGCATCTGAAAGTAGAAACTCGCCCGATTACAACGGTATGCGTCCTTTTCCCCTAGACCGTTCTAGTTATGCTTGTCGAGCATCAGAACTGCGAAAATTTTGAGTTTCTCAAGCGTTTCTTACCTCCAAACTGCCATATCTCGCGAACGGATCGACTAATCCGCAAAATTACTGATGCATCTGAAAGTAGCAACTCGCCCGACTACAACGGTATGCGTACTTTTCCCCTAGGCCGTTCTAATTATTCGTTTCGAGCATCAGAACTGCGAAAATTTCGAGTTTCTCAAGCGTTTCTTACCTCCAAATTGCCATATCTCGCGAACGGATTGACCAGTCCGCAAAATTTCTGTCGCATCTGAAAGTAGAAACTCGCCCGATTACAACGGTATGCGTACTTTTCCCCTAGGCCGTTGTAGTTATTCGTTTCGAGCATCAGAACTGCGAAAATTTTGAGTTTCTCAAGCGTTTCTTACCTCCAAACTGCCATATCTCGCGAACGGATTGACCAATCCGCAAAATTTCTGTTGCATCTGAAAGTAGAAACTCGCCCGATTACAACGGTATGCGTACTTTTCCCCTAGGCCGTTCTAGTTATTCGTTTCGAGCATCAGAACTGCAAAAATGTTGAGTTTCTCAAGCGTTTCTTACCTACAAACTGCCATATCTCGCGAACGGATTGACCAATCCGCAAATTTTCTGTTGCATCTGAAAGTAGAAAGTCGCCCGATTACAACGGTATGCGTACTTTTCCCCTACTACGTTCTAGTTATTCGTTTCGAGCATCAGAACTGCGAAAATTTTGAGTTTCTCAAGCGTTTCTTACCTCCAAACTGCCATATCTCGCGAACGGATTGACCAATCCGCAAAATTTCTGTTGCATCTGAAAGTAGAAACTCGCCCGATTACAACGGTATGCGTACTTTTCCCCTAGGCCGTTGTAGTTATTCGTTTCGAGCATGAGAACTGCGAAAATTTTGGGTTTCCCAAGCGTTGCTTACCTCCAAACTGCCATATCTCGCGAACGGATTGACCAATCCGCAAAATTTCTGTTGCATCTGAAAGTAGAAACTCGCCCGATTACAACGGTATGCTTACTTTTCCCCTAGGCCGTTCTGGTTATTCGTTTCGAGCATCAGAACTGTGAAAATTTTGAGTTTCTCAACCGTTTCTTACCTCCAAACTGCCATATCTCGCGAACGGATTGACCAATCCGCAAAATTTCTGTTGCATCTGAAAGTAGAAACTCGCCCGATTACAACGGTATGCGTACTTTTCCCCTAGTCCGTTCTAGTTATTCGTTTCGAGCATCAGAACTGTGAAAATTTTGAGTTTCTCAAGCGTTTCTTACCTCCAAACTGCCATATCTCGCGAACGGATTGACCAATCCGCAAAATTTCTGTTGCATCTGAAAGTAGAAACTCGCCCGATTACAACGGTATGCGTACTTTTCCCCTAGGCCGTTGTAGTTATTCGTTTCGAGCATGAGAACTTCGAAAATTTTGAGTTTCTCAAGCGTTGCTTACCTCCAAACTGCCATATCTCGCGAACGGATTGACCGATCCGCAAAATTCCTGTTGCATCTGAAAGTAGAAACTCGCCCGATTACAACGGTATGCGTACTTTTCCCCTAGACCGTTCTAGTTATGCTTGTCGAGCATCAGAACTGTGAAAATTTTGAGTTTCTCAACCGTTTCTTACCTCCAAACTGCCATATCTCGCGAACGGATTGACCAATCCGCAAAATTTCTGTTGCATCTGAAAGTAGAAACTCGCCCGATTACAACGGTATGCGTACTTTTCCCCTAGGCCGTTCTGGTTATTCGTTTCGAGCATCAGAACTGTGAAAATTTTGAGTTTCTCAACCGTTTCTTACCTCCAAACTGCCATATCTCGCGAACGGATTGACCAATCCGCAAAATTTCTGTTGCATCTGAAAGTAGAAACTCGCCCGATTACAACGGTATGCGTACTTTTCCCCTAGACCGTTCTAGTTATGCTTGTCGAGCATCAGAACTGTGAAAATTTTGAGTTTCTCAACCGTTTCTTACCTCCAAACTGCCATATCTCGCGAACGGATTGACCAATCCGCAAAATTTCTGTTGCATCTGAAAGTAGAAAGTCGCCCGATTGCAACGGTATGCGTACATTTCCCCTAGACCGTTCTAGTTATGCTTGTCGAGCATCAGAACTGCGAAAATTTTGAGTTTCTCAAGCGTTTCTTACCTCCAAACTGCCATATCTCGCGAACGGATTGACTAATCCGCAAAATTTCTGTTGCATCTGAAAGTAGAAACTCGCCCGCTTACAACGGTATGCGTACTTTTCCCCTAGGCCGTTCTAGTTATTCGTTTCGAGCATCAGAACTGCGAAAATTTTGAGTTTCTCAAGCGTTTCTTACCTACAAACTGCCATATCTCGCGAACGGATTGACCAATCCTCAAAATTTCTGTTGCATCTGAAAGTAGAAACTCGCCCGATTACAACGGTATGCGTACTTTTCCCCTAGGCCGTTCTGGTTATTCGTTTCGAGTATCAGAACTGTGATAATTTTGAGTTTCTCGACCGTTTCTTGCCTCCAAACTGCCATATCTCTCGAACGGATTGACCAATCCGCAAAATTTCTGTTGCATCTGAAAGTAGAAACTCGCCCGATTACAACGGTATGCGTACGTTTCCTCAAGTCCGTTCTAGTTATGCTTGTCGAGCATCAGAACTGTGAAAATTTTGAGTTTCTCAACCGTTTCTTACCTCCAAACTGCAATATCTCGCGAACGGATTGACCAATCCGCAAAATTTCTGTTGCATCTGAAAGTAGAAACTCGCCCGATTACAACGGTATGCGTACTTTTCCCCTAGGCCGTTCTGGTTATTCGTTTCGAGCATCAGAACTGTGAAAATTTTGAGTTTCTCAACCGTTTCTTACCTCCAAACTGCCATATCTCGCGAACGGATTGACCAATCCGCAAAATTTCTGTTGCATCTGAAAGTAGAAACTCGCCCGATTACAACGGTATGCGTACGTTTCCCCAAGTCCGTTCTAGTTATGCTTGTCGAGCATCAGAACTGTGAAAATTTTGAGTTTCTCAACCGTTTCTTACCTCCAAACTGCCATATCTCGCGAACGGATTGACCAATCCGCAAAATTTCTGTTGCATCTGAAAGTAGAAACTCGCCCGATTACAACGGTATGCGTACTTTTCCCCTAGGCCGTTCTGGTTATTCGTTTCGAGCATCAGAACTGTGAAAATTTTGAGTTTCTCAACCGTTTCTTACCTCCAAACTGCCATATCTCGCGAACGGATTGACCAATCCGCAAAATTTCTGTTGCATCTGAAAGTAGAAACTCGCCCGATTACAACGGTATGCGTACTTTTCCCCTAGTCCGTTCTAGTTATTCGTTTCGAGCATCAGAACTGTGAAAATTTTGAGTTTCTCAAGCGTTTCTTACCTCCAAACTGCCATATCTCGCGAACGGATTGACCAATCCGCAAAATTTCTGTTGCATCTGAAAGTAGAAACTCGCCCGATTACAACGGTATGCGTACTTTTCCCCTAGACCGTTCTAGTTATTCGTTTCGAGCATCAGAACTGCGAAAATTTTGAGTTTCTCAAGCGTTTCTTACTTCCAAACTGCCACATCTCGCGGACGGATTGACCAATCCGCAAAATTTCTGTTGCATCTGAAAGTAGAAACTCGCCCGATTACAACGGTATGCGTCCTTTTCCCCTAGACCGTTCTAGTTATGCTTGTCGAGCATCAGAACTGCGAAAATTTTGAGTTTCTCAAGCGTTTCTTACCTCCAAACTGCCATATCTCGCGAATGGATTGACCAATCCGCAAAATTTCTGTTGCATCTGAAAGTAGAAGCTCGCCCGATTACAACGGTGTGCGTACTTTTCCCCTAGGCCGTTCTAGTTATTCGTTTCGAGCATCAGAACTGCGAAAATTTTGAGTTTCTCAAGCGTTTCTTACCTCCAAACTGCCATATCTCGCGAACGGATTGACCAATCCGCAAAATTTCCGTTGCATCTGAAAGTAGAAACTCGCCCGATTACAACGGTATGCGTACTTTTCCCCTACTACGTTCTAGTTATTCGTTTCGAGCATCAGAACTGCGAAAATTTTGAGTTTCTCAAGTGTTTCTTACCTCCAAACTGCCATATCTCGCGAACGGATTGACCAATCCGCAAAATTTCTGTTGCATCTGAAAGTAGAAACTCGCCCGATTAAAACGGTATGCGTACTTTTCCCCTAGGCCGTTGTAGTTATTCGTTTCGAGCATGAGAACTGCGAAAATTTTGGGTTTCCCAAGCGTTGCTTACCTCCAAACTGCCATATCTCGCGAACGGATTGACCAATCCGCAAAATTTCTGTTGCATCTGAAAGTAGAAACTCGCCCGATTACAACGGTATGCGTTCTTTTCCCCTAGGCCGTTCTGGTTATTCGTTTCGAGCATCAGAACTGTGAAAATTTTGAGTTTCTCAACCGTTTCTTACCTCCAAACTGCCATATCTCGCGAACGGATTGACCAATCCGCAAAATTTCTGTTGCATCTGAAAGTAGAAACTCGCCCGATTACAACGGTATGCGTACTTTTCCCCTAGTCCGTTCTAGTTATTCGTTTCGAGCATCAGAACTGTGAAAATTTTGAGTTTCTCAACCGTTTCTTACCTCCAAACTGCCATATCTCGCGAACGGATTGACCAATCCGCAAAATTTCTGTTGCATCTGAAAGTAGAAACTCGCCCGATTACAACGGTATGCGTACTTTTCCCCTAGGCCGTTGTAGTTATTCGTTTCGAGCATGAGAACTTCGAAAATTTTGAGTTTCTCAAGCGTTGCTTACCTCCAAACTGCCATATCTCGCGAACGGATTGACCAATCCGCAAAATTTCTGTTGCATCTGAAAGTAGAAACTCGCCCGATTACAACGGTATGCGTACTTTTCCCCTAGACCGTTCTAGTTATGCTTGTCGAGCATCAGAACTGTGAAAATTTTGAGTTTCTCAACCGTTTCTTACCTCCAAACTGCCATATCTCGCGAACGGATTGACCAATCCGCAAAATTTCTGTTGCATCTGAAAGTAGAAAGTCGCCCGATTGCAACGGTATGCGTACATTTCCCCTAGACCGTTCTAGTTATGCTTGTCGAGCATCAGAACTGCGAAAATTTTGAGTTTCTCAAGCGTTTCTTACCTCCAAACTGCCATATCTCGCGAACAGATTGACTAATCCGCAAAATTTCTGTTGCATCTGAAAGTAGAAACTCGCCCGCTTACAACGGTATGCGTACTTTTCCCCTAGGCCGTTCTAGTTATTCGTTTCGAGCATCAGAACTGCGAAAATTTTGAGTTTCTCAAGCGTTTCTTACCTACAAACTGCCATATCTCGCGAACGGATTGACCAATCCTCAAAATTTCTGTTGCATCTGAAAGTAGAAACTCGCCCGATTACAACGGTATGCGTACTTTTCCCCTAGGCCGTTCTGGTTATTCGTTTCGAGTATCAGAACTGTGATAATTTTGAGTTTCTCGACCGTTTCTTGCCTCCAAACTGCCATATCTCTCGAACGGATTGACCAATCCGCAAAATTTCTGTTGCATCTGAAAGTAGAAACTCGCCCGATTACAACGGTATGCGTACGTTTCCTCAAGTCCGTTCTAGTTATGCTTGTCGAGCATCAGAACTGTGAAAATTTTGAGTTTCTCAACCGTTTCTTACCTCCAAACTGCAATATCTCGCGAACGGATTGACCAATCCGCAAAATTTCTGTTGCATCTGAAAGTAGAAACTCGCCCGATTACAACGGTATGCGTACTTTTCCCCTAGGCCGTTCTGGTTATTCGTTTCGAGCATCAGAACTGTGAAAATTTTGAGTTTCTCAACCGTTTCTTACCTCCAAACTGCCATATCTCGCGAACGGATTGACCAATCCGCAAAATTTCTGTTGCATCTGAAAGTAGAAACTCGCCCGATTACAACGGTATGCGTACGTTTCCCCAAGTCCGTTCTAGTTATGCTTGTCGAGCATCAGAACTGTGAAAATTTTGAGTTTCTCAACCGTTTCTTACCTCCAAACTGCCATATCTCGCGAACGGATTGACCAATCCGCAAAATTTCTGTTGCATCTGAAAGTAGAAACTCGCCCGATTACAACGGTATGCGTACTTTTCCCCTAGGCCGTTCTGGTTATTCGTTTCGAGCATCAGAACTGTGAAAATTTTGAGTTTCTCAACCGTTTCTTACCTCCAAACTGCCATATCTCGCGAACGGATTGACCAATCCGCAAAATTTCTGTTGCATCTGAAAGTAGAAACTCGCCCGATTACAACGGTATGCGTACTTTTCCCCTAGTCCGTTCTAGTTATTCGTTTCGAGCATCAGAACTGTGAAAATTTTGAGTTTCTCAACCGTTTCTTACCTCCAAACTGCCATATCTCGCGAACGGATTGACCAATCCGCAAAATTTCTGTTGCATCTGAAAGTAGAAACTCGCCCGATTACAACGGTATGCGTACTTTTCCCCTAGGCCGTTCTAGTTATTCGTTTCGAGCATCAGAACTGCAAAAATGTTGAGTTTCTCAAGCGTTTCTTACCTACAAACTGCCATATCTCGCGAACGGATTGACCAATCCGCAAAATTTCTGTTGCATCTGAAAGTAGAAAGTCGCCCGATTACAACGATGTGCGTACGTTTCCCCAAGTCGGTTCTAGTTATTCGTTTCGAGCATCAGAACTGCGAAAATTTTGAGTTTCTCAAGCGTTTCTTACTTCCAAACTGCCATATCTCGCGCACGGATTGACCAATTCGCAAAATTTCTGATGCATCTGAAAGTAGCAACTCGCCCGATTACAACGGTATGCGTACTTTTCCCCTAGGCCGTTCTAGTTATTCGTTTCGAGCATCAGACCTGCGAAAATTTTGAGTTTCTCAAGCGTTTCTTACCTCCAAACTGCCATATCTCGCGAACGGATTGACCAATCCGCAAAATTTCTGTTGCATCTGAAAGTAGAAACTCGCCCGATTACAACCGTATGCGTACTTTTCCCCTAGGCCGTTCTAGTTATTCGGTTCGAGCATCAGAACTGCGAAAATGTTGAGTTTCTCGAGAGTTTCTTACCTACAAACTGCCATATCTCGCGAACGGATTGACCAATCCGCAAAATTTCTGTTGCATCTGAAAGTAGAAACTCGCCCGATTACAACGGTGTGCGTACTTTTCCCCTGGACCGTTCTAGTTATGCTTGTCGAGCATCAGAACTGCGAAAATTTTGAGTTTCTCAAGCGTTTCTTACATCCAAACTGCCATACCTCGAGAACGGATTGACTAATCCGCAAAATTTCTGTTGCATCTGAAAGTAGAAACTCGCCCGATTACAACGGTATGCGTACTTTTCCCCTAGACCGTTCTAGTTATGCTTGTCGAGCATCAGAACTGCGAAAATTTTGTGTTTCTCAAGCGTTTCTTACCTCCAAATTGCCATATCTCGCGAACGGATTGACCAGTCCGCAAAATTTCTGTTGCATCTGAAAGTAGAAACTCGCCCGATTACAACGGTATGCGTACTTTTCCCCTAGGCCGTTGTAGTTACTCGTTTCGAGCATCAGAACTGCGAAAATTTTGAATTTCTCAAGCGTTTCTTACCTACAAACTGCCATATCTCGCGAACGGATTGACCAATCCGCAAAATTTCTGTTGCATCTGAAAGTAGAAACTCGCCCGATTACAACGGTATGCGTACTTTTCCCCTAGGCCGTTCTAGTTATTCGTTTCGAGCATCAGAACTGCAAAAATGTTGAGTTTCTCAAGCGTTTCTTACCTACAAACTGCCATATCTCGCGAACGGATTGACCAATCCGCAAAATTTCTGTTGCATCTCAAAGTAGAAAGTCGCCCGATTACAACGGTGTGCGTACGTTTCCCCAAGTCGGTTCTAGTTATTCGTTTCGAGCATCAGAACTGCGAAAATTTTGAGTTTCTCAAGCGTTTCTTACTTCCAAACTGCCATATCTCGCGAACGGATTGACCAATTCGCAAAATTTCTGATGCATCTGAAAGTAGCAACTCGCCCGATTACAACGGTATGCGTACTTTTCCCCTAGGCCGTTCTAGTTATTCGTTTCGAGCATCAGAACTGCGAAAATTTTGAGTTTCTCAAGCGTTTCTTACCTCCAAACTGCCATATCTCGCGAACGGATTGACCAATCCGCAAAATTTCTGTTGCATCTGAAAGTAGAAACTCGCCCGATTACAACGGTGTGCGTACTTTTCCCCTGGACCGTTCTAGTTATGCTTGTCGAGCATCAGAACTGCGAAAATTTTGAGTTTCTCAAGCGTTTCTTACATCCAAACTGCCATACCTCGAGAACGGATTGACTAATCCGCAAAATTTCTGTTGCATCTGAAAGTAGAAACTCGCCCGATTACAACGGTATGCGTACTTTTCCCCTAGGCCGTTGTAGTTATTCGTTTCGAGCATCAGAACTGCGAAAATTTTGAGTTTCTCAAGCGTTTCTTACCTCCAAACTGCCATATCTCGCGAACGGATTGACCAATCCGCAAAATTTCTGTTGCATCTGAAAGTAGAAACTCGCCCGATTACAACGGTATGCGTACTTTTCCCCTAGGCCGTCCTAGTTATTCGTTTCGAGCATCAGAACTGCAAAAATGTTGAGTTTCTCAAGCGTTTCTTACCTACAAACTGCCATATCTCGCGAACGGATTGACCAATCCGCAAAATTTCTGTTGCATCTGAAAGTAGAAAGTCGCCCGATTACAACGGTGTGCGTACGTTTCCCCAAGTCGGTTCTAGTTATTCGTTTCGAGCATCAGAACTGCGAAAATGTTGAGTTTCACAAGCGTTTCTTACCTAGAAACTGCCATATCTCGCGAACGGATTGACCAATCCGCAAAATTTCTGTTGCATCTGAAAGTAGAAACTCGCCCGATTACATCGGTATGCGTACTTTTCCCCTAGACCGTTCTAGTTATGCTTGTCGAGCATCAGAACTGCGAAAATTTTGAGTTTCTCAAGCGTTTCTTTCCTCCAAACTGCCATATCTCGCGAACGGATTGACTAATCCGCAAAATTTCTGTTGCATCTGACAGTAGAAACTCGTCCGATTACAACGGTATGCGTACTTTTCTCCTAGGCCGTTCTAGTTATTCGTTTCGAGCATCAGAACTGCGAAGATTTTGAGTTTCTCAAGTGTTTCTTACCTCCAAACTGCCATATCTCGCGAACGGATTGACCAATCCGCAAAATTTCTGTTGCATCTGAATGTAGAAACTCGCCCGATTACAACCGTATGCGTACTTTTCCCCTAGGCCGTTCTAGTTATTCGTTTCGAGCATCAGAACTGCGAAAATGTTGAGTTTCTCGAGCGTTTCTTACCTACAAACTACCATATCTCGCGAACGGATTGACCAATCCGCAAAATTTCTGTTGCATCTGAAAGTAGAAACTCGCCCGATTACAAAGGTATGCGTACTTTTCCCCTAGGCCGTTCTGGTTATTCGTTTCGAGCATCAGAACTGCGAAAATTTTGAGTTTCTCAAGCGTTTCTTACCTACAAACTGCCATATCTCGCGAACGGATTGACCAATCCGCAAAATTTCTGTTGCATCTGAAAGTAGAAACTAGCCCGATTACAACGGTATGCGTACTTTTCCCCTAGACCGTTCTAGTTATGCTTGTCGAGCATCAGAACTGCGAAAATTTTGAGTTTCTCAAGCGTTTCTTACCTACAAACTGCCATATCTCGCGAACGGATTGACCAATCCTCAAAATTTCTGTTGCATCTGAAAGTAGAAACTCGCCCGATTACAACGGTATGCGTACTTTTCCCCTAGGCCGTTCTGGTTATTCGTTTCGAGTATCAGAACTGTGATAATTTTGAGTTTCTCGACCGTTTCTTGCCTCCAAACTGCCATATCTCTCGAACGGATTGACCAATCCGCAAAATTTCTGTTGCATCTGAAAGTAGAAACTCGCCCGATTACAACGGTATGCGTACGTTTCCCCAAGTCCGTTCTAGTTATGCTTGTCGAGCATCAGAACTGTGAAAATTTTGAGTTTCTCAACCGTTTCTTACCTCCAAACTGCCATATCTCGCGAACGGATTGACCAATCCGCAAAATTTCTGTTGCATCTGAAAGTAGAAACTCGCCCGATTACAACGGTATGCGTACTTTTCCCCTAGGCCGTTCTGGTTATTCGTTTCGAGCATCAGAACTGTGAAAATTTTGAGTTTCTCAACCGTTTCTTACCTCCAAACTGCCATATCTCGCGAACGGATTGACCAATCCGCAAAATTTCTGTTGCATCTGAAAGTAGAAACTCGCCCGATTACAACGGTATGCGTCCTTTTCCCCTAGACCGTTCTAGTTATGCTTGTCGAGCATCAGAACTGCGAAAATTTTGAGTTTCTCAAGCGTTTCTTACCTCCAAACTGCCATATCTCGCGAACGGATCGACTAATCCGCAAAATTACTGATGCATCTGAAAGTAGCAACTCGCCCGACTACAACGGTATGCGTACTTTTCCCCTAGGCCGTTCTAATTATTCGTTTCGAGCATCAGAACTGCGAAAATTTCGAGTTTCTCAAGCGTTTCTTACCTCCAAATTGCCATATCTCGCGAACGGATTGACCAGTCCGCAAAATTTCTGTCGCATCTGAAAGTAGAAACTCGCCCGATTACAACGGTATGCGTACTTTTCCCCTAGGCCGTTGTAGTTATTCGTTTCGAGCATCAGAACTGCGAAAATTTTGAGTTTCTCAAGCGTTTCTTACCTCCAAACTGCCATATCTCGCGAACGGATTGACCAATCCGCAAAATTTCTGTTGCATCTGAAAGTAGAAACTCGCCCGATTACAACGGTATGCGTACTTTTCCCCTAGGCCGTTCTAGTTATGCTTGTCGAGCATCAGAACTGCGAAAATTTTGAGTTTCTCAAGCGTTTCTTTCCTCCAAACTGCCATATCTCGCGAACGGATTGACTAATCCGCAAAATTTCTGTTGCATCTGACAGTAGAAACTCGTCCGATTACAACGGTATGCGTACTTTTCTCCTAGGCCGTTCTAGTTATTCGTTTCGAGCATCAGAACTGCGAAGATTTTGAGTTTCTCAAGTGTTTCTTACCTCCAAACTGCCATATCTCGCGAACGGATTGACCAATCCGCAAAATTTCTGTTGCATCTGAATGTAGAAACTCGCCCGATTACAACCGTATGCGTACTTTTCCCCTAGGCCGTTCTAGTTATTCGTTTCGAGCATCAGAACTGCGAAAATGTTGAGTTTCTCGAGCGTTTCTTACCTACAAACTACCATATCTCGCGAACGGATTGACCAATCCGCAAAATTTCTGTTGCATCTGAAAGTAGAAACTCGCCCGATTACAAAGGTATGCGTACTTTTCCCCTAGGCCGTTCTGGTTATTCGTTTCGAGCATCAGAACTGCGAAAATTTTGAGTTTCTCAAGCGTTTCTTACCTACAAACTGCCATATCTCGCGAACGGATTGACCAATCCGCAAAATTTCTGTTGCATCTGAAAGTAGAAACTAGCCCGATTACAACGGTATGCGTACTTTTCCCCTAGACCGTTCTAGTTATGCTTGTCGAGCATCAGAACTGCGAAAATTTTGAGTTTCTCAAGCGTTTCTTACCTACAAACTGCCATATCTCGCGAACGGATTGACCAATCCTCAAAATTTCTGTTGCATCTGAAAGTAGAAACTCGCCCGATTACAACGGTATGCGTACTTTTCCCCTAGGCCGTTCTGGTTATTCGTTTCGAGTATCAGAACTGTGATAATTTTGAGTTTCTCGACCGTTTCTTGCCTCCAAACTGCCATATCTCTCGAACGGATTGACCAATCCGCAAAATTTCTGTTGCATCTGAAAGTAGAAACTCGCCCGATTACAACGGTATGCGTACGTTTCCCCAAGTCCGTTCTAGTTATGCTTGTCGAGCATCAGAACTGTGAAAATTTTGAGTTTCTCAACCGTTTCTTACCTCCAAACTGCCATATCTCGCGAACGGATTGACCAATCCGCAAAATTTCTGTTGCATCTGAAAGTAGAAACTCGCCCGATTACAACGGTATGCGTACTTTTCCCCTAGGCCGTTCTGGTTATTCGTTTCGAGCATCAGAACTGTGAAAATTTTGAGTTTCTCAACCGTTTCTTACCTCCAAACTGCCATATCTCGCGAACGGATTGACCAATCCGCAAAATTTCTGTTGCATCTGAAAGTAGAAACTCGCCCGATTACAAAGGTATGCGTACTTTTCCCCTAGGCCGTTCTGGTTATTCGTTTCGAGCATCAGAACTGCGAAAATTTTGAGTTTCTCAAGCGTTTCTTACCTCCAAACTGCCATATCTCGCGAACGGATCGACTAATCCGCAAAATTACTGATGCATCTGAAAGTAGCAACTCGCCCGACTACAACGGTATGCGTACTTTTCCCCTAGGCCGTTCTAATTATTCGTTTCGAGCATCAGAACTGCGAAAATTTCGAGTTTCTCAAGCGTTTCTTACCTCCAAATTGCCATATCTCGCGAACGGATTGACCAGTCCGCAAAATTTCTGTCGCATCTGAAAGTAGAAACTCGCCCGATTACAACGGTATGCGTACTTTTCCCCTAGGCCGTTGTAGTTATTCGTTTCGAGCATCAGAACTGCGAAAATTTTGAGTTTCTCAAGCGTTTCTTACCTCCAAACTGCCATATCTCGCGAACGGATTGACCAATCCGCAAAATTTCTGTTGCATCTGAAAGTAGAAACTCGCCCGATTACAACGGTATGCGTACTTTTCCCCTAGGCCGTTCTAGTTATGCTTGTCGAGCATCAGAACTGCGAAAATTTTGAGTTTCTCAAGCGTTTCTTTCCTCCAAACTGCCATATCTCGCGAACGGATTGACTAATCCGCAAAATTTCTGTTGCATCTGACAGTAGAAACTCGTCCGATTACAACGGTATGCGTACTTTTCTCCTAGGCCGTTCTAGTTATTCGTTTCGAGCATCAGAACTGCGAAGATTTTGAGTTTCTCAAGTGTTTCTTACCTCCAAACTGCCATATCTCGCGAACGGATTGACCAATCCGCAAAATTTCTGTTGCATCTGAATGTAGAAACTCGCCCGATTACAACCGTATGCGTACTTTTCCCCTAGGCCGTTCTAGTTATTCGTTTCGAGCATCAGAACTGCGAAAATGTTGAGTTTCTCGAGCGTTTCTTACCTACAAACTACCATATCTCGCGAACGGATTGACCAATCCGCAAAATTTCTGTTGCATCTGAAAGTAGAAACTCGCCCGATTACAAAGGTATGCGTACTTTTCCCCTAGGCCGTTCTGGTTATTCGTTTCGAGCATCAGAACTGCGAAAATTTTGAGTTTCTCAAGCGTTTCTTACCTACAAACTGCCATATCTCGCGAACGGATTGACCAATCCGCAAAATTTCTGTTGCATCTGAAAGTAGAAACTAGCCCGATTACAACGGTATGCGTACTTTTCCCCTAGACCGTTCTAGTTATGCTTGTCGAGCATCAGAACTGCGAAAATTTTGAGTTTCTCAAGCGTTTCTTACCTACAAACTGCCATATCTCGCGAACGGATTGACCAATCCTCAAAATTTCTGTTGCATCTGAAAGTAGAAACTCGCCCGATTACAACGGTATGCGTACTTTTCCCCTAGGCCGTTCTGGTTATTCGTTTCGAGTATCAGAACTGTGATAATTTTGAGTTTCTCGACCGTTTCTTGCCTCCAAACTGCCATATCTCTCGAACGGATTGACCAATCCGCAAAATTTCTGTTGCATCTGAAAGTAGAAACTCGCCCGATTACAACGGTATGCGTACGTTTCCCCAAGTCCGTTCTAGTTATGCTTGTCGAGCATCAGAACTGTGAAAATTTTGAGTTTCTCAACCGTTTCTTACCTCCAAACTGCCATATCTCGCGAACGGATTGACCAATCCGCAAAATTTCTGTTGCATCTGAAAGTAGAAACTCGCCCGATTACAACGGTATGCGTACTTTTCCCCTAGGCCGTTCTGGTTATTCGTTTCGAGCATCAGAACTGTGAAAATTTTGAGTTTCTCAACCGTTTCTTACCTCCAAACTGCCATATCTCGCGAACGGATTGACCAATCCGCAAAATTTCTGTTGCATCTGAAAGTAGAAACTCGCCCGATTACAACGGTATGCGTCCTTTTCCCCTAGACCGTTCTAGTTATGCTTGTCGAGCATCAGAACTGCGAAAATTTTGAGTTTCTCAAGCGTTTCTTACCTCCAAACTGCCATATCTCGCGAACGGATCGACTAATCCGCAAAATTACTGATGCATCTGAAAGTAGCAACTCGCCCGACTACAACGGTATGCGTACTTTTCCCCTAGGCCGTTCTAATTATTCGTTTCGAGCATCAGAACTGCGAAAATTTCGAGTTTCTCAAGCGTTTCTTACCTCCAAATTGCCATATCTCGCGAACGGATTGACCAGTCCGCAAAATTTCTGTCGCATCTGAAAGTAGAAACTCGCCCGATTACAACGGTATGCGTACTTTTCCCCTAGGCCGTTGTAGTTATTCGTTTCGAGCATCAGAACTGCGAAAATTTTGAGTTTCTCAAGCGTTTCTTACCTCCAAACTGCCATATCTCGCGAACGGATTGACCAATCCGCAAAATTTCTGTTGCATCTGAAAGTAGAAACTCGCCCGATTACAACGGTATGCGTACTTTTCCCCTAGGCCGTTCTAGTTATTCGTTTCGAGCATCAGAACTGCAAAAATGTTGAGTTTCTCAAGCGTTTCTTACCTACAAACTGCCATATCTCGCGAACGGATTGACCAATCCGCAAATTTTCTGTTGCATCTGAAAGTAGAAAGTCGCCCGATTACAACGGTATGCGTACTTTTCCCCTACTACGTTCTAGTTATTCGTTTCGAGCATCAGAACTGCGAAAATTTTGAGTTTCTCAAGCGTTTCTTACCTCCAAACAGCCATATCTCGCGAACGGATTGACCAATCCGCAAAATTTCTGTTGCATCTGAAAGTAGAAACTCGCCCGATTACAACGGTATGCGTACTTTTCCCCTAGGCCGTTGTAGTTATTCGTTTCGAGCATGAGAACTGCGAAAATTTTGGGTTTCCCAAGCGTTGCTTACCTCCAAACTGCCATATCTCGCGAACGGATTGACCAATCCGCAAAATTTCTGTTGCATCTGAAAGTAGAAACTCGCCCGATTACAACGGTATGCTTACTTTTCCCCTAGGCCGTTCTGGTTATTCGTTTCGAGCATCAGAACTGTGAAAATTTTGAGTTTCTCAACCGTTTCTTACCTCCAAACTGCCATATCTCGCGAACGGATTGACCAATCCGCAAAATTTCTGTTGCATCTGAAAGTAGAAACTCGCCCGATTACAACGGTATGCGTACTTTTCCCCTAGTCCGTTATAGTTATTCGTTTCGAGCATCAGAACTGTGAAAATTTTGAGTTTCTCAAGCGTTTCTTACCTCCAAACTGCCATATCTCGCGAACGGATTGACCAATCCGCAAAATTTCTGTTGCATCTGAAAGTAGAAACTCGCCCGATTACAACGGTATGCGTACTTTTCCCCTAGGCCGTTGTAGTTATTCGTTTCGAGCATGAGAACTTCGAAAATTTTGAGTTTCTCAAGCGTTTCTTACCTCCAAACTGCCATATCTCGCGAACGGATTGACCGATCCGCAAAATTCCTGTTGCATCTGAAAGTAGAAACTCGCCCGATTACAACGGTATGCGTACTTTTCCCCTAGACCGTTCTAGTTATGCTTGTCGAGCATCAGAACTGTGAAAATTTTGAGTTTCTCAACCGTTTCTTACCTCCAAACTGCCATATCTCGCGAACGGATTGACCAATCCGCAAAATTTCTGTTGCATCTGAAAGTAGAAACTCGCCCGATTACAACGGTATGCGTACTTTTCCCCTAGGCCGTTCTGGTTATTCGTTTCGAGCATCAGAACTGTGAAAATTTTGAGTTTCTCAACCGTTTCTTACCTCCAAACTGCCATATCTCGCGAACGGATTGACCAATCCGCAAAATTTCTGTTGCATCTGAAAGTAGAAACTCGCCCGATTACAACGGTATGCGTACTTTTCCCCTAGACCGTTCTAGTTATGCTTGTCGAGCATCAGAACTGTGAAAATTTTGAGTTTCTCAACCGTTTCTTACCTCCAAACTGCCATATCTCGCGAACGGATTGACCAATCCGCAAAATTTCTGTTGCATCTGAAAGTAGAAAGTCGCCCGATTGCAACGGTATGCGTACATTTCCCCTAGACCGTTCTAGTTATGCTTGTCGAGCATCAGAACTGCGAAAATTTTGAGTTTCTCAAGCGTTTCTTACCTCCAAACTGCCATATCTCGCGAACGGATTGACTAATCCGCAAAATTTCTGTTGCATCTGAAAGTAGAAACTCGCCCGCTTACAACGGTATGCGTACTTTTCCCCTAGGCCGTTCTAGTTATTCGTTTCGAGCATCAGAACTGCGAAAATTTTGAGTTTCTCAAGCGTTTCTTACCTACAAACTGCCATATCTCGCGAACGGATTGACCAATCCTCAAAATTTCTGTTGCATCTGAAAGTAGAAACTCGCCCGATTACAACGGTATGCGTACTTTTCCCCTAGGCCGTTCTGGTTATTCGTTTCGAGTATCAGAACTGTGATAATTTTGAGTTTCTCGACCGTTTCTTGCCTCCAAACTGCCATATCTCTCGAACGGATTGACCAATCCGCAAAATTTCTGTTGCATCTGAAAGTAGAAACTCGCCCGATTACAACGGTATGCGTACGTTTCCTCAAGTCCGTTCTAGTTATGCTTGTCGAGCATCAGAACTGTGAAAATTTTGAGTTTCTCAACCGTTTCTTACCTCCAAACTGCAATATCTCGCGAACGGATTGACCAATCCGCAAAATTTCTGTTGCATCTGAAAGTAGAAACTCGCCCGATTACAACGGTATGCGTACTTTTCCCCTAGGCCGTTCTGGTTATTCGTTTCGAGCATCAGAACTGTGAAAATTTTGAGTTTCTCAACCGTTTCTTACCTCCAAACTGCCATATCTCGCGAACGGATTGACCAATCCGCAAAATTTCTGTTGCATCTGAAAGTAGAAACTCGCCCGATTACAACGGTATGCGTACGTTTCCCCAAGTCCGTTCTAGTTATGCTTGTCGAGCATCAGAACTGTGAAAATTTTGAGTTTCTCAACCGTTTCTTACCTCCAAACTGCCATATCTCGCGAACGGATTGACCAATCCGCAAAATTTCTGTTGCATCTGAAAGTAGAAACTCGCCCGATTACAACGGTATGCGTACTTTTCCCCTAGGCCGTTCTGGTTATTCGTTTCGAGCATCAGAACTGTGAAAATTTTGAGTTTCTCAACCGTTTCTTACCTCCAAACTGCCATATCTCGCGAACGGATTGACCAATCCGCAAAATTTCTGTTGCATCTGAAAGTAGAAACTCGCCCGATTACAACGGTATGCGTACTTTTCCCCTAGTCCGTTCTAGTTATTCGTTTCGAGCATCAGAACTGTGAAAATTTTGAGTTTCTCAAGCGTTTCTTACCTCCAAACTGCCATATCTCGCGAACGGATTGACCAATCCGCAAAATTTCTGTTGCATCTGAAAGTAGAAACTCGCCCGATTACAACGGTATGCGTACTTTTCCCCTAGACCGTTCTAGTTATTCGTTTCGAGCATCAGAACTGCGAAAATTTTGAGTTTCTCAAGCGTTTCTTACTTCCAAACTGCCACATCTCGCGGACGGATTGACCAATCCGCAAAATTTCTGTTGCATCTGAAAGTAGAAACTCGCCCGATTACAACGGTATGCGTCCTTTTCCCCTAGACCGTTCTAGTTATGCTTGTCGAGCATCAGAACTGCGAAAATTTTGAGTTTCTCAAGCGTTTCTTACCTCCAAACTGCCATATCTCGCGAATGGATTGACCAATCCGCAAAATTTCTGTTGCATCTGAAAGTAGAAGCTCGCCCGATTACAACGGTGTGCGTACTTTTCCCCTAGGCCGTTCTAGTTATTCGTTTCGAGCATCAGAACTGCGAAAATTTTGAGTTTCTCAAGCGTTTCTTACCTCCAAACTGCCATATCTCGCGAACGGATTGACCAATCCGCAAAATTTCCGTTGCATCTGAAAGTAGAAACTCGCCCGATTACAACGGTATGCGTACTTTTCCCCTACTACGTTCTAGTTATTCGTTTCGAGCATCAGAACTGCGAAAATTTTGAGTTTCTCAAGCGTTTCTTACCTCCAAACTGCCATATCTCGCGAACGGATTGACCAATCCGCAAAATTTCTGTTGCATCTGAAAGTAGAAACTCGCCCGATTAAAACGGTATGCGTACTTTTCCCCTAGGCCGTTGTAGTTATTCGTTTCGAGCATGAGAACTGCGAAAATTTTGGGATTCCCAAGCGTTGCTTACCTCCAAACTGCCATATCTCGCGAACGGATTGACCAATCCGCAAAATTTCTGTTGCATCTGAAAGTAGAAACTCGCCCGATTACAACGGTATGCGTTCTTTTCCCCTAGGCCGTTCTGGTTATTCGTTTCGAGCATCAGAACTGTGAAAATTTTGAGTTTCTCAACCGTTTCTTACCTCCAAACTGCCATATCTCGCGAACGGATTGACCAATCCGCAAAATTTCTGTTGCATCTGAAAGTAGAAACTCGCCCGATTACAACGGTATGCGTACTTTTCCCCTAGTCCGTTCTAGTTATTCGTTTCGAGCATCAGAACTGTGAAAATTTTGAGTTTCTCAACCGTTTCTTACCTCCAAACTGCCATATCTCGCGAACGGATTGACCAATCCGCAAAATTTCTGTTGCATCTGAAAGTAGAAACTCGCCCGATTACAACGGTATGCGTACTTTTCCCCTAGGCCGTTGTAGTTATTCGTTTCGAGCATGAGAACTTCGAAAATTTTGAGTTTCTCAAGCGTTGCTTACCTCCAAACTGCCATATCTCGCGAACGGATTGACCAATCCGCAAAATTTCTGTTGCATCTGAAAGTAGAAACTCGCCCGATTACAACGGTATGCGTACTTTTCCCCTAGACCGTTCTAGTTATGCTTGTCGAGCATCAGAACTGTGAAAATTTTGAGTTTCTCAACCGTTTCTTACCTCCAAACTGCCATATCTCGCGAACGGATTGACCAATCCGCAAAATTTCTGTTGCATCTGAAAGTAGAAAGTCGCCCGATTGCAACGGTATGCGTACATTTCCCCTAGACCGTTCTAGTTATGCTTGTCGAGCATCAGAACTGCGAAAATTTTGAGTTTCTCAAGCGTTTCTTACCTCCAAACTGCCATATCTCGCGAACGGATTGACTAATCCGCAAAATTTCTGTTGCATCTGAAAGTAGAAACTCGCCCGCTTACAACGGTATGCGTACTTTTCCCCTAGGCCGTTCTAGTTATTCGTTTCGAGCATCAGAACTGCGAAAATTTTGAGTTTCTCAAGCGTTTCTTACCTACAAACTGCCATATCTCGCGAACGGATTGACCAATCCTCAAAATTTCTGTTGCATCTGAAAGTAGAAACTCGCCCGATTACAACGGTATGCGTACTTTTCCCCTAGGCCGTTCTGGTTATTCGTTTCGAGTATCAGAACTGTGATAATTTTGAGTTTCTCGACCGTTTCTTGCCTCCAAACTGCCATATCTCTCGAACGGATTGACCAATCCGCAAAATTTCTGTTGCATCTGAAAGTAGAAACTCGCCCGATTACAACGGTATGCGTACGTTTCCTCAAGTCCGTTCTAGTTATGCTTGTCGAGCATCAGAACTGTGAAAATTTTGAGTTTCTCAACCGTTTCTTACCTCCAAACTGCAATATCTCGCGAACGGATTGAACAATCCGCAAAATTTCTGTTGCATCTGAAAGTAGAAACTCGCCCGATTACAACGGTATGCGTACTTTTCCCCTAGGCCGTTCTGGTTATTCGTTTCGAGCATCAGAACTGTGAAAATTTTGAGTTTCTCAACCGTTTCTTACCTCCAAACTGCCATATCTCGCGAACGGATTGACCAATCCGCAAAATTTCTGTTGCATCTGAAAGTAGAAACTCGCCCGATTACAACGGTATGCGTACGTTTCCCCAAGTCCGTTCTAGTTATGCTTGTCGAGCATCAGAACTGTGAAAATTTTGAGTTTCTCAACCGTTTCTTACCTCCAAACTGCCATATCTCGCGAACGGATTGACCAATCCGCAAAATTTCTGTTGCATCTGAAAGTAGAAACTCGCCCGATTACAACGGTATGCGTACTTTTCCCCTAGGCCGTTCTGGTTATTCGTTTCGAGCATCAGAACTGTGAAAATTTTGAGTTTCTCAACCGTTTCTTACCTCCAAACTGCCATATCTCGCGAACGGATTGACCAATCCGCAAAATTTCTGTTGCATCTGAAAGTAGAAACTCGCCCGATTACAACGGTATGCGTACTTTTCCCCTAGTCCGTTCTAGTTATTCGTTTCGAGCATCAGAACTGTGAAAATTTTGAGTTTCTCAAGCGTTTCTTACCTCCAAACTGCCATATCTCGCGAACGGATTGACCAATCCGCAAAATTTCTGTTGCATCTGAAAGTAGAAACTCGCCCGATTACAACGGTATGCGTACTTTTCCCCTAGACCGTTCTAGTTATTCGTTTCGAGCATCAGAACTGCGAAAATTTTGAGTTTCTCAAGCGTTTCTTACTTCCAAACTGCCACATCTCGCGGACGGATTGACCAATCCGCAAAATTTCTGTTGCATTTGAAAGTAGAAACTCGCCCGATTACAACGGTATGCGTCCTTTTCCCCTAGACCGTTCTAGTTATGCTTGTCGAGCATCAGAACTGCGAAAATTTTGAGTTTCTCAAGCGTTTCTTACCTCCAAACTGCCATATCTCGCGAATGGATTGACCAATCCGCAAAATTTCTGTTGCATCTGAAAGTAGAAGCTCGCCCGATTACAACGGTGTGCGTACTTTTCCCCTAGTCCGTTCTAGTTATTCGTTTCGAGCATCAGAACTGCGAAAATTTTGAGTTTCTCAAGCGTTTCTTACCTCCAAACTGCCATATCTCGCGAATGGATTGACCAATCCGCAAAATTTCTGTTGCATCTGAAAGTAGAAGCTCGCCCGATTACAACGGTGTGCGTACTTTTCCCCTAGGCCGTTCTAGTTATTCGTTTCGAGCATCAGAACTGCGAAAATTTTGAGTTTCTCAAGCGTTTCTTACCTCCAAACTGCCATATCTCGCGAACGGATTGACCAATCCGCAAAATTTCCGTTGCATCTGAAAGTAGAAACTCGCCCGATTACAACGGTATGCGTACTTTTCCCCTACTACGTTCTAGTTATTCGTTTCGAGCATCAGAACTGCGAAAATTTTGAGTTTCTCAAGCGTTTCTTACCTCCAAACTGCCATATCTCGCGAACGGATTGACCAATCCGCAAAATTTCTGTTGCATCTGAAAGTAGAAACTCGCCCGATTACAACGGTATGCGTACTTTTCCCCTAGGCCGTTGTAGTTATTCGTTTCGAGCATCAGAACTGCGAAAATTTTGAGTTTCTCAAGCGTTTCTTACTTCCAAACTGCCACATCTCGCGGACGGATTGACCAATCCGCAAAATTTCTGTTGCATCTGAAAGTAGAAACTCGCCCGATTACAACGGTATGCGTCCTTTTCCCCTAGACCGTTCTAGTTATGCTTGTCGAGCATCAGAACTGCGAAAATTTTGAGTTTCTCAAGCGTTTCTTACCTCCAAACTGCCATATCTCGCGAATGGATTGACCAATCCGCAAAATTTCTGTTGCATCTGAAAGTAGAAGCTCGCCCGATTACAACGGTGTGCGTACTTTTCCCCTAGGCCGTTCTAGTTATTCGTTTCGAGCATCAGAACTGCGAAAATTTTGAGTTTCTCAAGCGTTTCTTACCTCCAAACTGCCATATCTCGCGAACGGATTGACCAATCCGCAAAATTTCCGTTGCATCTGAAAGTAGAAACTCGCCCGATTACAACGGTATGCGTACTTTTCCCCTACTACGTTCTAGTTATTCGTTTCGAGCATCAGAACTGCGAAAATTTTGGGTTTCCCAAGCGTTGCTTACCTCCAAACTGCCATATCTCGCGAACGGATTGACCAATCCGCAAAATTTCTGTTGCATCTGAAAGTAGAAACTCGCCCGATTACAACGGTATGCGTTCTCTTCCCCTAGGCCGTTCTGGTTATTCGTTTCGAGCATCAGAACTGTGAAAATTTTGAGTTTCTCAACCGTTTCTTACCTCCAAACTGCCATATCTCGCGAACGGATTGACCAATCCGCAAAATTTCTGTTGCATCTGAAAGTAGAAACTCGCCCGATTACAACGGTATGCGTACTTTTCCCCTAGTCCGTTCTAGTTATTCGTTTCGAGCATCAGAACTGTGAAAATTTTGAGTTTCTCAACCGTTTCTTACCTCCAAACTGCCATATCTCGCGAACGGATTGACCAATCCGCAAAATTTCTGTTGCATCTGAAAGTAGAAACTCGCCCGATTACAACGGTATGCGTACTTTTCCCCTAGGCCGTTGTAGTTATTCGTTTCGAGCATGAGAACTTCGAAAATTTTGAGTTTCTCAAGCGTTGCTTACCTCCAAACTGCCATATCTCGCGAACGGATTGACCGATCCGCAAAATTCCTGTTGCATCTGAAAGTAGAAACTCGCCCGATTACAACGGTATGCGTACTTTTCCCCTAGACCGTTCTAGTTATGCTTGTCGAGCATCAGAACTGTGAAAATTTTGAGTTTCTCAACCGTTTCTTACCTCCAAACTGCCATATCTCGCGAACGGATTGACCAATCCGCAAAATTTCTGTTGCATCTGAAAGTAGAAACTCGCCCGATTACAGCGGTATGCGTACTTTTCCCCTAGGCCGTTCTGGTTATTCGTTTCGAGCATCAGAACTGTGAAAATTTTGAGTTTCTCAACCGTTTCTTACCTCCAAACTGCCATATCTCGCGAACGGATTGACCAATCCGCAAAATTTCTGTTGCATCTGAAAGTAGAAACTCGCCCGATTACAACGGTATGCGTACTTTTCCCCTAGACCGTTCTAGTTATGCTTGTCGAGCATCAGAACTGTGAAAATTTTGAGTTTCTCAACCGTTTCTTACCTCCAAACTGCCATATCTCGCGAACGGATTGACCAATCCGCAAAATTTCTGTTGCATCTGAAAGTAGAAACTCGCCCGATTACAACGGTATGCGTACTTTTCCCCTAGACCGTTCTAGTTATGCTTGTCGAGCATCAGAACTGTGAAAATTTTGAGTTTCTCAACCGTTTCTTACCTCCAAACTGCCATATCTCGCGAACGGATTGACCAATCCGCAAAATTTCTGTTGCATCTGAAAGTAGAAACTCGCCCGATTACAACGGTATGCGTACTTTTCCCCTAGGCCGTTGTAGTTATTCGTTTCGAGCATGAGAACTTCGAAAATTTTGAGTTTCTCAAGCGTTGCTTACCTCCAAACTGCCATATCTCGCGAACGGATTGACCGATCCGCAAAATTCCTGTTGCATCTGAAAGTAGAAACTCGCCCGATTACAACGGTATGCGTACTTTTCCCCTAGACCGTTCTAGTTATGCTTGTCGAGCATCAGAACTGTGAAAATTTTGAGTTTCTCAACCGTATCTTACCTCCAAACTGCCATATCTCGCGAACGGATTGACCAATCCGCAAAATTTCTGTTGCATCTGAAAGTAGAAACTCGCCCGATTACAACGGTATGCGTACTTTTCCCCTAGACCGTTCTAGTTATGCTTGTCGAGCATCAGAACTGTGAAAATTTTGAGTTTCTCAACCGTTTCTTGCCTCCAAACTGCCATATCTCTCGAACGGATTGACCAATCCGCAAAATTTCTGTTGCATCTGAAAGTAGAAACTCGCCCGATTACAACGGTATGCGTACGTTTCCTCAAGTCCGTTCTAGTTATGCTTGTCGAGCATCAGAACTGTGAAAATTTTGAGTTTCTCAACCGTTTCTTACCTCCAAACTGCAATATCTCGCGAACGGATTGACCAATCCGCAAAATTTCTGTTGCATCTGAAAGTAGAAACTCGCCCGATTACAACGGTATGCGTACTTTTCCCCTAGGCCGTTCTGGTTATTCGTTTCGAGCATCAGAACTGTGAAAATTTTGAGTTTCTCAACCGTTTCTTACCTCCAAACTGCCATATCTCGCGAACGGATTGACCAATCCGCAAAATTTCTGTTGCATCTGAAAGTAGAAACTCGCCCGATTACAACGGTATGCGTACGTTTCCCCAAGTCCGTTCTAGTTATGCTTGTCGAGCATCAGAACTGTGAAAATTTTGAGTTTCTCAACCGTTTCTTACCTCCAAACTGCCATATCTCGCGAACGGATTGACCAATCCGCAAAATTTCTGTTGCATCTGAAAGTAGAAACTCGCCCGATTACAACGGTATGCGTACTTTTCCCCTAGGCCGTTCTGGTTATTCGTTTCGAGCATCAGAACTGTGAAAATTTTGAGTTTCTCAACCGTTTCTTACCTCCAAACTGCCATATCTCGCGAACGGATTGACCAATCCGCAAAATTTCTGTTGCATCTGAAAGTAGAAACTCGCCCGATTACAACGGTATGCGTACTTTTCCCCTAGTCCGTTCTAGTTATTCGTTTCGAGCATCAGAACTGTGAAAATTTTGAGTTTCTCAAGCGTTTCTTACCTCCAAACTGCCATATCTCGCGAACGGATTGACCAATCCGCAAAATTTCTGTTGCATCTGAAAGTAGAAACTCGCCCGATTACAACGGTATGCGTACTTTTCCCCTAGACCGTTCTAGTTATTCGTTTCGAGCATCAGAACTGCGAAAATTTTGAGTTTCTCAAGCGTTTCTTACTTCCAAACTGCCACATCTCGCGGACGGATTGACCAATCCGCAAAATTTCTGTTGCATTTGAAAGTAGAAACTCGCCCGATTACAACGGTATGCGTCCTTTTCCCCTAGACCGTTCTAGTTATGCTTGTCGAGCATCAGAACTGCGAAAATTTTGAGTTTCTCAAGCGTTTCTTACCTCCAAACTGCCATATCTCGCGAATGGATTGACCAATCCGCAAAATTTCTGTTGCATCTGAAAGTAGAAGCTCGCCCGATTACAACGGTGTGCGTACTTTTCCCCTAGGCCGTTCTAGTTATTCGTTTCGAGCATCAGAACTGCGAAAATTTTGAGTTTCTCAAGCGTTTCTTACCTCCAAACTGCCATATCTCGCGAACGGATTGACCAATCCGCAAAATTTCCGTTGCATCTGAAAGTAGAAACTCGCCCGATTACAACGGTATGCGTACTTTTCCCCTACTACGTTCTAGTTATTCGTTTCGAGCATCAGAACTGCGAAAATTTTGAGTTTCTCAAGCGTTTCTTACCTCCAAACTGCCATATCTCGCGAACGGATTGACCAATCCGCAAAATTTCTGTTGCATCTGAAAGTAGAAACTCGCCCGATTACAACGGTATGCGTACTTTTCCCCTAGGCCGTTGTAGTTATTCGTTTCGAGCATCAGAACTGCGAAAATTTTGAGTTTCTCAAGCGTTTCTTACTTCCAAACTGCCACATCTCGCGGACGGATTGACCAATCCGCAAAATTTCTGTTGCATCTGAAAGTAGAAACTCGCCCGATTACAACGGTATGCGTCCTTTTCCCCTAGACCGTTCTAGTTATGCTTGTCGAGCATCAGAACTGCGAAAATTTTGAGTTTCTCAAGCGTTTCTTACCTCCAAACTGCCATATCTCGCGAATGGATTGACCAATCCGCAAAATTTCTGTTGCATCTGAAAGTAGAAGCTCGCCCGATTACAACGGTGTGCGTACTTTTCCCCTAGGCCGTTCTAGTTATTCGTTTCGAGCATCAGAACTGCGAAAATTTTGAGTTTCTCAAGCGTTTCTTACCTCCAAACTGCCATATCTCGCGAACGGATTGACCAATCCGCAAAATTTCCGTTGCATCTGAAAGTAGAAACTCGCCCGATTACAACGGTATGCGTACTTTTCCCCTACTACGTTCTAGTTATTCGTTTCGAGCATCAGAACTGCGAAAATTTTGGGTTTCCCAAGCGTTGCTTACCTCCAAACTGCCATATCTCGCGAACGGATTGACCAATCCGCAAAATTTCTGTTGCATCTGAAAGTAGAAACTCGCCCGATTACAACGGTATGCGTTCTCTTCCCCTAGGCCGTTCTGGTTATTCGTTTCGAGCATCAGAACTGTGAAAATTTTGAGTTTCTCAACCGTTTCTTACCTCCAAACTGCCATATCTCGCGAACGGATTGACCAATCCGCAAAATTTCTGTTGCATCTGAAAGTAGAAACTCGCCCGATTACAACGGTATGCGTACTTTTCCCCTAGTCCGTTCTAGTTATTCGTTTCGAGCATCAGAACTGTGAAAATTTTGAGTTTCTCAACCGTTTCTTACCTCCAAACTGCCATATCTCGCGAACGGATTGACCAATCCGCAAAATTTCTGTTGCATCTGAAAGTAGAAACTCGCCCGATTACAACGGTATGCGTACTTTTCCCCTAGGCCGTTGTAGTTATTCGTTTCGAGCATGAGAACTTCGAAAATTTTGAGTTTCTCAAGCGTTGCTTACCTCCAAACTGCCATATCTCGCGAACGGATTGACCGATCCGCAAAATTCCTGTTGCATCTGAAAGTAGAAACTCGCCCGATTACAACGGTATGCGTACTTTTCCCCTAGACCGTTCTAGTTATGCTTGTCGAGCATCAGAACTGTGAAAATTTTGAGTTTCTCAACCGTTTCTTACCTCCAAACTGCCATATCTCGCGAACGGATTGACCAATCCGCAAAATTTCTGTTGCATCTGAAAGTAGAAACTCGCCCGATTACAGCGGTATGCGTACTTTTCCCCTAGGCCGTTCTGGTTATTCGTTTCGAGCATCAGAACTGTGAAAATTTTGAGTTTCTCAACCGTTTCTTACCTCCAAACTGCCATATCTCGCGAACGGATTGACCAATCCGCAAAATTTCTGTTGCATCTGAAAGTAGAAACTCGCCCGATTACAACGGTATGAGTACTTTTCCCCTAGACATTTCTAGTTATGCTTGTCGAGCATCAGAACTGTGAAAATTTTGAGTTTCTCAACCGTTTCTTACCTCCAAACTGCCATATCTCGCGAACGGATTGACCAATCCGCAAAATTTCTGTTGCATCTGAAAGTAGAAACTCGCCCGATTACAACGGTATGCGTACTTTTCCCCTAGACCGTTCTAGTTATGCTTGTCGAGCATCAGAACTGTGAAAATTTTGAGTTTCTCAACCGTTTCTTACCTCCAAACTGCCATATCTCGCGAACGGATTGACCAATCCGCAAAATTTCTGTTGCATCTGAAAGTAGAAACTCGCCCGATTACAACGGTATGCGTACTTTTCCCCTAGGCCGTTGTAGTTATTCGTTTCGAGCATGAGAACTTCGAAAATTTTGAGTTTCTCAAGCGTTGCTTACCTCCAAACTGCCATATCTCGCGAACGGATTGACCGATCCGCAAAATTCCTGTTGCATCTGAAAGTAGAAACTCGCCCGATTACAACGGTATGCGTACTTTTCCCCTAGACCGTTCTAGTTATGCTTGTCGAGCATCAGAACTGTGAAAATTTTGAGTTTCTCAACCGTATCTTACCTCCAAACTGCCATATCTCGCGAACGGATTGACCAATCCGCAAAATTTCTGTTGCATCTGAAAGTAGAAACTCGCCCGATTACAACGGTATGCGTACTTTTCCCCTAGACCGTTCTAGTTATGCTTGTCGAGCATCAGAACTGTGAAAATTTTGAGTTTCTCAACCGTTTCTTACCTCCAAACTGCCATATCTCGCGAACGGATTGACTAATCCGCAAAATTTCTGTTGCATCTGAAAGTAGAAACTCGCCCGCTTACAACGGTATGCGTACTTTTCCCCTAGGCCGTTCTAGTTATTCGTTTCGAGCATCAGAACTGCGAAAATTTTGAGTTTCTCAAGCGTTTCTTACCTACAAACTGCCATATCTCGCGAACGGATTGACCAATCCTCAAAATTTCTGTTGCATCTGAAAGTAGAAACTCGCCCGATTACAACGGTATGCGTACTTTTCCCCTAGGCCGTTCTGGTTATTCGTTTCGAGCATCAGAACTGCGAAAATTTTGAGTTTCTCAAGCGTTTCTTACTTCCAAACTGCCACATCTCGCGGACGGATTGACCAATCCGCAAAATTTCTGTTGCATCTGAAAGTAGAAACTCGCCCGATTACAACGGTATGCGTCCTTTTCCCCTAGACCGTTCTAGTTATGCTTGTCGAGCATCAGAACTGCGAAAATTTTGAGTTTCTCAAGCGTTTCTTACCTCCAAACTGCCATATCTCGCGAACGGATCGACTAATCCGCAAAATTACTGATGCATCTGAAAGTAGCAACTCGCCCGATTACAACGGTATGCGTACTTTTCCCCTAGGCCGTTCTAATTATTCGTTTCGTGCATCTGAACTGCGAAAATTTTGAGATTCTCAAGCGTTTCTTACCTCCAAACTGCCATATCTCGCGAATGGATTGACCAATCCGCAAAATTTCTGTTGCATCTGAAAGTAGAAGCTCGCCCGATTACAACGGTGTGCGTACTTTTCCCCTAGGCCGTTCTAGTTATTCGTTTCGAGCATCAGAACTGCGAAAATTTTGAGTTTCTCAAGCGTTTCTTACTTCCAAACTGCCATATCTCGCGAACGGTTTGCCCAATCCGCAAAATTTCTGTTGCATCTGAAAGTAGAAACTCGCCCGATTACAACGGTATGTGTACTTTTCCCCTAGGCCGTTGTAGTTATTCGTTTCTAGCATGAGAACTTCGAAAATTTTGAGTTTCTCAAGCGTTGCTTAGCTCCAAACTGCCATATCTCGCGAACGGATTGACCGATCCGCAAAATTCCTGTTGCATCTGTAAGTAGAAACTCGCCCGATTACAACGGTATGCGTACTTTTCCCCTAGACCGTTCTAGTTATGCTTGTCGAGCATCAGAACTGTGAAAATTTTGAGTTTCTCAACCGTTTCTTACCTCCAAACTGCCATATCTCGCGAACGGATTGACCAATCCGCAAAATTTCTGTTGCATCTGAAAGTAGAAACTCGCCCGATTACAACGGTATGCGTACTTTTCCCCTAGGCCGTTCTGGTTATTCGTTTCGAGCATCAGAACTGCGAAAATTTTGAGTTTCTCAAGCGTTTCTTACCTACAAACTGCCATATCTCGCGAACGGATTGACCAATCCGCAAAATTTCTGTTGCATCTGAAAGTAGAAACTAGCCCGATTACAACGGTATGCGTACTTTTCCCCTAGACCGTTCTAGTTATGCTTGTCGAGCATCAGAACTGCGAAAATTTTGAGTTTCTCAAGCGTTTCTTACCTCCAAATTGCCATATCTCGCGAACGGATTGACCAGTCCGCAAAATTTCTGTTGCATCTGAAAGTAGAAACTCGCCCGATTACAACGGTATGCGTACTTTTCCCCTAGGCCGTTGTAGTTATTCGTTTCGAGCATGAGAACTGCGAAAATTTTGGGTTTCTCAAGCGTTGCTTACATCCAAACTGCCATATCTCGCGAACGGATTGACCAATCCGCAAAATTTCTGTTGCATCTGAAAGTAGAAACTCGCCCGATTACAACGGTATGCGTACTTTTCCCCTAGTCCGTTCTAGTTATTCGTTTCGAGCATCAGAACTGCGAAAATTTTGAGTTTCTCAAGCGTTTCTTACCTCCAAACTGCCATATCTCGCGTACGGATTGACCAATCCGCAAAATTTCTGTTGCATCTGAAAGTAGAAACTCGCCCGATTACAACGGTATGCGTACTTTTACCCTAGGCCGTTCTAGTTATTCGTTTCGAGCATCAGAACTGCAAAAATGTTGAGTTTCTCAAGCGTTTCTTACATACAAACTGCCATATCTCGCGAACGGATTGACCAATCCGCAAAATTTCTGTTGCATCTGAAAGTAGAAAGTCGCCCGATTACAACGGTATGCGTACTTTTCCCCTAGACCGTTCTAGTTATGCTTGTCGAGCATCAGAACTGCGAAAATTTTGAGTTTCTCAAGCGTTTCTTTCCTCCAAACTGCCATATCTCGCGAACGGATTGGCTAATCCGCAAAATTTCTGTTGCATCTGACAGTGGAAACTCGCCAGATTACAACGGTATGCGTACTTTTCCCCTACTCCGTTCTAGTTATTCGTTTCGAGCATCAGAACTGCGAAAATTTTGAGTTTCTCAAGCGTTGCTTACCTCCAAACTGCCATATCTCGCGAACGGATTGACCGATCCGCAAAATTCCTGTTGCATCTGAAAGTAGAAAGTCGCCCGATTACAACGGTATGCGTACTTTTCCCCTAGACCGTTCTAGTTATGCTTGTCGAGCATCAGAACTGCGAAAATTTTGAGTTTCTCAAGCGTTTCTTTCCTCCAAACTGCCATATCTCGCGAACGGATTGACCAATCCGCAAAATTTCTGTTGCATCTGAAAGTAGAAACTCGCCCGATTACAACGGTATGCGTACTTTTCCCCTAGGCCGTTCTGGTTATTCGTTTCGAGCATCAGAACTGTGAAAATTTTGAGTTTCTCAAGCGTTGCTTACCTCCAAACTGCCATATCTCGCGAACGGATTGACCGATCCGCAAAATTCCTGTTGCATCTGAAAGTAGAAACTCGCCCGATTTCAACGGTATGCGTACTTTTCCCCTAGACCGTTCTAGTTATGCTTGTCGAGCATCAGAACTGTGAAAATTTTGAGTTTCTCAACCGTTTCTTACATCCAAACTGCCATATCTCGCGAACGGATTGACCAAACCGCAAAATTTCTATTGCATCTGAAAATAGAAAGTCGCCCGATTGCAACGGTATGCGTACATTTCCCCTAGACCGTTCTAGTTATGCTTGTCGAGCATCAGAACTGCGAAAATTTTGAGTTTCTCAAGCGTTTCTTACCTCCAAACTGCCATATCTCGCGAACGGATTGACCAATCCGCAAAATTTCTGTTGCATCTGAAAGTAGAAACTCGCCCGATTACAACGGTATGCGTACTTTTCCCCTAGTCCGTTCTAGTTATTCGTTTCGAGCATCAGAACTGTGAAAATTTTGAGTTTCTCAAGCGTTTCTTACCTCCAAACTGCCATATCTCGCGAACGGATTGACCAATCCGCAAAATTTCTGTTGCATCTGAAAGTAGAAACTCGCCCGATTACAACGGTATGCGTACTTTTCCCCTAGACCGTTCTAGTTATTCGTTTCGAGCATCAGAACTGCGAAAATTTTGAGTTTCTCAAGCGTTTCTTACTTCCAAACTGCCACATCTCGCGGACGGATTGACCAATCCGCAAAATTTCTGTTGCATTTGAAAGTAGAAACTCGCCCGATTACAACGGTATGCGTCCTTTTCCCCTAGACCGTTCTAGTTATGCTTGTCGAGCATCAGAACTGCGAAAATTTTGAGTTTCTCAAGCGTTTCTTACCTCCAAACTGCCATATCTCGCGAATGGATTGACCAATCCGCAAAATTTCTGTTGCATCTGAAAGTAGAAGCTCGCCCGATTACAACGGTGTGCGTACTTTTCCCCTAGGCCGTTCTAGTTATTCGTTTCGAGCATCAGAACTGCGAAAATTTTGAGTTTCTCAAGCGTTTCTTACCTCCAAACTGCCATATCTCGCGAACGGATTGACCAATCCGCAAAATTTCCGTTGCATCTGAAAGTAGAAACTCGCCCGATTACAACGGTATGCGTACTTTTCCCCTACTACGTTCTAGTTATTCGTTTCGAGCATCAGAACTGCGAAAATTTTGAGTTTCTCAAGCGTTTCTTACCTCCAAACTGCCATATCTCGCGAACGGATTGACCAATCCGCAAAATTTCTGTTGCATCTGAAAGTAGAAACTCGCCCGATTACAACGGTATGCGTACTTTTCCCCTAGGCCGTTGTAGTTATTCGTTTCGAGCATCAGAACTGCGAAAATTTTGAGTTTCTCAAGCGTTTCTTACTTCCAAACTGCCACATCTCGCGGACGGATTGACCAATCCGCAAAATTTCTGTTGCATCTGAAAGTAGAAACTCGCCCGATTACAACGGTATGCGTCCTTTTCCCCTAGACCGTTCTAGTTATGCTTGTCGAGCATCAGAACTGCGAAAATTTTGAGTTTCTCAAGCGTTTCTTACCTCCAAACTGCCATATCTCGCGAATGGATTGACCAATCCGCAAAATTTCTGTTGCATCTGAAAGTAGAAGCTCGCCCGATTACAACGGTGTGCGTACTTTTCCCCTAGGCCGTTCTAGTTATTCGTTTCGAGCATCAGAACTGCGAAAATTTTGAGTTTCTCAAGCGTTTCTTACCTCCAAACTGCCATATCTCGCGAACGGATTGACCAATCCGCAAAATTTCCGTTGCATCTGAAAGTAGAAACTCGCCCGATTACAACGGTATGCGTACTTTTCCCCTACTACGTTCTAGTTATTCGTTTCGAGCATCAGAACTGCGAAAATTTTGGGTTTCCCAAGCGTTGCTTACCTCCAAACTGCCATATCTCGCGAACGGATTGACCAATCCGCAAAATTTCTGTTGCATCTGAAAGTAGAAACTCGCCCGATTACAACGGTATGCGTTCTCTTCCCCTAGGCCGTTCTGGTTATTCGTTTCGAGCATCAGAACTGTGAAAATTTTGAGTTTCTCAACCGTTTCTTACCTCCAAACTGCCATATCTCGCGAACGGATTGACCAATCCGCAAAATTTCTGTTGCATCTGAAAGTAGAAACTCGCCCGATTACAACGGTATGCGTACTTTTCCCCTAGTCCGTTCTAGTTATTCGTTTCGAGCATCAGAACTGTGAAAATTTTGAGTTTCTCAACCGTTTCTTACCTCCAAACTGCCATATCTCGCGAACGGATTGACCAATCCGCAAAATTTCTGTTGCATCTGAAAGTAGAAACTCGCCCGATTACAACGGTATGCGTACTTTTCCCCTAGGCCGTTGTAGTTATTCGTTTCGAGCATGAGAACTTCGAAAATTTTGAGTTTCTCAAGCGTTGCTTACCTCCAAACTGCCATATCTCGCGAACGGATTGACCGATCCGCAAAATTCCTGTTGCATCTGAAAGTAGAAACTCGCCCGATTACAACGGTATGCGTACTTTTCCCCTAGACCGTTCTAGTTATGCTTGTCGAGCATCAGAACTGTGAAAATTTTGAGTTTCTCAACCGTTTCTTACCTCCAAACTGCCATATCTCGCGAACGGATTGACCAATCCGCAAAATTTCTGTTGCATCTGAAAGTAGAAACTCGCCCGATTACAGCGGTATGCGTACTTTTCCCCTAGGCCGTTCTGGTTATTCGTTTCGAGCATCAGAACTGTGAAAATTTTGAGTTTCTCAACCGTTTCTTACCTCCAAACTGCCATATCTCGCGAACGGATTGACCAATCCGCAAAATTTCTGTTGCATCTGAAAGTAGAAACTCGCCCGATTACAACGGTATGCGTACTTTTCCCCTAGACCGTTCTAGTTATGCTTGTCGAGCATCAGAACTGTGAAAATTTTGAGTTTCTCAACCGTTTCTTACCTCCAAACTGCCATATCTCGCGAACGGATTGACCAATCCGCAAAATTTCTGTTGCATCTGAAAGTAGAAACTCGCCCGATTACAACGGTATGCGTACTTTTCCCCTAGACCGTTCTAGTTATGCTTGTCGAGCATCAGAACTGTGAAAATTTTGAGTTTCTCAACCGTTTCTTACCTCCAAACTGCCATATCTCGCGAACGGATTGACCAATCCGCAAAATTTCTGTTGCATCTGAAAGTAGAAACTCGCCCGATTACAACGGTATGCGTACTTTTCCCCTAGACCGTTCTAGTTATGCTTGTCGAGCATCAGAACTGTGAAAATTTTGAGTTTCTCAACCGTTTCTTACCTCCAAACTGCCATATCTCGCGAACGGATTGACCAATCCGCAAAATTTCTGTTGCATCTGAAAGTAGAAACTCGCCCGATTACAACGGTATGCGTACTTTTCCCCTAGTCCGTTCTAGTTATTCGTTTCGAGCATCAGAACTGTGAAAATTTTGAGTTTCTCAACCGTTTCTTACCTCCAAACTGCCATATCTCGCGAACGGATTGACCAATCCGCAAAATTTCTGTTGCATCTGAAAGTAGAAACTCGCCCGATTACAGCGGTATGCGTACTTTTCCCCTAGGCCGTTCTGGTTATTCGTTTCGAGCATCAGAACTGTGAAAATTTTGAGTTTCTCAACCGTTTCTTACCTCCAAACTGCCATATCTCGCGAACGGATTGACCAATCCGCAAAATTTCCGTTGCATCTGAAAGTAGAAACTCGCCCGATTACAACGGTATGCGTACTTTTCCCCTACTACGTTCTAGTTATTCGTTTCGAGCATCAGAACTGCGAAAATTTTGGGTTTCCCAAGCGTTGCTTACCTCCAAACTGCCATATCTCGCGAACGGATTGACCAATCCGCAAAATTTCTGTTGCATCTGAAAGTAGAAACTCGCCCGATTACAACGGTATGCGTTCTCTTCCCCTAGGCCGTTCTGGTTATTCGTTTCGAGCATCAGAACTGTGAAAATTTTGAGTTTCTCAACCGTTTCTTACCTCCAAACTGCCATATCTCGCGAACGGATTGACCAATCCGCAAAATTTCTGTTGCATCTGAAAGTAGAAACTCGCCCGATTACAACGGTATGCGTACTTTTCCCCTAGTCCGTTCTAGTTATTCGTTTCGAGCATCAGAACTGTGAAAATTTTGAGTTTCTCAACCGTTTCTTACCTCCAAACTGCCATATCTCGCGAACGGATTGACCAATCCGCAAAATTTCTGTTGCATCTGAAAGTAGAAACTCGCCCGATTACAACGGTATGCGTACTTTTCCCCTAGGCCGTTGTAGTTATTCGTTTCGAGCATGAGAACTTCGAAAATTTTGAGTTTCTCAAGCGTTGCTTACCTCCAAACTGCCATATCTCGCGAACGGATTGACCGATCCGCAAAATTCCTGTTGCATCTGAAAGTAGAAACTCGCCCGATTACAACGGTATGCGTACTTTTCCCCTAGACCGTTCTAGTTATGCTTGTCGAGCATCAGAACTGTGAAAATTTTGAGTTTCTCAACCGTTTCTTACCTCCAAACTGCCATATCTCGCGAACGGATTGACCAATCCGCAAAATTTCTGTTGCATCTGAAAGTAGAAACTCGCCCGATTACAGCGGTATGCGTACTTTTCCCCTAGGCCGTTCTGGTTATTCGTTTCGAGCATCAGAACTGTGAAAATTTTGAGTTTCTCAACCGTTTCTTACCTCCAAACTGCCATATCTCGCGAACGGATTGACCAATCCGCAAAATTTCTGTTGCATCTGAAAGTAGAAACTCGCCCGATTACAACGGTATGCGTACTTTTCCCCTAGACCGTTCTAGTTATGCTTGTCGAGCATCAGAACTGTGAAAATTTTGAGTTTCTCAACCGTTTCTTACCTCCAAACTGCCATATCTCGCGAACGGATTGACCAATCCGCAAAATTTCTGTTGCATCTGAAAGTAGAAACTCGCCCGATTACAACGGTATGCGTACTTTTCCCCTAGACCGTTCTAGTTATGCTTGTCGAGCATCAGAACTGTGAAAATTTTGAGTTTCTCAACCGTTTCTTACCTCCAAACTGCCATATCTCGCGAACGGATTGACCAATCCGCAAAATTTCTGTTGCATCTGAAAGTAGAAACTCGCCCGATTACAACGGTATGCGTACTTTTCCCCTAGGCCGTTGTAGTTATTCGTTTCGAGCATGAGAACTTCGAAAATTTTGAGTTTCTCAAGCGTTGCTTACCTCCAAACTGCCATATCTCGCGAACGGATTGACCGATCCGCAAAATTCCTGTTGCATCTGAAAGTAGAAACTCGCCCGATTACAACGGTATGCGTACTTTTCCCCTAGACCGTTCTAGTTATGCTTGTCGAGCATCAGAACTGTGAAAATTTTGAGTTTCTCAACCGTATCTTACCTCCAAACTGCCATATCTCGCGAACGGATTGACCAATCCGCAAAATTTCTGTTGCATCTGAAAGTAGAAACTCGCCCGATTACAACGGTATGCGTACTTTTCCCCTAGACCGTTCTAGTTATGCTTGTCGAGCATCAGAACTGTGAAAATTTTGAGTTTCTCAACCGTTTCTTACCTCCAAACTGCCATATCTCGCGAACGGATTGACTAATCCGCAAAATTTCTGTTGCATCTGAAAGTAGAAACTCGCCCGCTTACAACGGTATGCGTACTTTTCCCCTAGGCCGTTCTAGTTATTCGTTTCGAGCATCAGAACTGCGAAAATTTTGAGTTTCTTAAGCGTTTCTTACCTACAAACTGCCATATCTCGCGAACGGATTGACCAATCCTCAAAATTTCTGTTGCATCTGAAAGTAGAAACTCGCCCGATTACAACGGTATGCGTACTTTTCCCCTAGGCCGTTCTGGTTATTCGTTTCGAGCATCAGAACTGCGAAAATTTTGAGTTTCTCAAGCGTTTCTTACTTCCAAACTGCCACATCTCGCGGACGGATTGACCAATCCGCAAAATTTCTGTTGCATCTGAAAGTAGAAACTCGCCCGATTACAACGGTATGCGTCCTTTTCCCCTAGACCGTTCTAGTTATGCTTGTCGAGCATCAGAACTGCGAAAATTTTGAGTTTCTCAAGCGTTTCTTACCTCCAAACTGCCATATCTCGCGAACGGATCGACTAATCCGCAAAATTACTGATGCATCTGAAAGTAGCAACTCGCCCGATTACAACGGTATGCGTACTTTTCCCCTAGGCCGTTCTAATTATTCGTTTCGTGCATCTGAACTGCGAAAATTTTGAGATTCTCAAGCGTTTCTTACCTCCAAACTGCCATATCTCGCGAATGGATTGACCAATCCGCAAAATTTCTGTTGCATCTGAAAGTAGAAGCTCGCCCGATTACAACGGTGTGCGTACTTTTCCCCTAGGCCGTTCTAGTTATTCGTTTCGAGCATCAGAACTGCGAAAATTTTGAGTTTCTCAAGCGTTTCTTACTTCCAAACTGCCATATCTCGCGAACGGTTTGCCCAATCCGCAAAATTTCTGTTGCATCTGAAAGTAGAAACTCGCCCGATTACAACGGTATGTGTACTTTTCCCCTAGGCCGTTGTAGTTATTCGTTTCTAGCATGAGAACTTCGAAAATTTTGAGTTTCTCAAGCGTTGCTTAGCTCCAAACTGCCATATCTCGCGAACGGATTGACCGATCCGCAAAATTCCTGTTGCATCTGTAAGTAGAAACTCGCCCGATTACAACGGTATGCGTACTTTTCCCCTAGACCGTTCTAGTTATGCTTGTCGAGCATCAGAACTGTGAAAATTTTGAGTTTCTCAACCGTTTCTTACCTCCAAACTGCCATATCTCGCGAACGGATTGACCAATCCGCAAAATTTCTGTTGCATCTGAAAGTAGAAACTCGCCCGATTACAACGGTATGCGTACTTTTCCCCTAGGCCGTTCTGGTTATTCGTTTCGAGCATCAGAACTGCGAAAATTTTGAGTTTCTCAAGCGTTTCTTACCTACAAACTGCCATATCTCGCGAACGGATTGACCAATCCGCAAAATTTCTGTTGCATCTGAAAGTAGAAACTAGCCCGATTACAACGGTATGCGTACTTTTCCCCTAGACCGTTCTAGTTATGCTTGTCGAGCATCAGAACTGCGAAAATTTTGAGTTTCTCAAGCGTTTCTTACCTCCAAATTGCCATATCTCGCGAACGGATTGACCAGTCCGCAAAATTTCTGTTGCATCTGAAAGTAGAAACTCGCCCGATTACAACGGTATGCGTACTTTTCCCCTAGGCCGTTGTAGTTATTCGTTTCGAGCATGAGAACTGCGAAAATTTTGGGTTTCTCAAGCGTTGCTTACATCCAAACTGCCATATCTCGCGAACGGATTGACCAATCCGCAAAATTTCTGTTGCATCTGAAAGTAGAAACTCGCCCGATTACAACGGTATGCGTACTTTTCCCCTAGTCCGTTCTAGTTATTCGTTTCGAGCATCAGAACTGCGAAAATTTTGAGTTTCTCAAGCGTTTCTTACCTCCAAACTGCCATATCTCGCGTACGGATTGACCAATCCGCAAAATTTCTGTTGCATCTGAAAGTAGAAACTCGCCCGATTACAACGGTATGCGTACTTTTACCCTAGGCCGTTCTAGTTATTCGTTTCGAGCATCAGAACTGCAAAAATGTTGAGTTTCTCAAGCGTTTCTTACATACAAACTGCCATATCTCGCGAACGGATTGACCAATCCGCAAAATTTCTGTTGCATCTGAAAGTAGAAAGTCGCCCGATTACAACGGTATGCGTACTTTTCCCCTAGACCGTTCTAGTTATGCTTGTCGAGCATCAGAACTGCGAAAATTTTGAGTTTCTCAAGCGTTTCTTTCCTCCAAACTGCCATATCTCGCGAACGGATTGGCTAATCCGCAAAATTTCTGTTGCATCTGACAGTGGAAACTCGCCAGATTACAACGGTATGCGTACTTTTCCCCTACTCCGTTCTAGTTATTCGTTTCGAGCATCAGAACTGCGAAAATTTTGAGTTTCTCAAGCGTTGCTTACCTCCAAACTGCCATATCTCGCGAACGGATTGACCGATCCGCAAAATTCCTGTTGCATCTGAAAGTAGAAAGTCGCCCGATTACAACGGTATGCGTACTTTTCCCCTAGACCGTTCTAGTTATGCTTGTCGAGCATCAGAACTGCGAAAATTTTGAGTTTCTCAAGCGTTTCTTTCCTCCAAACTGCCATATCTCGCGAACGGATTGACCAATCCGCAAAATTTCTGTTGCATCTGAAAGTAGAAACTCGCCCGATTACAACGGTATGCGTACTTTTCCCTTAGGCCGTTCTGGTTATTCGTTTCGAGCATCAGAACTGTGAAAATTTTGAGTTTCTCAAGCGTTGCTTACCTCCAAACTGCCATATCTCGCGAACGGATTGACCGATCCGCAAAATTCCTGTTGCATCTGAAAGTAGAAACTCGCCCGATTTCAACGGTATGCGTACTTTTCCCCTAGACCGTTCTAGTTATGCTTGTCGAGCATCAGAACTGTGAAAATTTTGAGTTTCTCAACCGTTTCTTACCTCCAAACTGCCATATCTCGCGAACGGATTGACCAAACCGCAAAATTTCTATTGCATCTGAAAATAGAAAGTCGCCCGATTGCAACGGTATGCGTACATTTCCCCTAGACCGTTCTAGTTATGCTTGTCGAGCATCAGAACTGCGAAAATTTTGAGTTTCTCAAGCGTTTCTTACCTCCAAACTGCCATATCTCGCGAACGGATTGACTAATCCGCAAAATTTCTGTTGCATCTGAAAGTAGAAACTCGCCCGCTTACAACGGTATGCGTACTTTTCCCCTAGGCCGTTCTAGTTATTCGTTTCGAGCATCAGAACTGCGAAAATTTTGAGTTTCTCAAGCGTTTCTTACCTACAAACTGCCATATCTCGCGAACGGATTGACCAATCCTCAAAATTTCTGTTGCATCTGAAAGTAGAAACTCGCCCGATTACAACGGTATGCGTCCTTTTCCCCTAGACCGTTCTAGTTATGCTTGTCGAGCATCAGAACTGCGAAAATTTTGAGTTTCTCAAGCGTTTCTTACCTCCAAACTGCCATATCTCGCGAATGGATTGACCAATCCGCAAAATTTCTGTTGCATCTGAAAGTAGAAGCTCGCCCGATTACAACGGTGTGCGTACTTTTCCCCTAGGCCGTTCTAGTTATTCGTTTCGAGCATCAGAACTGCGGAAATTTTGAGTTTCTCAAGCGTTTCTTACCTCCAAACTGCCATATCTCGCGAACGGATTGACCAATCCGCAAAATTTCCGTTGCATCTGAAAGTAGAAACTCGCCCGATTACAACGGTATGCGTACTTTTCCCCTACTACGTTCTAGTTATTCGTTTCGAGCATCAGAACTGCGAAAATTTTGAGTTTCTCAAGCGTTTCTTACCTCCAAACTGCCATATCTCGCGAACGGATTGACCAATCCGCAAAATTTCTGTTGCATCTGAAAGTAGAAACTCGCCCGATTACAACGGTATGCGTACTTTTCCCCTAGGCCGTTGTAGTTATTCGTTTCGAGCATGAGAACTGCGAAAATTTTGGGTTTCCCAAGCGTTGCTTACCTCCAAACTGCCATATCTCGCGAACGGATTGACCAATCCGCAAAATTTCTGTTGCATCTGAAAGTAGAAACTCGCCCGATTACAACGGTATGCGTTCTTTTCCCCTAGGCCGTTCTGGTTATTCGTTTCGAGCATCAGAACTGTGAAAATTTTGAGTTTCTCAACCGTTTCTTACCTCCAAACTGCCATATCTCGCGAACGGATTGACCAATCCGCAAAATTTCTGTTGCATCTGAAAGTAGAAACTCGCCCGATTACAACGGTATGCGTACTTTTCCCCTAGTCCGTTCTAGTTATTCGTTTCGAGCATCAGAACTGTGAAAATTTTGAGTTTCTCAACCGTTTCTTACCTCCAAACTGCCATATCTCGCGAACGGATTGACCAATCCGCAAAATTTCTGTTGCATCTGAAAGTAGAAACTCGCCCGATTACAACGGTATGCGTACTTTTCCCCTAGGCCGTTGTAGTTATTCGTTTCGAGCATGAGAACTTCGAAAATTTTGAGTTTCTCAAGCGTTGCTTACCTCCAAACTGCCATATCTCGCGAACGGATTGACCGATCCGCAAAATTCCTGTTGCATCTGAAAGTAGAAACTCGCCCGATTACAACGGTATGCGTACTTTTCCCCTAGACCGTTCTGGTTATTCGTTTCGAGCATCAGAACTGTGAAAATTTTGAGTTTCTCAACCGTTTCTTACCTCCAAACTGCCATATCTCGCGAACGGATTGACCAATCCGCAAAATTTCTGTTGCATCTGAAAGCAGAAACTCGCCCGATTACAACGGTATGCGTACTTTTCCCCTAGACCGTTCTAGTTATGCTTGTCGAGCATCAGAACTGTGAAAATTTTGAGTTTCTCAACCGTTTCTTACCTCCAAACTGCCATATCTCGCGAACGGATTGACCAATCCGCAAAATTTCTGTTGCATCTGAAAGTAGAAACTCGCCCGATTACAACGGTATGCGTACTTTTCCCCTAGACCGTTCTAGTTATGCTTGTCGAGCATCAGAACTGTGAAAATTTTGAGTTTCTCAACCGTTTCTTACCTCCAAACTGCCATATCTCGCGAACGGATTGACCAATCCGCAAAATTTCTGTTGCATCTGAAAGTAGAAACTCGCCCGATTACAACGGTATGCGTACTTTTCCCCTAGGCCGTTGTAGTTATTCGTTTCGAGCATGAGAACTTCGAAAATTTTGAGTTTCTCAAGCGTTGCTTACCTCCAAACTGCCATATCTCGCGAACGGATTGACCGATCCGCAAAATTCCTGTTGCATCTGAAAGTAGAAACTCGCCCGATTACAACGGTATGCGTACTTTTCCCCTAGACCGTTCTAGTTATGCTTGTCGAGCATCAGAACTGTGAAAATTTTGAGTTTCTCAACCGTATCTTACCTCCAAACTGCCATATCTCGCGAACGGATTGACCAATCCGCAAAATTTCTGTTGCATCTGAAAGTAGAAACTCGCCCGATTACAACGGTATGCGTACTTTTCCCCTAGACCGTTCTAGTTATGCTTGTCGAGCATCAGAACTGTGAAAATTTTGAGTTTCTCAACCGTTTCTTACCTCCAAACTGCCATATCTCGCGAACGGATTGACCAATCCGCAAAATTTCTGTTGCATCTGAAAGTAGAAACTCGCCCGATTACAACGGTATGCGTACTTTTCCCCTAGGCCGTTCTGGTTATTCGTTTCGAGCATCAGAACTGTGAAAATTTTGAGTTTCTCAAGCGTTGCTTACCTCCAAACTGCCATATCTCGCGAACGGATTGACCGATCCGCAAAATTCCTGTTGCATCTGAAAGTAGAAACTCGCCCGATTTCAACGGTATGCGTACTTTTCCCCTAGACCGTTCTAGTTATGCTTGTCGAGCATCAGAACTGTGAAAATTTTGAGTTTCTCAACCGTTTCTTACCTCCAAACTGCCATATCTCGCGAACGGATTGACCAATCCGCAAAATTTCTATTGCATCTGAAAGTAGAAAGTCGCCCGATTGCAACGGTATGCGTACATTTCCCCTAGACCGTTCTAGTTATGCTTGTCGAGCATCAGAACTGCGAAAATTTTGAGTTTCTCAAGCGTTTCTTACCTCCAAACTGCCATATCTCGCGAACGGATTGACTAATCCGCAAAATTTCTGTTGCATCTGAAAGTAGAAACTCGCCCGCTTACAACGGTATGCGTACTTTTCCCCTAGGCCGTTCTAGTTATTCGTTTCGAGCATCAGAACTGCGAAAATTTTGAGTTTCTCAAGCGTTTCTTACCTACAAACTGCCATATCTCGCGAACGGATTGACCAATCCTCAAAATTTCTGTTGCATCTGAAAGTAGAAACTCGCCCGATTACAACGGTATGCGTACTTTTCCCCTAGGCCGTTCTGGTTATTCGTTTCGAGCATCAGAACTGCGAAAATTTTGAGTTTCTCAAGCGTTTCTTACTTCCAAACTGCCACATCTCGCGGACGGATTGACCAATCCGCAAAATTCCTGTTGCATCTGAAAGTAGAAACTCGCCCGATTACAACGGTATGCGTCCTTTTCCCCTAGACCGTTCTAGTTATGCTTGTCGAGCATCAGAACTGCGAAAATTTTGAGTTTCTCAAGCGTTTCTTACCTCCAAACTGCCATATCTCGCGAACGGATCGACTAATCCGCAAAATTACTGATGCATCTGAAAGTAGCAACTCGCCCGATTACAACGGTATGCGTACTTTTCCCCTAGGCCGTTCTAATTATTCGTTTCGTGCATCAGAACTGCGAAAATTTTGAGTTTCTCAAGCGTTTCTTACTTCCAAACTGCCATATCTCGCGAACGGTTTGCCCAATCCGCAAAATTTCTGTTGCATCTGAAAGTAGAAACTCGCCCGATTACAACGGTATGTGTACTTTTCCCCTAGGCCGTTGTAGTTATTCGTTTCTAGCATGAGAACTTCGAAAATTTTGAGTTTCTCAAGCGTTGCTTAGCTCCAAACTGCCATATCTCGCGAACGGATTGACCGATCCGCAAAATTCCTGTTGCATCTGTAAGTAGAAACTCGCCCGATTACAACGGTATGCGTACTTTTCCCCTAGACCGTTCTAGTTATGCTTGTCGAGCATCAGAACTGTGAAAATTTTGAGTTTCTCAACCGTTTCTTACCTCCAAACTGCCATATCTCGCGAACGGATTGACCAATCCGCAAAATTTCTGTTGCATCTGAAAGTAGAAACTCGCCCGATTACAACGGTATGCGTACTTTTCCCCTAGGCCGTTCTGGTTATTCGTTTCGAGCATCAGAACTGCGAAAATTTTGAGTTTCTCAAGCGTTTCTTACCTACAAACTGCCATATCTCGCGAACGGATTGACCAATCCGCAAAATTTCTGTTGCATCTGAAAGTAGAAACTAGCCCGATTACAACGGTATGCGTACTTTTCCCCTAGACCGTTCTAGTTATGCTTGTCGAGCATCAGAACTGCGAAAATTTTGAGTTTCTCAAGCGTTTCTTACCTCCAAATTGCCATATCTCGCGAACGGATTGACCAGTCCGCAAAATTTCTGTTGCATCTGAAAGTAGAAACTCGCCCGATTACAACGGTATGCGTACTTTTCCCCTAGGCCGTTGTAGTTATTCGTTTCGAGCATGAGAACTGCGAAAATTTTGGGTTTCTCAAGCGTTGCTTACCTCCAAACTGCCATATCTCGCGAACGGATTGACCAATCCGCAAAATTTCTGTTGCATCTGAAAGTAGAAACTCGCCCGATTACAACGGTATGCGTACTTTTCCCCTAGTCCGTTCTAGTTATTCGTTTCGAGCATCAGAACTGCGAAAATTTTGAGTTTCTCAAGCGTTTCTTACCTCCAAACTGCCATATCTCGCGTACGGATTGACCAATCCGCAAAATTTCTGTTGCATCTGAAAGTAGAAACTCGCCCGATTACAACGGTATGCGTACTTTTACCCTAGGCCGTTCTAGTTATTCGTTTCGAGCATCAGAACTGCAAAAATGTTGAGTTTCTCAAGCGTTTCTTACATACAAACTGCCATATCTCGCGAACGGATTGACCAATCCGCAAAATTTCTGTTGCATCTGAAAGTAGAAAGTCGCCCGATTACAACGGTATGCGTACTTTTCCCCTAGACCGTTCTAGTTATGCTTGTCGAGCATCAGAACTGCGAAAATTTTGAGTTTCTCAAGCGTTTCTTTCCTCCAAACTGCCATATCTCGCGAACGGATTGGCTAATCCGCAAAATTTCTGTTGCATCTGACAGTGGAAACTCGCCAGATTACAACGGTATGCGTACTTTTCCCCTACTCCGTTCTAGTTATTCGTTTCGAGCATCAGAACTGCGAAAATTTTGAGTTTCTCAAGCGTTGCTTACCTCCAAACTGCCATATCTCGCGAACGGATTGACCGATCCGCAAAATTCCTGTTGCATCTGAAAGTAGAAAGTCGCCCGATTACAACGGTATGCGTACTTTTCCCCTAGACCGTTCTAGTTATGCTTGTCGAGCATCAGAACTGCGAAAATTTTGAGTTTCTCAAGCGTTTCTTTCCTCCAAACTGCCATATCTCGCGAACGGATTGACCAATCCGCAAAATTTCTGTTGCATCTGAAAGTAGAAACTCGCCCGATTACAACGGTATGCGTACTTTTCCCCTAGGCCGTTCTGGTTATTCGTTTCGAGCATCAGAACTGTGAAAATTTTGAGTTTCTCAAGCGTTGCTTACCTCCAAACTGCCATATCTCGCGAACGGATTGACCGATCCGCAAAATTCCTGTTGCATCTGAAAGTAGAAACTAGCCCGATTTCAACGGTATGCGTACTTTTCCCCTAGACCGTTCTAGTTATGCTTGTCGAGCATCAGAACTGTGAAAATTTTGAGTTTCTCAACCGTTTCTTACCTCCAAACTGCCATATCTCGCGAACGGATTGACCAATCCGCAAAATTTCTATTGCATCTGAAAATAGAAAGTCGCCCGATTGCAACGGTATGCGTACATTTCCCCTAGACCGTTCTAGTTATGCTTGTCGAGCATCAGAACTGCCAAAATTTTGAGTTTCTCAAGCGTTTCTTACCTCCAAACTGCCATATCTCGCGAACGGATTGACTAATCCGCAAAATTTCTGTTGCATCTGAAAGTAGAAACTCGCCCGCTTACAACGGTATGCGTACTTTTCCCCTAGGCCGTTCTAGTTATTCGTTTCGAGCATCAGAACTGCGAAAATTTTGAGTTTCTCAAGCGTTTCTTACCTACAAACTGCCATATCTCGCGAACGGATTGACCAATCCTCAAAATTTCTGTTGCATCTGAAAGTAGAAACTCGCCCGATTACAACGGTATGCGTACTTTTCCCCTAGGCCGTTCTGGTTATTCGTTTCGAGCATCAGAACTGCGAAAATTTTGAGTTTCTCAAGCGTTTCTTACTTCCAAACTGCCACATCTCGCGGACGGATTGACCAATCCGCAAAATTTCTGTTGCATCTGAAAGTAGAAACTCGCCCGATTACAACGGTATGCGTCCTTTTCCCCTAGACCGTTCTAGTTATGCTTGTCGAGCATCAGAACTGCGAAAATTTTGAGTTTCTCAAGCGTTTCTTACCTCCAAACTGCCATATCTCGCGAACGGATCGACTAATCCGCAAAATTACTGATGCATCTGAAAGTAGCAACTCGCCCGATTACAACGGTATGCGTACTTTTCCCCTAGGCCGTTCTAATTATTCGTTTCGTGCATCTGAACTGCGAAAATTTTGAGATTCTCAAGCGTTTCTTACCTCCAAACTGCCATATCTCGCGAATGGATTGACCAATCCGCAAAATTTCTGTTGCATCTGAAAGTAGAAGCTCGCCCGATTACAACGGTGTGCGTACTTTTCCCCTAGGCCGTTCTAGTTATTCGTTTCGAGCATCAGAACTGCGAAAATTTTGAGTTTCTCAAGCGTTTCTTACTTCCAAACTGCCATATCTCGCGAACGGTTTGCCCAATCCGCAAAATTTCTGTTGCATCTGAAAGTAGAAACTCGCCCGATTACAACGGTATGTGTACTTTTCCCCTAGGCCGTTGTAGTTATTCGTTTCTAGCATGAGAACTTCGAAAATTTTGAGTTTCTCAAGCGTTGCTTAGCTCCAAACTGCCATATCTCGCGAACGGATTGACCGATCCGCAAAATTCCTGTTGCATCTGTAAGTAGAAACTCGCCCGATTACAACGGTATGCGTACTTTTCCCCTAGACCGTTCTAGTTATGCTTGTCGAGCATCAGAACTGTGAAAATTTTGAGTTTCTCAACCGTTTCTTACCTCCAAACTGCCATATCTCGCGAACGGATTGACCAATCCGCAAAATTTCTGTTGCATCTGAAAGTAGAAACTCGCCCGATTACAACGGTATGCGTACTTTTCCCCTAGGCCGTTCTGGTTATTCGTTTCGAGCATCAGAACTGCGAAAATTTTGAGTTTCTCAAGCGTTTCTTACCTACAAACTGCCATATCTCGCGAACGGATTGACCAATCCGCAAAATTTCTGTTGCATCTGAAAGTAGAAACTAGCCCGATTACAAAGGTATGCGTACTTTTCCCCTAGACCGTTCTAGTTATGCTTGTCGAGCATCAGAACTGCGAAAATTTTGAGTTTCTCAAGCGTTTCTTACCTCCAAATTGCCATATCTCGCGAACGGATTGACCAGTCCGCAAAATTTCTGTTGCATCTGAAAGTAGAAACTCGCCCGATTACAACGGTATGCGTACTTTTCCCCTAGGCCGTTGTAGTTATTCGTTTCGAGCATGAGAACTGCGAAAATTTTGGGTTTCTCAAGCGTTGCTTACCTCCAAACTGCCATATCTCGCGAACGGATTGACCAATCCGCAAAATTTCTGTTGCATCTGAAAGTAGAAACTCGCCCGATTACAACGGTATGCGTACTTTTCCCCTAGTCCGTTCTAGTTATTCGTTTCGAGCATCAGAACTGCGAAAATTTTGAGTTTCTCAAGCGTTTCTTACCTCCAAACTGCCATATCTCGCGTACGGATTGACCAATCCGCAAAATTTCTGTTGCATCTGAAAGTAGAAACTCGCCCGATTACAACGGTATGCGTACTTTTACCCTAGGCCGTTCTAGTTATTCGTTTCGAGCATCAGAACTGCAAAAATGTTGAGTTTCTCAAGCGTTTCTTACATACAAACTGCCATATCTCGCGAACGGATTGACCAATCCGCAAAATTTCTGTTGCATCTGACAGTGGAAACTCGCCAGATTACAACGGTATGCGTACTTTTCCCCTACTCCGTTCTAGTTATTCGTTTCGAGCATCAGAACTGCGAAAATTTTGAGTTTCTCAAGCGTTTCTTACCTCCAAACTGCCATATCTCGCGAACGGATTGACCAATCCGCAAAATTTCTGTTGCATCTGAAAGTAGAAACTCGCCCGATTACAACGGTATGCGTACTTTTCCCCTAGGCCGTAGTAGTTATTCGTTTCGAGCATGAGAACTTCGAAAATTTTGAGTTTCTCAAGCGTTGCTTACCTCCAAACTGCCATATCTCGCGAACGGATTGACCGATCCGCAAAATTCCTGTTGCATCTGAAAGTAGAAACTCGCCCGATTACAATGGTATGCGTACTTTTCCCCTAGACCGTTCTAGTTATGCATGTCGAGCATCAGTACTGTGAAAATTTTGAGTTTCTCAACCGTTTCTTACCTCCAAACTGCCATATCTCGCGAACGGATTGACCAATCCGCAAAATTTCTGTTGCATCTGAAAGTAGAAACTCGCCCGATCACAACGGTATGCGTACTTTTCCCCTAGGCCGTTGTAGTTATTCGTTTCGAGCATGAGAACTTCGAAAATTTTGAGTTTCTCAAGCGTTGCTTACCTCCAAACTGCCATATCTCGCGAACGGATTGACCGATCCGCAAAATTCCTGTTGCATCTGAAAGTAGAAACTCGCCCGATTTCAACGGTATGCGTACTTTTCCCCTAGACCGTTCTAGTTATGCTTGTCGAGCATCAGAACTGCGAAAATTTTGAGTTTCTCAAGCGTTTCTTACCTCCAAACTGCCATATCTCGCGAACGGATTGACTAATCCGCAAAATTTCTGTTGCATCTGAAAGTAGAAACTCGCCCGCTTACAACGGTATGCGTACTTTTCCCCTAGGCCGTTCTAGTTATTCGTTTCGAGCATCAGAACTGCGAAAATTTTGAGTTTCTCAAGCGTTTCTTACCTACAAACTGCCATATCTCGCGAACGGATTGACCAATCCTCAAAATTTCTGTTGCATCTGAAAGTAGAAACTCGCCCGATTACAACGGTATGCGTACTTTTCCCCTAGGCCGTTCTGGTTATTCGTTTCGAGTATCAGAACTGTGATAATTTTGAGTTTCTCGACCGTTTCTTGCCTCCAAACTGCCATATCTCTCGAACGGATTGACCAATCCGCAAAATTTCTGTTGCATCTGAAAGTAGAAACTCGCCCGATTACAACGGTATGCGTACGTTTCCCCAAGTCCGTTCTAGTTATGCTTGTCGAGCATCAGAACTGTGAAAATTTTGAGTTTCTCAACCGTTTCTTACCTACAAACTGCCATATCTCGCGAACGGATTGACCAATCCGCAAAATTTCTGTTGCATCTGAAAGTAGAAACTCGCCCGATTACAACGGTATGCGTACTTTTCCCCTAGGCCGTTCTGGTTATTCGTTTCGAGTATCAGAACTGTGATAATTTTGAGTTTCTCGACCGTTTCTTGCCTCCAAACTGCCATATCTCTCGAACGGATTGACCAATCCGCAAAATTTCTGTTGCATCTGAAAGTAGAAACTCGCCCGATTACAACGGTATGCGTACGTTTCCCCAAGTCCGTTCTAGTTATGCTTGTCGAGCATCAGAACTGTGAAAATTTTGAGTTTCTCAACCGTTTCTTACCTCCAAACTGCCATATCTCGCGAACGGATTGACCAATCCGCAAAGTTTCTGTTGCATCTGAAAGTAGAAACTCGCCCGATTACAACGGTATGCGTACTTTTCCCCTAGGCCGTTCTGGTTATTCGTTTCGAGCATCAGAACTTTGAAAATTTTGAGTTTCTCAACCGTTTCCTACTTCCAAACTGCCATATCTCGCGAACGGATTGACCAATCCGCAAAATTTCTGTTGCATCTGAAAGTAGAAACTCGCCCGATTACAACGGTATGGGTCCTTTTCCCCTAGACCGTTCTAGTTATGCTTGTCGAGCATCAGAACTGCGAAAATTTTGAGTTTCTCAAGCGTTTCTTACCTCCAAACTGCCATATCTCGCGAACGGATCGACTAATCCGCAAAATTACTGATGCATCTGAAAGTAGCAACTCGCCCGACTACAACGGTATGCGTACTTTTCCCCTAGGCCGTTCTAATTATTCGTTTCGAGCATCAGAACTGCGAAAATTTTGAGTTTCTCAAGCGTTTCTTACCTCCAAATTGCCATATCTCGCGAACGGATTGACCAGTCCGCAAAATTTCTGTCGCATCTGAAAGTAGAAACTCGCCCGATTACAACGGTATGCGTACTTTTCCCCTAGGCCGTTGTAGTTATTCGTTTCGAGCATCAGAACTGCGAAAATTTTGAGTTTCTCAAGCGTTTCTTACCTCCAAACTGCCATATCTCGCGAACGGATTGACCAATCCGCAAAATTTCTGTTGCATCTGAAAGTAGAAACTCGCCCGATTACAACGGTATGCGTACTTTTCCCCTAGGCCGTTCTAGTTATTCGTTTCGAGCATCAGAACTGCAAAAATGTTGAGTTTCTCAAGCGTTTCTTACCTACAAACTGCCATATCTCGCGAACGGATTGACCAATCCGCAAAATTTCTGTTGCATCTGAAAGTAGAAAGTCGCCCGATTACAACGGTATGCGTACGTTTCCCCAAGTCGGTTCTAGTTATTCGTTTCGATCATCAGAACTGCGAAAATGTTGAGTTTCTCAAGCGTTTCTTACCTAGAAACTGCCATATCTCGCGAACGGATTGACCAATCCGCAAAATTTCTGTTGCATCTGAAAGTAGAAACTCGCCCGATTACAACGGTATGCGTACTTTTCCCCTAGACCGTTCTGGTTATGCTTGTCGAGCATCAGAACTGCGAAAATTTTGAGTTTCTCAAGCGTTTCTTACCTCCAAACTGCCATATCTCGCGAACGGATTGACCAATCCGCAAAATTTCTGTTGCATCTGAATGTAGAAACTCGCCCGATTAAACGGCATGCGTTCTTTTCCCCTAGGCCGTTCTAGTTATTCGTTTCGAGCATCAGAACTGCGAAAATGTTGAGTTTCTCAAGCGTTTCTTACCAACAAACTGCCATATCTCGCGAACGGATTGACCAATCCGCAAAATTTCTGTTGCATCTGAAAGTAGAAACTCGCCCGATTACAACGGTCTGCGTACTTTTCCCCTAGGCCGTTGTAGTTATACGTTTCGAGCATGAGAACTGCGAAAATTTTGGGTTTCCCAAGCGTTGCTTACCTCCAAACTGCCATATCTCGCGAACGGATTGACCAATCCGCAAAATTTCTGTTGCATCTGAAAGTAGAATGTCGCCCGATTACAACGGTATGCGTACTTTTCCCCTAGACCGTTCTAGTTATGCTTGTCGAGCATCAGAACTGCGAAAATTTTGAGTTTCTCAAGCGTTTCTTACCTCCAAACTGCCATATCTCGCGAACGGATTGACTAATCCGCAAAATTTCTGTTGCATCTGAAAGTAGAAACTCGCCCGCTTACAACGGTATGCGTACTTTTCCCCTAGGCCGTTCTAGTTATTCGTTTCGAGCATCAGAACTGCGAAAATGTTGAGTTTCTCAAGCGTTTCTTACCTACAAACTGCCATATCTAGCGAACGGATTGACCAATCCGCAAAATTTCTGTTGCATCTGAAAGTAGAAACTCGCCCGATTACAGCGGTATGCGTACTTTTCCCCTAGGCCGTTCTAGTTATGCTTGTCGAGCATCAGAACTGCGAAAATTTTGAGTTTCTCAAGCGTTTCTTACTTCCAAACTGCCATATCTCGCGAACGGATTGTCCAATCCGCAAAATTTCTGTTGCATCTGAAAGTAGAAACTCGCCCGATTACAACGGTAGGTGTAGTTTTCCCCTAGGCCGTTCTAGTTATTCGTTTCGAGCATCAGAACTGCGAAAATTTTGAGTTTCTCAAGCGTTTCTTACCTCCAAACTGCCATATCTCGCGAACGGATTGACTAATCCGCAAAATTTCTGTTGCATCTGAAAGTAGAAACTCGCCCGCTTACAACGGTATGCGTACTTTTCCCCTAGGCCGTTCTAGTTATTCGTTTCGAGCATCAGAACTGCGAAAATGTTGAGTTTCTCAAGCGTTTCTTACCTACAAACTGCCATATCTCGCGAACGGATTGACCAATCCGCAAAATTTCTGTTGCATCTGAAAGTAGAAACTCGCCCGATTACAGCGGTATGCGTACTTTTCCCCTAGGCCGTTCTAGTTATGCTTGTCGAGCATCAGAACTGCGAAAATTTTGAGTTTCTCAAGCGTTTCTTACTTCCAAACTGCCATATCTCGCGAACGGATTGACCAATCCGCAAAATTTCTGTTGCATCTGAAAGTAGAAACTCGCCCGATTACAACGGTAGGTGTAGTTTTCCCCTAGGCCGTTCTAGTTATTCGTTTCGAGCATCAGAACTGCGAAAATTTTGAGTTTCTCAAGCGTTTCTTACCTCCAAACTGCCATATCTCGCGAACGGATTGACCAATCCGCAAAATTTCTGTTGCATCTGAAAGTAGAATGTCGCCCGATTACAACGGTATGCGTACTTTTCCCCTAGACCGTTCTAGTTATGCTTGTCGAGCATCAGAACTGCGAAAATTTTGAGTTTCTCAAGCGTTTCTTACCTCCAAACTGCCATATCTCGCGAACGGATTGACTAATCCGCAAAATTTCTGTTGCATCTGAAAGTAGAAACTCGCCCGCTTACAACGGTATGCGTACTTTTCCCCTAGGCCGTTCTAGTTATTCGTTTCGAGCATCAGAACTGCGAAAATTTTGAGTTTCTCAAGCGTTTCTTACCTCCAAACTGCCATATCTCGCGAACGGATTGACCAATCCGCAAAATTTCTGTTGCATCTGAAAGTAGAAACTCGCCCGATTACAGCGGTATGCGTACTTTTCCCCTAGACCGTTCTAGTTATGCTTGTCGAGCATCAGAACTGCGAAAATTTTGAGTTTCTCAAGCGTTTCTTACTTCCAAACTGCCATATCTCGCGAACGGATTGACCAATCCGCAAAATTTCTGTTGCATCTGAAAGTAGAAACTCGCCCGATTACAACGGTAGGTGTAGTTTTCCCCTAGGCCGTTCTAGTTATTCGTTTCGAGCATCAGAACTGCGAAAATTTTGAGTTTCTCAAGCGTTTCTTACCTCCAAACTGCCATATCTCGCGAAAGGAATGACCAATCCGCAAAATTTCTGTTGCATCTGAAAGTAGAAACTCGCCCGATTACAACGGTATGCGTACTTTTCCCCTAGTCCGTTCTAGTTATTCGTTTCGAGCATCAGAACTGCGAAAATTTTGAGTTTCTCAAGCGTTTCTTACCTCCAAACTGCCATATCTCGCGAACGGATTGACCAATCCGCAAAATTTCTGTTGCATCTGAAAGTAGAAATTCGCCCGATTACAACGGTATGCGTACTTTTCCCCTAGAACGTTCTGGTTATGCTTGTCGAGCATCAGAACTGCTAAAATTTTGAGTTTCTCAAGCGTTTCTTACCTCCAAACTGCCATATCTCGCGAACGGATTGACCAATCCGTAAAATTTCTGTTGCATCTGAAAGTAGAAACTCGCCCGATTACAACGGTATGCGTACTTTTCCCCTAGGCCGTTCTAGTTATTCGTTTCGAGCATCAGAACTGCGAAAATGTTGAGTTTCTCAAGCGTTTCTTACCTACAAACTGCCATATCTCGCGAACGGATTGACCAATCCGCAAAATTTCTGTTGCATCTGAAAGTAGAAATTCGCCCGATTACAACGGTATGCGTACTTTTCCCCTAGACCGTTCTAGTTATGCTTGTCGAGCATCAGAACTGCGAAAATTTTGAGTTTCTCAAGCGTTTCTTACCTCCAAACTGCCATATCTCGCGAACGGATTGACCAATCCGCAAAATTTCTGTTGCATCTGAAAGTAGAAACTCGCCCGATTACAACGGTAGGTGTAGTGTTCCCCTAGGCCGTTCTGGTTATTCGTTTCGAGTATCAGAACTGTGATAATTTTGAATTTCTCGACCGTTTCTTGCCTCCAAACTGCCATATCTCGCGAACGGATTGACCAATCCGCAAAATTTCTGTTGCATCTGAAAGTAGAAAGTCGCCCGATTACAACGGTATGCGTACTTTTCCCCTAGACCGTTCTAGTTATGCTTGTCGAGCATCAGAACTGCGAAAATTTTGAGTTTCTCAAGCGTTTCTTACCTCCAAACTGCCATATCTCGCGAACGGATTGACTAATCCGCAAAATTTCTGTTGCATCTGAAAGTAGAAACTCGCCCGCTTACAACGGTATGCGTACTTTTCCCTAGGCCGTTCTAGTTATTCGTTTCGAGCATCAGAACTGCGAAAATTTTGAGTTTCTCAAGCGTTTCTTACTTCCAAACTGCCATATCTCGCGAACGGATTGACTAATCCGCAAAATTTCTGTTGCATCTGAAAGTAGAAATTCGCCCGATTACAACGGTATGCGTACTTTTCCCCTAGACCGTTCTAGTTATGCTTGTCGAGCACCAGAACTGCGAAAATTTTGAGTTTCTCAAGAGTTTCTTACCTCCAAACTGCCATATCTCGCGAACGGATTGACCAATCCGCAAAATTTCTGTTGCATCTGAAAGTAGAAACTCGCCCGATTACAACGGTATGCGTACGTTTCCCCAAGTCTGTTCTAGTTATTCGTTTCGAGCATCAGAACTGCGAAAATTTTGAGTTTCTCAAGCGTTTCTTACCTCCAAACTGCCATATCTCGCGAACGGATTGACCAATCCGCAAAAGTTCTGTTGCATCTGAAAGTAGAAACTCGCCCGATTACAACGGTAGGTGTAGTTTTCCCCTAGGCCGTTCTAGTTATTCGTTTCGAGCATCAGAACTGCGAAAATTTTGAGTTTCTCAAGCGTTTCTTACCTCCAAACTGCCATATCTCGCGAACGGATTGACCAATCCGCAAAATTTCTGTTGCATCTGAAAGTAGAAAGTCGCCCGATTACAACGGTAGGCGTACTTTTCCCCTACGCCGTTCTAGTTATTCGTTTCGAGCATCAGAACTGCGAAAATGTTGAGTTTCTCAAGCGTTTCTTACCTCCAAACTGCCATATCTCGCGAACGGATTGACCAATCCGCAAAATTTCTGTTGCATCTGAAGGTAGAAACTCGCCCGATTACAACGGTATGCGTACGTTTCCCCAAGTCCGTTCTAGTTATTCGTTTCGAGCATTAGAACTGCGAAAATTTTGAGTTTCTCAAGCGTTTCTTACCTCCAAACTGCCATATCTCGCGAACGGATTGACCAATCCGCAAAATTTCTGTTGCATCTGAAAGTAGAAACTCGCCCGATTACAACGGTATGCGTACTTTTCCCCTAGGCCGTTCTAGTTATTCGTTTCGAGCATCAGAACTGCGAAAATGTTGAGTTTCTCAAGCGTTTCTTACCTACAAACTGCCATATCTCGCGAACGGATTGACCAATCCGCAAAATTTCTGTTGCATCTGAAAGTAGAAACTCGCCCGATTACAGCGGTATGCGTACTTTTCCCCTAGGCCGTTCTAGTTATGCTTGTCGAGCATCAGAACTGCGAAAATTTTGAGTTTCTCAAGCCTTTCTTACTTCCAAACTGCCATATCTCGCGAACGGATTGACCAATCCGCAAAATTTCTGTTGCATCTGAAAGTAGAAACTCGCCCGATTACAACGGTAGGCGTACTTTTCCCCTACGCCGTTCTAGTTATTCGTTTCGAGCATCAGAACTGCGAAAATGTTGAGTTTCTCAAGCGTTTCTTACCTACAAACTGCCATATCTCGCGAACGGATTGACCAATCCGCAAAATTTCTGTTGCATCTGAAAGTAGAAACTCGCCCGATTACAGCGGTATGCGTACTTTTCCCCTAGACCGTTCTAGTTATGCTTGTCGAGCATCAGAACTGCGAAAATTTTGAGTTTCTCAAGCGTTTCTTACTTCCAAACTGCCATATCTCGCGAACGGATTGACCAATCCGCAAAACTTCTGTTGCATCTGAAAGTAGAAACTCGCCCGATTACAACGGTAGGTGTAGTTTTCCCCTAGGCCGTTCTAGTTATTCGTTTCGAGCATCAGAACTGCGAAAATTTTGAGTTTCTCAAGCGTTTCTTACCTCCAAACTGCCATATCTCGCGAAAGGAATGACCAATCCGCAAAATTTCTGTTGCATCTGAAAGTCGAAACTCGCCCGATTACAACGGTATGCGTACTTTTCCCCTAGTCCGTTCTAGTTATTCGTTTCGAGCATCAGAACTGCGAAAATTTTGAGTTTCTCAAGCGTTTCTTACCTCCAAACTGCCATATCTCGCGAACGGATTGACCAATCCGCAAAATTTCTGTTGCATCTGAAAGTAGAAATTCGCCCGATTACAACGGTATGCGTACTTTTCCCCTAGAACGTTCTGGTTATGCTTGTCGAGCATCAGAACGGCTAAAATTTTGAGTTTCTCAAGCGTTTCTTACCTCCAAACTGCCATATCTCGCGAACGGATTGACCAATCCGTAAAATTTCTGTTGCATCTGAAAGTAGAAACTCGCCCGATTACAACGGTCTGCGTACTTTTCCCCTAGGCCGTTCTAGTTATTCGTTTCGAGCATCAGAACTGCGAAAATGTTGAGTTTCTCAAGCGTTTCTTACCTACAAACTGCCATATCTCGCGAACGGATTGACCAATCCGCAAAATTTCTGTTGCATCTGAAAGTAGAAATTCGCCCGATTACAACGGTATGCGTACTTTTCCCCTAGACCGTTCTAGTTATGCTTGTCGAGCATCAGAACTGCGAAAATTTTGAGTTTCTCAAGCGTTTCTTACCTCCAAACTGCCATATCTCGCGAACGGATTGACCAATCCGCAAAATTTCTGTTGCATCTGAAAGTAGAAACTCGCCCGATTACAACGGTAGGTGTAGTGTTCCCCTAGGCCGTTCTAGTTATTCGTTTCGAGCATCAGAACTGCGAAAATTTTGAGTTTCTCAAGCGTTTCTTACCTCCAAACTGCCATATCTCGCGAACGGATTGACTAATCCGCAAAATTTCTGTTGCATCTGAAAGTAGAAATTCGCCCGATTACAACGGTATGCGTAATTTTCCCCTAGACCGTTCTAGTTATGCTTGTCGAGCACCAGAACTGCGAAAATTTTGAGTTTCTCAAGAGTTTCTTACCTCCAAACTGCCATATCTCGCGAACGGATTGACCAATCCGCAAAATTTCTGTTGCATCTGAAAGTAGAAACTCGCCCGATTACAGCGGTATGCGTACTTTTCCCCTAGACCGTTCTAGTTATGCTTGTCGAGCATCAGAACTGCGAAAATTTTGAGTTTCTCAAGCGTTTCTTACTTCCAAACTGCCATATCTCGCGAACGGATTGACCAATCCGCAAAATTTCTGTTGCATCTGAAAGTAGAACCTCGCCCGATTACAACGGTATGCGTACTTTTCCCCTAGGCCGTTCTAGTTATTCGTTTCGAGCATCAGAACTGCGAAAATTTTGAGTTTCTCAAGCGTTTCTTACCTCCAAACTGCCATATCTCGCGAACGGATTGACCAATCCGCAAAATTTCTGTTGCATCTGAAAGTAGAAAGTCGCCCGATTACAACGGTATGCGTACTTTTCCCCTAGACCTATCTAGTTATGCTTGTCGAGCATCAGAACTGCGAAAATTTTGAGTTTCTCAAGCGTTTCTTACCTCCAAACTGCCATATCTCGCGAACGGATTGACTAATCCGCAAAATTTCTGTTGCATCTGAAAGTAGAAACTCGCCCGCTTACAACGGTATGCGTACTTTTCCCTAGGCCGTTCTAGTTATTCGTTTCGAGCATCAGAACTGCGAAAATTTTGAGTTTCTCAAGCGTTTCTTACCTCCAAACTGCCATATCTCGCGAACGGATTGACTAATCCGCAAAATTTCTGTTGCATCTGAAAGTAGAAATTCGCCCGATTACAACGGTATGCGTACTTTTCCCCTAGACCGTTCTAGTTATGCTTGTCGAGCACCAGAACTGCGAAAATTTTGAGTTTCTCAAGAGTTTCTTACCTCCAAACTGCCATATCTCGCGAACGGATTGACCAATCCGCAAAATTTCTGTTGCATCTGAAAGTAGAAACTCGCCCGATTACAACGGTATGCGTACTTTTCCCCTAGGCCGTTCTAGTTATTCGTTTCGAGCATCAGAACTGCGAAAATGTTGAGTTTCTCAAGCGTTTCTTACCTCCAAACTGCCATATCTCGCGAACGGATTGACCAATCCGCAAAATTTCTGTTGCATCTGAAAGTAGAAACTCGCCCGATTGCAGTGGTATGCGTACTTTTCCCCTAGACCGTTCTAGTTATGCTTGTCGAGCATCAGAACTGCGAAAATTTTGAGTTTCTCAAGCGTTTCTTACTTCCAAACTGCCATATCTCGCGAACGGATTGACCAATCCGCAAAATTTCTGTTGCATCTGAAAGTAGAAACTCGCCCGATTACAACGGTAGGTGTAGTTTTCCCCTAGGCCGTTCTAGTTATTCGTTTCGAGCATCTGAACTGCGAAAATGTTGAGTTTCTCAAGCGTTTCTTACCTCCAAACTGCCATATCTCGCGAACGGATTGACCAATCCGCAAAATTTCTGTTGCATCTGAAAGTAGAAACTCGCCCGATTACAACGGTATGCGTACTTTTCCCCTAGGCCGTTCTGCTTATTCGTTTCGAGTATCAGAACTGTGATAATTTTGAATTTCTCGACCGTTTCTTGCCACCAAACTGCCATATCTCGCGAACGGATTGACCAATCCGCAAAATTTCTGTTGCATCTGAAAGTAGAAACTCGCCCGATTACAACGGTATGCGTACTTTTCCCCTAGACCGTTCTAGTTATGCTTGTCGAGCATCAGAACTGCGAAAATTTTGAGTTTCTCAAGCGTTTCTTACCTCCAAACTGCCATATCTCGCGAACGGATTGACTAATCCGCAAAATTTCTGTTGCATCTGAAAGTAGAAACTCGCCCGCTTACAACGGTATGCGTACTTTTCCCCTAGGCCGTTCTAGTTATTCGTTTCGAGCATCAGAACTGCGAAAATTTTGAGTTTCTCAAGCGTTTCTTACCTCCAAACTGCCATATCTCGCGAACGGATTGACCAATCCGCAAAATTTCTGTTGCATCTGAAAGTAGAAAGTCGCCCGATTACAACGGTATGCGTACTTTTCCCCTAGACCTATCTAGTTATGCTTGTCGAGCATCAGAACTGCGAAAATTTTGAGTTTCTCAAGCGTTTCTTACCTCCAAACTGCCATATCTCGCGAACGGATTGACTAATCCGCAAAATTTCTGTTGCATCTGAAAGTAGAAACTCGCCCGCTTACAACGGTATGCGTACTTTTCCCTAGGCCGTTCTAGTTATTCGTTTCGAGCATCAGAACTGCGAAAATTTTGAGTTTCTCAAGCGTTTCTTACCTCCAAACTGCCATATCTCGCGAACGGATTGACTAATCCGCAAAATTTCTGTTGCATCTGAAAGTAGAAATTCGCCCGATTACAACGGTATGCGTACTTTTCCCCTAGACCGTTCTAGTTATGCTTGTCGAGCACCAGAACTGCGAAAATTTTGAGTTTCTCAAGAGTTTCTTACCTCCAAACTGCCATATCTCGCGAACGGATTGACCAATCCGCAAAATTTCTGTTGCATCTGAAAGTAGAAACTCGCCCGATTACAACGGTATGCGTACTTTTCCCCTAGGCCGTTCTAGTTATTCGTTTCGAGCATCAGAACTGCGAAAATGTTGAGTTTCTCAAGCGTTTCTTACCTCCAAACTGCCATATCTCGCGAACGGATTGACCAATCCGCAAAATTTCTGTTGCATCTGAAAGTAGAAACTCGCCCGATTGCAGTGGTATGCGTACTTTTCCCCTAGACCGTTCTAGTTATGCTTGTCGAGCATCAGAACTGCGAAAATTTTGAGTTTCTCAAGCGTTTCTTACTTCCAAACTGCCATATCTCGCGAACGGATTGACCAATCCGCAAAATTTCTGTTGCATCTGAAAGTAGAAACTCGCCCGATTACAACGGTAGGTGTAGTTTTCCCCTAGGCCGTTCTAGTTATTCGTTTCGAGCATCTGAACTGCGAAAATGTTGAGTTTCTCAAGCGTTTCTTACCTCCAAACTGCCATATCTCGCGAACGGATTGACCAATCCGCAAAATTTCTGTTGCATCTGAAAGTAGAAACTCGCCCGATTACAACGGTATGCGTACTTTTCCCCTAGGCCGTTCTGCTTATTCGTTTCGAGTATCAGAACTGTGATAATTTTGAATTTCTCGACCGTTTCTTGCCACCAAACTGCCATATCTCGCGAACGGATTGACCAATCCGCAAAATTTCTGTTGCATCTGAAAGTAGAAACTCGCCCGATTACAACGGTATGCGTACGTTTCCCCAAGTCCGTTCTAGTTATTCGTTTCGAGCATCAGAACTGCGAAAATTTTGAGTTTCTCAAGCGTTTCTTACCTCCAAACTGCCATATCTCGCGAACGGATTGACCAATCCGCAAAAGTTCTGTTGCATCTGAAAGTAGAAACTCGCCCGATTACAACGGTAGGTGTAGTTTTCCCCTAGGCCGTTCTAGTTATTCGTTTCGAGCATCAGAACTGCGAAAATTTTGAGTTTCTCAAGCGTTTCTTACCTCCAAACTGCCATATCTCGCGAACGGATTGACCAATCCGCAAAATTTCTGTTGCATCTGAAAGTAGAAAGTCGCCCGATTACAACGGTATGCGTACTTTTCCCCTAGACCGTTCTAGTTATGCTTGTCGAGCATCAGAACTGCGAAAATTTTGAGTTTCTCAAGCGTTTCTTACCTCCAAACTGCCATATCTCGCGAACGGATTGACTAATCCGCAAAATTTCTGTTGCATCTGAAAGTAGAAACTCGCCCGCTTACAACGGTATGCGTACTTTTCCCCTAGGCCGTTCTAGTTATTCGTTTCGAGCATCAGAACTGCGAAAATTTTGAGTTTCTCAAGCGTTTCTTACCTCCAAACTGCCATATCTCGCGAACGGATTGACCAATCCGCAAAATTTCTGTTGCATCTGAAGGTAGAAACTCGCCCGATTACAACGGTATGCGTACGTTTCCCCAAGTCCGTTCTAGTTATTCGTTTCGAGCATTAGAACTGCGAAAATTTTGAGTTTCTCAAGCGTTTCTTACCTCCAAACTGCCATATCTCGCGAACGGATTGACCAATGCGCAAAATTTCTGTTGCATCTGAAAGTAGAAACTCGCCCGATTACAACGGTATGCGTACTTTTCCCCTAGGCCGTTCTAGTTATTCGTTTCGAGCATCAGAACTGCGAAAATGTTGAGTTTCTCAAGCGTTTCTTACCTCCAAACTGCCATATCTCGCGAACGGATTGACCAATCCGCAAAATTTCTGTTGCATCTGAAGGTAGAAACTCGCCCGATTACAACGGTATGCGTACGTTTCCCCAAGTCCGTTCTAGTTATTCGTTTCGAGCATTAGAACTGCGAAAATTTTGAGTTTCTCAAGCGTTTCTTACCTCCAAACTGCCATATCTCGCGAACGGATTGACCAATCCGCAAAATTTCTGTTGCATCTGAAAGTAGAAACTCGCCCGATTACAACGGTATGCGTACTTTTCCCCTAGGCCGTTCTAGTTATTCGTTTCGAGCATCAGAACTGCGAAAATGTTGAGTTTCTCAAGCGTTTCTTACCTACAAACTGCCATATCTCGCGAACGGATTGACCAATCCGCAAAATTTCTGTTGCATCTGAAAGTAGAAACTCGCCCGATTACAGCGGTATGCGTACTTTTCCCCTAGGCCGTTCTAGTTATGCTTGTCGAGCATCAGAACTGCGAAAATTTTGAGTTTCTCAAGCCTTTCTTACTTCCAAACTGCCATATCTCGCGAACGGATTGACCAATCCGCAAAATTTCTGTTGCATCTGAAAGTAGAAACTCGCCCGATTACAACGGTAGGCGTACTTTTCCCCTACGCCGTTCTAGTTATTCGTTTCGAGCATCAGAACTGCGAAAATGTTGAGTTTCTCAAGCGTTTCTTACCTACAAACTGCCATATCTCGCGAACGGACTGACCAATCCGCAAAATTTCTGTTGCATCTGAAAGTAGAAACTCGCCCGATTACAGCGGTATGCGTACTTTTCCCCTAGACCGTTCTAGTTATGCTTGTCGAGCATCAGAACTGCGAAAATTTTGAGTTTCTCAAGCGTTTCTTACTTCCAAACTGCCATATCTCGCGAACGGATTGACCAATCCGCAAAACTTCTGTTGCATCTGAAAGTAGAAACTCGCCCGATTACAACGGTAGGTGTAGTTTTCCCCTAGGCCGTTCTAGTTATTCGTTTCGAGCATCAGAACTGCGAAAATTTTTAGTTTCTCAAGCGTTTCTTACCTCCAAACTGCCATATCTCGCGAAAGGAATGACCAATCCGCAAAATTTCTGTTGCATCTGAAAGTCGAAACTCGCCCGATTACAACGGTATGCGTACTTTTCCCCTAGTCCGTTCTAGTTATTCGTTTCGAGCATCAGAACTGCGAAAATTTTGAGTTTCTCAAGCGTTTCTTACCTCCAAACTGCCATATCTCGCGAACGGATTGACCAATCCGCAAAATTTCTGTTGCATCTGAAAGTAGAAATTCGCCCGATTACAACGGTATGCGTACTTTTCCCCTAGAACGTTCTGGTTATGCTTGTCGAGCATCAGAACGGCTAAAATTTTGAGTTTCTCAGGCGTTTCTTACCTCCAAACTGCCATATCTCGCGAACGGATTGACCAATCCGTAAAATTTCTGTTGCATCTGAAAGTAGAAACTCGCCCGATTACAACGGTATGCGTACTTTTCCCCTAGGCCGTTCTAGTTATTCGTTTCGAGCATCAGAACTGCGAAAATGTTGAGTTTCTCAAGCGTTTCTTACCTACAAACTGCCATATCTCGCGAACGGATTGACCAATCCGCAAAATTTCTGTTGCATCTGAAAGTAGAAATTCGCCCGATTACAACGGTATGCGTACTTTTCCCCTAGACCGTTCTAGTTATGCTTGTCGAGCATCAGAACTGCGAAAATTTTGAGTTTCTCAAGCGTTTCTTACCTCCAAACTGCCATATCTCGCGAACGGATTGACCAATCCGCAAAATTTCTGTCGCATCTGAAAGTAGAAACTCGCCCGATTACAACGGTAGGTGTAGTGTTCCCCTAGGCCGTTCTAGTTATTCGTTTCGAGCATCAGAACTGCGAAAATTTTGAGTTTCTCAAGCGTTTCTTACCTCCAAACTGCCATATCTCGCGAACGGATTGACCAATCCGCAAAATTTCTGTTGCATCTGAAAGTAGAAAGTCGCCCGATTACAACGGTATGCGTACTTTTCCCCTAGACCGTTCTAGTTATGCTTGTCGAGCATCAGAACTGCGAAAATTTTGAGTTTCTCAAGCGTTTCTTACCTCCAAACTGCCATATCTCGCGAACGGATTGACTAATCCGCAAAATTTCTGTTGCATCTGAAAGTAGAAATTCGCCCGATTACAACGGTATGCGTACTTTTCCCCTAGACCGTTCTAGTTATGCTTGTCGAGCACCAGAACTGCGAAAATTTTGAGTTTCTCAAGCGTTTCTTACCTCCAAACTGCCATATCTCGCGAACGGATTGACCAATCCGCAAAATTTCTGTTGCATCTGAAAGTAGAAAGTCGCCCGATTACAACGGTAGGTGTACTTTTCCCCTAGGCCGTTCTAGTTATTCGTTTCGAGCATCAGAACTGCGAAAATGTTGAGTTTCTCAAGCGTTTCTTACCTACAAACTGCCATATCTCGCGAACGGATTGACCAATCCGCAAAATTTCTGTTGCATCTGAAAGTAGAAATTCGCCCGATTACAACGGTATGCGTACTTTTCCCCTAGACCGTTCTAGTTATGCTTGTCGAGCATCAGAACTGCGAAAATTTTGAGTTTCTCAAGCGTTTCTTACCTCCAAACTGCCATATCTCGCGAACGGATTGACCAATCCGCAAAATTTCTGTCGCATCTGAAAGTAGAAACTCGCCCGATTACAACGGTAGGTGTAGTGTTCCCCTAGGCCGTTCTAGTTATTCGTTTCGAGCATCAGAACTGCGAAAATTTTGAGTTTCTCAAGCGTTTCTTACCTCCAAACTGCCATATCTCGCGAACGGATTGACCAATCCGCAAAATTTCTGTTGCATCTGAAAGTAGAAAGTCGCCCGATTACAACGGTATGCGTACTTTTCCCCTAGACCGTTCTAGTTATGCTTGTCGAGCATCAGAACTGCGAAAATTTTGAGTTTCTCAAGCGTTTCTTACCTCCAAACTGCCATATCTCGCGAACGGATTGACTAATCCGCAAAATTTCTGTTGCATCTGAAAGTAGAAATTCGCCCGATTACAACGGTATGCGTACTTTTCCCCTAGACCGTTCTAGTTATGCTTGTCGAGCACCAGAACTGCGAAAATTTTGAGTTTCTCAAGAGTTTCTTACCTCCAAACTGCCATATCTCGCGAACGGATTGACCAATCCGCAAAATTTCTGTTGCATCTGAAAGTAGAAACTCGCCCGATTACAACGGTATGCGTACTTTTCCCCTAGGCCGTTCTAGTTATTCGTTTCGAGCATCAGAACTGCGAAAATGTTGAGTTTCTCAAGCGTTTCTTACCTACAAACTGCCATATCTCGCGAACGGATTGACCAATCCGCAAAATTTCTGTTGCATCTGAAAGTAGAAACTCGCCCGATTGCAGCGCTATGCGTACTTTTCCCCTAGACCGTTCTAGTTATGCTTGTCGAGCATCAGAACTGCGAAAATTTTGAGTTTCTCAAGCGTTTCTTACTTCCAAACTGCCATATCTCGCGAACGGATTGACCAATCCGCAAAATTTCTGTTGCATCTGAAAGTAGAAATTCGCCCGATTACAACGGTATGCGTACTTTTCCCCTAGACCGTTCTAGTTATGCTTGTCGAGCACCAGAACTGCGAAAATTTTGAGTTTCTCAAGAGTTTCTTACCTCCAAACTGCCATATCTCGCGAACGGATTGACCAATCCGCAAAATTTCTGTTGCATCTGAAAGTAGAAACTCGCCCGATTACAGCGGTATGCGTACTTTTCCCCTAGACCGTTCTAGTTATGCTTGTCGAGCATCAGAACTGCGAAAATTTTGAGTTTCTCAAGCGTTTCTTACTTCCAAACTGCCATATCTCGCGAACGGATTGACCAATCCGCAAAATTTCTGTTGCATCTGAAAGTAGAAACTCGCCCGATTGCAGCGCTATGCGTACTTTTCCCCTAGACCGTTCTAGTTATGCTTGTCGAGCATCAGAACTGCGAAAATTTTGAGTTTCTCAAGCGTTTCTTACCTCCAAACTGCCATATCTCGCGAACGGATTGACCAATCCGCAAAATTTCTGTTGCATCTGAAGGTAGAAACTCGCCCGATTACAATGGTATGCGTACGTTTCCCCAAGTCCGTTCTAGTTATTCGTTTCGAGCATTAGAACTGCGAAAATTTTGAGTTTCTCAAGCGTTTCTTACCTCCAAACTGCCATATCTCGCGAACGGATTGACCAATCTGCAAAATTTCTGTTGCATCTGAAAGTAGAAACTCGCCCGATTACAACGGTAGGTGTAGTGTTCCCCTAGGCCGTTCTGGTTATTCGTTTCGAGTATCAGAACTGTGATAATTTTGAATTTCTCGACCGTTTCTTGCCTCCAAACTGCCATATCTCGCGAACGGATTGACCAATCCGCAAAATTTCTGTTGCATCTGAAAGTAGAAAGTCGCCCGATTACAACGGTATGCGTACTTTTCCCCTAGACCGTTCTAGTTATGCTTGTCGAGCATCAGAACTGCGAAAATTTTGAGTTTCTCAAGCGTTTCTTACCTCCAAACTGCCATATCTCGCGAACGGATTGACTAATCCGCAAAATTTCTGTTGCATCTGAAAGTAGAAACTCGCCCGCTTACAACGGTATGCGTACTTTTCCCTAGGCCGTTCTAGTTATTCGTTTCGAGCATCAGAACTGCGAAAATTTTGAGTTTCTCAAGCGTTTCTTACCTCCAAACTGCCATATCTCGCGAACGGATTGACTAATCCGCAAAATTTCTGTTGCATCTGAAAGTAGAAATTCGCCCGATTACAACGGTATGCGTACTTTTCCCCTAGACCGTTCTAGTTATTCGTTTCGAGCATCAGAACTGCGAAAATGTTGAGTTTCTCAAGCGTTTCTTACCTACAAACTGCCATATCTCGCGAACGGATTGACCAATCCGCAAAATTTCTGTTGCATCTGAAAGTAGAAACTCGCCCGATTACAACGGTATGCGTACTTTTCCCCTAGGCCGTTCTAGTTATTCGTTTCGAGCATCAGAACTGCGAAAATGTTGAGTTTCTCAAGCGTTTCTTACCTACAAACTGCCATATCTCGCGAACGGATTGACCAATCCGCAAAATTTCTGTTGCATCTGAAAGTAGAAACTCGCCCGATTACAACGGTAGGTGTAGTTTTCCCCTAGGCCGTTCTAGTTATTCGTTTCGAGCATCAGAACTGCGAAAATTTTGAGTTTCTCAATCGTTTCTTACCTCCAAACTGCCATATCTCGCGAACGGATTGACTAATCCGCAAAATTTCTGTTGCATCTGAAAGTAGAAACTCGCCCGCTTACAACGGTATGCGTACTTTTCCCTAGGCCGTTCTAGTTATTCGTTTCGAGCATCAGAACTGCGAAAATTTTGAGTTTCTCAAGCGTTTCTTACCTCCAAACTGCCATATCTCGCGAACGGATTGACCAATCCGCAAAATTTCTGTTGCATCTGAAAGTAGAAACTCGCCCGATTACAACGGTAGGTGTAGTGTTCCCCTAGGCCGTTCTAGTTATTCGTTTCGAGCATCAGAACTGCGAAAATTTTGAGTTTCTCAAGCGTTTCTTACCTCCAAACTGCCATATCTCGCGAACGGATTGACCAATCCGCAAAATTTCTGTTGCATCTGAAAGTAGAAACTCGCCCGATTACAACGGTATGCGTAGTTTTCCCCTAGGCCGTTCTAGTTATTCGTTTCGAGCATCAGAACTGCGAAAATGTTGAGTTTCTCAAGCGTTTCTTACCTCCAAACTGCCATATCTCGCGAACGGATTGACCAATCCGCAAAATTTCTGTTGCATCTGAAAGTAGAAAGTCGCCCGATTACAACGGTATGCGTACTTTTCCCCTAGACCGTTCTAGTTATGCTTGTCGAGCATCAGAACTGCGAAAATTTTGAGTTTCTCAAGCGTTTCTTACCTCCAAACTGCCATATCTCGCGAACGGATTGACTAATCCGCAAAATTTCTGTTGCATCTGAAAGTAGAAACTCGCCCGCTTACAACGGTATGCGTACTTTTCCCTAGGCCGTTCTAGTTATTCGTTTCGAGCATCAGAACTGCGAAAATTTTGAGTTTCTCAAGCGTTTCTTACCTCCAAACTGCCATATCTCGCGAACGGATTGACCAATCCGCAAAATTTCTGTTGCATCTGAAAGTAGAAACTCGCCCGATTACAACGGTATGCGTACTTTTCCCCTAGGCCGTTCTAGTTATTCGTTTCGAGCATCAGAACTGCGAAAATGTTGAGTTTCTCAAGCGTTTCTTACCTCCAAACTGCCATATCTCGCGAACGGATTGACCAATCCGCAAAATTTCTGTTGCATCTGAAAGTAGAAACTCGCCCGATTGCAGCGGTATGCGTACTTTTCCCCTAGACCGTTCTAGTTATGCTTGTCGAGCATCAGAACTGCGAAAATTTTGAGTTTCTCAAGCGTTTCTTACTTCCAAACTGCCATATCTCGCGAACGGATTGACCAATCCGCAAAATTTCTGTTGCATCTGAAAGTAGAAACTCGCCCGATTACAACGGTAGGTGTAGTTTTCCCCTAGGCCGTTCTAGTTATTCGTTTCGAGCATCAGAACTGCGAAAATGTTGAGTTTCTCAAGCGTTTCTTACCTCCAAACTGCCATATCTCGCGAACGGATTGACCAATCCGCAAAATTTCTGTTGCATCTGAAAGTAGAAACTCGCCCGATTACAACGGTATGCGTACTTTTCCCCTAGGCCGTTCTGGTTATTCGTTTCGAGTATCAGAACTGTGATAATTTTGAATTTCTCGACCGTTTCTTGCCTCCAAACTGCCATATCTCGCGAACGGATTGACCAATCCGCAAAATTTCTGTTGCATCTGAAAGTAGAAACTCGCCCGATTACAACGGTATGCGTACGTTTCCCCAAGTCCGTTCTAGTTATTCGTTTCGAGCATCAGAACTGCGAAAATTTTGTGTTTCTCAAGCGTTTCTTACCTCCAAACTGCCATATCTCGCGAACGGATTGACCAATCCGCAAAATTTCTGTTGCATCTGAAAGTAGAAACTCGCCCGATTACAACGGTATGCGTAGTTTTCCCCTAGGCCGTTCTAGTTATTCGTTTCGAGCATCAGAACTGCGAAAATGTTGAGTTTCTCAAGCGTTTCTTACCTACAAACTGCCATATCTCGCGAACGGATTGACCAATCCGCAAAATTTCTGTTGCATCTGAAAGTAGAAACTCGCCCGATTACAGCGGTATGCGTACTTTTCCCCTAGACCGTTCTAGTTATGCTTGTCGAGCATCAGAACTGCGAAAATTTTGAGTTTCTCAAGCGTTTCTTACTTCCAAACTGCCATATCTCGCGAACGGATTGACCAATCCGCAAAATTTCTGTTGCATCTGAAAGTAGAAACTCGCCCGATTACAACGGTAGGTGTAGTTTTCCCCTAGGCCGTTCTAGTTATTCGTTTCGAGCATCAGAACTGCGAAAATTTTGAGTTTCTCAAGCGTTTCTTACCTCCAAACTGCCATATCTCGCGAACGGATTGACCAATCCGCAAAATTTCTGTTGCATCTGAAAGTAGAATGTCGCCCGATTACAACGGTATGCGTACTTTTCCCCTAGACCGTTCTAGTTATGCTTGTCGAGCATCAGAACTGCGAAAATTTTGAGTTTCTCAAGCGTTTCTTACTTCCAAACTGCCATATCTCGCGAACGGATTGACTAATCCGCAAAATTTCTGTTGCATCTGAAAGTAGAAACTCGCCCGATTACAGCGGTATGCGTACTTTTACCCTAGACCGTTCTAGTTATGCTTGTCGAGCATCAGAACTGCGAAAATTTTGAGTTTCTCAAGCGTTTCTTACTTCCAAACTGCCATATCTCGCGAACGGATTGACCAATCCGCAAAATTTCTGTTGCATCTGAAAGTAGAAACTCGCCCGATTACAACGGTATGCGTACTTTTCCCCTAGACCGTTCTAGTTATGCTTGTCGAGCATCAGAACTGCGAAAATTTTGAGTTTCTCAAGCGTTTCTTACCTCCAAACTGCCATATCTCGCGAACGGATTGACCAATCCGCAAAATTTCTGTTGCATCTGAAAGTAGAAACTCGCCCGATTACAACGGTATGCGTAGTTTTCCCCTAGGCCGTTCTAGTTATTCGTTTCGAGCATCAGAACTGCGAAAATGTTGAGTTTCTCAAGCGTTTCTTACCTACAAACTGCCATATCTCGCGAACGGATTGACCAATCCGCAAAATTTCTGTTGCATCTGAAAGTAGAAACTCGCCCGATTACAGCGGTATGCGTACTTTTCCCCTAGACCGTTCTAGTTATGCTTGTCGAGCATCAGAACTGCGAAAATTTTGAGTTTCTCAAGCGTTTCTTACTTCCAAACTGCCATATCTCGCGAACGGATTGACCAATCCGCAAAATTTCTGTTGCATCTGAAAGTAGAAACTCGCCCGATTACAACGGTAGGTGTAGTTTTCCCCTAGGCCGTTCTAGTTATTCGTTTCGAGCATCAGAACTGCGAAAATTTTGAGTTTCTCAAGCGTTTCTTACCTCCAAACTGCCATATCTCGCGAACGGATTGACCAATCCGCAAAATTTCTGTTGCATCTGAAAGTAGAATGTCGCCCGATTACAACGGTATGCGTACTTTTCCCCTAGACCGTTCTGGTTAGGCTTGTCGAGCATCAGAACTGCGAAAATTTTGAGTTTCTCAAGCGTTTCTTACCTCCAAACTGCCACATCTCGCGAACGGATTGACTAATCCGCAAAATTTCTGTTGCATCTGAAAGTAGAAACTCGCCCGATTACAGCGGTATGCGTACTTTTCCCCTAGACCGTTCTAGTTATGCTTGTCGAGCATCAGAACTGCGAAAATTTTGAGTTTCTCAAGCGTTTCTTACTTCCAAACTGCCATATCTCGCGAACGGATTGACCAATCCGCAAAATTTCTGTTGCATCTGAAAGTAGAAACTCGCCCGATTACAACGGTAGGTGTAGTTTTCCCCTAGGCCGTTCTAGTTATTCGTTTCGAGCATCAGAACTGCGAAAATTTTGAGTTTCTCAAGCGTTTCTTACCTCCAAACTGCCATATCTCGCGAACGGATTGACCAATCCGCAAAATTTCTGTTGCATCTGAAAGTAGAATGTCGCCCGATTACAACGGTATGCGTACTTTTCCCCTAGACCGTTCTGGTTATGCTTGTCGAGCATCAGAACTGCGAAAATTTTGAGTTTCTCAAGCGTTTCTTACCTCCAAACTGCCATATCTCGCGAACGGATTGACTAATCCGCAAAATTTCTGTTGCATCTGAAAGTAGAAACTCGCCCGATTACAGCGGTATGCGTACTTTTACCCTAGACCGTTCTAGTTATGCTTGTCGAGCATCAGAACTGCGAAAATTTTGAGTTTCTCAAGCGTTTCTTACTTCCAAACTGCCATATCTCGCGAACGGATTGACCAATCCGCAAAATTTCTGTTGCATCTGAAAGTAGAAACTCGCCCGATTACAACGGTATGCGTACTTTTCCCCTAGACCGTTCTAGTTATGCTTGTCGAGCATCAGAACTGCGAAAATTTTGAGTTTCTCAAGCGTTTCTTACCTCCAAACTGCCATATCTCGCGAACGGATTGACCAATCCGCAAAATTTCTGTTGCATCTGAAAGTAGAAACTCGCCCGATTACAACGGTAGGTGTAGTGTTCCCCTAGGCCGTTCTGGTTATTCGTTTCGAGTATCAGAACTGTGATAATTTTGAATTTCTCGACCGTTTCTTGCCTCCAAACTGCCATATCTCGCGAACGGATTGACCAATCCGCAAAATTTCTGTTGCATCTGAAAGTAGAAAGTCGCCCGATTACAACGGTATGCGTACTTTTCCCCTAGACCGTTCTAGTTATGCTTGTCGAGCATCAGAACTGCGAAAATTTTGAGTTTCTCAAGCGTTTCTTACCTCCAAACTGCCATATCTCGCGAACGGATTGACTAATCCGCAAAATTTCTGTTGCATCTGAAAGTAGAAACTCGCCCGCTTACAAAGGTATGCGTACTTTTCCCTAGGCCGTTCTAGTTATGCGTTTCGAGCATCAGAACTGCGAAAATTTTGAGTTTCTCAAGCGTTTCTTACATCCAAACTGCCATATCTCGCGAACGGATTGACTAATCCGCAAAATTTCTGTTGCATCTGAAAGTAGAAATTCGCCCGATTACAACGGTATGCGTACTTTTCCCCTGGACCGTTCTAGTTATGCTTGTCGAGCACCAGAACTGCGAAAATTTTGAGTTTCTCAAGAGTTTCTTACCTCCAAACTGCCATATCTCGCGAACGGATTGACCAATCCGCAAAATTTCTGTTGCATCTGAAAGTAGAAACTCGCCCGATTACAACGGTATGCGTACTTTTCCCCTAGGCCGTTCTAGTTATTCGTTTCGAGCATCAGAACTGCGAAAATGTTGAGTTTCTCAAGCGTTTCTTACCTCCAAACTGCCATATCTCGCGAACGGATTGACCAATCCGCAAAATTTCTGTTGCATCTGAAAGTAGAAACTCGCCCGATTGCAGCGGTATGCGTACTTTTCCCCTAGACCGTTCTAGTTATGCTTGTCGAGCATCAGAACTGCGAAAATGTTGAGTTTCTCAAGCGTTTCTTACCTACAAACTGCCATATCTCGCGAACGGATTGACCAATCCGCAAAATTTCTGTTGCATCTGAAAGTAGAAACTCGCCCGATTACAACGGTAGGTGTAGTTTTCCCCTAGGCCGTTCTAGTTATTCGTTTCGAGCATCAGAACTGCGAAAATTTTGAGTTTCTCAAGCGTTTCTTACCTCCAAACTGCCATATCTCGCGAACGGATTGACCAATCCGCAAAATTTCTGTTGCATCTGAAAGTAGAAAGTCGCCCGATTACAACGGTATGCGTACTTTTCCCCTAGACCGTTCTAGTTATTCGTTTCGAGCATCAGAACTGCGAAAATTTTGAGTTTCTCAAGCGTTTCTTACCTCCAAACTGCCATATCTCGCGAACGGATTGACCAATCCGCAAAATTTCTGTTGCATCTGAAAGTAGAAAGTCGCCCGATTACAACGGTATGCGTACTTTTCCCCTAGACCGTTCTAGTTATGCTTGTCGAGCATCAGAACTGCGAAAATTTTGAGTTTCTCAAGCGTTTCTTACCTCCAAACTGCCATATCTCGCGAACGGATTGACTAATCCGCAAAATTTCTGTTGCATCTGAAAGTAGAAACTCGCCCGCTTACAACGGTATGCGTACTTTTCCCCTAGGCCGTTCTAGTTATTCGTTTCGAGCATCAGAACTGCGAAAATTTTGAGTTTCTCAAGCGTTTCTTACCTCCAAACTGCCATATCTCGCGAACGGATTGACCAATCCGCAAAATTTCTGTTGCATCTGAAGGTAGAAACTCGCCCGATTACAACGGTATGCGTACGTTTCCCCAAGTCCGTTCTAGTTATTCGTTTCGAGCATTAGAACTGCGAAAATTTTGAGTTTCTCAAGCGTTTCTTACCTCCAAACTGCCATATCTCGCGAACGGATTGACCAATCCGCAAAATTTCTGTTGCATCTGAAAGTAGAAACTCGCCCGATTACAACGGTATGCGTACTTTTCCCCTAGGCCGTTCTAGTTATTCGTTTCGAGCATCAGAACTGCGAAAATGTTGAGTTTCTCAAGCGTTTCTTACCTCCAAACTGCCATATCTCGCGAACGGATTGACCAATCCGCAAAATTTCTGTTGCATCTGAAGGTAGAAACTCGCCCGATTACAACGGTATGCGTACGCTTCCCCAAGTCCGTTCTAGTTATTCGTTTCGAGCATTAGAACTGCGAAAATTTTGAGTTTCTCAAGCGTTTCTTACCTCCAAACTGCCATATCTCGCGAACGGATTGACCAATCCGCAAAATTTCTGTTGCATCTGAAAGTAGAAACTCGCCCGATTACAACGGTATGCGTACTTTTCCCCTAGGCCGTTCTAGTTATTCGTTTCGAGCATCAGAACTGCGAAAATGTTGAGTTTCTCAAGCGTTTCTTACCTACAAACTGCCATATCTCGCGAACGGATTGACCAATCCGCAAAATTTCTGTTGCATCTGAAAGTAGAAACTCGCCCGCTTACAACGGTATGCGTACTTTTCCCCTAGGCCGTTCTAGTTATTCGTTTCGAGCATCAGAACTGCGAAAATTTTGAGTTTCTCAAGCGTTTCTTACCTCCAAACTGCCATATCTCGCGAACGGATTGACCAATCCGCAAAATTTCTGTTGCATCTGAAGGTAGAAACTCGCCCGATTACAACGGTATGCGTACGTTTCCCCAAGTCCGTTCTAGTTATTCGTTTCGAGCATTAGAACTGCGAAAATTTTGAGTTTCTCAAGCGTTTCTTACCTCCAAACTGCCATATCTCGCGAACGGATTGACCAATCCGCAAAATTTCTGTTGCATCTGAAAGTAGAAACTCGCCCGATTACAACGGTATGCGTACTTTTCCCCTAGGCCGTTCTAGTTATTCGTTTCGAGCATCAGAACTGCGAAAATGTTGAGTTTCTCAAGCGTTTCTTACCTCCAAACTGCCATATCTCGCGAACGGATTGACCAATCCGCAAAATTTCTGTTGCATCTGAAGGTAGAAACTCGCCCGATTACAACGGTATGCGTACGTTTCCCCAAGTCCGTTCTAGTTATTCGTTTCGAGCATTAGAACTGCGAAAATTTTGAGTTTCTCAAGCGTTTCTTACCTCCAAACTGCCATATCTCGCGAACGGATTGACCAATCCGCAAAATTTCTGTTGCATCTGAAAGTAGAAACTCGCCCGATTACAACGGTATGCGTACTTTTCCCCTAGGCCGTTCTAGTTATTCGTTTCGAGCATCAGAACTGCGAAAATGTTGAGTTTCTCAAGCGTTTCTTACCTACAAACTGCCATATCTCGCGAACGGATTGACCAATCCGCAAAATTTCTGTTGCATCTGAAAGTAGAAACTCGCCCGATTACAGCGGTATGCGTACTTTTCCCCTAGGCCGTTCTAGTTATGCTTGTCGAGCATCAGAACTGCGAAAATTTTGAGTTTCTCAAGCGTTTCTTACTTCCAAACTGCCATATCTCGCGAACGGATTGACCAATCCGCAAAATTTCTGTTGCATCTGAAAGTAGAAACTCGCCCGATTACAACGGTAGGCGTACTTTTCCCCTACGCCGTTCTAGTTATTCGTTTCGAGCATCAGAACTGCGAAAATGTTGAGTTTCTCAAGCGTTTCTTACCTACAAACTGCCATATCTCGCGAACGGATTGACTAATCCGCAAAATTTCTGTTGCATCTGAAAGTAGAAACTCGCCCGCTTACAACGGTATGCGTACTTTTCCCCTAGGCCGTTCTAGTTATTCGTTTCGAGCATCAGAACTGCGAAAATTTTGAGTTTCTCAAGCGTTTCTTACCTCCAAACTGCCATATCTCGCGAACGGATTGACCAATCCGCAAAATTTCTGTTGCATCTGAAGGTAGAAACTCGCCCGATTACAACGGTATGCGTACGTTTCCCCAAGTCCGTTCTAGTTATTCGTTTCGAGCATTTGAACTGCGAAAATTTTGAGTTTCTCAAGCGTTTCTTACCTCCAAACTGCCATATCTCGCGAACGGATTGACCAATCCGCAAAATTTCTGTTGCATCTGAAAGTAGAAACTCGCCCGATTACAACGGTATGCGTACTTTTCCCCTAGGCCGTTCTAGTTATTCGTTTCGAGCATCAGAACTGCGAAAATGTTGAGTTTCTCAAGCGTTTCTTACATCCAAACTGCCATATCTCGCGAACGGATTGACCAATCCGCAAAATTTCTGTTGCATCTGAAGGTAGAAACTCGCCCGATTACAACGGTATGCGTACGTTTCCCCAAGTCCGTTCTAGTTATTCGTTTCGAGCATTAGAAATGCGAAAATTTTGAGTTTCTCAAGCGTTTCTTACCTCCAAACTGCCATATCTCGCGAACGGATTGACCAATCCGCAAAATTTCTGTTGCATCTGAAAGTAGAAACTCGCCCGATTACAACGGTATGCGTACTTTTCCCCTAGGCCGTTCTAGTTATTCGTTTCGAGCATCAGAACTGCGAAAATGTTGAGTTTCTCAAGCGTTTCTTACCTACAAACTGCCATATCTCGCGAACGGATTGACCAATCCGCAAAATTTCTGTTGCATCTGAAAGTAGAAACTCGCCCGATTACAGCGGTATGCGTACTTTTCCCCTAGGCCGTTCTAGTTATGCTTGTCGAGCATCAGAACTGCGAAAATTTTGAGTTTCTCAAGCGTTTCTTACCTCCAAACTGCCATATCTCGCGAACGGATTGACCAATCCGCAAAATTTCTGTTGCATCTGAAAGTAGAAAGTCGCCCGATTACAACGGTATGCGTACTTTTCCCCTAGACCGTTCTAGTTATGCTTGTCGAGCATCAGAACTGCGAAAATTTTGAGTTTCTCAAGCGTTTCTTACCTCCAAACTGCCATATCTCGCGAACGGATTGACTAATCCGCAAAATTTCTGTTGCATCTGAAAGTAGAAACTCGCCCGCTTACAACGGTATGCGTACTTTTCCCCTAGGCCGTTCTAGTTATTCGTTTCGAGCATCAGAACTGCGAAAATTTTGAGTTTCTCAAGCGTTTCTTACCTCCAAACTGCCATATCTCGCGAACGGATTGACCAATCCGCAAAATTTCTGTTGCATCTGAAGGTAGAAACTCGCCCGATTACAACGGTATGCGTACGTTTCCCCAAGTCCGTTCTAGTTATTCGTTTCGAGTATTAGAACTGCGAAAATTTTGAGTTTCTCAAGCGTTTCTTACCTCCAAACTGCCATATCTCGCGAACGGATTGACCAATCCGCAAAATTTCTGTTGCATCTGAAAGTAGAAACTCGCCCGATTACAACGGTATGCGTACTTTTCCCCTAGGCCGTTCTAGTTATTCGTTTCGAGCATCAGAACTGCGAAAATGTTGAGTTTCTCAAGCGTTTCTTACCTACAAACTGCCATATCTCGCGAACGGATTGACCAATCCGCAAAATTTCTGTTGCATCTGAAAGTAGAAACTCGCCCGATTACAGCGGTATGCGTACTTTTCCCCTAGGCCGTTCTAGTTATGCTTGTCGAGCATCAGAACTGCGAAAATTTTCAGTTTCTCAAGCGTTTCTTACTTCCAAACTGCCATATCTCGCGAACGGATTGACCAATCCGCAAAATTTCTGTTCATCTGAAAGTAGAAACTCGCCCGATTAAAACGGTAGATGTAGTTTTCCCCTAGGCCGTTCTAGTTATTCGTTTCGAGCATCAGAACTGCGAAAATTTTGAGTTTCTCAAGCGTTTCTTACCTCCAAACTGCCATATCTCGCGAACGGATTGACTAATCCGCAAAATTTCTGTTGCATCTGAAAGTAGATACTCGCCCGCTTACAACGGTATGCGTACTTTTCCCCTAGGCCGTTCTAGTTGTTCGTTTCGAGCATCAGAACTGCGAAAATGTTGAGTTTCTCAAGCGTTTCTTACCTACAAACTGCCATATCTCGCGAACGGATTGACCAATCCGCAAAATTTCTGTTGCATCTGAAAGTAGAAACTCGCCCGATTACAGCGGTATGCGTACTTTTCCCCTAGGCCGTTCTAGTTATGCTTGTCGAGCATCAGAACTGCGAAAATTTTGAGTTTCTCAAGCGTTTCTTACTTCCAAACTGCCATATCTCGCGAACGGATTGACCAATCCGCAAAATTTCTGTTGCATCTGAAAGTAGAAACTCGCCCGATTACAACGGTAGGTGTAGTTTTCCCCTAGGCCGTTCTAGTTATTCGTTTCGAGCATCAGAACTGCGAAAATTTTGAGTTTCTCAATCGTTTCTTACCTCCAAACTGCCATATCTCGCGAACGGATTGACTAATCCGCAAAATTTCTGTTGCATCTGAAAGTAGAAACTCGCCCGCTTACAACGGTATGCGTACTTTTCCCTAGGCCGTTCTAGTTATTCGTTTCGAGCATCAGAACTGCGAAAATTTTGAGTTTCTCAAGCGTTTCTTACCTCCAAACTGCCATATCTCGCGAACGGATTGACTAATCCGCAAAATTTCTGTTGCATCTGAAAGTAGAAATTCGCCCGATTACAACGGTATGCGTACTTTTCCCCTAGACCGTTCTAGTTATGCTTGTCGAGCACCAGAACTGCGAAAATTTTGAGTTTCTCAAGAGTTTCTTACCTCCAAACTGCCATATCTCGCGAACGGATTGACCAATCCGCAAAATTTCTGTTGCATCTGAAAGTAGAAACTCGCCCGATTACAACGGTATGCGTACTTTTCCCCTAGGCCGTTCTAGTTATTCGTTTCGAGCATCAGAACTGCGAAAATTTTGAGTTTCTCAAGCGTTTCTTACTTCCAAACTGCCATATCTCGCGAACGGATTGACCAATCCGCAAAATTTCTGTTGCATCTGAAAGTAGAAACTCGCCCGATTACAACGGTAGGTGTAGTTTTCCCCTAGGCCGTTCTAGTTATTCGTTTCGAGCATCAGAACTGCGAAAATTTTGAGTTTCTCATGCGTTTCTTACCTCCAAACTGCCATATCTCGCGAAAGGAATGACCAATCCGCAAAATTTCTGTTGCATCTGAAAGTAGAAACTCGCCCGATTACAACGGTATGCGTACTTTTCCCCTAGTCCGTTCTAGTTATTCGTTTCGAGCATCAGAACTGCGAAAATTTTGAGTATCTCAAGCGTTTCTTACCTCCAAACTGCCATATCTCGCGAACGGATTGACCAATCCGCAAAATTTCTGTTGCATCTGAAAGTAGAAATTCGCCCGATTACAACGGTATGCGTACTTTTCCCCTAGAACGTTCTGGTTATGCTTGTCGAGCATCAGAACTGCTAAAATTTTGAGTTTCTCAAGCGTTTCTTACCTCCAAACTGCCATATCTCGCGAACGGATTGACCAATCCGTAAAATTTCTGTTGCATCTGAAAGTAGAAACTCGCCCGATTACAACGGTATGCGTACTTTTCCCCTAGGCCGTTCTAGTTATTCGTTTCGAGCATCAGAACTGCGAAAATGTTGAGTTTCTCAAGCGTTTCTTACCTACAAACTGCCATATCTCGCGAACGGATTGACCAATCCGCAAAATTTCTGTTGCATCTGAAAGTAGAAATTCGCCCGATTACAACGGTATGCGTACTTTTCCCCTAGACCGTTCTAGTTATGCTTGTCGAGCATCAGAACTGCGAAAATTTTGAGTTTCTCAAGCGTTTCTTACCTCCAAACTGCCATATCTCGCGAAAGGAATGACCAATCCGCAAAATTTCTGTTGCATCTGAAAGTAGAAACTCGCCCGATTACAACGGTATGCGTACTTTTCCCCTAGTCCGTTCTAGTTATTCGTTTCGAGCATCAGAACTGCGAAAATTTTGAGTTTCTCAAGCGTTTCTTACCTCCAAACTGCCATATCTCGCGAACGGATTGACCAATCCGCAAAATTTCTGTTGCATCTGAAAGTAGAAATTCGCCCGATTACAACGGTATGCGTACTTTTCCCCTAGAACGTTCTGGTTATGCTTGTCGAGCATCAGAACTGCTAAAATTTTGAGTTTCTCAAGCGTTTCTTACCTCCAAACTGCCATATCTCGCGAACGGATTGACCAATCCGTAAAATTTCTGTTGCATCTGAAAGTAGAAACTCGCCCGATTACAACGGTATGCGTACTTTTCCCCTAGGCCGTTCTAGTTATTCGTTTCGAGCATCAGAACTGCGAAAATGTTGAGTTTCTCAAGCGTTTCTTACCTACAAACTGCCATATCTCGCGAACGGATTGACCAATCCGCAAAATTTCTGTTGCATCTGAAAGTAGAAATTCGCCCGATTACAACGGTATGCGTACTTTTCCCCTAGACCGTTCTAGTTATGCTTGTCGAGCACCAGAACTGCGAAAATTTTGAGTTTCTCAAGCGTTTCTTACCTCCAAACTGCCATATCTCGCGAACGGATTGACCAATCCGCAAAATTTCTGTTGCATCTGAAAGTAGAAACTCGCCCGATTACAACGGTAGGTGTAGTGTTCCCCTAGGCCGTTCTGGTTATTCGTTTCGAGTATCAGAACTGTGATAATTTTGAATTTCTCGACCGTTTCTTGCCTCCAAACTGCCATATCTCGCGAACGGATCGACCAATCCGCAAAATTTCTGTTGCATCTGAAAGTAGAAAGTCGCCCGATTACAACGGTATGCGTACTTTTCCCCTAGACCGTTCTAGTTATGCTTGTCGAGCATCAGAACTGCGAAAATTTTGAGTTTCTCAAGCGTTTCTTACCTCCAAACTGCCATATCTCGCGAACGGATTGACTAATCCGCAAAATTTCTGTTGCATCTGAAAGTAGAAACTCGCCCGCTTACAACGGTATGCGTACTTTTCCCTAGGCAGTTCTAGTTATTCGTTTCGAGCATCAGAACTGCGAAAATTTTGAGTTTCTCAAGCGTTTCTTACCTCCAAACTGCCATATCTCGCGAACGGATTGACTAATCCGCAAAATTTCTGTTGCATCTGAAAGTAGAAATTCGCCCGATTACAACGGTATGCGTACTTTTCCCCTAGGCCGTTCTAGTTATTCGTTTCGAGCATCAGAACTGCGAAAATTTTGAGTTTCTCAAGCGTTTCTTACCTCCAAACTGCCATATCTCGCGAACGGATTGACCAATCCGCAAAATTTCTGTTGCATCTGAAGGTAGAAACTCGCCCGATTACAACGGTATGCGTACGTTTCCCCAAGTCCGTTCTAGTTATTCGTTTCGAGTATTAGAACTGCGAAAATTTTGAGTTTCTCAAGCGTTTCTTACCTCCAAACTGCCATATCTCGCGAACGGATTGACCAATCCGCAAAATTTCTGTTGCATCTGAAAGTAGAAACTCGCCCGATTACAACGGTATGCGTACTTTTCCCCTAGGCCGTTCTAGTTATTCGTTTCGAGCATCAGAACTGCGAAAATGTTGAGTTTCTCAAGCGTTTCTTACCTACAAACTGCCATATCTCGCGAACGGATTGACCAATCCGCAAAATTTCTGTTGCATCTGAAAGTAGAAACTCGCCCGATTACAGCGGTATGCGTACTTTTCCCCTAGGCCGTTCTAGTTATGCTTGTCGAGCATCAGAACTGCGAAAATTTTCAGTTTCTCAAGCGTTTCTTACTTCCAAACTGCCATATCTCGCGAACGGATTGACCAATCCGCAAAATTTCTGTTCATCTGAAAGTAGAAACTCGCCCGATTAAAACGGTAGATGTAGTTTTCCCCTAGGCCGTTCTAGTTATTCGTTTCGAGCATCAGAACTGCGAAAATTTTGAGTTTCTCAAGCGTTTCTTACCTCCAAACTGCCATATCTCGCGAACGGATTGACTAATCCGCAAAATTTCTGTTGCATCTGAAAGTAGATACTCGCCCGCTTACAACGGTATGCGTACTTTTCCCCTAGGCCGTTCTAGTTGTTCGTTTCGAGCATCAGAACTGCGAAAATGTTGAGTTTCTCAAGCGTTTCTTACCTACAAACTGCCATATCTCGCGAACGGATTGACCAATCCGCAAAATTTCTGTTGCATCTGAAAGTAGAAACTCGCCCGATTACAGCGGTATGCGTACTTTTCCCCTAGGCCGTTCTAGTTATGCTTGTCGAGCATCAGAACTGCGAAAATTTTGAGTTTCTCAAGCGTTTCTTACTTCCAAACTGCCATATCTCGCGAACGGATTGACCAATCCGCAAAATTTCTGTTGCATCTGAAAGTAGAAACTCGCCCGATTACAACGGTAGGTGTAGTTTTCCCCTAGGCCGTTCTAGTTATTCGTTTCGAGCATCAGAACTGCGAAAATTTTGAGTTTCTCAATCGTTTCTTACCTCCAAACTGCCATATCTCGCGAACGGATTGACTAATCCGCAAAATTTCTGTTGCATCTGAAAGTAGAAACTCGCCCGCTTACAACGGTATGCGTACTTTTCCCTAGGCCGTTCTAGTTATTCGTTTCGAGCATCAGAACTGCGAAAATTTTGAGTTTCTCAAGCGTTTCTTACCTCCAAACTGCCATATCTCGCGAACGGATTGACTAATCCGCAAAATTTCTGTTGCATCTGAAAGTAGAAATTCGCCCGATTACAACGGTATGCGTACTTTTCCCCTAGAGCGTTCTAGTTATGCTTGTCGAGCACCAGAACTGCGAAAATTTTGAGTTTCTCAAGAGTTTCTTACCTCCAAACTGCCATATCTCGCGAACGGATTGACCAATCCGCAAAATTTCTGTTGCATCTGAAAGTAGAAACTCGCCCGATTACAACGGTATGCGTACTTTTCCCCTAGGCCGTTCTAGTTATTCGTTTCGAGCATCAGAACTGCGAAAATTTTGAGTTTCTCAAGCGTTTCTTACTTCCAAACTGCCATATCTCGCGAACGGATTGACCAATCCGCAAAATTTCTGTTGCATCTGAAAGTAGAAACTCGCCCGATTACAACGGTAGGTGTAGTTTTCCCCTAGGCCGTTCTAGTTATTCGTTTCGAGCATCAGAACTGCGAAAATTTTGAGTTTCTCATGCGTTTCTTACCTCCAAACTGCCATATCTCGCGAAAGGAATGACCAATCCGCAAAATTTCTGTTGCATCTGAAAGTAGAAACTCGCCCGATTACAACGGTATGCGTACTTTTCCCCTAGTCCGTTCTAGTTATTCGTTTCGAGCATCAGAACTGCGAAAATTTTGAGTATCTCAAGCGTTTCTTACCTCCAAACTGCCATATCTCGCGAACGGATTGACCAATCCGCAAAATTTCTGTTGCATCTGAAAGTAGAAATTCGCCCGATTACAACGGTATGCGTACTTTTCCCCTAGAACGTTCTGGTTATGCTTGTCGAGCATCAGAACTGCTAAAATTTTGAGTTTCTCAAGCGTTTCTTACCTCCAAACTGCCATATCTCGCGAACGGATTGACCAATCCGTAAAATTTCTGTTGCATCTGAAAGTAGAAACTCGCCCGATTACAACGGTATGCGTACTTTTCCCCTAGGCCGTTCTAGTTATTCGTTTCGAGCATCAGAACTGCGAAAATGTTGAGTTTCTCAAGCGTTTCTTACCTACAAACTGCCATATCTCGCGAACGGATTGACCAATCCGCAAAATTTCTGTTGCATCTGAAAGTAGAAATTCGCCCGATTACAACGGTATGCGTACTTTTCCCCTAGACCGTTCTAGTTATGCTTGTCGAGCATCAGAACTGCGAAAATTTTGAGTTTCTCAAGCGTTTCTTACCTCCAAACTGCCATATCTCGCGAAAGGAATGACCAATCCGCAAAATTTCTGTTGCATCTGAAAGTAGAAACTCGCCCGATTACAACGGTATGCGTACTTTTCCCCTAGTCCGTTCTAGTTATTCGTTTCGAGCATCAGAACTGCGAAAATTTTGAGTTTCTCAAGCGTTTCTTACCTCCAAACTGCCATATCTCGCGAACGGATTGACCAATCCGCAAAATTTCTGTTGCATCTGAAAGTAGAAATTCGCCCGATTACAACGGTATGCGTACTTTTCCCCTAGAACGTTCTGGTTATGCTTGTCGAGCATCAGAACTGCTAAAATTTTGAGTTTCTCAAGCGTTTCTTACCTCCAAACTGCCATATCTCGCGAACGGATTGACCAATCCGTAAAATTTCTGTTGCATCTGAAAGTAGAACTCGCCCGATTACAACGGTATGCGTACTTTTCCCCTAGGCCGTTCTAGTTATTCGTTTCGAGCATCAGAACTGCGAAAATGTTGAGTTTCTCAAGCGTTTCTTACCTACAAACTGCCATATCTCGCGAACGGATTGACCAATCCGCAAAATTTCTGTTGCATCTGAAAGTAGAAATTCGCCCGATTACAACGGTATGCGTACTTTTCCCCTAGACCGTTCTAGTTATGCTTGTCGAGCACCAGAACTGCGAAAATTTTGAGTTTCTCAAGCGTTTCTTACCTCCAAACTGCCATATCTCGCGAACGGATTGACCAATCCGCAAAATTTCTGTTGCATCTGAAAGTAGAAACTCGCCCGATTACAACGGTAGGTGTAGTGTTCCCCTAGGCCGTTCTGGTTATTCGTTTCGAGTATCAGAACTGTGATAATTTTGAATTTCTCGACCGTTTCTTGCCTCCAAACTGCCATATCTCGCGAACGGATCGACCAATCCGCAAAATTTCTGTTGCATCTGAAAGTAGAAAGTCGCCCGATTACAACGGTATGCGTACTTTTCCCCTAGACCGTTCTAGTTATGCTTGTCGAGCATCAGAACTGCGAAAATTTTGAGTTTCTCAAGCGTTTCTTACCTCCAAACTGCCATATCTCGCGAACGGATTGACTAATCCGCAAAATTTCTGTTGCATCTGAAAGTAGAAACTCGCCCGCTTACAACGGTATGCGTACTTTTCCCTAGGCAGTTCTAGTTATTCGTTTCGAGCATCAGAACTGCGAAAATTTTGAGTTTCTCAAGCGTTTCTTACCTCCAAACTGCCATATCTCGCGAACGGATTGACTAATCCGCAAAATTTCTGTTGCATCTGAAAGTAGAAATTCGCCCGATTACAACGGTATGCGTACTTTTCCCCTAGACCGTTCTAGTTATGCTTGTCGAGCACCAGAACTGCGAAAATTTTGAGTTTCTCAAGAGTTTCTTACCTCCAAACTGCCATATCTCGCGAACGGATTGACCAATCCGCAAAATTTCTGTTGCACCTGAAAGTAGAAACTCGCCCGATTACAACGGTATGCGTACTTTTCCCCTAGGCCGTTCTAGTTATTCGTTTCGAGCATCAGAACTGCGAAAATGTTGAGTTTCTCAAGCGTTTCTTACCTCCAAACTGCCATATCTCGCGAACGGATTGACCAATCCGCAAAATTTCTGTTGCATCTGAAAGTAGAAACTCGCCCGATTGCAGCGGTATGCGTACTTTTCCCCTAGACCGTTCTAGTTATGCTTGTCGAGCATCAGAACTGCGAAAATTTTGAGTTTCTCAAGCGTTTCTTACTTCCAAACTGCCATATCTCGCGAACGGATTGACCAATCCGCAAAATTTCTGTTGCATCTGAAAGTAGAAACTCGCCCGATTACAACGGTAGGTGTAGTTTTCCCCTAGGCCGTTCTAGTTATTCGTTTCGAGCATCAGAACTGCGAAAATTTTGAATTTCTCGACCGTTTCTTGCCTCCAAACTGCCATATCTCGCGAACGGATTGACCAATCCGCAAAATTTCTGTTGCATCTGAAAGTAGAAATTCGCCCGATTACAACGGTATGCGTACTTTTCCCCTAGACCGTTCTAGTTATGCTTGTCGAGCATCAGAACTGCGAAAATTTTGAGTTTCTCAAGCGTTTCTTACTTCCAAACTGCCATATCTCGCGAACGGATTGACCAATCCGCAAAATTTCTGTTGCATCTGAAAGTAGAAACTCGCCCGATTACAACGGTAGGTGTAGTTTTCCCCTAGGCCGTTCTAGTTATTCGTTTCGAGCATCAGAACTGCGAAAATGTTGAGTTTCTCAAGCGTTTCTTACCTCCAAACTGCCATATCTCGCGAACGGATTGACCAATCCGCAAAATTTCTGTTGCATCTGAAAGTAGAAACTCGCCCGATTACAACGGTATGCGTACTTTTCCCCTAGGCCGTTCTGCTTATTCGTTTCGAGTATCAGAACTGTGATAATTTTGAATTTCTCGACCGTTTCTTGCCTCCAAACTGCCATATCTCGCGAACGGATTGACCAATCCGCAAAATTTCTGTTGCATCTGAAAGTAGAAACTCGCCCGATTACAGCGGTATGCGTACTTTTCCCCTAGGCCGTTCTAGTTATGCTTGTCGAGCATCAGAACTGCGAAAATTTTGAGTTTCTCAAGCGTTTCTTACTTCCAAACTGCCATATCTCGCGAACGGATTGACCAATCCGCAAAATTTCTGTTGCATCTGAAAGTAGAAACTCGCCCGATTACAACGGTAGGTGTAGTTTTCCCCTAGGCCGTTCTAGTTATTCGTTTCGAGCATCAGAACTGCGAAAATTTTGAGTTTCTCAAGCGTTTCTTACCTCCAAACTGCCATATCTCGCGAAAGGAATGACCAATCCGCAAAATTTCTGTTGCATCTGAAAGTAGAAACTCGCCCGATTACAACGGTATGCGTACTTTTCCCCTAGTCCGTTCTAGTTATTCGTTTCGAGCATCAGAACTGCGAAAATTTTGAGTTTCTCAAGCGTTTCTTACCTCCAAACTGCCATATCTCGCGAACGGATTGACCAATCCGCAAAATTTCTGTTGCATCTGAAAGTAGAAATTCGCCCGATTACAACGGTATGCGTACTTTTCCCCTAGAACGTTCTGGTTATGCTTGTCGAGCATCAGAACTGCTAAAATTTTGAGTTTCTCAAGCGTTTCTTACCTCCAAACTGCCATATCTCGCGAACGGATTGACCAATCCGTAAAATTTCTGTTGCATCTGAAAGTAGAAACTCGCCCGATTACAACGGTATGCGTACTTTTCCCCTAGGCCGTTCTAGTTATTCGTTTCGAGCATCAGAACTGCGAAAATGTTGAGTTTCTCAAGCGTTTCTTACCTACAAACTGCCATATCTCGCGAACGGATTGACCAATCCGCAAAATTTCTGTTGCATCTGAAAGTAGAAATTCGCCCGATTACAACGGTATGCGTACTTTTCCCCTAGACCGTTCTAGTTATGCTTGTCGAGCATCAGAACTGCGAAAATTTTGAGTTTCTCAAGCGTTTCTTACCTCCAAACTGCCATATCTCGCGAACGGATTGACCAATCCGCAAAATTTCTGTTGCATCTGAAAGTAGAAACTCGCCCGATTACAACGGTAGGTGTAGTGTTCCCCTAGGCCGTTCTGGTTATTCGTTTCGAGTATCAGAACTGTGATAATTTTGAATTTCTCGACCGTTTCTTGCCTCCAAACTGCCATATCTCGCGAACGGATTGACCAATCCGCAAAATTTCTGTTGCATCTGAAAGTAGAAAGTCGCCCGATTACAACGGTATGCGTACTTTTCCCCTAGACCGTTCTAGTTATGCTTGTCGAGCATCAGAACTGCGAAAATTTTGAGTTTCTCAAGCGTTTCTTACCTCCAAACTGCCATATCTCGCGAACGGATTGACTAATCCGCAAAATTTCTGTTGCATCTGAAAGTAGAAACTCGCCCGCTTACAACGGTATGCGTACTTTTCCCTAGGCCGTTCTAGTTATTCGTTTCGAGCATCAGAACTGCGAAAATTTTGAGTTTCTCAAGCGTTTCTTACCTCCAAACTGCCATATCTCGCGAACGGATTGACTAATCCGCAAAATTTCTGTTGCATCTGAAAGTAGAAATTCGCCCGATTACAACGGTATGCGTACTTTTCCCCTAGACCGTTCTAGTTATGCTTGTCGAGCACCAGAACTGCGAAAATTTTGAGTTTCTCAAGAGTTTCTTACCTCCAAACTGCCATATCTCGCGAACGGATTGACCAATCCGCAAAATTTCTGTTGCATCTGAAAGTAGAAACTCGCCCGATTACAACGGTATGCGTACTTTTCCCCTAGGCCGTTCTAGTTATTCGTTTCGAGCATCAGAACTGCGAAAATGTTGAGTTTCTCAAGCGTTTCTTACCTCCAAACTGCCATATCTCGCGAACGGATTGACCAATCCGCAAAATTTCTGTTGCATCTGAAAGTAGAAACTCGCCCGATTACAACGGTATGCGTACTTTTCCCCTAGGCCGTTCTGCTTATTCGTTTCGAGTATCAGAACTGTGATAATTTTGAATTTCTCGACCGTTTCTTGCCTCCAAACTGCCATATCTCGCGAACGGATTGACCAATCCGCAAAATTTCTGTTGCATCTGAAAGTAGAAACTCGCCCGATTACAGCGGTATGCGTACTTTTCCCCTAGGCCGTTCTAGTTATGCTTGTCGAGCATCAGAACTGCGAAAATTTTGAGTTTCTCAAGCGTTTCTTACTTCCAAACTGCCATATCTCGCGAACGGATTGACCAATCCGCAAAATTTCTGTTGCATCTGAAAGTAGAAACTCGCCCGATTACAACGGTAGGTGTAGTTTTCCCCTAGGCCGTTCTAGTTATTCGTTTCGAGCATCAGAACTGCGAAAATTTTGAGTTTCTCCAGCGTTTCTTACCTCCAAACTGCCATATCTCGCGAACGGATTGACTAATCCGCAAAATTTCTGTTGCATCTGAAAGTAGAAACTCGCCCGCTTACAACGGTATGCGTACTTTTCCCTAGGCCGTTCTAGTTATTCGTTTCGAGCATCAGAACTGCGAAAATTTTGAGTTTCTCAAGCGTTTCTTACCTCCAAACTGCCATATCTCGCGAACGGATTGACTAATCCGCAAAATTTCTGTTGATTCTGAAAGTAGAAATTCGCCCGATTACAACGGTATGCGTACTTTTCCCCTAGACCGTTCTAGTTATGCTTGTCGAGCACCAGAACTGCGAAAATTTTGAGTTTCTCAAGAGTTTCTTACCTCCAAACTGCCATATCTCGCGAACGGATTGACCAATCCGCAAAATTTCTGTTGCATCTGAAAGTAGAAACTCGCCCGATTACAACGGTATGCGTACTTTTCCCCTAGGCCGTTCTAGTTATTCGTTTCGAGCATCAGAACTGCGAAAATTTTGAGTTTCTCAAGCGTTTCTTACTTCCAAACTGCCATATCTCGCGAACGGATTGACCAATCCGCAAAATTTCTGTTGCATCTGAAAGTAGAAACTCGCCCGATTACAACGGTAGGTGTAGTTTTCCCCTAGGCCGTTCTAGTTATTCGTTTCGAGCATCAGAACTGCGAAAATTTTGAGTTTCTCAAGCGTTTCTTACCTCCAAACTGCCATATCTCGCGAAAGGAATGACCAATCCGCAAAATTTCTGTTGCATCTGAAAGTAGAAACTCGCCCGATTACAACGGTATGCGTACTTTTCCCCTAGTCCGTTCTAGTTATTCGTTTCGAGCATCAGAACTGCGAAAATTTTGAGTTTCTCAAGCGTTTCTTACCTCCAAACTGCCATATCTCGCGAACGGATTGACCAATCCGCAAAATTTCTGTTGCATCTGAAAGTAGAAATTCGCCCGATTACAACGGTATGCGTACTTTTCCCCTAGAACGTTCTGGTTATGCTTGTCGAGCATCAGAACTGCTAAAATTTTGAGTTTCTCAAGCGTTTCTTACCTCCAAACTGCCATATCTCGCGAACGGATTGACCAATCCGTAAAATTTCTGTTGCATCTGAAAGTAGAAACTCGCCCGATTACAACGGTATGCGTACTTTTCCCCTAGGCCGTTCTAGTTATTCGTTTCGAGCATCAGAACTGCGAAAATGTTGAGTTTCTCAAGCGTTTCTTACCTACAAACTGCCATATCTCGCGAACGGATTGACCAATCCGCAAAATTTCTGTTGCATCTGAAAGTAGAAATTCGCCCGATTACAACGGTATGCGTACTTTTCCCCTAGACCGTTCTAGTTATGCTTGTCGAGCATCAGAACTGCGAAAATTTTGAGTTTCTCAAGCGTTTCTTACCTCCAAACTGCCATATCTCGCGAACGGATTGACCAATCCGCAAAATTTCTGTTGCATCTGAAAGTAGAAACTCGCCCGATTACAACGGTAGGTGTAGTGTTCCCCTAGGCCGTTCTGGTTATTCGTTTCGAGTATCAGAACTGTGATAATTTTGAATTTCTCGACCGTTTCTTGCCTCCAAACTGCCATATCTCGCGAACGGATTGACCAATCCGCAAAATTTCTGTTGCATCTGAAAGTAGAAAGTCGCCCGATTACAACGGTATGCGTACTTTTCCCCTAGACCGTTCTAGTTATGCTCGTCGAGCATCAGAACTGCGAAAATTTTGAGTTTCTCAAGCGTTTCTTACCTCCAAACTGCCATATCTCGCGAACGGATTGACTAATCCGCAAAATTTCTGTTGCATCTGAAAGTAGAAACTCGCCCGCTTACAACGGTATGCGTACTTTTCCCTAGGCCGTTCTAGTTATTCGTTTCGAGCATCAGAACTGCGAAAATTTTGAGTTTCTCAAGCGTTTCTTACCTCCAAACTGCCATATCTCGCGAACGGATTGACTAATCCGCAAAATTTCTGTTGCATCTGAAAGTAGAAATTCGCCCGATTACAACGGTATGCGTACTTTTCCCCTAGACCGTTCTAGTTATGCTTGTCGAGCACCAGAACTGCGAAAATTTTGAGTTTCTCAAGAGTTTCTTACCTCCAAACTGCCATATCTCGCGAACGGATTGACCAATCCGCAAAATTTCTGTTGCATCTGAAAGTAGAAACTCGCCCGATTACAAAGGTATGCGTACTTTTCCCCTAGGTCGTTCTAGTTATTCGTTTCGAGCATCAGATCTGCGAAAATGTTGAGTTTCTCAAGCGTTTCTTACCTCCAAACTGCCATATCTCGCGAACGGATTGACCAATCCGCAAAATTTCTGTTGCATCTGAAAGTAGAAACTCGCCCGATTGCAGCGGTATGCGTACTTTTCCCCTAGACCGTACTAGTTATGCTTGTCGAGCATCAGAACTGCGAAAATTTTGAGTTTCTCAAGCGTTTCTTACTTCCAAACTGCCATATCTCGCGAACGGATTGACCAATCCGCAAAATTTCTGTTGCATCTGAAAGTAGAAACTCGCCCGATTACAACGGTAGGTGTAGTTTTCCCCTAGGCCGTTCTAGTTATTCGTTTCGAGCATCAGAACTGCGAAAATGTTGAGTTTCTCAAGCGTTTCTTACCTCCAAACTGCCATATCTCGCGAACGGATTGACCAATCCGCAAAATTTCTGTTGCATCTGAAAGTAGAAACTCGCCCGATTACAACGGTATGCGTACTTTTCCCCTAGGCCGTTCTGCTTATTCGTTTCGAGTATCAGAACTGTGATAATTTTGAATTTCTCGACCGTTTCTTGCCTCCAAACTGCCATATCTCGCGAACGGATTGACCAATCCGCAAAATTTCTGTTGCATCTGAAAGTAGAAACTCGCCCGATTACAACGGTATGCGTACGTTTCCCCAAGTCCGTTCTAGTTATTCGTTTCGAGCATCAGAACTGCGAAAATTTTGAGTTTCTCAAGCGTTTCTTACCTCCAAACTGCCATATCTCGCGAACGGATTGACCAATCCGCAAAAGTTCTGTTGCATCTGAAAGTAGAAACTCGCCCGATTACAACGGTAGGTGTAGTTTTCCCCTAGGCCGTTCTAGTTATTCGTTTCGAGCATCAGAACTGCGAAAATTTTGAGTTTCTCAAGCGTTTCTTACCTCCAAACTGCCATATCTCGCGAACGGATTGACCAATCCGCAAAATTTCTGTTGCATCTGAAAGTAGAAAGTCGCCCGATTACAACGGTATGCGTACTTTTCCCCTAGACCGTTCTAGTTATGCTTGTCGAGCATCAGAACTGCGAAAATTTTGAGTTTCTCAAGCGTTTCTTACCTCCAAACTGCCATATCTCGCGAACGGATTGACCAATCCGCAAAATTTCTGTTGCATCTGAAAGTAGAAACTCGCCCGATTACAACGGTATGCGTACTTTTCCCCTAGGCCGTTCTAGTTATTCGTTTCGAGCATCAGAACTGCGAAAATGTTGAGTTTCTCAAGCGTTTCTTACCTACAAACTGCCATATCTCGCGAACGGATTGACCAATCCGCAAAATTTCTGTTGCATCTGAAAGTAGAAACTCGCCCGATTACAGCGGTATGCGTACTTTTCCCCTAGGCCGTTCTAGTTATGCTTGTCGAGCATCAGAACTGCGAAAATTTTGAGTTTCTCAAGCCTTTCTTACTTCCAAACTGCCATATCTCGCGAACGGATTGACCAATCCGCAAAATTTCTGTTGCATCTGAAAGTAGAAACTCGCCCGATTACAACGGTAGGCGTACTTTTCCCCTACGCCGTTCTAGTTATTCGTTTCGAGCATCAGAACTGCGAAAATGTTGAGTTTCTCAAGCGTTTCTTACCTACAAACTGCCATATCTCGCGAACGGATTGACCAATCCGCAAAATTTCTGTTGCATCTGAAAGTAGAAACTCGCCCGATTACAGCGGTATGCGTACTTTTCCCCTAGACCGTTCTAGTTATGCTTGTCGAGCATCAGAACTGCGAAAATTTTGAGTTTCTCAAGCGTTTCTTACTTCCAAACTGCCATATCTCGCGAACGGATTGACCAATCCGCAAAACTTCTGTTGCATCTGAAAGTAGAAACTCGCCCGATTACAACGGTAGGTGTAGTTTTCCCCTCGGCCGTTCTAGTTATTCGTTTCGAGCATCAGAAATGCGAAAATTTTGAGTTTCTCAAGCGTTTCTTACCTCCAAACTGCCATATCTCGCGAAAGGAATGACCAATCCGCAAAATTTCTGTTGCATCTGAAAGTCGAAACTCGCCCGATTACAACGGTATGCGTACTTTTCCCCTAGTCCGTTCTAGTTATTCGTTTCGAGCATCAGAACTGCGAAAATTTTGAGTTTCTCAAGCGTTTCTTACCTCCAAACTGCCATATCTCGCGAACGGATTGACCAATCCGCAAAATTTCTGTTGCATCTGAAAGTAGAAATTCGCCCGATTACAACGGTATGCGTACTTTTCCCCTAGAACGTTCTGGTTATGCTTGTCGAGCATCAGAACGGCTAAAATTTTGAGTTTCTCAAGCGTTTCTTACCTCCAAACTGCCATATCTCGCGAACGGATTGACCAATCCGTAAAATTTCTGTTGCATCTGAAAGTAGAAACTCGCCCGATTACAACGGTATGCGTACTTTTCCCCTAGGCCGTTCTAGTTATTCGTTTCGAGCATCAGAACTGCGAAAATGTTGAGTTTCTCAAGCGTTTCTTACCTACAAACTGCCATATCTCGCGAACGGATTGACCAATCCGCAAAATTTCTGTTGCATCTGAAAGTAGAAATTCGCCCGATTACAACGGTATGCGTACTTTTCCCCTAGACCGTTCTAGTTATGCTTGTCGAGCATCAGAACTGCGAAAATTTTGAGTTTCTCAAGCGTTTCTTACCTCCAAACTGCCATATCTCGCGAACGGATTGACCAATCCGCAAAATTTCTGTTGCATCTGAAAGTAGAAACTCGCCCGATTACAACGGTAGGTGTAGTGTTCCCCTAGGCCGTTCTAGTTATTCGTTTCGAGCATCAGAACTGCGAAAATTTTGAGTTTCTCAAGCGTTTCTTACCTCCAAACTGCCATATCTCGCGAACGGATTGACTAATCCGCAAAATTTCTGTTGCATCTGAAAGTAGAAATTCGCCCGATTACAACGGTATGCGTACTTTTCCCCTAGACCGTTCTAGTTATGCTTGTCGAGCACCAGAACTGCGAAAATTTTGAGTTTCTCAAGAGTTTCTTACCTCCAAACTGCCATATCTCGCGAACGGATTGACCAATCCGCAAAATTTCTGTTGCATCTGAAAGTAGAAACTCGCCCGATTACAGCGGTATGCGTACTTTTCCCCTAGACCGTTCTAGTTATGCTTGTCGAGCATCAGAACTGCGAAAATTTTGAGTTTCTCAAGCGTTTCTTACTTCCAAACTGCCATATCTCGCGAACGGATTGACCAATCCGCAAAATTTCTGTTGCATCTGAAAGTAGAACCTCGCCCGATTACAACGGTATGCGTACTTTTCCCCTAGGCCGTTCTAGTTATTCGTTTCGAGCATCAGAACTGCGAAAATTTTGAGTTTCTCAAGCGTTTCTTACCTCCAAACTGCCATATCTCGCGAACGGATTGACCAATCCGCAAAATTTCTGTTGCATCTGAAAGTAGAAACTCGCCCGATTAAAACGGTATGCGTACTTTTCCCCTAGACCGTTCTAGTTATGCTTGTCGAGCATCAGAACTGCGAAAATTTTGAGTTTCTCAAGCGTTTCTTACCTCCAAACTGCCATATCTCGCGAACGGATTGACCAATCCGCAAAATTTCTGTTGCATCTGAAAGTAGAAACTCGCCCGATTACAACGGTAGGTGTATTTTTCTCCTAGGCCGTTCTAGTTATTCGTTTCGAGCATCAGAACTGCGAAAATTTTGAGTTTCTCAAGCGTTTCTTACCTCCAAACTGCCATATCTCGCGAAAGGAATGACCAATCCGCAAAATTTCTGTTGCATCTGAAAGTCGAAACTCGCCCGATTACAACGGTATGCGTACTTTTCCCCTAGTCCGTTCTAGTTATTCGTTTCGAGCATCAGAACTGCGAAAATTTTGAGTTTCTCAAGCGTTTCTTAACTCCAAACTGCCATATCTCGCGAACGGATTGACCAATCCGCAAAATTTCTGTTGCATCTGAAAGTAGAAATTCGCCCGATTACAACGGTATGCGTACTTTTCCCCTAGAACGTTCTGGTTATGCTTGTCGAGCATCAGAACGGCTTAAATTTTGAGTTTCTCAAGCGTTTCTTACCTCCAAACTGCCATATCTCGCGAACGGATTGACCAATCCGTAAAATTTCTGTTGCATCTGAAAGTAGAAACTCGCCCGATTACAACGGTATGCGTACTTTTCCCCTAGGCCGTTCTGCTTATTCGTTTCGAGTATCAGAACTGTGATAATTTTGAATTTCTCGACCGTTTCTTGCCTCCAAACTGCCATATCTCGCGAACGGATTGACCAATCCGCAAAATTTCTGTTGCATCTGAAAGTAGAAACACGCCCGATTACAGCGGTATGCGTACTTTTCCCCTAGGCCGTTCTAGTTATGCTTGTCGAGCATCAGAACTGCGAAAATTTTGAGTTTCTCAAGCGTTTCTTACTTCCAAACTGCCATATCTCGCGAACGGATTGACCAATCCGCAAAATTTCTGTTGCATCTGAAAGTAGAAACTCGCCCGATTACAACGGTAGGTGTAGTTTTCCCCTAGGCCGTTCTAGTTATTCGTTTCGAGCATCAGAACTGCGAAAATTTTGAGTTTCTCCAGCGTTTCTTACCTCCAAACTGCCATATCTCGCGAACGGATTGACTAATCCGCAAAATTTCTGTTGCATCTGAAAGTAGAAACTCGCCCGCTTACAACGGTATGCGTACTTTTCCCTAGGCCGTTCTAGTTATTCGTTTCGAGCATCAGAACTGCGAAAATTTTGAGTTTCTCAAGCGTTTCTTACCTCCAAACTGCCATATCTCGCGAACGGATTGACTAATCCGCAAAATTTCTGTTGCATCTGAAAGTAGAAATTCGCCCGATTACAACGGTATGCGTACTTTTCCCCTAGACCGTTCTAGTTATGCTTGTCGAGCACCAGAACTGCGAAAATTTTGAGTTTCTCAAGAGTTTCTTACCTCCAAACTGCCATATCTCGCGAACGGATTGACCAATCCGCAAAATTTCTGTTGCATCTGAAAGTAGAAACTCGCCCGATTACAACGGTATGCGTACTTTTCCCCTAGGCCGTTCTAGTTATTCGTTTCGAGCATCAGAACTGCGAAAATGTTGAGTTTCTCAAGCGTTTCTTACCTACAAACTGCCATATCTCGCGAACGGATTGACCAATCCGCAAAATTTCTGTTGCATCTGAAAGTAGAAATTCGCCCGATTACAACGGTATGCGTACTTTTCCCCTAGACCGTTCTAGTTATGCTTGTCGAGCATCAGAACTGCGAAAATTTTGAGTTTCTCAAGCGTTTCTTACCTCCAAACTGCCATATCTCGCGAACGGATTGACCAATCCGCAAAATTTCTGTTGCATCTGAAAGTAGAAACTCGCCCGATTACAACGGTAGGTGTAGTGTTCCCCTAGGCCGTTCTGGTTATTCGTTTCGAGTATCAGAACTGTGATAATTTTGAATTTCTCGACCGTTTCTTGCCTCCAAACTGCCATATCTCGCGAACGGATTGACCAATCCGCAAAATTTCTGTTGCATCTGAAAGTAGAAACTCGCCCGATTACAACGGTATGCGTACTTTTCCCCTAGGCCGTTCTAGTTATTCGTTTCGAGCATCAGAACTGCGAAAATTTTGAGTTTCTCAAGCGTTTCTTACTTCCAAACTGCCATATCTCGCGAACGGATTGACCAATCCGCAAAATTTCTGTTGCATCTGAAAGTAGAAACTCGCCCGATTACAACGGTATGCGTACTTTTCCCCTAGTCCGTTCTAGTTATTCGTTTCGAGCATCAGAACTGCGAAAATTTTGAGTTTCTCAAGCGTTTCTTACCTCCAAACTGCCATATCTCGCGAACGGATTGACCAATCCGCAAAATTTCTGTTGCATCTGAAAGTAGAAATTCGCCCGATTACAACGGTATGCGTACTTTTCCCCTAGAACGTTCTGGTTATGCTTGTCGAGCATCAGAACTGCTAAAATTTTGAGTTTCTCAAGCGTTTCTTACCTCCAAACTGCCATATCTCGCGAACGGATTGACCAATCCGTAAAATTTCTGTTGCATCTGAAAGTAGAAACTCGCCCGATTACAACGGTATGCGTACTTTTCCCCTAGGCCGTTCTAGTTATTCGTTTCGAGCATCAGAACTGCGAAAATGTTGAGTTTCTCAAGCGTTTCTTACCTACAAACTGCCATATCTCGCGAACGGATTGACCAATCCGCAAAATTTCTGTTGCATCTGAAAGTAGAAATTCGCCCGATTACAACGGTATGCGTACTTTTCCCCTAGACCGTTCTAGTTATGCTTGTCGAGCATCAGAACTGCGAAAATTTTGAGTTTCTCAAGCGTTTCTTACCTCCAAACTGCCATATCTCGCGAACGGATTGACCAATCCGCAAAATTTCTGTTGCATCTGAAAGTAGAAACTCGCCCGATTACAACGGTAGGTGTAGTGTTCCCCTAGGCCGTTCTGGTTATTCGTTTCGAGTATCAGAACTGTGATAATTTTGAATTTCTCGACCGTTTCTTGCCTCCAAACTGCCATATCTCGCGAACGGATTGACCAATCCGCAAAATTTCTGTTGCATCTGAAAGTAGAAAGTCGCCCGATTACAACGGTATGCGTACTTTTCCCCTAGACCGTTCTAGTTATGCTTGTCGAGCATCAGAACTGCGAAAATTTTGAGTTTCTCAAGAGTTTCTTACCTCCAAACTGCCATATCTCGCGAACGGATTGACCAATCCGCAAAATTTCTGTTGCATCTGAAAGTAGAAACTCGCCCGATTACAGCGGTATGCGTACTTTTCCCCTAGGCCGTTCTAGTTATGCTTGTCGAGCATCAGAACTGCGAAAATTTTGAGTTTCTCAAGCGTTTCTTACTTCCAAACTGCCATATCTCGCGAACGGATTGACCAATCCGCAAAATTTCTGTTGCATCTGAAAGTAGAAACTCGCCCGATTACAACGGTAGGTGTAGTTTTCCCCTAGGCCGTTCTAGTTATTCGTTTCGAGCATCAGAACTGCGAAAATTTTGAGTTTCTCCAGCGTTTCTTACCTCCAAACTGCCATATCTCGCGAACGGGTTGACTAATCCGCAAAATTTCTGTTGCATCTGAAAGTAGAAACTCGCCCGCTTACAACGGTATGCGTACTTTTCCCTAGGCCGTTCTAGTTATTCGTTTCGAGCATCAGAACTGCGAAAATTTTGAGTTTCTCAAGCGTTTCTTACCTCCAAACTGCCATATCTCGCGAACGGATTGACTAATCCGCAAAATTTCTGTTGCATCTGAAAGTAGAAATTCGCCCGATTACAACGGTATGCGTACTTTTCCCCTAGACCGTTCTAGTTATGCTTGTCGAGCACCAGAACTGCGAAAATTTTGAGTTTCTCAAGAGTTTCTTACCTCCAAACTGCCATATCTCGCGAACGGATTGACCAATCCGCAAAATTTCTGTTGCATCTGAAAGTAGAAACTCGCCCGATTACAACGGTATGCGTACTTTTCCCCTAGGCCGTTCTAGTTATTCGTTTCGAGCATCAGAACTGCGAAAATTTTGAGTTTCTCAAGCGTTTCTTACTTCCAAACTGCCATATCTCGCGAACGGATTGACCAATCCGCAAAATTTCTGTTGCATCTGAAAGTAGAAACTCGCCCGATTACAACGGTAGGTGTAGTTTTCCACTAGGCCGTTCTAGTTATACGTTTCGAGCATCAGAACTGCGAAAATTTTGAGTTTCTCAAGCGTTTCTTACCTCCAAACTGCCATATCTCGCGAAAGGAATGACCAATCCGCAAAATTTCTGTTGCATCTGAAAGTAGAAACTCGCCCGATTACAACGGTATGCGTACTTTTCCCCTAGTCCGTTCTAGTTATTCGTTTCGAGCATCAGAACTGCGAAAATTTTGAGTTTCTCAAGCGTTTCTTACCTCCAAACTGCCATATCTCGCGAACGGATTGACCAATCCGCAAAATTTCTGTTGCATCTGAAAGTAGAAATTCGCCCGATTACAACGGTATGCGTACTTTTCCCCTAGGCCGTTCTAGTTATGCTTGTCGAGCATCAGAACTGCGAAAATTTTGAGTTTCTCAAGCGTTTCTTACTTCCAAACTGCCATATCTCGCGAACGGATTGACCAATCCGCAAAATTTCTGTTGCATCTGAAAGTAGAAACTCGCCCGATTACAACGGTAGGTGTAGTTTTCCCCTAGGCCGTTCTAGTTATTCGTTTCGAGCATCAGAACTGCGAAAATTTTGAGTTTCTCCAGCGTTTCTTACCTCCAAACTGCCATATCTCGCGAACGGATTGACTAATCCGCAAAATTTCTGTTGCATCTGAAAGTAGAAACTCGCCCGCTTACAACGGTATGCGTACTTTTCCCTAGGCCGTTCTAGTTATTCGTTTCGAGCATCAGAACTGCGAAAATTTTGAGTTTCTCAAGCGTTTCTTACCTCCAAACTGCCATATCTCGCGAACGGATTGACTAATCCGCAAAATTTCTGTTGCATCTGAAAGTAGAAATTCGCCCGATTACAACGGTATGCGTACTTTTCCCCTAGACCGTTCTAGTTATGCTTGTCGAGCACCAGAACTGCGAAAATTTTGAGTTTCTCAAGAGTTTCTTACCTCCAAACTGCCATATCTCGCGAACGGATTGACCAATCCGCAAAATTTCTGTTGCATCTGAAAGTAGAAACTCGCCCGATTACAACGGTATGCGTACTTTTCCCCTAGGCAGTTCTAGTTATTCGTTTCGAGCATCAGAACTGCGAAAATTTTGAGTTTCTCAAGCGTTTCTTACTTCCAAACTGCCATATCTCGCGAACGGATTGACCAATCCGCAAAATTTCTGTTGCATCTGAAAGTAGAAACTCGCCCGATTACAACGGTAGGTGTAGTTTTCCCCTAGGCCGTTCTAGTTATTCGTTTCGAGCATCAGAACTGCGAAAATTTTGAGTTTCTCAAGCGTTTCTTACCTCCAAACTGCCATATCTCGCGAACGGATTGACCAATCCGCAAAATTTCTGTTGCATCTGAAAGTAGAAACTCGCCCGATTACAACGGTATGCGTACTTTTCCCCTAGTCCGTTCTAGTTATTCGTTTCGAGCATCAGAACTGCGAAAATTTTGAGTTTCTCAAGCGTTTCTTACCTCCAAACTGCCATATCTCGCGAACGGATTGACCAATCCGCAAAATTTCTGTTGCATCTGAAAGTAGAAATTCGCCCGATTACAACGGTATGCGTACTTTTCCCCTAGGCCGTTCTAGTTATGCTTGTCGAGCATCAGAACTGCGAAAATTTTGAGTTTCTCAAGCGTTTCTTACTTCCAAACTGCCATATCTCGCGAACGGATTGACCAATCCGCAAAATTTCTGTTGCATCTGAAAGTAGAAACTCGCCCGATTACAACGGTAGGTGTAGTTTTCCCCTAGGCCGTTCTAGTTATTCGTTTCGAGCATCAGAACTGCGAAAATTTTGAGTTTCTCCAGCGTTTCTTACCTCCAAACTGCCATATCTCGCGAACGGATTGACTAATCCGCAAAATTTCTGTTGCATCTGAAAGTAGAAACTCGCCCGCTTACAACGGTATGCGTACTTTTCCCTAGGCCGTTCTAGTTATTCGTTTCGAGCATCAGAACTGCGAAAATTTTGAGTTTCTCAAGCGTTTCTTACCTCCAAACTGCCATATCTCGCGAACGGATTGACTAATCCGCAAAATTTCTGTTGCATCTGAAAGTAGAAATTCGCCCGATTACAACGGTATGCGTACTTTTCCCCTAGACCGTTCTAGTTATGCTTGTCGAGCACCAGAACTGCGAAAATTTTGAGTTTCTCAAGAGTTTCTTACCTCCAAACTGCCATATCTCGCGAACGGATTGACCAATCCGCAAAATTTCTGTTGCACCTGAAAGTAGAAACTCGCCCGATTACAACGGTATGCGTACTTTTCCCCTAGGCCGTTCTAGTTATTCGTTTCGAGCATCAGAACTGCGAAAATTTTGAGTTTCTCAAGCGTTTCTTACTTCCAAACTGCCATATCTCGCGAACGGATTGACCAATCCGCAAAATTTCTGTTGCATCTGAAAGTAGAAACTCGCCCGATTACAACGGTAGGTGTAGTTTTCCCCTAGGCCGTTCTAGTTATTCGTTTCGAGCATCAGAACTGCGAAAATTTTGAGTTTCTCAAGCGTTTCTTACCTCCAAACTGCCATATCTCGCGAAAGGAATGACCAATCCGCAAAATTTCTGTTGCATCTGAAAGTAGAAACTCGCCCGATTACAACGGTATGCGTACTTTTCCCCTAGTCCGTTCTAGTTATTCGTTTCGAGCATCAGAACTGCGAAAATTTTGAGTTTCTCAAGCGTTTCTTACCTCCAAACTGCCATATCTCGCGAACGGATTGACCAATCCGCAAAATTTCTGTTGCATCTGAAAGTAGAAATTCGCCCGATTACAACGGTATGCGTACTTTTCCCCTAGAACGTTCTGGTTATGCTTGTCGAGCATCAGAACTGCTAAAATTTTGAGTTTCTCAAGCGTTTCTTACCTCCAAACTGCCATATCTCGCGAACGGATTGACCAATCCGTAAAATTTCTGTTGCATCTGAAAGTAGAAACTCGCCCGATTACAACGGTATGCGTACTTTTCCCCTAGGCCGTTCTAGTTATTCGTTTCGAGCATCAGAACTGCGAAAATGTTGAGTTTCTCAAGCGTTTCTTACCTACAAACTGCCATATCTCGCGAACGGATTGACCAATCCGCAAAATTTCTGTTGCATCTGAAAGTAGAAATTCGCCCGATTACAACGGTATGCGTACTTTTCCCCTAGACCGTTCTAGTTATGCTTGTCGAGCATCAGAACTGCGAAAATTTTGAGTTTCTCAAGCGTTTCTTACCTCCAAACTGCCATATCTCGCGAACGGATTGACCAATCCGCAAAATTTCTGTTGCATCTGAAAGTAGAAACTCGCCCGATTACAACGGTAGGTGTAGTGTTCCCCTAGGCCGTTCTGGTTATTCGTTTCGAGTATCAGAACTGTGATAATTTTGAATTTCTCGACCGTTTCTTGCCTCCAAACTGCCATATCTCGCGAACGGATTGACCAATCCGCAAAATTTCTGTTGCATCTGAAAGTAGAAAGTCGCCCGATTACAACGGTATGCGTACTTTTCCCCTAGACCGTTCTAGTTATGCTTGTCGAGCATCAGAACTGCGAAAATTTTGAGTTTCTCAAGAGTTTCTTACCTCCAAACTGCCATATCTCGCGAACGGATTGACCAATCCGCAAAATTTCTGTTGCATCTGAAAGTAGAAACTCGCCCGATTACAACGGTATGCGTACTTTTCCCCTAGGCCGTTCTAGTTATTCGTTTCGAGCATCAGAACTGCGAAAATGTTGAGTTTCTCAAGCGTTTCTTACCTCCAAACTGCCATATCTCGCGAACGGATTGACCAATCCGCAAAATTTCTGTTGCATCTGAAAGTAGAAACTCGCCCGATTGCAGCGGTATGCGTACTTTTCCCCTAGACCGTACTAGTTATGCTTGTCGAGCATCAGAACTGCGAAAATTTTGAGTTTCTCAAGCGTTTCTTACTTCCAAACTGCCATATCTCGCGAACGGATTGACCAATCCGCAAAATTTCTGTTGCATCTGAAAGTAGAAACTCGCCCGATTACAACGGTAGGTGTAGTTTTCCCCTAGGCCGTTCTAGTTATTCGTTTCGAGCATCAGAACTGCGAAAATGTTGAGTTTCTCAAGCGTTTCTTACCTCCAAACTGCCATATCTCGCGAACGGATTGACCAATCCGCAAAATTTCTGTTGCATCTGAAAGTAGAAACTCGCCCGATTACAACGGTATGCGTACTTTTCCCCTAGGCCGTTCTGCTTATTCGTTTCGAGTATCAGAACTGTGATAATTTTGAATTTCTCGACCGTTTCTTGCCTCCAAACTGCCATATCTCGCGAACGGATTGACCAATCCGCAAAATTTCTGTTGCATCTGAAAGTAGAAACTCGCCCGCTTACAACGGTATGCGTACTTTTCCCCTAGGCCGTTCTAGTTATTCGTTTCGAGCATCAGAACTGCGAAAATTTTGAGTTTCTCAAGCGTTTCTTACCTCCAAACTGCCATATCTCGCGAACGGATTGACCAATCCGCAAAATTTCTGTTGCATCTGAAGGTAGAAACTCGCCCGATTACAACGGTATGCGTACGTTTCCCCAAGTCCGTTCTAGTTATTCGTTTCGAGCATTAGAACTGCGAAAATTTTGAGTTTCTCAAGCGTTTCTTACCTCCAAACTGCCATATCTCGCGAACGGATTGACCAATCCGCAAAATTTCTGTTGCATCTGAAAGTAGAAACTCGCCCGATTACAACGGTATGCGTACTTTTCCCCTAGGCCGTTCTAGTTATTCGTTTCGAGCATCAGAACTGCGAAAATGTTGAGTTTCTCAAGCGTTTCTTACCTCCAAACTGCCATATCTCGCGAACGGATTGACCAATCCGCAAAATTTCTGTTGCATCTGAAGGTAGAAACTCGCCCGATTACAACGGTATGCGTACGTTTCCCCAAGTCCGTTCTAGTTATTCGTTTCGAGCATTAGAACTGCGAAAATTTTGAGTTTCTCAAGCGTTTCTTACCTCCAAACTGCCATATCTCGCGAACGGATTGACCAATCCGCAAAATTTCTGTTGCATCTGAAAGTAGAAACTCGCCCGATTACAACGGTATGCGTACTTTTCCCCTAGGCCGTTCTAGTTATTCGTTTCGAGCATCAGAACTGCGAAAATGTTGAGTTTCTCAAGCGTTTCTTACCTACAAACTGCCATATCTCGCGAACGGATTGACCAATCCGCAAAATTTCTGTTGCATCTGAAAGTAGAAACTCGCCCGATTACAGCGGTATGCGTACTTTTCCCCTAGGCCGTTCTAGTTATGCTTGTCGAGCATCAGAACTGCGAAAATTTTGAGTTTCTCAAGCCTTTCTTACTTCCAAACTGCCATATCTCGCGAACGGATTGACCAATCCGCAAAATTTCTGTTGCATCTGAAAGTAGAAACT